>NC_138871.1:44960222-46160222 GCF_965194805.1 Balaenoptera borealis | reverse complement strand
AAGGGTCCAAACAGGTCATCGGAACATGGTGAACCTAAGACAAGAATACACAGATGGATATACAGCCAAGGCTTGGGGAGTCCACGGAGACTGCAGTCTGGAGCAGCATGCCAACTGAGCAGTCAGGAAGCTAAAACAAGGGCTTAGGGGCAGCTGCTTCTCATGAGCCCCTGAAGCAAAGCAGGAGACAGAACAGACCTTTAGACAGTGGAAAAAAGAGCAGATTGTATCTGTGATTACTGCCAAGGTGTCTTCTTACTGTTAACTGTTCTTGAGTGAATTGTCTATTCACATCCTAAAACATGCCTTTGTAATTATAATGGTCATTCATTCCACAAATATTTATTGAGCGCCCACTATGTACCAAGCATTGTGGTAAGCACTGGGATGCAGCATTAAACACAGTGGACAAAGTCCCTAACCACAGAGGAAGATTAACTGTCACAAAGAAAAGAAAAGAAGGATAAGTGTGTAGAGAGTGTCTGGGAGAAGAGGGAACCTCTTTCATGTGGCAGGTCCAAGAAGACATCTCTGATGAGGTGACGTTTGAATAGGACCTGGATGAAAGGAGGAAATAAGATATGCAAATATCTGAGCAAATGGTTTTCCAGACTGAGAAAACAGAAAGTAAAGAGGTCCTAAGACCTGAGGGTACTGGAAGTGTTCAGAAAAAGAACAAGTTCAGTGTGGCTGGTGGGTAAAGTGAGGGAGAAAGTGGTAAGAGAGGTGACTGGAGAGAAACCCAGAAGCCGCATCCCATAGGCTTTCATAGGCCAAGGTAAGAATCTGAGGTTGTGTTCCCAGTATGAGAAAAGTAGCTGGGTTTGCAAAGAGTTACATTTTAAAGGAACCACACGTTGCTGTATGGAGACTAGATTGGGGTGGGGGATGGTGAAGGCAAGAGTGAAACCTGAGACTTACTGCAATAGTCTAGGGGTTTGGACCGCGTTGGAGGCGATGGAGCTAGCGAACAGCTGTCAGATACTGGAGAGTTTTTCAGGATGGAGTTGCCAGAATTTGCTGATGGAGTAAATGTGGCATGTGAGAGAAAAGGAGGAACACAGTGTGACTTCTCGGTTCTTGGCTAGGTGAATCTGTAGTCCTTTGTACTGCATTTTGGAACACTGGGGAAGGGGTTGGCTTAGAGAAGAAAATCAGAAGTTCAGCTCTCTTAAGTTTGAGATTAGGTATTCAAGTAAAGATGTTGAGTTGGCAATTGAATATATTTATCTGGTGTCAGATCAGGGCAGAAATCGGGATTGGAGGTTTAATTTTCGAAGCATCAGGTATAGGTAGTCTTTAAAGCCAAGAGCCTGGATGGGATCACCAAGGGAGTGATTACAGGTGGAGAAGAGAAGCAGCTCTTTGTCAAGTGGGGACTGGGAAGTTGAGGAGGATCCGGCCAAGGTCACTAAGGAGTAGCCAGAGAGGTGGGACAAGAACCAGGTGGGTTCAGGGTCCTGGAAGCCAGATGAAGACACTGTTTCAAGAATTGTTTCAATTAACCATGCCAAATGCTACCAAAAAGTCTAGTAAGATGAAGACTAAGCATTGATCTGCACTTATGCTCTGGCGCTTGGTAATCTTGCACATGCCCAAGGTGAATCAAAAGCATGTAAAGCAATCCCAGCAACCATCTCTCCCTGGATGCTTCCAAAGTGACACCGGCAGGATTTGGATCTGTCTTTATGTAAGTAAGGACCAGTCGGCTAGTAGCTGGAAGTTCCACAAGTTGTTGTAATTCCTTGTTGGAGATGAATGCTCAGGTATTCCTGAGGTTATTCTGAGAGGATTAAATGGGCAATAAATGCAAAGTATGAGGCACAGGTCTGGCACATTGTAATTACTCAACAATGTCAGCGTAAGCTCTTATTGTAACCCTAGTGAGTCTCATTTAAGGTTTAGCTCTCATTTCAGGCTGTTGCTTAGCAGTGTTCCAAAGATAAACACTATGTTTTCTGGAAATGATTGAAAGTAATCACAATGCCTTACAGCTGAAAGGAGTGTATGGATTAATTACTCCATTCTCTTCACTTGATAGATGAGAAAACAGAGATCCAGCAAGATTAGGTGACTTTCTCAAGGTCACCTACCAAATTTGTGGCAAGACTCAGACCAGAACACAGGTCTCCAAATGCAAAATCCTTGAGAATTAGAGTAAAGCTCACCATTAGAGAACTGAACATTCCATTCCAGGGAATATCTCTCAGGTAACTGAAGCTTGTTCCTTTTAACCACTGAAACCTACCAACAATCATTAGCATCATCATTATCACTCTTAATTAAAATCTTCTACTGCTTTTGATTAAAACACTTCGGCACAGTGGAGTTATTTTAGTCTAAAAGATTTGAAATCCTGAAAGGCAGCTTTTCTTGTTACCTCATTTCTTTACCAGCTGCTTTAAGCTTTGAGCAATCTCTTTGACTTGTAAAGCAAGTGACAACTTCATATGATAGTGTTACAATATTGTCAGATTGATCACTTGATATTTTCTGAAAGGACAGAACTCTAAGAAGTTAAGAACAGAAAGAAGCACATGACTGCATCTAAGAGGATCCATGATTATGAGTACATTTTTAAATATTATATTCAATATATGCATGTAGAATTGTAAGTGTATTATTATGGAGATTTCAGTGCTCAACACAGATCTGAAACTCAAAGAGAAATTAATCTTAAATGAGTCTGTGTTATCGTTCCTTCAGTTTTTCAGAGTACGCATGAAGCTCATATATATTTAGTTATTGAAAGAATTGGTGTCTGTAGCATTTTTCTGTAGAGAAATTCTGAATATCACTTCATTTAACACCTAAATACTCCTATGAGGGATGAGGAATCAGATATTACTATTCCTATTCTAGAAATGAGAAAACTAACATCCTCAAATGTTAACAGGCCCAGAGGACCTATATGAACAAGAAAAAAGTCCCTTTCTCCCTTCGCCTTCTCACCAGGCAATCTTTGAGTCTCATCCAGGAGTCTCAATTTAGCCCTCAGAACTTTCAGCTGTTCCAGGAATAGACCCTGTCAGAAAATAAAGCCCACTGATTCCTGGTGCTCACAAATCCAACCTCGACTTTTCCCATCGCTAGTGACCTCAGGCTCAGCCTCTGCCTGCCTCTGAGGTCGTGGGGTCTCTGTTGCTACAACAACCGTGAATCCACCACATTTCACTATTACAGGTAAATTGCCAGTTACTTACATTCTGTCCGGTCTTGTTAGAGCAACCAAGCTGTGCATCTCTAGAGTGGATAGCAAATAACAGACCAGCAAAGGATTCCTTCTCTGCCTATTTAGATTTTGGTGCCTGTGAGTGACGAGAGATATTGGGCATGTGGAAAGTTCTGGAGGAAGAGATGACATATGGATAATTACAAGGTGGTTGAAAGGATTAACATTAAAGGAGATAACACATGTAAAGTGCTCACTAAAGGGTCTTGCTCAAAGAAAATGTTCAACAGATGTTAACAGTTGTTATTATTAGTATTTGTAGGTTAGCTGGTAGAATTTGGGAAGAGCTAATAATCGTAATCATGGTTGCCATTTATTAAAATAGACTTCAATTTCACAACAAGGTTACAAGGTGATTATCATTTTTCCCATTCCACAGATCAGAAAGTTGCAGACTTGGGATCTGACAAAGATTTCTCTGATCTTAGCAAGCTTATTCATTCATTCACAAATACTAACTAAGCTACTGTGTACCAGGCTCTGAGCTAGGCAAAGAGGTGAACAAGACAGACCTGGTCCCTGTCCTCACAGGACGTGGAGCATAGGGAGGAGTACAGTCAGGTGAAACCCAATGTCATCATGTTCCAATGCTCACCCCCATTCTTGCTCTGCCACCTTGAATGCAAATCTCTGCCCTTCTCTTCATCCTCCTAAAATAAATCCATTCTATTAGGCAAGGAAGAAAAGGATATTTTACTGAAGAATGCATAGGGGAAGGAAGTTACACTTCAAAACACACATAATTTCTATCCATAAGTCCCCCATAAACTCTTTGTTTTTCCCACCAGATCAATCCTTAACCTCCTCACCCAACCCTACTCTACCCCCAGGCTCCCAGCCTGGGGACAGGCCCCTGGCCCAGGGTCACCCTGCAGGCCATTCTATGGCTTTTCCTTCCTTACGCAGACTATTTAAGTCTTACATCTCAGGTATCAAATAAAGGTCCTCTCATTAGCAAGATAAACTTCCTTAGAAGATGGCCAGGGGATTAAAAATACATTATTTTTTTCTGGTCCCACAAGTAAACAGGCAGATCTACTGTGGTATAATCCCCTGTGTTAGAGGATCACAAAGAGGGTCTTGGAACTTGGACTTAGGAAAGCAGTTCAGGAGTCCTGGGAAAAGTAACATCTAAAGTGTGGTGGACGTTATGGTTGCCTTCTCAACATCAGTTGTTCAACCCTTGGTAACTGCTCTAGTTTGGTGGTAGAAATTGGAGTGTAGGGATACTTGTACCTCCTACATGAAGCCCACAAGCCTTGGGGGGAACAGTTCCAAACCCCCACTCAAGTCTAAGCTAAATAGCGTAATTTCATCCCCGCCCACCCGACCTTGCCACAGTTATTGGTTCAGGGGTGAGCGAGGACCTAAGCTTAGCCAATAAGACTGAAAAAAAGATGTTGAGGAAAAGAGAAGGGGAGAAATGCGGGAAGGTCTAGAAAAGAAACAGTATCTTTAATGGACATAAATAAGGAAGTGCATAGGCTTAATCATTACTGTTGGCCCTCTGATCACCAGAAGGACCACCAGCCTCAGCAGGAAGGCTATGTGGCCCAGCAGCGTGAAGAGCTAAAAAGAAATGAAACCCTTCATTACCTGGTA
The DNA here is from genome assembly GCF_965194805.1 of Balaenoptera borealis. Classification (NCBI taxonomy): domain Eukaryota; kingdom Metazoa; phylum Chordata; class Mammalia; order Artiodactyla; family Balaenopteridae; genus Balaenoptera; species Balaenoptera borealis. The sequence goes on along the minus strand of NC_138871.1, from coordinate 46,155,388 downwards.
GAGCTGCCGAACTAACCTCCGTGTTGTAAGCCTCTCTTGTGTAGGGCAGTTTTGGCTTGAGTTTTCTTCTACCTGCAATCAAACCCAGCCTAACTGACACAGGTGAGATTAGATCAACAAGTAGGTAGGCAAGTCCCAGATCTACAACTTAAAGTTCATTTAAATAAAGATTGGCAAACCTGTGAGGAAGAAATTTTTTTCCTTAAAACTTTATGAGGAATGGTAAAGAAAGAAAAAGATAGGTAAATTCACATATAAATTTTAAACTTCTATACAATAAAAAAAATAGCAAAAACATAAAAACAAAAACAGAATATGAAAAAAATCTATATCATATGTTACAGACTATTGGGTCATAAATAAAATATAAAAGGAGCTTACTTAAATTTATTAGCTGTATTTCTTCACTCTGATAGATAAATGGGCAAAGAACACGAAGCAGCAATTCCCCCAAGGAGAAAAAGAAACGGTAAATAAACACCTGAGAAAATGTTTGGCCCTTGTAGTAATCAAAGAAATGCAAATTAAAGCAACCTTGAAATGTCATTTGACACCTACTAAATTAGCATTTTAAAAAATGAGGGGCTGGCAAGGTGACAGTGATATTGGCACCCTCATTCATTTCAGGTGGCACGGCAAACTAGTACTGCCTTTGAGAAAGCACTATGGCAACATGGAGAAGCATTCGTGCCTTTTGACCCAGTAATTCCAGTTTTGTTTTTTTTTTTTTCTTCGCTCCCTCCCTCTCCTCTCCCTCTCCAGTTTTTGTAATTAGCACTAAGGAGAATAATTTGACAGAAGCAAAGAGACACACTCAGCACCATTCTTCAGAGCCTTGGCCGAATCAATTAAATTCAATTAGCATATATTTTACACCTTCCACTGGCCAAGCAGGGGCAACAGGGACTCAGAAATTAGTAAAACACTGTATCTGACCTCAGGGGGCTCACAGTCTGGCAGAGGAGTCACGTAGGTAAATAAACGCATTACAGAATGGTTCAGTAAGTTCAGCAAGAAAACCACAGATGCAGTCAGATGAATTTGACTTTTATGATGGGGGGGGTAGGGTAGGTAAGCAGAGAGCAGGCAGCTTGACAGGAAGCTTACGAAGGGGACAAGGTGAAACTGTAGTTGAAGAGGCACAGAGAGTTAAAACAGGGACAATGAGTGTCCGGTACTGTGGGAACAGGGATTCCAGGAGGAAGCTTGTGGAAAACCAAGATTTGTGGCAGAGTGGAAACAGAATTTTATTGCCCTTGTTTGACATCTATAATAGCAAAAATATGGAACATTCTTAAATCACCAACATTGGAAATACCTCTTTACGAATTATGATACACAGTGGACCATTATTCCACCATAAGAATGAAAATTATGAAAAGTATATACTTCCCTGGTGGCGCAGTGGTTAAGAATCCGCCTGCCAGTGCAGGGGACACGGGTTTGAGCCCTGGTCCGGGAAGATCCCACATGCCGCGGAGCAACTAAGCCCGTGCACCACAACTACTGAGCCCACGTGTCACAACTACTGAAGCCTGTGCCTAGAGTCGGTGCGCCACAACAAAAGAGGCCCACACACCGTAACGAAGAGTAGCCCCCACTCACCACAACTAGAGAAAGCCTGCAGGCGGCAACAAAGACCCAGCTCAGCCAATAAATAAATAAATAAATTTATTTTTAAAAAAAGAAAGAAAAGTATATAAGACACTTAAAAACATTTATGATATGTGGGCAGGATACCTGGGGGAAGAGCAGCTGACCTTAACAGCCCTGAGCATTGCTCCAAAATTCTTTCTCCCTTTTTCCCTCAAATTTTTTAAATTGAAATATAATTCACATACTATAAAATTCACTCAAAGTATACAAGCCAGTGCTTTTAATAATATATTCACGAAGCTGTGCAAAAATCACCACTAATTCCAGAACATTTTCATCACCTGGAAAAGGAACGCATTAGCAGTTACTCCTCATTCCTCCCAGACTTTGGCGACCACTAATCTACCTCCTGTGTCTGTAAGCTTGCCTATTCCTCACACCTTGCCCTTCGAGAAGCCTCCCAAACCTCTGCTGTCCTCCCCAGGCCTGGGTAGGCAGGGGCAACACCTATTCGATGCTCTGGCCCCAGTGTAGCTACTGGCCCTCCCCAGAGTGTAGCTGACTGAATGCAAGTAAACACCACCCATTACAGGCTCAGAGAGAACACAGGGAATTCAGCATAGACTCAAGTGAAACTGGAGACTCTGCTACAGGAACAGGTAACTTGCTCTGTGAGGCTCTCAAAGTCACCATGCTAACTTGAGCCCCTCCTGCCTGAGGCGAGCACTATCTTAGCTCCCACCCCGCAGCTTCCCTCTAATATATCAAGAGCCAAGAGAGCAGGACCAGTGAAATCCAGCGTGAGGAGAAAATGAGGGCAAGGCAGGAAGCACAGCGTCCTGGGCTAACACACGCAAAGGAAACCTGGGGGTGAATTTTCACTTTTCTACTATGGCACTTGCAGGAGGCATGGTTCATGTGGTGGCTTGGCCCCTGGCTGCCTTCACCAAGTTGATTAACTCTCTTCTCCAGCCTTATCTACTGCAGCACACTGTTTTATTCCTTTCTCGGGGACATTGAGTGTAAAAGCTCTAGTTCTCTATGGAAATGACTGCAGGTGAGTTTCCTTGCAATTTGTGTTTGCCGTGTTTTCCTGACCAGTTAAAGAGGATACTGCATATTTGATGAAGTTTGACTTTTTTTGTCACCACAACACATTTTCTTTGGTGGTCTCAGGGGTTAGAAGACCTTACTCTTCACAAACAAATAACAGTAATAATTTATCACCCCATTTCTCCCAGCCTCCTGATAACTATGAAGTGAAGATGGGGATGAACCAAAACATCGTGTTGGGGCTTCCCTGGTGGCGCAGTGGTTGAAAATCTGCCTGCCAATTCAGGGGACACGGGTTCGAGCCCTGGTCTGGGAAGATCCCACATGCCGCGGAGCGACTGGGCCCGTGAGCCACAACTACTGAGCCTGCGCGTCTGGAGCCTGTGCTCTGCAACAAGAGAGGCCGCGATAGTGAGAGGCCCGCGCACCGCGATGAAGAGTGGCCCCCACTTGCCGCAACTGGAGAAAGCCCTCACACAGAAACGAAGATCCAACACAGCCAAAAATAAATAAAGAAAGAAAGAATTATTTAAAAAAAAAAAAATCGTGTCACAAGTGCAAACACAGAGGCAGCCTGGTCATGTGTTAGGAGGAGCACTGACCAGGAGTCAGGTGGGTTTGGGATTAACCTCTCTGTTCTTGGTTCCTTCATTGATAAAGTGAGGGTTGGAATAGAAAGAGGCCCCAGCACTTGCCACTAAATTGAAATTCCATAGTTTCTCTAAATTAGTAAGGTAAGAACCAGGTCTCATTGTTTAGGAGATGTCTAGTCTCAGGGCCTTGTGAGAGAAAAAAATGGGGAGGGGAAGGAGAGTAGGGGGCAAGAAACAAGAGAGGAGGGGACCTATAGGAAGGGAGGGGAAGTTCAGGAGGTGATGGAGAGGAAGAGGACAAGAGGGGATGGGGAAGGACAGAAGGGGAGGGAGGGGTGGGGAGGAAGGGAAGGAGGGAACAAATGGAGAGAGGGAAGGGAACAGGTGGGGATGAGAGGAGAAAGGAAAGGAGGGAAGGGGACAGATGGACAGGAGGAGAGAGGAAGGGAATGGAGGGGAGGGAACAGAAATATGGAGGGGACAGGAGGAGAGAAGAATGGCAAATGAATGAGACTTCATTGGAGAGAAGATGGGAAGAACAGAACTAACATTTCTGATATCCTATCAGATATCACTTCTCAAAATCACCTCCAAGGTAGAATGCTGATACTGCCCTTTCACTAATGAGGACCTGAAATTTCAAATTCTTCGGTACCCTCTCCTGTATGTTGGATGAGCAATACCCCTCTCCTCCAAGAGATTTCAGTGCAATCGGACAGGCTCTGCGACAAGATGGGCTAAGTAATTTGCCCAAAGTCTTACACTGATGCTGGAATTCAGACTCAGGTCTATCCAGTCCTGAGACATTGTTCTTTCCACTCTACTAGGCTGAGAAAAGAAAACACAAAGAGAAGTGAGGAAAGGTTTCAGAGTAGATACCTCTCCATGCACGTAATAAGAAATGAGCTAAGAAACCCTCTCAATAAAATCCACCCTCAAAAAAAAAAAAAAGGAGGAAGGAAAGAGTAGGCTAGTAAAATCTATTCAATTCAAGGGAACAGATTTAAGATAAAGTCTCAGAGGCATTCCTGGGACAACAGACTTTTTCCATAATTAATACGTCTCCCTCTGCACTGGGCTGGCAATAACTCTTACTGCCTATTCTTTAATAGTGATCTTGATTTAACAATAATGCTTTTCATTTTATAGCAAATTCACAATCTTTAAAACACTTTCACATTTATTACTCCTTTTGACCCTTAACATAATAATAACAATTATAAGAAGCAGAAGACCTGTTTTTGGAATAAGACCTCAGTTTGATTGTCATCCCTGAAACTTGTGAGCTGTGTGACCGTAGGCTGATTAATTAACCATTCTGTGCCTCAATCTTCTCTCCTATCAGATGGAATAATAAAAGTGCCTATCTCATAGGGTTGTGGTGAGCCTCCAAAGAGATAATACATGTCAAGTGTTGCTCAGCAAAGTGTCAGTGCTTAAGAAATGCTAGCCAAGTATTATTGTTATACACGTTTGTCAGAAAAATTATCTGACATTTGAAAATAGGCAAAGAAGGTTACTGGGCCTTCTTTCAGTGCAGCAATGGGATTGATTTTCTACTGTGCAGAGGCTAACTTGAAACTTTTTGTCTGGTGAAGATGCAAATAATGTCTGTTTAATAGAACAGATAAGCACAAAGATTACAGTCTGTTGTCCTGTGGGACATTAACCAGTTTTGTATTTAACTTGCCAATCTTATTTTTTTTAATTGAATTGTATATACACACATCTCTAATGCTCTTTGGGCCAGTTTTAACATCTTAATGTTCCCCTCGATAAATAAAATCTTTGACATGTATTCATATTATATTTGCCGGAGAGATGTGATTTTACCCTTTTATATTGTAACATATTAGCTAGTACAGATAGGCCTGCCCCATTTACCTGAGGAACTCTGAAACTCAAAGAGATTTCAAGTTGCCCAGAGTTAGGAACAGAAATTGGTTTTCTCAAATTCCAGTCCCATATTTTTTATTCTACCTTACGCCTTTGCGCAAATGATATACGAAAATAGAACAATAACAATAAAGAATATAAGGCCTCCTCTTCTCTTAGGCTTCAGCAGTTTCCCAGCTATCTCCACAGCCATCACTCAAAGAGGAATGGGAGAAACGTCACGTGAAGCTGCTTTCAAAATGTTCTGCTTCTCTAAATATTTTTCAAACATGTAGGGGAAAAGAACCCTCTGTAAAGACAGCAATGGTCTAGAAAAGGAATGAGGTGGGGAATCCAATAGTTCACTAACCTAGTTAATGGGAAATCAAAACTATTCTATGCAAAATACATTTAATCTATATTGATTAGGTAGAGGGAGACTGGGTTGAATCTATCTTGGAGTTTGAGCAGACTCAGCGTCTCTGAAAATTTTATATTCTCTTTTGTCAGCATGAGAGGAAAGTAAGCTTTCCGAATTAGGGGGTAATTAATAGTGATCCCTGTTCCAGTGGGCTGAACTTGCTGTAATGCCCTTAATGCGGAAAGTAACCAAACCTAGCACGGTGCTCAGAATCCAGCAGGCCATTCTGTAAGGCAGAAGCAGCAAACAGAGCAGAACAGTGGGAAGGTGAGTGTGGAACCAGGGTTAATTTAAATGAAGCAGTGCCTGAATCAAGTGAAAGGAGCTCTCTGTACATTTACTACAACTGTGGGTTTATTAAAATTATATAAATGAAGAGAGGTTTTGGTATTTTAAAAATTCTACCAACACGGCATTTTGGCACAGTTGGCCACTCACTTGTGCAATTCTTTCGTCTCCAAATTTCCCTGGATTTCCTCCTATCTCTCTAGCTCTTTCTTCTCAATCTCCTGATTGTTCACCCTTAATTCCTCACTGTCAACTCACACAAGAGTCATTCCTTCTTTGGCCCTATCTTCTCATCCCTGCCTGATTTAAAAGTCATCCACAGACTGACGCTTCCCAAGTGTTATCTACAGCCTCAACCTCTTGCCTGAACTTAGAACTAATACATTCTGTTGCATATGTGAAATCCCCATCCGATGCCAATGATCAACTTAAAATTAATATGTTCAGAACAGAGTTTTGATTCTGTCCCCTAAAAGAACAAATTCCAGGTTAGGGCCTTTGCACAAGCTCTTCCCTGGGCCTGGAACACTCTTCTCCCAGTCATTTCATGGAAAGCTCCTCACTGTCATTCAGATCTTGTCCAAACATCGCTTCCTTCATGGAGCTGCCCCTGAGCCCCCATCTGAAGCAGGCTCTCCCTTCCCCGGCACCACCAGTCATTCAGCAGTCTTGGAGATAACCTGGAAACTGCTCCATAACCTCATATTTATCACTATATGGAATTCTATTACTTAAGTGTTGACCTGTTTCCTGTCACCCCCACCCCGCAGTTCTGCCCCCCACCCCAACAGAAAATGAGCCTTGCGGGAGCTGGGACCATGTGTCTTAGTCTCTGCTATTCCATTAACATCTAGGCGCTCAGCAAATTGTTATTGAATGTGTACATACATGCACAAATGCATCTCTGGAGGTCTGTTTTCCTGTATAACCCAAGGGTAATTATCACAAAAAGCATGCATGATGACTGGGAAGGAGGAAGATACCAGTGCAGGCATGACCTTCAATTTCTAAATTGATTCAGGGTTAGCAAATGCCATTGGGATGGTGAGGAGAACAGAGGATGTGTGTACGGGTTTGGAGGGGTGGGGGGAGGAGGGGTGAGCAAATAGAAGAACACAAGGAAGTGAATTGTTTACTTTCCAGACTTTGAGATTCCAATAATTCCTAAATGTCCAGAAAAACTAAGAGGTTGACATAGAGTAATCATTTTATTTTTATTTTGCCAAGTAAAAATATTAAGGGGAAAAGTTATCACCTACTGTCACCATCACCATCATAAAACAAAGAACATTTAATTTCCAAAAAGTAGAAAAGATGTACATTTCACAGTTTTTTCAAACTGAATAAACTTGGTTTGATGTAAACTTCCTATACTGACTTTATTTCTCATTGCTCTATGGTCCTTTGGAAGTGTCACCACTGACACTGTGAGAAACCATTGACTTAAATGAGAGTTCAAGGTCAATGGGCAATCACTGGGAAGTTTCCCAAGTCTGTACTTCTCAACATGTCTATGGCCAAGTAAAGCTCTCTGATAAGTATTCTCTTCTAGGGTATTGTAATGTGCACGTGTCCTCAGAAACTTGACTTTGAAATGTTACTTAGAATTTTTCTCATACATTAACCAATGATAAGGCCAGACATACAAAAAAAGGTAAGATATTTGAAATAAATAAATGAATACTTGTGCGTGCATGCATGGGTGTGTGAGTGTGCATGTGTATGTGTAATGCACTAAGGAAGAAGCTGGTGGTGGATATTCAATAGAGTTGTATTATGTAAAAAAGATTGGTAGTACCTACTGAAAATAATGACCAACATATCTCATATCATGGTTACATTACATAAAATGCAAAATAGAATTTCCTTTCATTTTACTATAAATTGTTTTAAAAATAAATATTTTTTAAAAGAATAAGATTAAAAGGTACACATAACAGAGACAACTGAAAAAAAATGTGTAGTCTCTTGGGGAAACTAAGAAACAAAACCGCGTGAGGTGGATGACATCAGGGTTATTCACATTGACTGCTGAACCAATTTCTTCAGGAATAACACCCACATGAGAAGGAGAATATATTTTGAAAATGGAAATGTGAATAATTTCCTCAGATGGCTTACTTCATATGAAAAGAGAAAAATCTGCTTGCAGAGAATACGCAGAACACAAATGACAGTGAGTAGAAACAAATTGTAAAGGGAGGAGAGAAAGATCTGGGCAGAGGAGGCATCAGCCAGCCTGTATGTGAAAGAAGCAGGGGTGGCTGGGACATGCATTACCGCCCATTAGATGCCACTTTAAGAAATTAATAATTCAGGGCTCAGGGGGAGCATTGGGTGACTGTAGTCATCCATATAAGTAAATAACAATAAGGACAAAGTGCTCTGGTCATTTCATTGACCTACGGGCTCCTGGAGGGCAGTAAACGGGGACTCGGTGTCTGGCTCTCTAGATAAACAACAATAATAAGAGGAAACAATAATAAGAGGAATAAAGGTTCCAATCTGGAACTCTAGCTCTGCAGGGGGCAGCCACAAGTCAAGAAGTAAGAAAACTCAATTAGCAGCTGTCTCCCCACCCCCTCTGATGAGGGAAAGGAGTAAAATTTTCTCCCACACACTCTCTAAGCTGTAGGGGTGTCTTTTGAGCTTCTGAACAACAGTCAGGAAAAGAGGCTGTTCAGTAAGTTGATACTGTGAACCACAGGTCCCCTGAAGAGATTAAGTGGAAAATAATACTAGTAGATAGATTCAAATTCTCAGTAAAACCAAAGTTATTCTTCCTACTTAGTTCTAGTAGAAATTGTCATATTTTAAATAAGCACTGCACTACATTTGTGATTTAGAATCAAATTCAAAAGCTTACCTTTTGATGCAACAAGCAGGCAAGCCTTTTACTGGTACTCTGGATAAACTTGGTACCAAGTTTCCTGGACCATAGAATGACCACCCGACATGCTCATCCTGGAACCATCTTGAAAGCAAAATGGCTCCCAGACCCTCTGGTTTCCCTTGGTTACGGCAGTCAGAGCCCTTCATGGGCTGAAATCCTGCATACTGTTGGAGATATATTCCCAAACAGAAGAGAACAGACCCAGGGACCCTGATTTATTTGAATATTAATAAAATGTTTGCAAAGACGCCTATCATTTTTTTGCTTCAAGATTCATCTCAGCTGAACTCAGGTTAGTCTTTCACTCACAGGGAGAGTCTCTGTGAAGAGGTGGGGATGGCAGGAGAGAGAAGGTGTCACGAGACCTTCCAGCGGCCAGCTGTGTGTTGGTGGTGGTCATGCGGTGGTCACTTACCTTCTCTGCACTTTCATTTCCTTGGCTGGATAATTAGGGTACTGATGATCTTTAAGTTTCTTTCTAGTTCCAAAATAATAGGATTTGATATTTATAACTCTGTGTGATTGGACACAAAGTTTGAATAGGTCTGTTGCCCAAGAATAAACTGGTGATATCATTCAGTTATTTGAAATGACCAAGATAACTAGATTAAAATAAATGCTTGGCTAATTATTTCAGCAACCTTAACACTGACTGGCTTGACCATGAAGCAGTCCTTTTGATTGCTTAAAATAGCTTTAAAAAATAAGAATAGCCATCCATCCTTCGGTCTCTGATCTTGTTTATGGATATCTTGAGACATATATCCCACAGGGTTATTTTGTAAACTCTCCCCTATAGCAACATTTTTGCTGCATCCTGGATGCTTCTTCTTGTTCTATTTTACAACTTGTCTTTCTCTGCCCACTCCCTAAACGTTACTTCCTTAGCACTCCTCAGAAATTTTCCTCTTACTGTATTTGCCTTCTTTGGATGATTTCACCCTCAACCCACAAAAGTGTGTGGTAAATGTTAACAAACAGCTCTTCCAGGGGGATTAAAGAGCCCAAATTTGCAGTGTTTGCTGATTTCTGTGGTGTAACGTTCTCACCACTGTTGAGTTCAAGCTACCAATCCTTGTGGAGTTGGGAATTGATGCACAAAATCAGCCCTTACCAGCTGTATGAGCCCACGCCAGCACACCACTGCACCCACCACTGCTATTACCACCTACAGGCTGAAGTCCCTCCTCCCTCTCTCTCTCTCTCTCTCTCTCTCATTTGCACCAAACTCAAATCTACTTGAATGTCATATCTTCTCAACATCATCAAAGGCAAAATGGACACATGATCTTCCCATATACCTTTTCCTGTATTCCCAGTTTCTTATGGTAACCATGGATAAGAGTGATCTACCCAGCCTGTGGGAAATATGCTAACCTTGAACTATTGTGTAAATGCATCTTCTGAGCAATAGAATAAGACCACAGGCTGGTGAGTGGATATAGAGTTTTTCCCAGCAGAGAATGTATGTTTCTGCTCCATTGTCCTGTGATGTGGTTTCTCTTGGGACAGAAATGGGGGTGGGGGAATGCTCTAAACAGGAGGAGGAGAGAAAGATCTAGGGCCTAAGACCAACTGAGTCTAGATACAGAGGAGCCTAGCAGTCGTTCTGCTAGCAGAGTAACTGCTTCTATCACATGGGGGCAGTGAATGGTAACACCAAGTTTCTGATCTAGTGGCAACATGGAGGCTGGAAAAGCAAGGCCAAAAAAGAAAGAAAAGGTGGGGTTTGGAGTGGGGGGTGGGAAGCAGCTCTGGAGATGCCAAACTGAGGCAGCAAATGTGGACCTGGTTAGTCCCTAGAGGGCACATCCCGCTTCCGAGGCTGGAATGGGGGTCCATAGGTAGCAATACCTGTAAGTCATCTGATCCCCAAGAGCAGGGATCTCAGAATGGCATTAACAGTAGCAGCAACAATGAAGCAGCAAGATTAGGTTAGAGGGGAAGAACCCAAGGAACTTGCTCTGTAACTCAAATGAGATGCAGTTGCTCTAAGATACAGTCAGAATTAACAAACCAGACACTGACAGGAGCTGGTTTCCAGCAAGTAGTTCCAGGGCAGGCTCTATGCTATAAGGATTTAGATAGACTAGGGAAGAATCACTTTCTGTCGTAGTCACAGGCTAGTGGGGCCAGGGTATTCCATCTGGATTACATTTATTTCCATCTAAATCAGACCATTTACCCCGATGCCTAAGCCTGAGAACTAGGAGTCATTCTGTATTATCTGACCTCCCCTGGATAATCAGTCACACAGCACTGTCAGTGCCATCACCCACATTTTCTTGAATCCATTTTTTTCTTTTCATGCTTACAGTCATTCCTTCAATTCAGACCTTCATCCTTTCTCACGTGGATTACTCTGAGAGCCTCCCAACTAGTCTCCCCAGTTTCTGCCTTGCTTCCTCCAACCAGCCCACCTACCACATTGCTACAGAGTGATCTTCAAACAAAAACTTGTTCAAGTCACTCCTTTGCTAAAAATCCTTCGGGATGAAATCCAGACCCCTCGGGATGGTATATGAGATCCTTCATGATCTTTCTAGGTTCAGCTCATTCTCCCCTCTTCTTACCTCCAATACACAGAGTCAGCTAGGTATGGGAGGATGCTTTGAATATTTTCCCTACCTCTTTTTTTATCTTAATAACGTGGTTTTAAACTCTCATGCTTTTTATTGTTGGTGGGAATGCACATTGGTACAGCCACTATGGAAACTCAAAAACTTAAAAATAGAACTACCATATGATCCAGCTATCTCACTTCTGGATATTTATCCAAAGAACACAAGACACAAATATGAAAAGATATATGCACCTTTATGTTCATTGCAGCATTATTTACAATAGCCAAGATATAGAAGCAACCTAAGTGCCCATCAACAGATGAATGAATAGAGATGTGGAGTATATACATATGCCATAAAAAGATGAAATCTTGCCATTTGCAACAACATGGATGGAACTTAAGGGTATTATGCTAAGTGAAATAAGTCAGTTGGAGAAAGACAAATACTATAGGATTTCACTCATGTGGAATATAAAAAACAAACAAACAAAACAAAATAAATGAACAAATCAAACCAAACAAAAACAAACATGAAGATTCAGAGAACAGAGGAGTGGTTACCAGAGGGGAAGGGGTGGTGAGTGGGAGGGTAAAGGGGATCAACTGTATGGTTACAGATGGAAATGAAATTTTTGGTGGTGAGCACACTGTAGAGTATACAGAAGTAGAAATATAGTGTTGTACATGTGAAACATATAATGTTATAAACCAATGTTACCTCAATTTTTAAAAAATGAGGGCAAAACTCTCATGCTTTCTTCCATTATACCACTCTCTTCTGGCTTTCTTCTCACATCCCTGGTTGTTCCTTCTCACATTCTTCTTCCTCTACCCATCCCTTAAATGTTGATTTTCCCCAGGTTTCTTTCCTCAGATCTTTTTTCTCTCTTCCTGGAAAATGAAACCCATTTCTGTGGCATCTGCTTCCACCTAATACTGAATTCTCTTAAATCTTTGCCTCCAGATCAGACTGTACTTCTCAACACCTCTACGCTATGTCTCTTAGTTATATTAAACTCCATATGTCTGAAACAGAGGTCTCCCACCTTCAGATAGGCTTTCCCTCCTATATTCTCTCCCCCAGTTTATGTCTCTGGAAGTTGTATCAGTTATTTACTGCTGCCTAACAAATCACCCCCAAATAGTGGCTTAATATAACAGTCATTTATTATTGCTTACAAGTCTATGGGTCAGCTAGGCATTTCTGCTGACCTGAGCCAGACTCAGCTGATCCTGGCTGGGCGCTCTCATGTCTGAGCCTCAGGTGGGACAACTGGGCTAAGTGGGCACATATGGTCTCTCACCCTCCACCAAGTTAGCCTAGGTTTATTCACGTGGCAGATGGGCAGAGTTCCAAGAAAGAAAGCAGAAACCATTCAAGACTTCTGGAAGACTAAGATGGGAATGAATACACTATCACTTCCGTTATATTCTTTTGGCCAGAACTCACAAAGCCCACCCAAGCTCAATGGATGGAGAAATACACACCAGCTCTTGACTGAAGAAACTGCAAAGTCAAATTGTAAGTGGTGTGTATACGCAGAGTGATGGAGAAGTGCAGTGATTTTTGCAATCTACCACAGAAGTAATCCCAAATACCTCCAAAATGATAATGTGCTGCTGGTGGCGGTGGTGATGAAGGCAGCTAAGGTTTACTGAGTGCCTAGCATGTACCTTGCTCTGAGCTAATGTCAAGGAAAAGACAAATCCTGTATTGTGTTCAAAGTTATTCATTAAAATAATCTTTCATTTTATTTATAAGAAAATCTCAACATTATGATATGATATAGGATACACGTACATTTAGTCAAATTATTTCACAAGGATTAAATCAAAACAAAATACTTGTCATTTAATGGTAGCTTTGATTTACTAATTCCTTGTCCTGGACTGGACTAACTATGGCTTTAAAGACTTTCTGGGTATTTTCACCTATACTTTTCATCAGCTAAATATGGGCAAAGAAAGCTGAAAGATGTAATCTTGTTGTCATCTTCAATAAAGTACATTTTCATATTTGCTAAAATATTGCATTTAGAATAGGATGCAAAATTTAGGATGCAAAATTTATATGTATTGCACAACTATATGTATTCACAAAGCAAATAATGGAAAATAAGTGCTCAGACTTTTAAAAAATGTCCTCATTCTTGCAAGTTTAATAATAATAAACAAATACATTTTAATAATAAAGAAATTGTAGCCTCTGGTTTCAACTTTAATTTTACTCAAGGCTATATCAAATATATTTGGAGTTTATATTATTTTTTTTCCAAATAGGTACTTTTCATTATCTCATTTAGTCCTCACAGTAACTCTAGAAGGAAGTTATTATTTTTATTAATTCTTTAATTTATACTTGAAGTAATAGAAGTTTATTTAGTATGGTAAAATGTGAAACTCAAGGTCACACAGCTAGTAAATGATGGGGTCAGTGTTTGAGTTCACATAGCCTGACTCCAGCGCCTCCCTTAGACAAAATGCTAAATTGGCACCTCTTTCTCGTTACTCCCCATTAATCTGCCAATTCTACCCCTTTCTCATTTATTGACCTAACCCCTCCTATCCAACCCACTGGCCCTGAATTTGTTCAGGCTTTCTTAAACTCTTGCCTAGATTATTCCTTTAGCTTTCTGATTAGTTTCCTTATTTCTAGTCCTGCAGCTAAAGTACAAATCTGATAACTTCCCTCTCTTATTTAAAAGACTATGAGGAATAACATACAAATTAAAACTGGAATGTTATTCCACAACTCTATTAGTCAGCTTGCCCTGCCGTAACAAGATACCACAGACTGGGTGGCTTAAACAACAGACATTTGCTTCCTCCCAGGTCAGGAGACTGGAAGTTCAAGATCAAGGTTCCAGCAGTGTTTGTTTCTTATGAGGGCTCTGTTTCTGGCTTGCAGTCAGCCGCCTTCTCACTGTGTCTTCACATGGCTTTTCCTGTGTGTGTGTGTGTGTGTGCAGAGAAAGAGAGAGGTCTCTGGTGTCTCTTCCTCTTCTTATATGGACACTACTCCTATTATAGATCAGGGCCCCACTCTTATGACCCAATTTAACCTTAACTACCTCTGTAAAGGTTCTAACTCCAAATAGAGTCAGAATGGGGGATTAGGGCTTCAGTATATGAATTTGAGGGTGAGGCAAAATTCAGTCCATAACAATTACATACACACACACACACACACACACACACACACACACACACCCTGGAACGGCTAAAATGAAAAGGACAATATCAATTGTTGGAAACTGGAACAGCTGGTACTCTTATACACTGCTGCTGGGGTTTTAAATTAGTCCAATCACTTTGTAAAACTGGCAGAATCCAATAAAGCTGAATATATACTCAGCTTATGACCCAGAGATTCCACGCCTGGGTATTTTAGCCAGTGGAAATGTACACATATACTTACCAAAAGACATGTTCAAGAATATTCACAGCAGCAGTATTCATAATAGCCTCAAACTGGGAAGAACTCAAATGTTAATACATAATAGAAAGGATAAATAAGTTACGGCAAATTCATACAATGGGAAATTGTACAACAGTGAGATTGAATGAGCCACATCTCCATAAGACAGAATAGATGGTGCTCAGAAACATAGTGCTGGCTGGTAGAAGACACAGAAGACTACCTGTTTTACAATTCCACTTAAATAATGTTCAAAACAGGCAAAACAAATCTATCATGTTAGAAGTCAGGCCAGTGGTCCCCCTTCGAGAGGGAAGTAGTGACTAGAAGGGAACAAGAGGGGTCTTCAGGGGTTTTGGTTACATTATAACCTAGTTTCTGGCTACACAGCTGTGATGAGGTCATAAAAATTCATCCAGCTGAACACTTATCATATGTGCCCATTCCTGCATATATTTTATACTTCAGTAAAAATTTTTCTTAAAAAAGAAATATTCTGAAGACTCCATATCAACCCAGAATAAAGTTTCAATACTTTAGCCTGGCCTAAAGTCCTTTGTGACCTATTCCCAAGCCAACCTCTCCAGCCCTATCTGTACTACTCCTGGCCTAAACTCCAGCCAAAACTAGCCATCACCAATACCCACAATGCACCATGCTCTTTTGCTCTTTTCACGCTCTTCCCCTGCCTGCGTACCCTCCTCACTTCATCTACCTGCTTAACTCCTTTCTCAACAGTAAAAGTCAGCTCAGACCTCATTCTCCACCAGGAAGTTTCTCCTCACCCCACTCAACCCAGGCTGAGTTAGGAGTCCCTGCTCTGTCCTCCTTCAACATTCTATGTATTGTATTTATACCCTTAGTATATCACACTGTCATTTTTGGTTGATACATCTGTTTTCACTGCTGGTCTGTGAGTGTGATGAGGACAAGGACTGTATCCTTTACCTCTGCATTTGCATCCTCTAACGTAGTGTCCAGCACATAGTACATACCCAGTGAACAGCAAATGACTTAAGAAAGGGATTAATGAAATTCAGCTTGCATCTTGATTTTGGCACAGAATTTTTCTTTAGTCATTCTAACAAAAAAAAAAAGAGAGAGATAGAAACTAATTTGGCAGCACAGATTATACCTTACCCAAAATTTAGTTTGCAATGAGTGTTTTGTTCCTCCTGAACATTAATGTCAGGAAAACCAAATACACATTTCTTAAAATATGTAATAGTAATACAGCCCATTCCCTAAAGACTATCCAACTGTACAAAATGATTGCATTCCTCTAGAATATGGGTGAAGTGTTAATGTTTTTGGTTGGCTTGAAACTCAAGAAATTCTTCTAACATCTAGATTGGCCATGTTTCTTGGTGAATCTGCCAAAAATTCCTCAGATATCCCAGTCTGGGATTTATGGACTGAGACGTTTATGATATTTTAGAGTGTAGAATAGGCTATTGTTTTACATATTAGACAAGTCAAGTAAATTCAGCAAAAGCTGTGATTGGGCTGGGGGCCCAAAAAATGAACCAAGTTGACAATAGTCATTTTCTGTGCAAGTTTCAAATAGGCTTAAACCAGGCAAAATGCTAAGCAGTCATCATATTGAATTCTCAACAATGTTTCTTCCTACTTTGAGTTTGGGTGAGAGATACGGCTCCATAATAGAAAGCCAGAAAAGGTATTAATGATGAAAGGTGGGATGATGAGGATATTGCCATGATGATGATTCATGTAAATAAGAGTACACGATGTGCAACAGAACAAGCACAGATGCGAAACCTGACCTCAAACTGCTTATCATCCAAAAATGTTAAGGCAAAGGTAAAGAGGTAGTAGTCTAACTATTTTAAATATGTGTACAACCTGGGTCATGAATCTATGCCTACCTTTGGAACAGGGGTCCCTAACCCCTGGGACACGGACCACTACCAGTCCGTGGCCTGTTAGGAAACGGGCCGCCCAGCAGGAGGTGAGCAGTGGGCAAGCGAGTGAAGCTCCATCTGTATTTACAGCCACCCCCCATGGCTCTCATTACCGCCTGAGCTCCGCCTCCTGTCAGATCAGCGGCGGCATTAGATTCTCATAGGAGCGTGAACCCTACTGTGAACTGCGCATGCGAGGGATCTAGGTTGCACGTTCCTTATAAGAATCTAATGCCTGATGATTTGAGGTGGAGCTGAGGCGATGGTGCTAGCGCTGGGGAGCAGCTGCAGATACAGATTATCATTAGCAGAGAGGTCTGACTGCACAGAGACCATAATAAATCAATTGTTTGCAGGCTCATCAAAACCCTATCATTGAGTGGCAAGTGACAATTAAGCTGCATCTGGTGGCAGGCTTTATAGTGGCAAGTGAGTTGATGTACTTCAATTGTACAGCTGCATCTGGTAGCAGGCATTAAGTTAGAATCTGACACTTATTTTAGTCTGCAAGTGGCCCGCCCATTATTTTATTTACCACTTCCATCTTTGCCTCTTTTCTGCACTGCACACTTGTCTCAGTCACAGTTTTGGTAAGCCCACATGCTAACCCTAGCCAAAATGAGTAAAAAACAAATGTCACTGGAGAGCTTCTTTGAAAAGGAGGAAAGACCCAATGATGAGGCAGCAGAAGACGCTAAGACTGCCAACAAAAAAAGGCTGCATTTAAAAGAAAATACCAAGAGTCCTACTTAAATTACGGGTTCATTGCAACAGGTGATTCACATCCTCCAAGCCCACTTTGTATAACATGTGGCGACCGGTTATCCAACGAAACCATGAAACCTTCAAAACTGCTTTGCCACAGGGAGACAAAGCACCCTGCATTAAAAGACAAGCCTCTGGAGTTTTGCAAAAGAAAAAAACGTAAACACGAAGAACAGAAGCAATTACTGAAGGCCACCACTTCATCAAGTGTGTCTGCACTGAGATCATCATTCTTAGTGGCTAACCACATTGCTAAAGCTAAGAAGCCCTTTACTATGGGTGAAGAGTTGATCCTGCCTGCTGCTGAGGACGTTTGTCATGAACTTTTAGGAGAGGCTGCAGTTCAGAAGGTGGCACGTGTTCCTCTTTCGGCTTCCACCATAACTAGATGAATTGATGAAATAGCAGAAGATATGGGGGAGAATTATGGGGGAGAAAGGTGAACATTGGGATTTTTGACATGTTTCAAACATTAGCAGAGATTTTGAAAGAGCCAGGGCCTTCTTTCTCCCAGCTGGTGTATGATCACCTATCTCAGCTTTCAAAAGAGTCTGAGCATTACTACCCAAACACAAAAGACCCCCAAAATGGGAAGGAATGGATCCACGACCAATTTGTGAATAAGCCAGGTGAATCAACTTGTCTGTGCTAGAAGAGGATCAGCTGCTTGAGATCGCAAATGACGGTGGCCTTAAAAGTATATTTGAGACAACTTCAAATCTCCATACGTTCTGGATTAAAGTCAAGGCGGAATATCCTGAGATTGCCACAAAAGCACCGAAAAGCCTGCTTCCATTTCCAGCATCCTATCTTCGTGAAGCAGGGTTTTCTGCAGTGACAGCAACCGAAATGAGATTATGGAGTAGACTGGACATAAGCAACACACTTCGGGTGTCACTGTCTCCCGTCACCCCCAGATGGGACCATCGAGTTGCAGGAAAACAAGCTCAGGGCTCCCAGTGATTCTGCATTATGGTGAGTTGTATAATTATTTCATTATATATTACAATGTAATAATAATAGAAATAAAGTGCACACTAAATGTAATGCACATGAATCATCCCAAAACCATCCCCCCACCCCACCGTCCGTGGAAAAATTGTCTTCCACGAAACCAGTCCCTGGTGCCCAAAAGGTTGGGGACCACTACTTTAGAGCATTTGCCCACCCCCTCTTCATGAGGACTTCTCACCCACTCCACCCCAAGGATGTGACCTGCAGGTTTATTTGTACTGTCCCAGACTCTATCCATCCTCTTTAGCCACAGCCAGTTGGACCAGACACGGGCACCTGACTCAGGCTGGACCAATCAGGTGCTCTGGATTTGGAATTGAGCTGCAGTTAAACCAGAGCTCCAAACCAGAGGACATGCAGCGCTGCCTGCCCAGCTATTTGGGGTGCAGAGGAGTGGGGAAGCAGAGAAAAGTGGATTGCAGGGAGAAAGAAGAGACACAATAAACTATCATGGTGGGATAGGGGTTGGCAAGAAGAAAGATCAGTTCCTGGTGCCTTTCATAATTCTGTTTCCTGTCCTCTGGAAAGATCTGATACATTCCCTGCTCAAGTCTGGCCCCTACTCTTTATGACAAAACACCATGTTTTGTTCATGTTGCTTTGAGTGGATTTCTGAGGTTCCAGGACTAGGACACAAAGGCTCTGGTACTTGGGCAGGTCTGTCTTCACTCCCCCAGTGCCTTTGGAAAAGGAGAGAGGGTGCTAATGAGCCCAGCCCTCGGATGAGTGGGAATACCCTGCAGCAATCCGAATCCCCGGGCACTGCCCGCTGGAGTCTTAGCTCTGAGTGCCGGGGCTTGCAAGCTGCTGGTGTGTCAGGGTGTTAAAGTGGTTCTTTAAAAAGGCAGCAAGACACCGTGAATGATGATATTCGAGTGTCAACAATACAAAATTAAGCCTGTGGAAAATTTTAATTATGATAACCAACACAGGAAATTGCATTTATGTATGGAAACTAAATTTAGAAGCCTGGACAGATTGACAGGCTCCTTTCTAAAACCATGTAAATAGCCCATGCCAGGTGCCAGGAAGCAACTGCAGTAGAGGGACTGGCTAGGCAGGCAGGCCTTTTGGCTGTACTAAAGTCTGAAGAAAGAAAAACGGCTTTCTCTAGGTAAATTATTTTTTCAGAAGCATTATCTTCCAGGGTTAGAGAGAATTAACAGATTTTAAAGGAAACATTTTCGAGGCAGTGCCTATTCTTTCTTTCGCCTTGTGTTCGTAAACAAGGAAGGGTGTGGTCAGGATTTGGATTTGCTCTGGGCAGTGTTTATGCAGCCTGTCCAGCTGTTAGAGGCAGGACCCAGTGGAAAAGGGAAAGTGTGAGAGTGGGTGAGGGGAAATCTCTGTGCCCCCTACTCTTAGGGCTCCTTCCTTCCCACGGCATTCCTCTTCAGCTTCAATTTCCAAATTGGGGTCAGAGGCAGAGGGGTGACATTAGTGGTGGTTGAGTAGGGCAAGGACATTGGAGTCAGGCAGACATGTGTGAAGCCCTGGTACTGTGACCAGTGCTACTCTCAGAGCCAGGCAACTGGGCCCTCTGCCCTGGGCCATGAGCTCCAGAGGGTCCCACTGCCTGCGGCCCTCCTCAAGGCATGCTCCACCCCATGGAGTGAAGGTCAAAAACCAGGTCAAAAAATATGCCCACCAGAGCCATATCCCTCCCCCTAGACCATAATAAGACACCAGAATTCCCCTGTCAGTAACCCCGAGCCTGCTCCCAGGACCTGTGCAGGCCACTCCCAGGGGTGTCCTCCCCGGGGTATGCATACCCTAGGTTTCAGGGTGGCTTGGGGCAGCTGTTTGTAGAGAGTATGGACAGGAGTAGGTCATGCACACTAGAGTATCTGGATATGAGTTTCAGGGTGAGAAGAGAAGGGTAATGGGCCAGGGACTGGGGTATGACTCTCTGTGCCCCACCTCTTCTGGCTCAGACAAAGAAGTCTGAAAATTCTAAATTTGAATCTGGTCTTCCAGGTTGTTTTGAAGGTTTATTTGTCAAAACAACGGAAGAGAGCACATTTTATTTAACTTTAGCTTGATGTAAGAGTTTTGCCGTGGAATATGGGTCTCTGTACTCTTGCTCCAGCTCCCCCAAATGTTAGGGGTGGGCCATGCCACCACTTCAACACTGTGTGACCTTCGATACATTACTTGCCTCTGAGCCTCAACTTCCTGCTCTGCAAAATGAAGGTAATATCAGTAGTAGTTATTTTGAGAATTTAAAATGTAATTAGTTCAATTATTGTTATATGCCCTTTGCAAGTTACTTAAACTCTCTGTGCCTCAGTTTTTTCATCTGTCAAGTGGGAGGATACAAATAGTACCTGTCTTATAGGATGTTATCAGTGAGTGCATGTGCAAGTCTTAGAACAGTGTCTGGTGCATAGTAAATCCTATGTAAATGTTAGTTGTTGCTGTTGTTATTATTATCCACTGCCCACTATCACCACCTGGCCAACTGGATTAAAGGAAACAGCATATGCAATGTGTAGGTCACAGTGAAACATGCCCCTGCCACATATTTTAGTTACTTTGAGACTTGTCTCATACTCCAGATTCATCCTGTGATTTCAAAATCCCTACCAGACTTCTTAGGAAACATGAAGGCTGTTCCTGCTTCCAACTGTGACTGTTGCTTTGGCCAAGTATAATCTGATGAATACAGACTAAGAGTCCTGTCCTGGGATAACCCTTATTCGTGTCTGTAAAGGGCTTTGAGATTCACTCAGAAAGGTGCAAAATAAATCTTAAATCTCTGGGCAGAGACACGATGGTGGCAACGAGTGAAGAATGCAGCTGGGACATTGGCCCTTCTCTTGAGATCCACTGATGGCCATTCCTTGCTGTGGAAGGGTTTCTGCAGCCCTGTGCACTGGCAGGCTCTCAGGGCTGGGCTGGGTTTGGGAATTAACTTGAAATATTAATTTTGTAAATATTTAGAGAGGGCTGATGTTCCCTAAGAGGAGACTTGATCATATAGGAAGAAGCTATAAGCCACAGAAAGCTACAAAAGGGTTTGCCATCCACAAGTCGCATTTCTTTCTGCTACACAACACTGCTTCTGTGGCGCAGCAGCTCTTCCTTCTTCTCAGGACCCAGGCAGCTCACTCGGTTTGCTTCAGCTTTGTACGGGATCACCAACAGGCAGCTTAGACACCAGTGCTCTCCATGGGAATGAAACTTATGAGGGTTCCAAGGGAGGCCATTAGCAGAACATCAAGCATCAAGCCCTTAGCTCCTCACCTTCAAGAGCATTCTTTCCCCAAGGGTTCACTGCAGGCAGGTTCTTCCTACATCTCCAAGCTCTGTGGGTACTTTATCTTAGGAACATGCTATTCCTTACTCATATTAAGACACGGGTAACTAAGAACAGCATACAGTATTATACCTCTCTCAAATATTTTCATTTTAAAAAGGCTTATCAAAGCCCTAAGCCAAAGAAATAAGGCAATTTCAGACAGCATTTAGCAGTTAGAGAGGGTTTTTATCAGGATGGTAGTCCCAGGAACTGTAGGCCTATTCCAAAGTCCTTCTCATCTCAGGATCCATTTATTCAGCCTAGACAATTTTCTACCTGTGCTTTTAGGTATGATATTAGGGATCAACTCCACAAGGTCACTGACATCACTGTGGTTTGGGGCCAGTCATACAACAATTCCCCAGGGCCTATGAACAGTGACTGCTAAATCCATGTGGCCGTGGTTTCCAGTGAGGCCTTTGCTTTGGAGTTCCCTTCTCCTTATGGTCAACAGCTTTGAGTTCTAAGGACACTCATGGAATGGTGCCTGTGCCACCTTTTACTTGTGTTTTGTGGTTCTGACCACATATATGCACTCCTACATCATAGGAATGGGATTATTTTAACATCTAGAAAAATGCTAGAGTGAGGAAAAGCAGAGCCATGGGGTTGCCAGTAAGGGTGCCTACTTTGATTGGCTTGAGCAGTGCCTTTAAGATCCTATTTGATGCTGGATGTAAATATGTAAGTTGATTTGCATGCTATGCTGAACAAGCCCAGCAATAAATTATAAACATCCTTGTGACATTTCTTAAAGGAAGTAGTTGCTATGTGTGACTAGTAACCACTTTTTCAAGAGTTAAGCATCTGAGCTATTTAAATTCCTCCACAAAGTATGAAAAGCAAATTAAGTCATCATGGCACAATCACTCAAATCAGAAGGATGAGGAGTGCAGTAGATTTTTTTTTTTTTCTTTCTTCTAACTGGTGAGGTGGTAGGGGAACATCAAGTCTGATTGTCAAAATTCAGTCAAAATCTCTAGCAATTAAAATTTTTAGGAGATAAATATCCCTGACAGATGACTAGCTAGGATGAATATCCTTGTGGTACAATCAAATCAACATGTATAATATTTGAATGCTAACTGTTCGCTGTGTACTACAGAGTGTGTGTAAGTCCAGGGCGTGGGGAGACCATTGTATGAATGTGTTACGGGTGTGTCCATGAAGCAGCAGAAATATTTTTCTCAATGTTCTGTTTATGAAGCCTAGTTCATTGGACAGCTGCTGAGGAGTCCAACCAAAGGATATGATCGTCAGTATGTTTCATCCATAAGACCTAATTTGAACGAACTTAACAGTGGTACAATAGCCATATACTGTGCCAGCTCTTTTCTGTTCAAAAAAAACAGAGATATCGCTAGGTTATTTCCCATGAAGGAAAAGTTTTGATTCAATCCTGAGTGTACCTTGGTTTATTTGTAGAGCAATTTCCTGTTTTTCTTATCAAAATATTTCAGCTGTAGCTTAAATTCAGAAGGTATTGGTGGCTCTATCCCAACCAAGTCAGATGAGTATGTTTAATAACAGCTCTCAAGCAGATCCACTATGTTAGCAAGAAAAAAAAATAAAGGGAAAAATATTTTTATTCCAGTGAGTATCTCCCATGGGAAAAAAGATGGAAAGAATAGCAGTGACGAGACAAAATTAATATATCCATATTATATAACAACCCAAAACGCTGCCATGTAACATTTCTATGTTTTCTTTTATAAATAATGTGCATTTTTTTCTTTGAATACGCGTTTATGCTTGAGTGGACCGCAGTCAAGCCTTAAAGGCATAGGCTAGATTATTGATTTCTGCCCCTTTAAGGAGATTTTACATATCTCTGCCCAGTGCCATTATGTGTTGATTTCAGAGTTTATCACTCAGAAAGTATGCTTGTTTCCTTATTTCCTATTTCTTGGCTGTATGTGTTTTTTTCTCTATTTCCTATTTCGTGGCTGTTTGGGGGGTTGGGTGTTGACATCTTACTTTTGCCCTCATGAACCTCATGATTTCACATATGTGAAATCAAATTCCGAGGTAATGTCTTCTAACTCCCTCTGAGCGACATACGAAAATGTTTTATTATCAGAGACTGAATGTATTTCAGATTGCTGACAGATCCAGCTCTGAGCTATCAAAAGTTAGAGACTTTTTTCCCTCTGTTTCTTTCTATAGAGGAGTCAATAGTATTGAACAAGAAAGAACTGCATTACTTTTAGGGCAGAGGAGTGCGGGCAGCTCTTAGGAGAAGTAAGAGAGTTAATCATGCGTCCTAAATGCAGCTGGCGGCCATGTACCTAGTGCATCCAGTTAACTAATCTTTCATTTTTGTACTGGGCACAGAGCCAGCACATCCAGGGACCAGGAGAGATAATTAGGGAGAGCATTGTAAAACTGCTGAACGTAATTCCCTATCACCAAATATAGACATCTCTGAAGCTGACAATCTTATTCATAGGAAATGCAAGGACATGGTCCAAATTGTGAGAAAAGGAATCCAACTTGGTTGGGATAGGAAAGGCAAAATGAAAACAACAAAACTTTGGCCCACAAGTCCTTTCTGTTTGGAAAGATTTCTAAAGACTGAACTTAGGCCTGCAGTACACCTAACAGCGCGATCTGCAGGCTGCTAGCGGGCCACCACGGAACCAAACCCAGCAGCTCAAGGTGGGAGAAAATTAAGTGGACAGAGTTTACCTTCTGAAGATGCTCTTCTTGTCAGAGCTTCCTGAGACCTTCCAGAGTGATGGGTTCCACACTATGTCCAGTCATTGTGGAGGGGGAGAGGGGAGATTTGGTCACCTGTGGACACTGGGTTTAATAATCTACAGCCTATTTCCAGCTTCAGAACAATTTCTGCTTCTACCTTATAACCCACCACAGCCCAATTTTAAAGAATCTTAATGTAGTTTATTTTTTTGAAAGAAAATGACCACAGAGAAAACATTTCTTAAAACAACCACTTTCAAATTATACATACAGGGTATGTATATGTATGAATACATATATTTTATTCACACTAGAGATTTAAGTCAAGCAGGTGTTCTGGCTCTTTTCCCTATATGGCAAGTTCAAAGAGAAGAATCTAAACATGGCTTCTTCCTAAGTTAGGCATATTCTTTGGAGCACATTTCACAGGATGTTACTTAGGTGCTCTAATTAGCTGGACAAAATAATAATTACAAGTACACAAAACAAATGGTTAATTTCTTTAGTATAAAAATGAGTCTTAGAAATCAATAAGTAAAGGATAATCCTGTAGGAAAATAGGCAAAGGATATATACAGATAGCTCAGAAAAAGGAACAAAAACAGGAAATAGACATACAAAAATATACTCAACTTCGCTCATAGTTTAAAAATTCAAATGATGATGAGATAGCAATTTTCACTTCCAATTGGCAAAGATTAAAAAGAGTAGTAATACCAGGATAAGATGTGAGGAAACAGTCACTCTCACGCATTGTTGGTGAATGTATTGATTGATGTAATGTTTTTGTGGTGGCAAGTTTGTAATATCAAAGTTGCTCCAGGAATTTTACTCCAGAAGGTAACCAGAAACACATAAGTACACAAAGACAAATTTACATGGATGATTGCAGCATAGTTCCTAATAGGCAGAAACTGGAAACAAACCACTAAAAAAAATGAGGTAGATCTATATGTACTCACACAGAAAGTGTTCTAAGATATGGCAACAAATGAAAACAGCAAGTTACAAAAATGATATAGAAAATGGTTCCATTTTTGTTATATGCAAATGAAAAAAATCTGATGGCATATATACTAAAATGTAAATACTAGTTATTTCTGTGGGTGACATTTTGGAGCACCTTCCATTTCTCCCTATGTATTTCTGTAATATTTGATCACATATTAAAGGTAAAATAAAAATAGTTTTAAAAAATAACAGTATGAACATCACTGAAGTCGTTTTTCTGACAAACAGATTAAATCTGAATCTCAACATGAGGAAACAATCCCGTAAATTCAGATTATGTAATATTCTACAGGACAATCAACCCAGACTCCTCAAATGTATCAATGTTATGAAAAATGGGAAGAGACTGTTCTAGATTAAGAGTAACTAAAGAGAACTAATAACTAGCAATGTGTGATCTTTGGATCCTGCACACATAAAAAATATTATAAAGGACCTTGTAGGGCACAATTGCCTTGGTGAATCTAGGTGAAAGAATAGGATTTCTAGAATTATATTTTGGGAAATATTAGTATAGGAAATGCCTCTTTAACTGAAATGTATTGATGGCCTATCGATGCTAGGTGGTCCCCTGGATATATTACCTCATAAAAAAGGAAGATGACTTCTTATTGTAGCTAAAACTCTAATTATTACTATTATTGCTGAGGGATACCAATAGATTCAATTCTAGAGTATCTGAGCTGGTTTATAGATTTCCAATTAGTGCCTAGATGCCAACTAGGATTTATTACGAAGTTGGGGAATTTCAGAGCAGGAGGGTTTCTTTCAGGTTGCATGGGCTCAACCCTCACGATTTTACAGATGAGCAAAAGGGACCCAGCTGGGCTATGATGTACCCATAGTCAGTTAAAAGGAAAACTGGTTTTGGAAATCTTGCCTTCAAATTTAGTACCCTTACAATAAAACCCTAAAGCCTTATTTAACGCTAGCTGAAACATCAACAAGGGACTAGGCATCATAATGGCCTGCCCTGAGATGGGCCCCTTCTGCATGGAAAAAGGCTTAACACTTGGGGAAAAAAATGCATGATAATCCTCAAGGCACACAGAGCCTCCACCTCTTAGCACTTGTGATAATGCAGGCAGGCTGTGAGTCCAGGTCGAACCAAGACATGCCATTTGCTTGACTTTTTTATTACTTCAGAAAGCATGAGGGGGACATCCCTGGTGGTGTGGTGGTTGAGAATCTGCCTGCCAATGCAGGGGACACAGGTTCGATCCCTGGTCTGGGAAGATCCCACATGCTGCGGAGCAACTAAGCCTGTGTGCCTCAACTACTGAAGCCCACTCGCCTAGAGCCTGAGTTCTGCAACAAGAGAAGCCACCGCAATGAGAAGCCCACACACCGCAACGAAGAGTAGCCCTGGCTCACCGCAACTAGAGAAAGATCCTTGCAAAGATCCAATGCAGCCAAAAATTAATTAATTAATTAATTTTTTTAAAAAAAGCACGAGGAGTTCAAGCCAACACTTTTTTTCTCCCTAAGGAATACAAAAGAGAAAAGTGCCTGCTTATGGAAGGTAGATAACAAAAGAGTCCTAAGTGCTCTACCATCCTCCTGATAAACATCTCCCTCACAACATTCCCAGCAGGCCTCACACCATCTGGTAGAATGGTAGGAGAGACAGTAAATCATTTATCCTTTATAAAAGTTCTGTACCTCCTTCTTGACTGGACTAAGACTCCAGATTTACATCCCTTATTTTATATTTCCTTCTGAGAATAACTCCTGCCCTACGCGGTGAATTTAAGGAAATCAAAACCCTCTGTTTGTAAAATGATTTCTCTGATTGACTTGTGCTGATTCCTCAGGGGCCAGTGGAATGTCCTATAATGGTGACGGTGAGAGTGTGACTTCTTGTAGTGGGGCAGGTACTGGGGGTGGGGCAGGCAAAGGGCTCTAGAGGACACAGAGCACAAAGGTGAACAAGGCTAATGTTTGTAGAGGGAAGCCCAAGTCAAATAGCTGGAAGAACACATACGATGTCAAGTCAGGAGGCTACTGAGATTGGGGTTGCTCAGTTTGGGACTGAATGGAAATGGGCCCGTAGGACAAACAGTTTAGAGCCAGGCAAGGTCTCTTGGAAAACAGTCCCAGATTCTAGCTGGCATATACAGCTCACCATTTGTGGCTGTCAGGGCCTGGTGTCTTGAAGCAACCAGGATCATGTGGACCCAGAAGAGCCACTGGTCAGTGAACAATAGTAAGAGCACCAGGGCCTGCATTAGGGTCTGGAGTGAAAAGTGGATCACCACGTAAAAGGAGATCAGCAGGATGTAAAGTCAGGGATAAACGCATCGTTGCCCCAATAATCAAATCAAGGGAGGAGCAAGAATGCAAGCATGAAGCCCAGGATAGCAGGCAGCCAAGGGGGTCAATCCTGGAGGAGTCCACACGGTGCTGGGGTGGGATGGGTTGAAGTGACGCCAGGGTCAAAGGGTGGATGGTACAGCCACTTTGCATTCTGTTCCTACTGCTCTGAATGGGATGTGTCTTGTGCCATCCAAAGTTCCATCAGAAAATTTGTTTACTCTGTTTCCTTGCAATTAACTGGGAGTATGAAGGAACAAGGAAATGTTTGCTTATAGGGAAGAGTGTGATTGTGTTGACAGGAAGTTTGAGTTGAAAGGAACCCCAGAATTTCAATCCTGCAGGCATTTCTACTGGAATTTGCTGGAGCAGTAGGAAGGGGGGAATATGGCCACAGGGACTGCACCATGATCAGCTACACCGAGTTCTCCAACTGACTGGATGGGGATCCATGGGCCAGGTCAAGGTGTTCTGTTTAGAAAAACTGTGAGAATGCACTTGTTTTGGAGAGGGTGGGTAACATTAGCACACACTCAGCTAATGTGACATTTAACAACTCAGCTAAAAGACATTTATGCTTAAGCCTGGAGAGAATGGAACAGAGGAACCTTGGGTTCTAAGGAAGGTGAGGTTCCCAGCATGGAAGCCTGAGAACACAGGGCACCAGCAGGGCAGGGGACAAAGGGAGCCTGCACCCTGGGGGTGCTCCAGGACCTGCTCAGAAGAGGGTAGAGAGTAGGGTCCAGCTGACAGGATGCCAGTGTACCTACCTTTACCACAACTTCTACCACAGTAGGTCAACCTTTGTTTATTTTGCACATAGGGTTTCTGTGATTTTCTTTCGCTTGGCTTTAGATCACTTGAAAACCACCACCTTATACCAATAGCACTGAGTGCTGTCCATGTTCTCACCTCTGTGTTAGATGCTTTCTTGGTTATTCATGTAGGACCCTCTTCTCAAGGAGTTTACAGTCTCTGGAAATCCCAGTTTTATCTAATGGCAAAAAGGAGAGAACAGGACTTCCCTGCTGGCGCAGTGGTTAAGAATCCGCCTTCCAGTTCAGGGGACATGGGTTCGAGCCCTGGTCCGGGAAGATCCCACATGCTGCAGAGCAACTAAGCCCGCGAGCCACAACTACTGAGCCCGAGTGCCACAACTACTGAGACCGAGCCCGCACGCCTAGAACCTGTGCTCTGCAACAA
Organism: Balaenoptera borealis; assembly: GCF_965194805.1. Taxonomy (NCBI): domain Eukaryota; kingdom Metazoa; phylum Chordata; class Mammalia; order Artiodactyla; family Balaenopteridae; genus Balaenoptera; species Balaenoptera borealis. The sequence goes on along the minus strand of NC_138871.1, from coordinate 46,126,456 downwards.
GAGAAGCCACCGCAATGAGAAGCCCATGCACCGCAACCAAGAGTAGCCCCCGCTCGCCACAGCTAGAGAAAGCCCACATGCAGCAATGAAGACCCAATGCAGCCAAAAATCAATCAATAAATATATAGATTTATTTTTTAAAAAAGGAGAGAACAATAGGGGAGCACTTAAGTGCTAAGTGTTAGGGGCTAGAAGTGAATCACAATTGCAAGGAAAAAGAGATCCCTGGGTTATGGCGGTGAGGGGCCATGTCAAAAAGGTACGGAAATTTCTACCCAAAAAAGTGGCATTTGAGTTGAACCTTAAAGGAGAAGAGGATTTGGAAAAGTGGGGAGGGTATTCTTAGCTTTGAGAACAGCACGAGCAAAGGTATAGCAATAGGAACACTCAAGACCAGTTTGGAAAATAGTAGATAGAGAAAACATATGGATGACTGACAGTGTTTTCCATTTTCTAAATTACTTATTCAGACTGTATCCTGAGCAAGAACAATTTCCGGTGGTTTATAAATAGGTCCCAGTTATTTTAGTAGAATGTAATGCTGATGATCATTCATGGAATGTTCCACAGAGACTTCAGTGTCCCAAGGGCCAGGAGAAAATGTATAAATGTGTAAGACACGGTGCAGCACATGAAACATCATACATTACCGTAGGTTCATCAAGCCTAGCACAAAATTTATGCAGAAACTTAGTGCTACTAACCAGTAATTGTCTCTCTGTCTCATTCTCCCTCCTGGATTTGTTCCTGATTTACTATGCAAAGTGCATAAGGCTTCAGATGACATGTACCTCTGGATACAAAAGAATGAGAATAGAAATTGGGAGATTAAAAAAAAAAAAAAACAGGCACAAGAGATGAAGCCATTTGTCTGAGCTCACAGGGAGGGGGGTGCCAAGGTTACAATTCAGGATGCCCATTGCAAGTTTCCTTTCACCCAAGATCTTGAAAACAGAATTCCTACCCACCTCCATAAACTGAGAAGTCACCAGAATTGCACAGAATTCCAATTTCCGTGATTCCTAAGATGAGGAGCTTTTCACAAGGCAGGTATGTTTCTTGGGGGCTGGGGATCCCAATTTCCTATACTTGAGAAACATTCCATTGCATACGTACATGTTATATGGTGTCCAAAAGAAAGAAGATATTTATATTGGTAATTAATTAGTTGAGGGATGGATCTGTATTTTGTTGCAATTAGCATTATCCTCAATGTTCCTATTCTATTTTCCAATCTGCTTCACTAGTATTTGCATCGCTATATACTGTTCATTTTGGCCTAAGAAAGATAATGAATGAACACATTTTTTTATTTGTGTTTTTCCTTTGAGTTCCTCTTCCCATATGGACTAAGGACAAAAAATGAACTGATGATAATTCTCGATACTCCACTTTCTAGTCATAATGCAGTTGGTAAAAGAGGGAGCCTAGACTTCATTCAGTTTTGAGTGATGAAAATTAAGTTTGAGTAGCAGTAGCAGCAGCAGCAGACTACTTATTACAAAAAGTTTCTTAGGAAAAACATCCTACACTCAGTTCTGTCTTATATCTAAAGGGATCACTACCAAACATTCCCCAGACTATGAAATAACACTACAAGTGATTCTAGAAGTTTTTGCAAAATTTGGAGCCTTCACCCACACACCGGCTCTCTAAATAAGAACAAGTGTTATTACGTAGCCCTTCCATTCTTAAAATTAGGTCATCTTATTGAGTAATTAAAACCACCACCAATAGCATTTCTGGTCATTCCAATAATCCTCCCCCAAATTCTTAAAATACTACCAGAGTTGAAAAGGAAGTTCCACCCAACTTACCAAATGTAATAAAAACTGCCTACGAAAATGTCCTTTGACAGGCAGAATTTGTAGCCAGTCAAAGAGTATTATTTTCACACAGTGTTTAAGATTTACAGAATCCTTTCTTTTTTTTAAATTTATTTTATTCTTTGGCTGCGTTGGGTCTTCGTTGCTGCACACAGGCTTTCTCTAGTTGCAGCGAGCAGGGGCTATTCTTCATTGCGGTGCACAGGCTTCTCATTGCGGTGGCTTCTCTGGTTGTGGAGCTCTGGCTCTAGGCACACGGGCTTCAGTAGTTGTGGCACGTGGGCTCAGTAGTTGTGGCTCGTGGGCTTAGTTGCTCTGCGGCATGTGGGATCTTCCTGGACCAGGGATCGAACCGGTGTTGCCTGCATTGGCAGGCAGATTCTTAACCACTGCACCACCAGGGAAGCCCCAGAATCCTTTCTTAATGCCTAAGGTTTTACTTGGTTCAGTCATGCTGGGTATAAGTTTTACACTTTATGAGGATTTTCGGAAGGGAGAGGGTAAAGGTATTCTTTTTTGGACATACTGTCTTTTATAATGATATGATAGCAACACTGGATTATATATTAAACCACAAGCTAAATACAAATTAAGTTCACAGGCATAATCCAATCAAGCATGACCTACATATATTTTTGGGTTTTGACATCCCAACATCTTAACCTTAGGGTATGAGAGAACTAGACTAGGAATTGGGAGATTCTACCATAGAAATCAAATCAGGTTTTTCCATTCTGATCCCTAAAACAAACAAGGACAATTTATTTGTTTTAGGGATCAAAAATTAAACAAAGACAAAAACAAAAAACAAAACACACCAGCTTTCCGAGATGTGGAAGTTTAGATAATGTCTTTTCTGTGTTGTTCTCAGGAAGTAAGATTCAAGTGCCCTTTGTTTGTATTTGTAAAGAGTGGCCACACACCCAGGTGATCAGGAAACACACCTTTCCTTCCTTTCTCCAGTATGGTCTATGTAGGCTTTCCCAAACTAGTATCCTCCCAGCACTCTCTCCACTGAATGTGACTTGAACAAAGGGCTTGGGGGTGGTGGGAGAGGAGGGTATCGTGGTAAAACTAGCTTTGGAAATGTGAGATGTCCACCTTATGAAGCATGGTAGCCTATTAAAGTCTGAGAAAACCTGCAATTAAATTAACATCTGTTTTGGATTAGCTGAGCATTTCCCAAGCCAGCTTCACCAGGGAACTCCATTCCCCTCTAGGCCGTGCATTCTGTGGGCTACATTTAGATAAGCAAGAACACTAGCTTTCGCTCAGACACAGGTCCTCAAAGGCTTTCTTGCCACTTGACAGCTTTGAGAATTTGGGTTAGTCACTTACCCTCTCAGAGTCCTGGTTTCCTCATCTGAATTATGCAGAAAAGAAATCTAGCTCTGCCAGCCGGCCCTTGGCTCCACCACCCCGCCGAGGAGCGAGCCTGGAAAGCCCACACTGGTGGGCCCCAAGCGGGACGCCCCCCCCCCACCAGCTGCCGCCAGTCGCCTCAATGCCAGAGTAGAGCAGGGTTCCAAGTCTGTGGAAGACATAATCTTGTGCCTGCCTGCCCACCCCACTCTCTGACCTTGCTTGTCTCTCAGGGTCTGAGACGCTGACCTTCACTGCTCAGCTAAGGGCTCCAGAGACTCTACTTTCTCTACACCCGTCCAGCTGAGTAAACCTAGGATGTTGTTACACCTGAGGGGAGTGAGGAGTGGGAGGTCAAGGCACCAGAGTAAGAGCCCTCTGGGGCCTCAGGCAGAGTGAAACTGTAACCATCAGGGGATGAGTGAATTTTGGCACAAACTGGGCTGCTGCGTGGTAGGGAAACCCCAGCTGAAGAAGAAGAGGAGGCGGCTTGACCAGGCCATGATTGGGGAACCAATGAATTTTGTCCACCTGCCTCACATTGGCTCTAGGGAGATGGGGGTTGGAGATGGACTGGCCATGACAGGTGCAGTTCAGGAGCAGATCAGATTCAAGGGAAACCAAGACAGGCTGTGGAGCAATTTTAGGGACTTGTAGCTCCAATAGGAATGGTTCTGCTGTATGTCCAAGCTTCACTCTGTTCAGCCCAGAAGAGATGCTGCCCCTACCAGTTTCCCTCCTAGAATCAGTGACCCCAGGGCCCCTCTTTTCCCTATCTAATTAATAGTGCCGCAAAAGGCTTGGGCGCTGGACTCCCTCTACTCCCTCTGGCTGTAGCCCCTCCTGGAGATGGGGTCAAGGCAGCAGGACTGACCAAGTGACTACTCGTTAGCCAGAGGAGCTCAGCTGAAGCCCTGAACACTCTCAGATCTGAGGTAGGCGTTTTCTTGGACTTGGAATGTGATCCCTTCTGCTGAATGACAGCCTAGGTGCCATATGCTTTTAAACTCTTAACCTGGAGCTCCTTAAATATGGTGGGTAGGTGAGATTACCAAAGCTGAAGCTGGCTTTGCTGAGATGCTCCCTACCTCCCTGCCCTTCTCTTTCCTCCTGGAATGAACTGAAGCAGATGTCAAGCAGGGGGCTGGGAGGGTGACCACTGGCTAGTCTACTCTTTCTCTTTAGATCTCAGACTTTAAACTCACAGTCCCTCAATATCTCTCTGCCAATACCAGGGTCTTTCTCTAGGTAGGCCTCTAACCCTATGTTTCTGTAGCATTGCTGGCTGCCTAAGATCTTTCCTTTTTTTAAATTAATAAAAAATTGAATTAAAAAAAGAAAAGAAATCTCTCATCATATTTTGAAGACATAGTATATACTCAATAAAGACTTGCCTCCTTCCCTTTGCAATCCATGGTAGTATAAATCTTTCTGTGTCTCACCAAGTGTTCCAGCATCCTCTCTAATGTGACCACTTTCTTTTTCCAGTCTCATCTCCCAGTAACAGGGAGAGGTGCTGACGCTCTTTTAAAGCCAGACTCTCTAGAATGTAAACTTACTAGCTGTGGGACTTAAGCCCAGTTACCTACCTTCTCTGTGCCCAAGTGTTCCCACCTGGAAAATGGGGCTAATAATGGTAACCGCTTCATAGGGTTGTGAAGATTAAAGGTTAATATTGATAAAGCACTCAGAATAACATCTGGCATAAAGTAAGTGCTCAATAATCTCATTAAAGCTACTAGTAGTTTTATTTTCTAATCATACACTATACTCCAGACACACTTGGCTCTTGGCTACACAAAGATACCTGATGCTTTCCCATGTCCATGTCTTTGCTCTTGCTGACCTCTTCACCTGGAATGTCCTTCTTCACCTGTTCAACCTGGTAAAATCCTACGCATTCTTCCAGGCCCAACCATGAATGCTACCTTCTTGATGAAGCCTTTCCAGATTTCCCCTAACCTGGTATCTTCCTCTTTGAAGGAATCCCCTCAGGCCTTTGTAGGGCTCTCTCCTGGCTCTTATCATGTTCAACTTTGTATTCAATGAGTTTTATACTCCTGGAGGAGCAATACACACACACACACACACACACACACACACACACACACACACACACACACACACACACACGCAGCACCCAGCAGTGTGATCTAGCAGGGAAAACTTCAGGCTGGGAACCAGGAAAACTGGGCTCTGGTCCCAGACCAACCACTCTGTAATCTTGGGTAAGTCACTTCATTGAGATTTGGTTTCCTCTTTCTTAAAACAGTGGGTTGGATTAGATGAGATCCGAAGACTCTTCTATCTCTACCCTTCTGTAAGTCTAGTGTACACTCCTTGGACTGCCGTATACATGCCTGTGGGATTTCCAGTGAATAGAGGAACAAAGTTTGATCCAGAAATATCTGGTCACAAACCCTTGATTGCATTGTTTTAAAAACAAAAGACTGAACAATCCAAATAAATAAAGTGTGGCATATAATGGAATAGTAAGCAGCTGTAACAAGAACAACAACATAGAATAAGGAAGCTTACCATGTGCTGAGAAGGAGAAAGCTTTAGGATGCATTAAGTGAAAAAAAAGGCAAGATACAGAACAGTGTTTGTAGTATGCTACCTGTTGTATAATAAAGGGAGAGAAGTAATAAAACTATATATTTGATTTTGTTTATACATGCCTAAAGAGACACTGGGCAGGTATCTCTTTTAGAGAGGTGCCCTGTTAGTGTACATAGAAATTTAAGAAGTGGTTGCCTATGGGGAATGGAGGTGGGGACAGGGTGAGAGTGAGAATTTCAATACATACCTTTCAATACCATTTTGATTATTTAAGAATGTGAATGTATTGCCTACGCAAAGAAAAAGCTAAAGTTAAAAGAGAAACCTCTGATGGTGACAGTATTTTTAAACAAAAACAGATATTTATCTTACTTGTTGATTTTCAGTTTTCAGTGAGGCTAGGGAAGAACTAAGGAATGATTTACTAATTTATTGCTGCAGCTTTGTACTGGGGTATGAATCCCTGTGGCAATATTGTCATTGGAAAGGTGAAACTTTGGCAGTTGAGATATTCCTGGAGTTTTCTTCTCAAGCCAGCCACATTGATTCTCCAGTTCATACCACCTGACACAGGTGCTCAGAAACCAGAGGCCTCCATCTGTCTGGGATGTGGCCGGTGATTGTGTGAAAGGCCCACAACTACGGCATCAGCATCCTTACTCTTTCTGGAGGATCTGGGAGAATTCAGTTGAGGAGGAGGACAGGGGCAGCCTAGCAAATTCTCAGATCCTCTTGGAGGGCAAATTAACAGAAGAATGACTGGAGAAGGCTCTGAGTAGCACCTACATTGCCAATAGCTAAGACACAATTCAGAGAATGCTTTCGGAAAATTTTCCCAGCCTTCCCTAGAATCTACCCCTCAGATAGCATAAATCTTCCCACCAAATGGGTAAAATCCCCAGTTCTTCTCAGATTCAGTTAGCCCACTGCCTTAAGAAACTTAGACCTAAAATTATTTTTGTTCCTACCAGAGCCCTGTAGCAATTAGAAATCCAATATATGATTTTCTCAGCTTGCTTTGGTCTAAGGTCCTCTTTGGAGAGAATCCTGAGAGTGTAAATTACTTGCAGCTGAGACAGGCCCATACTTACCCAGCAGGTATTGTATCAAACCCCAGCACTCCCTCTTGGCTGCTCCTGGGAAGGCCTCAGAAGAGCTTTTCAAAGCAGACCTCATAAAAACAAACACTCCCACCTCTACCCCCATCTCCTGTCCCTTTCGAAAAACAAACAATACCGCTCTGTTCACCAAACACAGGGGGATTTTCTGTTTAAAGTATTTTTTCTTATTCCATATTGGCAGCACTTATTAAGGAGCAGATGACTTTCAAGTTGGGTGAACTTTGAAACATAAGCACATAAGAATCCAGGTGCTTGAAATTTTTTCAAACTTAGGCACATCCTTACAGCCCTCATCTGAAAAATATCTTTTTAAAGTTTTATTAAAACTATGTCAGTTCTAAAAAAGGGTGCCTTTGACCACATCTCGAGTCATTATGTTTGCTTTTAAAGCTTGTAGTAAAATGACTAAAATCCTATTTCCCTTTTCAAACTTTTGGAAACAGCTTTGGTGTCAGATGGACCTGAGTTTGAATTCTGTTTTCATGAGAATTCAAGACCTGTAAGACCTCAGGCAACTGACCCAATCTCTTTGCCTCAGTTTCCTCATCAATAAAATGGTGATAATTATGGTACGTACCACATAGATTAGCTGTGAGGATTAAATAAATACATGTAAAGTACTTAGAGTGCCTACATATATATGTAGTAAAAATAATAATGTCAAAACAAAAACCAAAAATTATTATACCTTGCATCTCATTTGGGGAAAATCCTTATTAACTGAAATTTAGCAAATATTTCCTCATTTTTGTGAGTCTTTAAGGGCCCACATTTCAGTCTTAAATAAAGGCTTATTATTAAAATTGAACTCTTGCTTCCTCTAACCTGTGTGTAAAAGAAAGAACCCAAGAGAAGAGACCAGCCTGCAAACCATGAGAAGCAAGCAAGGACAGAATTTTATCGCCTCTATGGCAAATGTTCAGACAGTCTTAGTGTTTTTGTCATCCTCTGAGAATGAGGTGTAAAGTTTGTGCTGTGACCACACATCCCCACCCACTCAGTACCTGAGGACAGAGGATGGGAAAAGAAGATACCCCAATGTCAGAAGTATGATTAGAGGACAAGATCCAATCACTCAATCCAGACAGAAGAGTTTCTCTTCAGACCAGCTACATGTTAAACTTCTCTGACCTCTGTGAGGGAGTGGTTTTTCTCTCTGTTTCTCTTTGTTCCTCACCCATCAGCCTATGAATTTTTGCAATTTCTTGAATGAATTCTAGGCATGAATCTAGCCCACTTCTGGAATCCTGTACATAGGCCAGCAAAGTATGTCAAATTGGGGTGAGTGGGTGGTTTATCTTGAGGCAATGGCAAGATGTCATTGCCAAGGTCGTCTTTGGACTTCCAAAAGAATGATACCAGTCATGAAAACATTAGCCCTGCCTGCCTCCTGCTCTCAAAAAGCATCTGGCTTGCTGCCCACAGATACTGAGGCCATTGTGATGGAGGCACTATGGGAAGCCTGGGGGTTGGAAATGACCTCACTTTGGAGTTCTTGCTTTGTGGCATATTCCAAATTCTAGTTGCTTTTCTTTTTTCCCAACCCTAAATAGTCAGAATGCCAGTGACCGAGGTCCCCATTGACAATGTCTGAAACAGCGTTGTCCAATAGAATTGTAAGGTGAGCCACATATATAATTTTAAAATTTTGCCATAGTTTTATTTGAAAAAAAAAAATAGAAATGGTGAAAATAATTTTTTAAATGTTTTATTTAATCCATTATACCCAAGATAATATCACTGCAATGTATAATTGACATTTTACAAATTGAGATATTTCACATTCTTTTTTTCTAAACTAAGTCTTTGAATTTGGTGTGTATATAGAGTTCATAAGATTTACAGTTAGAACAAGTAGTTTCAAATACCCAACTTGTTCTAAACATACTTAAAAGTTGTGTAATAACTAAACCAAGAATCAATTTTAAAATTTAAGTTAATTAAAATTAAAAATTCAGGTTTTCTGTCACTCCAGCCACATTTCAAGTGCTCACTACCAGATGTGGCCTGGTGGCTACCGTATTGGACAGTGCAGGTTGGGACGAGGAAGGAAAGTACACGTTGTTATATGGCGAGCCATCACACTCTGAGCTTTTCCCCTCCTCATTCTCAGCTGCTACTTACCAAAGGGAGATTCCAGAAAATTCTTTTTAAAAATTTCTACTTTGGTTTCAACAATAAGAACTCAGATCACTTTTATATTTCTGTAGTGGGATAATGAGAATCAAGCTGCCTGAAAATATGCAAGTGGAATAATTAGCTTATATCTGAGAGGTAAATTGTGATAAACCCTTTCTCAAGAGGAGCATGTAGGAAAGTTCTTTTTTTTTTAACTTTATTTTCTTTATTTTTTTGGCTGCATTGGCTCTTAGTTACGGCACGTGGGATCTTCGCTGAGGCACAAGGGGTCTTTCCTTGCATGCACAGTCTCTTCATTGAGACGCTGGGGCTTCTCTCTAGTTGTGGAGCGTGGGCTCCAGGACACATGGGCTCTGTAGTTTGCGGCACGTGGGCTCTCTCGTTGAGGCGTGCAATCTCAGTAGTGTGGCACACGGGCTTAGTTGCCTCACGGCATGTGGGATCTTAGTTCCCCGAACAGGGATTGAACCCGAGTCCCCTGCATTGGAAGGCGGATTCTTTACCACTGGACCACCAGGGAAGTCCTGGAAAGTTTTAAAGAACATGCAAAAGTCCGTTTACCTGATGTGACAAGTGGTTGGTTGGTTATGAAAAAATGATGTTAAGTGAGGAACTAATAAAAAAAAAGATTTTCAATCTTGAATTGCATTTTTTAAATTGAGATGAAATTCACATAACATAAAGTTATCCATTTTAAAGCAACCATTTCAGTGGTATTTAATATATTCAATATGTTATGCAATTACCACCTCTATCTAAACATTTTCATGACTCCAAAATAAAACCCCATACCCATTAAGCAGTTATACCCCATTCTCACCCAGCCCCTTACTCCAGCCCCTGGCAACCACAATCTGTTTTCTGTCTCTATGGATCTACCCATTCTGGATACTTCATATAAATGGAATCATACAATATGTGACTTTTGTGTTTGGCTTTTTTCACATTATGCTAAGTGTACATATGCTAAGTGTACATTGTAGCATGTACCAGTGCTTCATTCCTTTCATGGCTGAGTAGTATTCCATTGTATGTATCTATCACAGTTTTTTTATCCATCCATTGACGGACATTTGCGTTGTTTCCACCTATTGGCTATTGTGAAGAGTGCTACTATGAACATTTGTGCACAAGTGTTTGAGTACCTGTTTTCAGTTCTTTTGGGACTATAGCTAGGAGTGGAATTGCTGTATTGTATGGTAATTCTATTTAACTTTTTGAAGGACTGCCAAACTCTTTTCCACAGCAGCTGTACCACTTTGTATTCCCACCAACAGTGCATGAGGATTCCAATTCCTCCACATTCTTGCCAATACTAGTTATTTTCTGCTGTTCCCCCAGTTTTGTTGACATATAATTGACATACAGCACTGTATAGGTTTAAGGTATACAGCATAATGATTTGACTTACATTTATTGTGAAATGATTACCACAAGTTTAGTTAACATCCATCATCTTCTATAGATACAAAATAAAGGAAAAACAATTTTTTTTCCTTATGATAAGAACTCTTAGGATTTACTGTCTGAACAACTTTCACGTATATCATAGAGCAGTGTTAACTGTTGTCTTTGTGTTGTACAATTATTTATCTTATAACTGGAAATTTGTACCTCTTGACTATCTTTGTCCATCCTCCCCTCCACCCCCAACATCTCTGGTAACCACAAATCTGATCTCTTCCATTTTCTTGTTTTACTTTTTTTTTTTTTTTTAAATTAAAGCTATCCTAGTGGGTTGCATTTCCCTAATGACTAATGATATTGAACATATTTTCACGTGTTTGTTGATCACTTGAGTATCTTCTTTGGAGAAAAGTCTATTCAACTCTTTTGCCCATTTTTGAATGGGGTTGTTTGTCTTTTTGTTGTTGAGTTGTGAGTTCTTTATATATTCTGAATACTAGACCCTTATCAGATGTATGATTTGCAAATATTTTCTCCTATTCTGTATATTTTTTCACTTTCTTGATACTGTCCTTTGATGGACAAAAGTTTTAAATTTTGATGAAGTCCAATTTGTCTATTTTTGTTGTTGTTGTTCATGTTTTTGATGTCATATCTAATGATTCATTGCCTAATCCTTGGAGCACATTTCAAAAGAAAAATAAAATTATAGCTGTATATCTGGAAAAAGACAAAGTTTTGTTTTACTTGAAACATAAATTTATATTCACCTGTTAATCTGTTGAAAAACAAAGTGTTTCTCTGAACATGTTTACTGAGTGAAAGGTCACTTCTCTTTTGCAAAAGCCACAGCTATTTGATACACATTTTTGTCTTCTTTTAAGTTGATTAAGAACTTAGAGACACCTGCAAAGCAACCTGTCTCCTAATATTTCAAGGTTTTTATAATTTCCACCCTTTCTAATTTTTTACTGTTAGCTTGACCATGTGTAATTTGATGGCAATATTTTTAGCCTTTCTTGAGACATTTCAAAAATACTCATATTTAATTGATGTATGTAATGCTTAATTATAATAAGTATAATTATTAGGTATAATAAGTATAACTGGCATAAACAAATTTGGGGACAAACACATCTGCCTTGGTAAATATATAACACAACTGGTAGGAGCTGAAATACACAGATGTAGAAGAGAATAGTCTACCAGCAGAGTATGTTTGTTGTGCCTTAGACATCAGTGTGCTTACAACACAGAGCGAGTGAACAATGTCATCCAACAAGTGGGCTAAGTGAAGAATCATTAAGAGAACGTCTACTCTACTATTCCAGAGGTTTAAATTCAGAATTACTTTAAGAACTTTAAAAAACCTGTGGTAACATATACATAATATTTACCATTTTAACCATTTTAAAATGTACAGTTCAATGGCATTAGTTCAGTCACATTGTTGTGCAACCATCACCACCACCCATTCCCTAGAACTTTTTTTCATCTTGCAAAGAGAATTACTTTTTAATAATTAATATGCAATTCCCAGGCACACAGCTCTGATATACTAGCTTCCAAGTAGATATCGTTGGCACTTAGTAGCTGTGTAAACTCGGACAACTCAACCGACCCATGTCTCAGTTTTCTCATTTGTAAAATGGGTTTGATATCTACCTCACAGAACTGACAAAAGGACAAGATAGTGTGGCATTTGCTAAAGCACTTTAAAAACTGTTAAGCATTTTATAGTTGCTACTTATGATCATTATTATTGTTAACAGAAAAATTTGATGATCCTTTATAGAAAGCTGAGACTATTCTGACCATGTTACAAATATTATTTCTAAATATTTACATTACCATATAGTCAGATTGATCATCATACATATATTTTACTTGCTTATTGATTGATTGTACCCCCTACTACAATGGAAGATTCATGAAGGCAGTGATTTTTTTACTGTTTTGCCCACTGCTCTATTTCAGAGCCTAGAACAGATTAAGGCATACATATTTCTTGAATAATTGAAAGAATGAATTATTTTATTCAGCAGTAAGTGTGTTGGTGCTCAAAAAGTATTCATTCATGGAAATGACAGTTTAAACATGTAAGTCTTTAGGTTCCCCCAGTGCAAAATTAATATGTGTAAATCACCAAATGGAACATTTCTAATATGAGGAGACTTCCCAGACTAGTTCAAGGTTAAAAGGAAGTCAGGTTTAAGAATATTAGAAATGAAAAAAGTTATTCAAGTTTTCAAAATGTGTCCTGATTTTCAAATTTTAGAGTACTATTATTATAATAAAAGATGGGCTTTCTTTTTTTTTCTTAATTTTTATTGTGGTAAAATATACGTAACAGCATTTATAATCTGAATTATTTTTTTAGTTATTATAAAATATTGGCTATATTCCCCATGTTCAACAATATATCCTTAGCTTATTTTATACATAATAGTTTGTATGTATATGGGTATTGTGTTAATATAACCAAGGAAATAGTTAAAGTACCATTCTCTCTTTTCTAAATAAAACAGGTAGTGACAGACAACACTATTGCTCATTCATATCTCATTTCAAGTGTAGCCACATGACTTGCTTTGGCAAATGAAATGTGAGTGGAGGAAACCTTGTGTCATTTCTGGGCAGAAGTATTTAGTCGCTGGTACTTAACCCTCCATTACATTCTTTCCTTGCAATGGATATTGTGGGAGTACCCATTGACATGAAGGTACCATAGTATTAAAGTATTCTGAAATGTTGAGCTGACACTTGGAAGACAGCTTCCCCAGAGAGTCTCTTGGAACCACAGTTGACTTTGTATAAGCAACAAATTAGTTTTTGTTGATTTGGAAAGTGCATATTATACTGAGATTTGGGAACTAGGTGTTATCGTAACACAGTCTATGGTGTTATCATAACAGTCTATAGTGACTAATGTATGTTGACAAGATTTTCCCCTAAATTTTGAATGGAAAGTTAAAATAACTATTTATAACTCAAAAATTTTGTAATGAAGTATTATTTCTATGGGAGACAAAGCCATATATACCCACATGGTTTTAAAAATGGAGAGTAGAATGTTACAGACAGGAAACCAAGGAGTTTAAGGTTCCTTTAAATCAACCTTGATTCTAATGTGAGGATAAACTTCAGCAAAGTTGCTTCTGAGATATTTGGGAATAATCCTTTTGAGTTACCATCATTATTGCCTAAAGTTTTTTCTTTTTCTAGATTCTTTCTTTCCACAGAGATATGTGTCTTCTCCAATAATCTCTCCAGATTTAGACTTTTTTTTTACTTGTTAATTTTTCTTGGTCAGTGATACACTGGGCTCTCCTGGGTGATGCTTCCCCCCCCACCAGCCCCACCCCCCGCCCCCCACCAAAAGGTAAGAATTTGAAATTGCTAGTCAGGTATTTATAGTGAAACTCTGAATCCTTGTCTTTCACATGTTTGGAATACTTACTGCCACTTTACTAAAGTATCTTGCTAAAGTTATGTGTGGCTTTCCTTTTTGAAGGAAAATTTTAAAACTAAGTGGGAGTGGAATGGGGTAGGGGAGGTGACTCATGCATCAAATGAAGATTTATTCGAGTACTGTTATCTGTGATAAAGGAAGCAGTTAAGAGTCACAATTTCAGAATAACATTGAAAGAATTTAAACAGGCATTTCTCAGTACTGCCATTGTTTTCTCTGGTATTTCATTAACACTGTGGGTGGGGAGGTGCTGGGGGCTCTGGCACAAAATAAGTGAAAGGGAACCAACTTTTATTTCTAGTGGGTATCCAGCATTACCTAATAAGGGCAGCCACATACATGTTGATTCTGTTCAATTCAACAAATATTTTTTGAGTACCTTTTAAATGCCTGCTACGTACAAGCAGTGAACAAAGAACCCTGCCTTTCGAGAGTTTACCTGGTTGTGTTGATCAACCTTGTGAGAAAAATGTTAAATCATTTGCCGTCCTCAATTTTTTTCATATACATCAAATATAAACTTTTGGTCAAACATTCAAACTGATGGCGAAAGCCTAAAAGGAAGAATCATCTTCACTTTGCGGAGACTATTTTGTTTAGTTTTATTTTAAAATATTCATGAAAAATACATACAAAAATATAAATCCATCATGTCTACTGATTTGAGACATAAGCATGATCCTAGCTGTTTGACTATTATCATCATTATTATTTATTTTTTGAAAAAATTTTTATTCAGGTATTGAGGGTCAGATCTTTAGGAGAAAAGCCTTAGGGCTTTTTTTAAACAACGGAGAAGGCCCCTCTTCGCTCTGAAGGCTTAGGGTGCCGCTTTGGGCACTTACAGAGCAGGCAGAAAGTCAGTTTCTCCAGGCTGTTTTCTAAAGAGCATTTCTATTCGTGGTCCTGGTGATGACACCATCTTTTCTCAACAGTGGCGGTTCCAGAATTTCTACACAGCTTCGGGGATTGCGAGGGTAGGCAAGCTGGTTGAGAATCGGCTCTAGCACTTGCCACGTCTCGAGGAAACGTCCCGTGTCCATCTCACGGTACATGGGTAGGGGGAGAACTCAAGCCCTCAGGCCATCGCGGGGCCTCCACCGCACCCGGGACGTCCCCACTTCCTAGGAGTGGCTCGGGAAGGGCACCCGAATCAGGCTAAAGTGAGCCGGCTTCACGGCGAGAGAGGCAAGAGTTGGACGAACCACTTGTAGGGTCTATTACCAGCTACCCCGAGGGAAAGGGTGAAAAATCACTCATAAAGGAGGAAGATCTTGACTTCGCCGAGGAACAACCGCCTTCCCTCCATCGCCCAGGTTTCCCACGGAGAGGTCACCACCGGTCTTCATCAGGCTGGGCAGAACCTATAAGGCATCACCACCTAGAACTAAAACTAAACAACCAAACGACTCTCCAAAGCCTCCCTCAACACGCTCTCTCCATTGCGTTCCAAACGCAAACATCGAGGGCAAAAAGAGGCTGCACGAGTCACGTAGAAAATTAGGCTGCCCTTTTCCATGGCGATAATCGAATTAGCCTCAAATTAAACATGAAATTGGCCCTTGCCGGCTGTGGGGACAAAGCCCCCATTGTCCCTTGACTCGGACAGCGCGGCGGCGGTGCCCACCCTGCCCAGGCCAGCCCCGGCCAGTCCCCGCGGCAGGGGACAAGGTCGGCGCTGGGCCAGGGCAGAGGCTCCGCGGGGAAAGCGTGGACGCGCCCGAGGTTCGGGTCGCGCGCGGAGCAGGCGCCGAGTGGGCGGCTGCGGGTCTCTCGGCGAGCGCGGAGGGCCGGCGGCAGAGGGAAACCGAGGAGGGAGGAGCGCAGCAGAGGGGTGGAGGGTGTGCGGGAGAGAGCGTGTGCGCGCGCGTGTGCGCGCACCCGGCGCCTGCCCGCGTCCGCGCCCTCCCTCTCCCCGCCCCTCGCCCCCTCCCTGCAGCTCCCTCCCCTCCTCCCCCCGCCCCGCGCTCCCGCCCAACCCCCGGAATCAGTGCAGCTGTTGCCGAGCAGGCTGCGGATTCCTCCAGTCCCTCCCTCGGCCGCCTCTCCGCCCGGAGCGAGCGCGCAGCCCCGCGCAACAGCGCCCACCGGTCCCGTCCTGTGAGCCCCGGCCCCAGCCGCGGACAGCCCCGCGGAGTCGCCTCCCGGCCCACCCGCCCGGCCGCCGAGGAGCGGGAGGAGGACGGGACCCCGGCGCCCCCACCCCCCTATCCGCGGGAGGTAGGTAGGGGGCCTGAGGCAGGAAGATGCCAACTCACTGGGGCTGTCTCCCGGGCTGGCTCCTGGGCGGCGGGAGGAGGGGCGCGGGCCCAGGCCGGGAGGACGCGGCTGTCCCGCCGTTGCCCTGCGCCCGGGGAGCGGGGTGGGGGCGGGGAAGCTGTAGAGCCCGGGCGGGGGCGGCGCGGGGAGCCGGGTCTCCAGTGGCGTCTGAGTACGCGGGCGGTGCGGGGCGGGGGGCGGCGGGCTCCGCAGTGAGGCGGTCGCAGAGCAGCCGTGCGCACCGCGGCCGCCCAGCCTCATCCCTGGACGCATTGGGGCCGATTCCTTCCCCGCCTCCGCCGCCTCCTCCCTCCAGCCGGGCGCAGCGGCCCCCGGCGCGGGGGTGGTTGCGAAGTGGGCAGACGGGAGGGTGTATTTTCGGGTGCCCTCTCTCTAGCCCCGGCTGGTGGCGAGCGGGGGCGGTGTTGACAGGGCCGGGCTTTGAGCGTAACGGTACGGGGGATGCGGCCAGGCGTGGTCCCGGCTGCGCCGCGCTGCAGCTGAAACGGAGGCGGCGGCCCGGCGCCCCCACCCCCGCCCATCCTCGCGCCCGCCCCCCGCCCTCCCTGCCGTCCCCGCTCTCCCAGGGCTGGGCGGGAGCCGCCTCGGGTCGCGGAGCCGCCGCGGCGCCCGCCCTTCAGCTCCTGCCACCCTCTCTTCAACAGGTTTGTGCCAGCGCGGGGACCCTCCGGGCTTGCCTTTGGGGAGGTGGGCTGGAAGCCCCTCTGGTCATCAGCCCTCACACGACGCCCGCGGCCCTCTTTTTGGGGGGAGCCTTCCCTTTGTTTTTGTGATAGGAAAGATGCCAAGTGCCTGCCGTCAGATGGGGAGGGGGGAGTGTTGTGGGCATCGGTACACAAACCGTGTCCGTTATTTTTCCAGTCAAAAGCCGGGCCAGATAGTAAGTGAGGAGAGGGCGAGTATGGGGGTGCTTCGGCGGAGGAGAAAAATGGATTCGGTGGGGTTTATCTGGACGGGGATGTGATTTTTTTGGCAAGATGGATGGCTCACGGTGCCCTTGCCGTGATGCAGCACAATGCAGCAGTATCGCAGCCTCCCCTGGTTCTCGCTGGCGGGGCTTGGCAAGGCCACTCGGCGCCTGCGGCCCCCGCCGGGCCCCACCCAGGCCCAGGGCTGCCCTTGGCCGAGACTCGGAGCTGCTTCTACCTTGTCATGCTGCTTCAGCTGGATGTGGCGTCGGGAGGACCAGGTCACCTAGTAGTGAGGGAGGGGAGTCTTCTCTTTGGGTAACCCCCTCCCGCCTAGCCTGTTGGGCCGTGCTGGGATGAAGGGGTGTCCTGCAGTGCTAATGCGGGCAGAGGGAGTCGGCCTGCGGCTGCGGACCGGAATCTGATCTCCGACCGAGGGACCTGAGCCGTAGGGAGGGGCTGCCGGGAGGACCGGGCCCAGTGGTGTGCGGAGGCAGTGGTGCAGTCTGTGTTGGGAGTCGCAGCGTCTTTTCACCCGTAATCCGTAAACCACAACCCAACTCTCCATCAATTTCATCATATGTGAAAGTTGATGTTTATTATTTGGTGTTTTACAGCTACGACATTACGGTACCTCTGTGTTTGATCAATACTAGGAGTATGAATTTTTCCTGTAGGAAACCATTTTTTGGAATGAAACCATTGATGTATTTTAGTTCATATGTCCCTGAGACATTTTAAAAAATATTAACATTCAGTAAATTTTTTTAAAAAGAAGTTACATATGTTTTTGATGGATGGAAAATGATTTTTTTAACGTCTATTTGCTTTGTTTTCATCGTTTGCTTTTTCTGTAATCAAATACGTTTACATATTCGGATTCTTTATTAAGGATTATTTGGTAAATGTGTCATGGTTGATGGTAAATTGGTATTCAGATTGGCTTTGATAGCCAAGTTAAGTCTCCAGTCATGAATAATGGGATTGTGGTGGTAACTGATTGCATTTGTTTGTTTATATATATATGTACTTTTTATATACATATATTTTGCAGATGTGGCTGGGGAGGGGATTGTGAAGGGCAGACCACCAGGGCCTGTGTAGCTGGTATCTGGTCAGAAGGAGATGTTCCAACATCCTCATCTATTTAGTCTGGGGTAGTACCCAAGGAATTTCCTTTATAAATGCCACTTCTACAATTCAATGTGGGATGGCAAATGAGATACATTTCAGATTTCACCCCAGGCTCTTCTAGAATGTATAGGTGAAAAAGAGAATTTCAGTAAGTTAACTGGAAGGGAAGATCAGTGTTTCAAAGCAAGGGTGTGTCTGCTTTTATTTTTTAAATCTCTAATGAACCCAAGTTAGTGGCATTTGATTTTATGTGGCTCTGCAGAATAGAATTGACTGCAGATTGTGTGGTTTATGTGCATTATTTTCAGTAATAGAGGGCCATTAAAAGGTGGAATTTTTTAGATTTGGGCTAAATCTTTGTGCTGGTTGTATAAAATCATGTTGCATTATGATGTTTTGGAGTATTCCTTCCATAGATTATCCAGACATTTTGGATTTACTGTGTTGTAAGAAAACACCCTGTGTTGATGTCACAGGAAGTTTAGCTGTTCTGACTTACCAGGGGCAGAATTCTGTTAGGTTAAGCTCTTTGTAACTCTGTTGGCTCTGGAGAGACCAAACCTTCATCAGAGAGAATGAGAAATACTGGGGCAGTGAAGAAACTGCTGTCACTTGGACGTCTTCTGCTGTGCAGGCTTTCGGTAAAGAGCATCTCTCGGATGAGAGTAGTAACAACTGTCTGTGATGTTGCAGGAGCAAGCGACAAGACCTCACTCTACTAGTGACACATCCTTAGCAGAGACTTGGCATTGGCAGAGTTTCCTTGGAAGAGTATGTGAGTGGTTATTTTGTCTTGCTGTATGAAAGTATGACTTTACATGTAGAAGTACTATTTTGAGATGGGAGGATTTTACTACTTCTAAACAAACATAGGCATGATGAGGGGAAATTATTCGGTGTGGTTTTTGTTGAGATAATAAGCTTTTCGTTTTAACAGCATATTCTTAGAGAGAATTTTAAAGCCCAACATATATATTTTTTACATGCAGTGATAGGATGCTCCTTTAATTTTGTGGGGCCCCCCACCAACATCTGCATGAAAATCAGGCCTTAATTAATGTTTTGTGAATATCTTTATGGTAGTCCTGGTTTCTTCCTTTGAGACTTTTGGGAATGTAAACCATTCTTCCATAAGGAAAGGGCTAATACCCCTGCTGGAAAAGCGATTTCTCTAGGTCTGTGGAGGTGAGTAAAACCTCTCCTGGAGTTCTCTTGGAAGTTTTCAGTCTTTGCTGTTTCTCAAAGCACCTTTTCTTTGCAAAAGACCTAGTTTAGTACTCTTGATTTTTTTCTGATAACAAGCGTCCTGTATCCAAGTTTTTATAGTGTAGGAATAACGTCATCAATCTCTACTTTGGGGGAAAATGAAACGGTCTCAATTAGATACTCTCATATTTCTATTTTTAAACATCACCAGAGAAGGCATTTTCATGATGTCTCTTGCTACCATAGTGAGGTGAGGTTCGTGGGCCAGCAACATCAGGATGGGATCACTTACGAAGTGGGAGCTTGTTGTATATGTAAATCCGTAGAGGCTCAGTCCTTTCCAATCAAAATTTGCATTTTAACATGACCCCTAAATGGTCTGTATGGACATTAAATTGAGAAACTGCTCTGCTCCTTCAGCTAAAAGGCTTCCATATCAAAAGGTTCTTACTAGTATCTTACTTTTGTCTTTTGCTGAAGTATCAGCACATTTTTTCCCCTTGCATCACTAAGAAATTGATGCATGTGTTGTAAGTTATTTAATACAGAAATATTTAATTTAAAGTTCTTCTGTAATCTTCAGGTGGAAGAGCTCTATTTACTATGTTTATTTAGATTAATCAATTTTTTAGGTTCTTTTCTAAAACACCTCTAATGTTGAAAAAACAAACTCCCCACCCCCCCCTAGAAGAAGGCATTAGTTTTGAGATAGCAGAACTGGAGTCCAGGAAGCTAAACCCCTGACCATAGGGTCCCCTCTACTGCCTCTGCTCTCCTCTGGCATCTTGTTCTCTGTCATCAGCTATTTTTCCTGGTGTATTCAATATCCTGACCTTCTGGTTCATTTTTTTCCCTTAAAGTTGTTTTTTATTAAGTGATTTGTATATACAAAATAATGTTCATAAAAGATATATTACAGAATCACAAGCCAATGGACACTCAGGCAGCCACCACTTAGTTCAAGAAGAAGAACCTATTATACATTCAGAGTCCCCTGTGTGCCCCTCTGTCATCCCATCTGAAGCAGCCACGGTCCTGAATTTTGTGTTTATCATTCCCTTGCTCTTCTTTATGGGTTATCCTTTTAAAAATTCTTATTTATTTTATATGTTTCAGAACTTTATATAAATGAAATTACACTTTACGTATTTTTCTGACTTGTCCTTTCAGATTAACATATTCCTGAGACTCCTTCATTTTGTTGCTGTAGTTCATTCATTTTCACTGCTGTGTAGTATTTCACCATGGCTTATTTATTCTTTCTACTGTAGATGGAGATTTGGATTGATTTTAGTTTTTTTTTTTTCTTTTGCTATTATGAAAGGACTGCTATGAATGGGTCTCCTACATGTCTCTTATTATGTATGTGGGGATACATGCACATGCACACAAACATATTATTTGTTTTTCTCTCTCTCAGGAATGAAATTTGCTGGCTCATAGGGTATATGCATCATCAACCTTACTAGATAATGCCAAACCTTATTAGATAATGCCAAAGAGATTGTATTGATTATATTCCTATTAGAAGTGTACAGATGTTATAGTTTTTCCACAACCTTGCCAGACTTCAGAATGTTGTCCAGTCATATTTGTGAAATGTTATCTCATTGTGCTTTTTATTTGCAATTTCCCTGATTATTGAGGTTAAGTATATATTTATAGTATTGACCTTTTGGGTTCCCTCTTTTGTTAAGTCCTTGTTTAGTCTTTTGTCTGTATGTCTTTTAGATATTTTTCTTATTGATTGATTTAATGTAGATTGCCTAATAATCCCTTGTGGATTATATGTGTTGCAAAAACTACCTCCCAGTTTGTGTTTTGTTTTGTTTTTTTTTTTAAACTCTTCGTGGTTTATTTTGATGAACAGTCACTCATAATTTCAGTAGAATCATAATCAAGTTTTTGTCCTTTAAGGTCTGTAAGGATGATTATGTTGTTGCAGAAAATTTTCCCTTAGTTTGGAAAGAGCTTGTGTTTTATAGTCAAACAGATCTGGGCTCAAATCCTAATGCTATTGTATACCAGCGATGTGGTCACATCTAGGTCCTTGGGTTAGTTCATTACTCTTGGAATCACGATTTCCTCATCAGTAAAGTTGAAATAATAATACTTCCTCATACAGTTGTGAGATAGCAGTGTACAGTGCTAGGCACATAGTAGGCGTTCAGCTGATAACGGTTCCATTCCTTTCTCTTTGGACTATCCAAGCTATACCAGCCACTGACCCCTCTTGGAGTGCTTTCTCAAAACTACCTTAACATTTTTATGCCAAAAGAGCTATTATTCTTTTATTTTTTTAAATTCTGTGTTACCAATGGAATTTTTATATTTATTAACACAGGCTGTGCAAGACCACTTAGTGGAAACCCTTTGTCAGTTCAGTTTCCTGTTCTTGAAAGTAGTGTGATTATAGTTCTTTTACCAAGAAGCACTTATATGAATGTTATTCCTTTGCTGCTACTCTAAGATTACTTTGCAATATGGTTTTTAATGCAGTAAATAACTATTGGGTACCTTCTGTAGCCAAGGCTTGTCATTGGGTTAGGATGATGGTGGTGTGGGCTGGCTTAAAGGTGAATAAGAATTAGTTCCTGAATCCAAGGACTTTATACTCCTAACGTATAGAATATACTCTCTATATGTACACGGAAGGTAAAGATCTTTTATTGACCAAGTGTGTGACTTCAGCAAGCCATTAATCTTTCTGGTCTCAGATCTAAATTTATCAAATGAAAAACTTAGATGAAATCCTAGTGGGGGTTAAAACCTGGCACATGGGCACCACTCCCTGTGTCCCTGGGAGGCATAGAAAATCAATCAGGGTGCTCTTTCTGCAGAGCTGAGATGGGGCCCCAGGAACACCCTCAATACAGTGTTCGAGTCAGGAACTGCCAACTGATCAGATCTGGCACTTAGGTTTCAAGATCCTGTACACCTAAAATTCTGTGATGGTATTTGAGTAACACAACACTTTGGCAGTTGTTCAAAACACAGTGGAACAGGAAGAAACTAGAAGCAAGGAGACAGGAAAGAGGTGATGGTGAAGGTCCAGAGATTAAGGGAGCAATTGATGGTGGAGGCTGAGAGAATGAGGAGGAGGGGAGAGATGGGAGAAAGGTTGTGAAGACCCAATCCTTTGCTGACAATTTGCAGGGTGACTGGATGGGAGTGGACCTGAGTGGATAAGGAGCTAAAATAAAGGGTTCAGAATCGAATAATGACAAAGAGCATGGTTGTCACCATGATGACAGAAGTAGACAGGTTAAGGGGAAGAGTGGATATCTGGTTGGGAAGAGAATCAGTTTTGTGTTTAAACATGTTGAATTTGAGGTTCTGGCAGAACCCTTCGTGGAGATAATGCTCAAGAAGTTGAAGGAGACAGGTCAGGGCTAGGGTGGCTGAGGAGAGGCTGTTGGATGCAGGAGTCCCGAGCCTTGGGCTCTGGAATTACTCCAACTTGTCACTCCATGCACTGGCTAATTGACCTTCAGCAAGCTGCTTTGACCTCTCTGTGAGCCTCAGTATCTTCATCTGCAAAATGGTGGTATTGACAGTTTCTGTCACAAAGGATTATGAAAGCTAAGTGGGATAATCCAGTGCCATCACAATACGTTTTAATTATCATAAAACGTGGAATTTTTGCTTAGTTTGTCTCACTTTTATGCTTCCTTTCAAATAATTTGATTTATTCAGAAAAGATACATTCCAGTAAACAATACCATCATGCAGATAAATAATGCTAAGTCTATATTAAACTTGTCCTTATGTCTAATTAGTAGGAAAAGCAAACCTGATTAATACTTATTTTTAATAAATAAGAAAACGCTAAAACCCTAGTGCTTAGGGAAAGGATAGGAACATAGTTTGTAAAAGAAGACAGCATAGAAGCCAATAACCATATTCAATTGTTCAAACCCACCAGTAATATGAAATAAGAACTAAAACAATTAGATTAATTTTCCACTTAAATTGGTAGGTAATGCTCTCTGGGATGCTGTGAGATTGGGCCTCTGCATCACGTGTTGGGAGAATATGTGGATTAATACAAACTGAGTGGAAAACAGGGGGTCCTTTATATATAACAGAAAACTTAAATGTTTATGCCGTTTGGGCTGAAATTCCCCTTGTAGTTCTGTAATCTAAAGAAGGAATTAAAAATAAGGACAGGCTTTTAAGCAGGGATTTTCTTAGCAATATTAATAGTGAAAAAGCAAATGTGGCATAGTCAAATAAATTATGGCACAGGCATAGGATAGAATTCAATGTACTGCTTAAAATAACGGTTTGTTAGAGTATTAC
The DNA here is from genome assembly GCF_965194805.1 of Balaenoptera borealis. NCBI lineage: Eukaryota > Metazoa > Chordata > Mammalia > Artiodactyla > Balaenopteridae > Balaenoptera > Balaenoptera borealis. The sequence goes on along the minus strand of NC_138871.1, from coordinate 46,102,737 downwards.
TGAAAAGGGAAAATGCTAACAGTATAATATTCCGTGGAAATATCTGTATGCAAAGCTGTACAATATGGTATAACTCCAGTTTTGTTATATTAAAGACTGGAAGGAAATACATTAAAATATTAATGGTTTGCTTTGGATGGTGGGTTGATGGGTGATTTCCTTTCTTATATGAAAGGAAATTCCTATGACTTAATGTTTCTCATTTGGAGTTTTGAAATATCTTACAAATAGAGAAGAGTACAGTAAATAATATAATAAACTACCATGAGGATCATTTTTTAAGTAATAAAAAAAGCAATCAACCATTTAGTTTTTAAAAAAGAAATGAAAAAAGTAAGCCTGGCTAATTGTAGATTATTGTTAGGGGATGGTTTAAGAGTCCGAAGGGTTGTCATATCTGTCCTCTGCACTTATCTAGAGCAGTGGGAAAACATCAGCATCTGTAAGTCACCTTCTGAAGGGTGTGGGTGTGAGAGGGGTAGAGCATTCAGATGTAATGGAATGATAGCTAGACACCACTAGTCTGGGTCAGCTTAAAGAGTGGGGAAGACCAGGTTTCTTTATTATTTCCAAACCGCACACTTGTGTGACGAGAGCAGTGGAATTCTGTGACATATTTGTTCTCACTTGTAGAAGCCCAAACACTGCTGCTGGAACTAATTTTGTAACCATTAGGCCACCAGGTTTCATTGGTATTGGTCAGAAATGTAGATAAAATTCCAAGTGAAATACTGTATGCTAACACATATATATGGAATCTAAAAAAAAAAAAAACGTTCTGAAGAACCTAGGGGCAGGACAGGAATAAAGACACAGATGTAGAGAATGGACTTGAGGACACGGAGAGGGGGAAGGGTAAGCTGGGACGAAGTGAGAGAGTGGCATGGACTTATATATACTACCAAATGTAAAATAGATAGCTAGTGGGAAGCAGCCGCATAGCACAGGGAGATCAGCTCGGTGCTTTGTGACCACCTAGAGGGGTGGGATAGGGAGGGTGGGAGGGAGGAAGACGCGAGAGGGAAGAGATATGGTGATATATGTATATGTATAACTGATTCACTTTGTTATACAGCAGAAACTAACACACCATTGTAAAGCAATTATACTCCAATAAAGATGTTAAAAAAAAAATTCTGAGTGAAAATTTTAAAATAAAAATGACTCCAGATTTAGATTACTTCCAATTAATGGTTTCTCAGCATCTCAGGAATATTCAGGCTAAGAGTGGGAGGAATGAATTTTAATGATACTCTTTCTTTTTTCTTATGAAAAGAAATTCTTATATAATGTTATATATGACATTTATGTATGTATATAATGATATCTATTTTATCTGTCTATCACATGAGAAAGAGAGATGTGTGTGATTGAGAAAGCTCCACCATGAAGGGAGACAAAGGGCTATTTTAAGACTTTTTAAGTGGGGAATTTTATAGAGATAGTATTTTGAAGGAAGGTGAATCCCAGGAATGAGTCACTTTGTCCTTAGCTGGTGAGGGAAATGTTTGAGAGGAAATAGTACTTTCTGTTTTATGGTCCACGTCCTCAACTGTATTGGTACTTTGTAAAATGTAGCTTATAAAAATGAACTAATTTACTTTCAGGAATTTTGTATTTTTTCTGCCATGAACTTTAAATGGTTGATTGAGGAGGGGTTCAGGTGAAGTGTGCTTTGAGATATGAAAGTAAGATGTTATAACTTCAAGATTGCTTTAAAATTGGCCCTTGTATATAGGCATCATAATTCCATTCTTAGTGAACTCTAAAGAACCATTTGACATCTCTGCTCTAGGATCCTAGAGTTCCTTGCTGATTCTGATCTTTAACATATAAACTTGAAGCCATTACTTAGGCAGTAAAATCTGTATCAGAATATAACTACGAATTTTTTACTCAACAGATGAAATAGGATGAAATTTAGAATGACATATGAATAGAATTTATTCTTTTGAAATGTATATGTTCAGTGTTTAATTTGTATAATTAAATATGTCTCTGCTTGGTAAGTTCATTAGCCTAACAGTGGTTATCTCTGGGTGATGGGATTGTGGAGTTCTAATTTCATCTCTCCATGTATTCCAAATTTTTTGAAAATACTTACCAATAAACTTTTGATCTTTATTAAAAATATCCTAACACCAGAACAAGCGTCATTTTAGCTGGATAAAAACTAATGAGTGAAATGATTAATCAGCTAAATATACCCTCTGCTGTTCAATTTTTTTCTACCAGGGCTTTCAGAAAGGCAGCATTAATAGTACTGAAGGTGTAAAGAACGCCGAAGTTTTGAAAAGATTTTTTCATTCCTCATTTAAATGTGCAGTTTGTTAGAGCCTTGCCATTTCCGTGGAGTGTGGGAAAAGATGTAGAAACTGGGCCACAGGGGAGCCTGACAGAAGCATCATCCGGGTGGAGACCAGCCTCGAATGGCTACTGCCTTTGGTTCTGGATGAAATTTCTTGTTGTTTCCCTACCCTCTTGGATGGCTGTTTCAGGGATAATTTTTGTCCTGGTGTGTTTGCTTCAAGGCCAAATCTAAATGTTCAAGGGCTACACATTTTTCCAAGTGTTCTTCACCAGCTGTACAGAGTCTTTGGGGTGGGATAATGCATACTTTTATCACGGTCTAGGGCTTTCCCCCCCCCCCCTTTTATCTTATTTAAAGGGGAAGAAAAACCTAGATTCTTCCCTAAGGCAATACTTATTATTTTTCTCTGTGATGTTTAAACATTTTCCATTGTATTTTATAACCTGTAGCGTAGGAGTGCTTTTATAGGGAGAACAATCATCTTAAAAGTTAAAATATTCATTTTCTTCACCTTTTAGAATCCCTGAATTTTTGAGTGTCTGCTACTATATACAGTATGTTAGGTTTTTTCTGAATAGTTTATGTAGAATATATACTTTCAAAAAGGTATAAAATAACATAAAATCATAACAATTTCAAAATTTTCAAAATAATATTTATTACCAAAATAATAAATATTGTAGAGCATATGGAAAATAAAAATGAACACAAAGAAGAAAATTAAAATCACTGACCCCATTCAGTGACCCCAGAGACATGCAGTTATCATTTTGGTGTTTGTCTTTTAAACCTTTTTCCCTCTGTACATATTTGTTCGTCTCATGAATAAGGGTCAGTCCTCAAATCTCAAGCTAAAGATGTAAAGTTTTCACAGTCTGAATAATCCCTTGATGTTTATCACCCTTCCAGTTGGTACATGTAGCATGACAGAACATAATATCTTATTACTACTGGCAATATTTAAAACTGTGGCTTATGGATACTGTCGGTTTCCCTGAGTTGTTTCAGTGGCGGGGTATTAAGGAAAACGGCAAAGATTGAGAGAATCCCAAATTTGCTTATTGTAGATACTTCTCTTCTTTAAAAAAAATTGTTTTATAGTGGAAAAGTACCAGAAATTAAGCTATCATTAGATAATGTGTGCTGTTTGTTTTGAGAGGAATTCCCATCGGAGTTGCATTAATTCCCTGAGAGACATCTCCGTATGCTTCGGACAACATCTGATTTTACTTTTGTCTTCAGATTTCAGAGTTTTTGGAACCAGCTACCCTATAAAGTGTTGCAAATGGAATGGATGTGGTTATTATAATCTTGGTTTTAAATGTAATAAATTTTACTGGGCTGGATTTGGTTGTAATTGTTGAAAGCATACAGTATAGCTCAGCTTTCCTAGGGTATTTGTATCAGCTGAACTCTTTAAAATTCTATCTTCAGATCCGGGATCTATTTCAAGGAGAAAAAGCAATATACATATTTGATTATGCAAACCAGTTTCTTAAGCCATGGGACCTCAGATGGATGGATGTGATGCAGGTGACTTGCTGGCACTTCTTTGTTGCCTTAATTCTAGTATAGTTGGCCTCTTCCTGAAGAAGGTGCTAATAGGGTTTCTTCATGTGCTGAGGAAAAGAGGGAGTGGGAAGAGGGGAGAAATACCTTTTCATTGGAAGAGAAAGAAAGCCCTTGCCAGCAATTTCTGTGAGGTACTTTGTGGTTGTTACTGGTCTCACTTGGGTTAGTTGGCCACAAGGAAAAATGGCAAATGATCTTCTTCCCAGGTTTAAACACTAAGGCCAGTGGTGGCACCTTGCACAGTTTAGAGGGGAAATCTGAGCTGGGCCTGGTGGTGGATGGAGCTGGGCTGGGTGATGGATGGAGCAGGGTTGGGTGATGGAGCTCAGGTACACTCTGGACTTCCTCTCTCCAAATGAGGGATTGTTCAGAAACTCCCAACCTGGTGGGAGTCATTCTCTTTGAGGGTGGCCAAAACCCATCAAGGGAAATGTTTGCTGGTTAATGTGCCTGGGCTGACTGAAGCCTGGAGTAGGGAGGGATCTCATCTTGACCTACAGGCAGCTTCAAACGTTGAGTCTTGGCACCTGGGGAGGCACTGAGCTGAGACAGTGCCCAGTGTCTGGTCCCGGTGCCCCAGGTTAGGGAGTGTAGGAGGCTTGAATGTAGCCTTATCTGGACCTTTGACTGGATGAGCACACCTGTCTCTATTTTAGGAGGCGAGTGGTTAGAGGTATCAGTTGGGTAACTTCTCTGAAAGGGGCCTGGTCCTTCTCACAGCGAGGCTGACAGCTCCGTGCTGCCAGCTGCCCTTAAATACCCGACTTATCTCCTGGGGCGGAGTCGAAGAAGCACCCTGATCCTGGAGCAGAGACATTTGTGTGCCATTTGAGCAGAAGAGAAACCAGTGCACACTTTGTGTTTTATTCTTTAACGTAGGTTTTTTTTGTTTTTTGGGGGGTTTTTTTTTTGGTCTGTTTGTTTGTTTTTAAATCAACACCCACTGCCAGAAGAATTCCTGAATTTCCCTGATAATCAGGATGATTTCTCATTTCGAAAGGCTTGTTTTGCTTTTTAAGTATGAGTTCCTGACATTAAGAACATCAGCTTTCATCCTAGTTCTAAAAATCTTTGATTCAGAAAGGGTGAAAGTTTAATTAGACGGCAGGCTAATTTATTGTCTTGTTCCTGAGGAAGACTGTTCTTGTCTGTCAGTTGAATTTTATATATATTGATATATATAAATATATATACATATATATATATTTCCAGCTCTGAAGAATGATTTTGTTAGGGTATGTTTGCATGAATATTTTATTCTTAATTATAATATATTGTCCTTTGGACTATACCCTTGTTAAAGGAAACTTGTTCACATGAAATAAAAATATCTTTAGTGGGTCATGCTTGAGAACTGCTTCTCAGTCTTCTCAACTTTTGAAGTCAGTAGTTTTTTAATGTAAAGAGTGTATCGATAGCTGGCCCATCACTGGAATGTTGTGCAGCTGTGCAGACCATGAGGAGCAAATGTGCTAATTAAATATATTTTTTTTTAGCAAGAATGGAATGTAACAGCATGTGGTTAACCATTCCAGTTTGTTTTTGAAGAGGACTTTTTTTTTTTGGCCAAATACTAACAATTAGAGAGTACATTGACTTAGAGGATGTAATGTTATGTTAAATCGTTCTTTTCACGGAAGTAATGGGACTCATTAAATCCTGAGTTTATCCTTTAAAATACACCCTGATTAATAATCTGCCTCAAAATGTAGGCAGTGGCTGCATGACTAGGGTCTAGCATCTGTAGTCGGGATTTGATCTTGTTTTTTTCCCTCTGTATCAGTTCTCCTTCCTTGGTTGGTGAGTATTCAGCCTTTCTCTGGGCACTGACACACAGCATTTCCTCCCAGCTTGAACAGTATTCCGATACTTGTTTTGGGGACCCATGTGAATTGGATCATTTGGATTAAGCTGCATCCACACAGATGGTGCTCTGATTTTTTTTTTTTTTTAGTCAGACATTGTTCAAAGTGAACGGATGGGAATAAATGGCAGGTTGGTTGTGTAATGTGGCAACATCTTACTTAGTGTGTCTTTAGAGATAAGTGGGGTGAGATTCCAGCAAGGCTGTGCATAAAAAATTAGAATGTGTTGGAGAACTGCCAAGAGATTGGGAGCAAGCTGTGTGACAAGCACCGATGCAGCTTTGTCCTGCCTTAAAATAGCTACAGTTTAACAAAATATCTTGAAACTTGTCATTTCACTTGAGCAAAGAATTGGAATAGAGGTGGTGGCTTTCCTCTTTAGCAAGGTTTATTTTTATTTATTTATCTTTTTGTTCCAGTAATCTTAAATCTTGTGACTATATGGAGGAAAACACTTCTGTGTAACATCAAATCTTGCATGGTTTTACCTGGACTAATGAGTAATGCGTTCTGCCAGACTTCACGTGGAGGTTCCCCTGCCCTACCTACTCCACTCACTGCAAAATATGCAGTCTTTGTGGTTTGAATGAAAATTGGGGCCCTGAAGGTTTAAAAAAAAAGTCCTATATTTTATATATCTGACTGTCATTTGTATATGAATTATTGATGGTTGGATGCCAAAACATTGTAGAAGCAGAATAAAAGGCATTTGGTTAACTGTCATGCAAAATCTTGTTTTTTTCTTCGCTTACTCACTTTTTGACTTCGTGTCATTGGCCATTTGTCTGCAGTACTTGATTCTTGTGTGTAATTGATTTACTTCCTGACTGTGGTCTTTCAAAATTGTTTTTAATTGCAAGGCTTGTTTTTTTAAATCAGCATGGTAGAAACAAGGTGGGGGGGCGGGGCTGTGCAGTCTTTAGGAGGAGTCCCGTGCGGGGCGCTGGGAGCCTGATGGGGACATGAACAGGCCGGTGGGGGTGGTGGGTTGGGTGGCTGGGTGGAGGCGGGGGCTGCCTGTGGGGATAATCCAAAGAACCTGTTAGTTTGGGTTCTGTGAAGGTGAAATCTTTAAAAATGCAGTATTTGGATTACTGAGTGGAACTAAAATAAGAACAGAGGATTTAGATGTTAACTGTAACAGGAAAACAGTGAGTGAACTTTATCTTAAAGCGCTTATATACAAACCAAGTTCCTAGTAAGAATTTTCTGAAAGTTGGTATTAACAGATGTCTTAATTATCCTCTAAAGTCTGTTAGAAGTTTGGACTTGGACTAATTGCAATAATTTTAAGCTTTTTAGAGTGCCCCGCAAATGGCTTTGTTTCTTTTATTTTGCTGTCTGCATATCTATAATATTTTGAATTTTGCTTTGCCACTTTTCGTATCTTACATGTATTTCAGAGGGCTTCTCCTTGTATGGAAACATTATTTCTGGCTCTATGTAAGTACCTTATACAGAGATTTATAGTATCTAATTATTAGGTCTTTGGTCAGTAAAGTTAAGGTTGCTTTTCTAGGTGTGTTTTCAGAATCTGTAAAAAACATTTTGTTTTTTTTACAACATGAAAAATATTTTGTAGAAAATGTGGAGATACTTAGCTTCTGAGAAGTATTGATCTTTTTCATTCTTAAATGGCAAATGACTTCTCTATGTGGTTTGGTTGATGTATTGGAAAATTTCTTGACGATTTCTAAACTTTTTAAATTATGCTTTTGCCTTTCCCTTCTTTTACACATTCCCTTTTTTTTAAAACATACTCTTGGATAGCCATGCTGGTAAGTTGAATTCAGAAGGTGTGAACCGTGAGCCAGAGCCACCAACCAGTTCCCTTTTTACTTAACACACCATTATCTGATCTGCTTGTGAAACTTGATTTTGGGTTATTTTCATCTCAGACCATTCTTTTTTTAAATATTTATTTATTTATTTATTTATTTATGGCTGTGTTGGGTCTTCGTTTCTGTACGAGGGCTTTCCCCAGTTGTGGCAAGTGGGGGCCACTCTTCATCGCCGTGCGCGGGCCTCCCACCATCGCGGCCTCTCTTGTTGCGGAGCACAGGCTCCAGACGCGCAGGCTCAGCAATTGTGGCTCACGGGCCCAGTCGCTCCGCGGCATGTGGGACCCTCCCAGACCAGGGCCCGAACCCGTGTGCCCTGCACTGGCAGGCAGATTCTCAACCCCTGCGCCACCAGGGAAGCCCCTCAGACCATTCTTTTAATCTTGCAAGAGAGTTCAGTCATTCAGTGTAAGCAGTGAAAAGCAGGCAAAAAGTAAAATATTTGAATATCCCTTTTCTGGATTATTGTCTAAATTAGAAAATCATTCATTTTAATTTTATACATGCATATAGCATAGTATCTCTCTTTGTATGCCTTGTATTGCCACAAGCTTATAAGACTAGGGACAAATAAGGTTAGCATTTAAAATATTCCAGACATAAAAATTTACGGAATTTGCTTCTATATGTTGGGGGACACACAGAACAGACCCAGGGTTTTAATTGGCTCTTTGTGCCGTGTGAAGGCAGATGGAAACGTTACAGAAATCTGCTGCAGATGGCAGTGGGGTGGACAGGTGAGGACCACGTGGAAGTTCATACCAGGGGTAGGTGGAGCAGTGAGTTGGTTTATGAAATGCTAGCTGTCTTAGATGTTTCTACAGCTGTTGTCAGCTAGCTGAAAATAAATTGAACTTGTTAAAATGGTAACAGTTTTGCTGTCTGAATAGGTTTAGATAGAATATTGCTTTAGATGCCTATAAAGATGTTTATTGTTAACATTATTATTGTAATAGAAAAAAAATTGGTAAGAACCCAAATGTCCATCATTGGTAGGTTAGAGGAAGGAATATTATGGAGGCAGTACAATGTAGTGGTTAAGAGTGCTCACCCAGGGGCTGCCTGGGTCTGGATTCCGACTCTCCCATGGATTCACTTTGTGACCTTGGGCAAGTCATTAACCCTACTCTGTCTCAGTTTCCTCGTCTGTAAGATGGGCACAATTGTAATACAGGCCTTAGAGAGTTATTGTCAGGATTAAATATGTTAACGTAAGTAAAGTGATTAGTCTAATACCTGGCAAATATATAACTATTAGTTATTATTATACTGATAAAAATATTATTATTATTGAAAACCTAATAACATAGAAAAGTTTTTAATATAAGGGGAAAAAAGCAGAACACAGGATTATATAAATGGTATGATCTCAACTATGTACAAAAACAAAGAAAAAGAAATAAGAAAATACTCCAAATATTAATTTTGGGAGAGAGTGGTAGGATTACTTGTGATTTTTATTTTTGTCTCCATGCTTTTCTGTATTTTCCAGTGTTCTACAATCAGTATGTCTTTTATAATTTAAAAAGATAAACTTTGTTTGGAAAAGTGAATGTTATCCATTGCAAGCAATTAGTATGTTAATTACAAGAACATCCTGTTTATTCTTTAAAAGCTCCAGGTCTTCCATTTGGCCAAAGTTTGCCCCCTTTTGATTCTACAATACTTTCACATTCTTACAAAGTGCATTAGAGTAATGACACGCCAAACTATTTTTAAAAAAATTTCATAGTTCAGGTGTTTCTACTAATTCAGACTAATGGTGTAATAAAAAGAATGTAGACAGGTATAGTTATATGAAAGCTGTTTATTGGTGGTATGATCTTAGACGAATTATGTAATAGAATTTTGGTTTTCTCATGTGAAAGGGAGATGATGCCAACAGTTACCATCTACCAACTATCACATTGTCAAGATTAAAAGCAGCAATCTGTGCACTTTGTTTCTCAGGGTCTGGCACATTATAGGCACTCGGTAAGTGTTGTTGCTACCCTCACTGCCCACCCGTGCCAACAAACTAAACTGCAAACAGGCTAAACTTGGCCACTTCAAATAGTCCATACCATGGCATTTAGTTTTAGCTCACTGATCTTTAGATCTTTAAGATTCTGTAGACCAAAGTGGCCTTCTTAAAGATGCATCCTTGTTGTATGCTTATTGTACTATCTATCTCCCCATCCTTCAAATATTTCTAACTCTACATTTATTTTCTCACTTCAATTTATATTGTCACTTTAGTCAATTTATATTGACTTATTTAAGAAAATTTACCTCCATAGCATATCAGGCAGGTTAGGCTGGTGCTGCAGTAACAAACATCTCCAAAATCTCAGTGGGTTAAACCCACAGAAGTGCATTCCTCATTCATATTTTATGTCCATCATAGGATGGCAGGGGTCTCTCCCCCATGTTTTTCTCCCTTAGGAACTCTGGCTGATGGGTCCTCTGAGTCAGTGACCAGAACTAGTCACACGACCTTGCCCAGCTACAGGGGGGAGCAGGCAAGTGTAATCTACCCATGTGACCAGAAAGAGAAGAGACTGGCTATTATGAGCATTAGAAGTTTCTGACCAAACGTAGATGATGGTATAGGTAATACAGTCTAACTTGGCATTTCTTACCAAGTTTTTGAAGTACTAGTTTTGCAGTATGTTAACATGTGTTATTTAAAAGAATGCTAGGTGAAGTAAAATGTAATGGGTTTCTTTAGTGAGGGACTTCTCAGAGCCTTTATAAGCTGATAGGCATTGTAGAGGGGAGAGTGATGTATGTTGTTTCCCAAATTTAGCTGACTTTGGAATTCTTTTTTTTTTTTTCATAGCCTCTCTTAGGCCAGGGTTTCATAGAATATGCTTTGGGATGCCCTCATCTAGTCTGTTCTCATACAAGGGAAAACTATTAGAATCACGTTTTAATTATTACATATGCTGGGAAGAAGCTTTGTATTTATTGTTTGCTAGAAGAGTTGATTATTTGAAGAGTCTGGTTTCTGCGATTATGAATCAAATTGCAGGCAATGTTGTTTTAAAATTTTAGTCATTGGTTACATGCCTGTGTTGAATCCATAGGATTTTGTCTTCATTTAGTTGCTTTTGTGTTCTAAACTTACCACTGAAAAGAGAGAGGTAAACAAACCAGGACCGCACATCTTTGTGGTGATAAAAGATTAAATTGGTTTGAGCAGATGGCCCAAACACATATAATTGTTTATTGGTTTCTGCATTTTTCTTGATTCTCTCTGACTTTCCATAACAAATTTTCTAGAAGTTTTGACGTTACTGAAATGAGGGCTCTGATAAGAAGGAGAGGGACAACTTTTGTCAAGAGGTATTACTTATTTCTCTGCCAGAAGGCTTTGGATTTAAACGTGATGTTTGTTGCCAGGGATTTATGCCTGCATATGTAACAAATCTCAATATGGAAGTTTTCACTGAAATGTGGCTGTAAACTTCATGCAGTAAAACTTTAGGTGAGAAGGTAAGGTGCTCCTCCTGTTTCATAACTATGCATGAGTAGAACTTTATCATGACTAACTCCCAGACCTTTGAGCTTATGGCTTTTTTTGTTAAGTGATGAAGTCAGTTTCTGTGAAAAATCATGTGAAATCCAGGCTGAGAATTCAGTTTTCATTTTCTGTTTTGTTTTTTTCCTTTGTGAGCGAAAAGACGTGAAGGGCCATTGCTGTTACGTGACAGGAAACACACTTGTAAAGCTATCGGTTAAATCAGCAGCCCCAATCCCGCCCCTTTCCCACTGCTTTTATAATCAGGACCTGACCAGCAGTAAACTTGCCTTGTGAGGATTTGAGTCAGGAAAAAACCTTCTTTGGAGCCATGGTTCCTAGTTTTGTCCTTTTTGTTGATTTTAGTGTCATTGTAGAAGAAGCATTCATGACCCATCACAAAAATAAACAGTAAAAAACATTTTTCACATGGCCTGGGGATGACAGGAGTCAAACTTAATATATCAAGGAGTATGACAGACATGAGAATATCACTGTTCACCACAGGGCTGCTTCTGGGCCAGGTCACAGGACCGTTGTCTTTCAGGTGTTCGACCACCTCAGATGCTTGTGTTGGCTTTCAGTAAAGGTAGCTTTGGTGTAAGTCTGCTTTTGAGAGAGGAGCATTGATTTCCTCACCCTTGGGGACCTGTAGTGGTGTCCTTTCGTGGACCACCCTTGTGGACCAACCAGCTGAGAAGCCAGATGTTAGGAGGGTTTGCGGTGGAGCAGAGTTTTCACATTGTAGGCCGCAGTGCACGGTCAGGAAGACTGTAGGGAGTATGTAGAATTGGACGTTTCAGGGCCAGGCAGGACCCTGTAGACCTTAGTCCGTCCACTCCATTGTATAAGGAGGAGATAAGCTAAGAGAGAGCAAGTAAAGTCACACAGCCTCAAGTGTTAAGGGCTGACATTACCATGTTAAGTGGGTGACACTTTCTTCTGAAGCATTTGCAGATATGTGGGAACACTTAGTCTGCTTGTGACCATTTCCTTGTGCTGAACCTTGAGAGGCATCTTACTTCTTGGACCACTTGTGATGCATTTCACAATTATGTATATGAGGAGAGCCTACAAGTTAATGCTCATGTTCTGTGTCTTCATGCTGTCAAACTAGCATTAATGTTTATTGGGAAAATAGTGTTTTGCCAAAGATTTTTTTTTAAAAAGAAGAGAGGTTTTTATTATAGGGAAAGAAGGAAAGCTCATTGTGTATGGAACTAAAAACCAGCACATAGAGCATGCGCACCTTTGTTTTAATATAAATAGCAACAACCAAGCCCTGGCTGCCCAGACCAGGCTGAAGGAAGATGAAGGTCATTCCAAAATAGAAGAGGATCTAGTTAAATATTACTCTGATTAGTCGAGTAAGTTTAAAAATTTTTAGACCCAGTGATGTGGATATAGGTTGGCTGAGGAATTCTCTCTGCTCACAGGTGATTTGTGCTGTGTATTATCAATGATTTAAAGGGAGATAAAGGACAGTTCTGAAAAACATGACCCTCACCTACCCCCTGCCTTCAACTCACTTTGATTTGTAACCCTGCGGGATGTCTAGTAAAAAGGTTACTCTCATCTCCTTTTGGAATCCTCTTCCTGGAATGTAGGACTTGGGAGGGAGTATGTTTCAGTGACTGGCTTCTGTTTCTGGAACCACACTACCTGGATGGAACGCTGCGTCTGCTCGTTATTGACTGTGGGTCCTTGGTAGGTGACCATGTAATTTATCATCCAAACTGGGTAATTCATGAGCGTGATGAAAGGGGGTGCTTTTAATAATTGTACCAGGACAACAGGCATAAACTGGGACTGTCCGAGGCAAACCAGGAAATATGGTCCCCCTAGTCTTATCAAATTACCTAATCTCTGTGTCTCAGTTTCTTCACGTTGTAAAATGGGCATGATGATAGTACTCACTTTTTAGGGGATTAGAATTAAGTGCAATGAAACACGTAAAGTGTTTGGAATGTCGTTTGGCGCATAGTAACTGTTCAATAGAGTTAACTATTGTAAAAAATACTATTTAGGGTGCTTAGTTCACATAATAACCCCTTATATATTCAGTTTACTTTCTGTTGTCTTCATATTGTTTCTCCATAGCAAATTTTGCTTTTAATTTTATTGAATAAATAATAACATTTACTAATGACTCCTGTTTAGGATACCTACTCATACTTAATTACTTGCTTTATCTGAGCCCTTTACCCCTGGCACTGAGTTATATAATTAGCATCTGTGGTCCAGAGAAGGATGGGCATTGGGGCTATTGTTTATCAGATGGTGGCTAATTAGTAGCCACACTAGAGGGCAGAGTTTTCACAGTTGACCTTGAGATACTGGAATGGTTGGGTGGTAGCGTCCCCAAACTAGACTTCTTCCTTGCCTCTCTCAAATTGGATTTTCCTAGCATACTTATATATAGGGTTGCCAGATTTAGGAAAAACAAAGAAACCAGAATACTCCATTAAATTTGAATTTCAGATATTTATCTGAAATTTAGCATATCTTTTTTAGTGGAAGTATGTCTCATGCAGTAGTTGGCGTGTACTTTTGCTAAAAGTTTGTTTATCTGAAATTCAGCTTTAACTTGGCATCTTGTATTTATCTGGCAATTCAGTTATATAGTCGAAAGAGACTTTTTATCCTATAACCCACATTCAGATGTACTTACAAAAGTATAGTGCAGTTCCTGTTGTAAGTACTGTGTTACCTGTTAAAAAGTCCACGTTTTTTGTCCACCATTGCAATGGACAGTTGAGAAGTTGTTACTGTGTAGCTGCTCTGGGTATCCACTAAGGCCAACACAAAATGGGCTTCAGTCTTCAGTTGCCACAGCGGCAGGACTTACATTTGCTCCATGAGAACTCCTTGTCTGTGAGTGTGGATGGACTCAAGCCAGCTCTTTCTCTTTTAACAGGAGTCTATTGGTGAAGGTGACTTACTGAAGTCTTGGCTGACTCGGGGAGTTCTTGGTTTGAGATTGAATTACTTTAGTAATAATTTGGGGAAGGGGATTTAATTATGGATGATTTATATTTCACTTGTCAACATAGAGGCAACAACTTTTATTGTCATTAAGAGTGACCTTCAGACACTCTTCCCATTAAAATCTCTTCTTCCTGTTTTTGACTTTCAGTAGTGCTGCTTAGAAAATGCTGGTGAGGTTTTTGCATCAGCCTTGGAACTCTGTCAGCATTCAGCCAGAAGGGCACTGCACGCCTTTGGGAAATGCTGATTGGAAGGTTAGAGGCCACGGAAACCTGAGTGTCTGTTTGCATTTCTTACACTCTGGGTATGATGCCTCTGTTAAGCCAAGTCTTGGAGAAAAAGCTTCACCCCGTTAATGATACACTTGGGGAAATTAGTAATGGCAAGTGAAGGTTGCCATTGTGCCTGCTGGAGAAGAGTGAGCCAGAGAGAGCGGGTTTTGGACCAATGCTGGCTTTTTAATTGCTGCCATTTAAGAAGTTTAATGTACCCAGTGAAAAAGCACAGGTTTCAGATTATCCTTTGAAGAAAAATGCACAGTGGTGAGAGCTTACTCTGAGGCACAGATAGTGTGTGGGTGGATTATAGCCAAGGGAAAAAATCCGGTTAGAGCTGTTTGTTCAGAGTATCTGATTTTGAGGTGTATTTTGTTGTTAACTGGTGGCTTTCCAGAAAATAACTCATTTACATGTAAGGGCTGATGCTAGCCAGGCTTTGGATGCCGATAGTTATTTCAAAAAACTCTTCCTTTCCTTTCTGAGCGGTCTCCTTGTCTCCTCATTGCTTCCTTAGGTGACCCTTTGCCTTTGGACATGATTTGCTCCTCAGGCTATCACAAGCCTGAGGTTTATCATAGTGTTGTAGAATTGATTTGCATGATGGGTGGAATATTTGGCCTAGTTGTTTAAATGGCTTAGTACTTGGAGGTGTCTGGTTGGATGAGGATTGGCTATTCATGGTGGAAATTTTCACCTCTTAGAGCAGTGATTCTCTATCTTGGCAGCCCTCGGGGAGATTTTAAAAATGCAGATATGTGGGTCCCACCCCCAGAGAATTTGGTTTAATTATCTGGGGTACCAAATGGGCACTGGGACTTTGAAGAACTCCCCAGGTGATTCTAACCAAGTTTGCACGTTATCCTTTGGTGTACTCAGAACTATGGCTGTAGCCTATGCTGTTCGGTAGGGAAGCTAGGAGCCCCATGTGGCTACTAATATTGAAATTAATTAAGGAAAACTAAAACCTGAGGTCCTCAGTCACACTAGCCACGTTTCAAATACTCAGTTCTCACATAAGACTCATGGCTACTGTATTGGATTTTGCAGATACAGAATGTTTGCAACATGGCAGAAAGTTCTGGTGGACAGCCTACATTTAGGCTGT
Organism: Balaenoptera borealis; assembly: GCF_965194805.1. Lineage (NCBI taxonomy): Eukaryota > Metazoa > Chordata > Mammalia > Artiodactyla > Balaenopteridae > Balaenoptera > Balaenoptera borealis. The sequence goes on along the minus strand of NC_138871.1, from coordinate 46,087,275 downwards.
CTGTAGGATGTCAACAGAACAGGGTGGGGAGCCGTGAACATTTGAGAAGTCTGACACAGGACGGACAGGCTTGGAATAGAGCTAATCCAATGGGACTTGCCAGTAACAAATTGCCACATACATTTTTAGCAGCCTCTTTGTCAATGGTCTTTTGGCACCAGAAGCTCTGCCGCAGCTGGTGCAATGGATTAGGTGTCGCATCTTGTTGAAAGGCCCTGTTTAAAGCAGGCCAGCCTGAAGGGGTGTGGTGAACTCTGAGGGCAGGAGAATGTGAACCCCGGGGAGTCCAGGGCCAGCGAGGGGAGAATTAAGCTTTATTCTTGCAGAGCTGAGGAATGCCCTTTTAGGGACTGAAGCATGAGATTTGGGGTGAAACTAGGTAGAGCAGATTCTGTCCCTTCTGTTGAAGAGACACCTGCCTCAGTCATTTGCCTCTCCTGGCTCATCTCTAGTGTGTGGGAGAGAAGGATGGTGCTGGCACGTATTTCTAGTGAAATAAAGTTCCATGTAGGCCCCTATGTTCTTGGGGCATTGAGCAGATAGGGGTTGAGAGGATGGGAACAGACTAAATCATTTTTATTCAGACATCTCACTTAGACAGCCAAGTTGGGTAGAGTCATGGAAAAGAGAAAGGATAGAGGAAGAATGAAGTATGCTAAAGGATGTGGATTTTCCAAAGGACACTCCCCTCAGGCAGGTCCTCTGCAGGAGTAAGAAACCCGCAGGTGGAGAGGCTGTCATGAGGCTGGCACTTGAGTCTGTACCCTCCAGGCTGAACCCCCTCTCTCGCATTTCACTGGACATTAGCACCTCCCCAGGAACAGATTTCCATTGGTTTCTCTGAGCCCACCAAAAAGAAAATGTGAAGTGTTCGTGGGCACAAGGAGAGCGTGGGAAGAGCTCTGACAGTGTGTGAATCAAAAGCATGCAAGGGGTCCAGGGGTGTGTGTGTCCCAGCAGCTTAACAGGGTCTGTGAGTCACTTGAGGTTTTTCCTATTTTGTCATTGTCTGCTGTTAAATCGGGTGAAGTGTAAATGCCTGTCGCAGGCCTCATTTTCTCATTTTGGTACACTTTTGGCCAGTAAGTGTTCTTGACAGGGTAGTATCTAAATATCTGTACTGACAAATAATAACCACGCGGCACTGCCTGCTTTGTTTGCCCTGAGGAGTAGGTGATCAGGACCTCCCGCATTACTTCCAGTCTGCTTTATTTGGGGGGGAGGGGTTAATATTTTATTTTATTATTTTAAAAAATTAATTAATTAATTTTTTTGGCTGCACAGTGTGGCTTGCAGGATCTTAGTTCCCCGACCAGGGATCGAACCCAGGCTCCCAGCAGTGGAAGCACAGAGCCCTAAGCACTAGGCCACCAGGGAATTCCCTAATATTTTTTTTTTTTAATTTTTAAAAATTTAAAATTTTTATTGAAGCATAGTTGATTTACAGTGTTGTGTTAGTTTCAGATGTATGGCAAAGTGATTCAGTTACATATATATGTACATATATATTATATATATATTCTTTTCAGATTTTTTTCCCTTATAGGTTATTACAAAATATTGATTATAGTTCCTTGTGCTATACAGTATCCCTGTGCTGTCCTTGTTGGTTATCTGTTTTGTATATAGTAGTGTGCATATTTTAATCCCCAAATCCTAATTTATCCCTCCCCACCCATTCCTATTTGATTACCATAAGTTTGTTTTCTATGTCTGTGAGTCTGTTTCTGTTTTGTAAATAAGTTCATTTGTATCATTTTTTTAGTATATTCCACATATAAGTGATATCATATGATATTTGTCTTTGGCTTACTTCACTTTTTATGATAATCTCTAGGTCCATCCATGTTGCTGCAAATGGCATTATTTCATTCTTTTTTATGGCTGAGTAACATTCCATTGTGTGTGTGTGTGTGTGTGTGTGTGTGTGTGTGTGTGTGTGTGTGTGTAGTATATAACACATCGTCTTTATCCATTCCTCCGTCGGTGGACATTTAGGTTGCTTCCATGTCTTCGCTATTGCAGATGGTGCTGCAGTGAACATTGTGGTGCATGTGTCTACTCTGCTTTTGACTGTTGGAGAAGAGGCATATTTCCTTTTCTTCCTATTGTCAATAATTTTTATGCATTTTGTTAATACCCATCTTTATTGAATTACGTTGAACACTTTTATTTTGCCTGATTTTGTATATTCTCTTTTCTCAAGCTCAGAGATCTAGATAGGAAATGTTAACTTTTTTTAAAAAGCAGGAAAATGGAAGATTGGAAAGGCCAAAAAGAAATGCTAAGGAGAATAATAGGAAAGCAAGCATTGACTCATCAATATCTTGTGTAGTAGGGAGCAATCCTGGTAACTTGAGTGCAGCTGGTCCTCTATTGCTTGTGGATTTCGGAGGTCTTTATAGAATTGAATTTTAAAGGGCAAGTAGAAAAGGTACCCCCAAGCCATTGAAAATTTGTGTTCTGAAATACCATAAGCTTTCAGTTTTTAGTATAGTACACAGAGAAATCCTCTAGAAATAAATAGACCTGGGTTCTCGACGGTGAGGTTAAATTGCAATGAAAAGGATGAGGGTGGTACTTTAGAGATCATCTTGTTTGATGGTTTCCAGACATGTACATCAGAACCACCTGAGGGACTTTTTTAGAATTAGAGGTTCCAGCCACATCACACCCCTGTTGGATTAGAATTTCTAGGCACGGGGTCCAGGAATCTGTATTTAAAATTCCTAGGTGATTGTAGTGAGTAGCCAAGTTTGAGAACTACTTGCTTCAGTTTTCAGATGAGAACTGAGGACTAGGGAGGTACCGTTAAAGGTAGCCAGAGGAGGACTAGACCAGGGACCTGCCTAAGTCATCCACACCTCCCCACTCCCCTCGAGAATCAGTGACTCTCTAGTTTCACCTTAGGCAGATGTGATGTCTACCTCACTCTTTAGTCTTCTTTCTGAAATTGACATCATTTTATTTTTTAATTTTGGCTCTGTTGACTTCTCCCATTTCATTCCCAGAGTCCTTTTTTTTTGCTTCATTTTAAAGGGTGGCATGTCACAGGTCCTGCGTGGTCACACTAGCTTGTGTGAGCTTTGAGGGTTATCTGTGGGACCTCTTTTCTCAGATTTCAGTGTTGTGTGTTGTCTCATCCTAGTGGCTTCTTTGTGGTTTACAGTTTCTTTCTTCCTCTCATCATTAAAAAAAAAGTCCTATCTCCTGATATATTTTTGGCTGCAGAATAACTCCAGATGGTACATTTTGTATAGGGAAAAAAAACAGAATTTTTCACACTTTTCCATGAATTATTTTCCTATTTTCAATTTTAATGAAGCTATTAATCTTACAAAGGACTCATTTTGTAAAGAGACTAAGCACTGAACAAACACAGTTGTATACAATATTTAATTCCACTGTTAGCAATTAAGAGAATTGTTACTCCTACATCTTTACATCATTTGTTACTTTTTTACATCTTCAACACCAGATGTTAAAATAACAGTACAATTTTCTAGATTTAGAAAATTTAGAGAAAGAACTTTTAATCCTTGGATTTGACATTGAGAAGTGAGTGCTGAAAATGCAATCAAATAAAGTGATGTAATTGAAAGTACTTTGAAAAATACATGGCACTATACAGATCTAAGTTACTCATTTTTAAAATCACAGTTCTGACTTGAGAGCTGATCAGCTTCAGATGATTAAGAGCTTTTGCAAAGAGCATGCATACAGAAATCCCTAACTGGGAATGTTTTGCAAAATATTACTGAGTATATATATGAGTTATTTATAGAGAATGTTCTTTGAAATGATCTTTTCACTGTAATTTTTAATTAGTTGGATTTTTCTGGATCAAGGAGAGGACCTGTGATCTGTTCTTTGAGCCTAAAATATTTTTAATCCTAGCTGTGTGTTTCCATAGGAATAAGAGAGCACCTGAGCCTTAATCATTCATGCTGATCTCGCAGAGCCACCCCAAGTCTGTTTAATTTTGCTGGGTTGATGATGCAGAGGATAGAAAACAACTTCCTGGAGATTTTATAAACAGATCTTTTTAATTCTGAAAGTATTTAAAGGGTCTTTTCTGGTAATGCTTTAGGTAGGGTCCTAAGTTCAGGTAGGGTCCACCAAAAAAAGGAAAATAGGACATTTGAACAATCTTGAAATCAACACTGAAATGGCGATAAGAGCATTCTTTCAAAAGGCATTTTCTCCAGAAATTTTGGATTGAGAATAAGTTATTTTAAAATAACTGGATACTTTGATGAATGACCATGTTTGGGTTTCCACTGAGTAGCGGATGTCTTTTATTGGACTAATAAGTAGGACCACTGCCTTACTAGCATCTATGGGCATGGAGCTTCAGTCAGAATGTCGAGTGCTTCCCATTGCTGAGCTCTGTGCAGACACCAGGGCACAGAAATGAGACAGTTCTGCCCTCACTGGGCTAGCGTTCAGAGGAGGAAACAGGGAACCAGTGACAAGTCCTTGTCTTGATTACTGTAAACTGTGGGCAGGTAGATTATGGTTGCAAGGGGATAGGAACACCTTTCTGAAGAAGGATGATGCCTGAGATGACTCTTGAAGAATGAATGGTGTTAGCTGGAAAGATTAGGGAGTGGGAGCGTCCCAAGCAGGGTGAACAACTTGTACAAAGCCAGGGAGAGAGAAGAAGATGGTGTGCTTTGGGGGAAGGGTTCTGTTATGGCCAGAACAGAGGGAGCATCTTGAGGATGAAGGGAAATGAAACAAGGCGTAACGTCGTGTACCCCTTCAAAGGAAGTCTTACCCAAAAGATGAAGGGGGGAGGGTGGTGAAAGATTTTAGGAAAGTTTGTGTGTTTTTCAAAGCTCACTTGAGCTCCAGTACGGAAGAGAGTGAATTTCAGTAGGGCATAGTGATGGCAGAGTAAGCAATAATTAAGTCAAGAAACGCTATAACCAAAGTCAAGGTTATAGTTCATAATTTGGGGGGTGATCCAGAGAAATTGCTAGTAATAAACCCGACTGACAGGAAACACTGCATCCTAGGGCATCATGGTCCACCACTGTGAGGATTTACTTTTTCTCCCACGTAGTCATGTATTGTGAAGAGTCTCCAAATCCATATTCAAAGGTTGAAGATTTGCCCACGTTATTAACAGGACTTTATAATTTTCAAATGTGTTCTCTTTTGATTACAGTTTGGTAGAAAAAATTTTTCATTACCCACTGGATATTAAGATTTGAACTGTTTTGGTAGTCAACATTCTTGGTGAAGAACTGGTCAGAAATTACTGGTCATATTATGTAAGAATAATTTTTTGGAGTCAGTATATTCCTGAAGAGTTGCATGTGAAGTAAAATTTTGAACATTGTATTTTAAGTGCCTTCTAACCATATGCATCATTTAAATTAATCTTTCTGAAACGTCTGTGGTTTGAAGAATCACTTTTATGTAATTTCCTTCTTTTTTTTCTCTTGTCTAAATCCAGATTTTCCTATTAGCCTTTGTTTATAGGCCCTTAAAGAAAATAACTCCTGATTATGAAAGTAATACAGTCCTGTAATCCCAGGGTAACTCTTGTTAACATTTTGATATACTTCTTCCTGGTCTTGCTTATTTGCAGTTACACACACACATACACTCACGTTCTTACATTACACTTTTTAATATAATTGTCCTCACTTTGTTACATTATGTGTTGTTTTCATGTTAAAAATGTCTTTTGGAAACTTTTTTTGTGGCTCTGTAAAGTACCCATACAGTCCCTTATTACCGGGCATTTAAGTTGTCTTCAGTATTTTTGCTGCTATAAAAAGTACAATGATGAAGAGCATCATTGAATTCAAATTTTTATCTGAAGTCACCTTTTCCCGTAGATTCCTAAGGGGGGAACTGCTGGATCTAAGGAGTTTCATTTAACACCTGTTTCTAAGGCTGTGCGTTCCAGTGACCTCCTTGCAGGTGTCTTACTTACTGCCCTTGTGTTGGCTGACTGACTCCTGTGGCAGATGCCTTCAGACTTAGGCAGGCTGGTAACATTTTATATGGGATTTGGTTTTTGCTGCTTAAAAGGTTTGCTTCTGGAACATTTATGTAAATCACAGTGGTCTTCATGTTGAGGACACATGGACATGTGTCTTATGTCTCAAGCAAAGATATTCCTAGCCTACAGTAGAAATGTAATTGACTACTGGGTGGATTTCCTTTCTTTTCATGTGGAATAAGAATGAGATTTATTGGCGTGTATAAACTAGAGCAGAAAAGTTAACAGAAATAGTAAAAGCTGTCAGACTCTGTTTAGCTCTATTATGCTTTTATACACAGATTCTTTTAAAACTATGTTTAGAAAATCATGTGCAGTTTAATGCGTCTACAAGAATACTGAATACAGTATTTACCAGAAAACCCAACCCTTTGAAGTTTAGATAGAACCAAAGAGCACTTTTCTTATAATCTCCCCGATGTTCCAGATTACTCATATTCTGTAAACTGTATGCTTTTATGTGTTCTGAATTTAAATAGGTTTAAGTTGGAGGTGAGGGTCCCAGCCTAAGTGCCAGGATAGAGTATTTCCATTTAGAATCGCTTCCTTTTTTCAGCCCATGTCGTATTCACTGCTGAATAGACCTCTTCAACAGAAGGCCTTTTAAATCTCACATCTAATTTTGGGTGCTGATAGGGTGGCTATCAAAAGACACAGAAAGTTAATATAACTCCCCCGAAGTCACATGAGCAGGTTCCTGTCTTTTCTTGGAGCACATACAAAGAAAGGATCCTTCTTCAAGACTGATATAATCACAACATCGTGCTCTTTCTCACAACACCACTGTAGAGAATGCCAGAGAGAGAAGCAATTAAGTGGTGCCGTCCAAATCCTGAAAAGAACAAGGCTCACCGTAGGGGAATTGGGCAGTGGAGGGAGCACAAATTTTTATGTAACTGTAATTAATATAGGCATGACTCATTTGATGTTAAAAAAACTTGGTATGTGAAGATTGAATTTTAAAAGTCACAGAGAATGATTATTCACACTGTAAAATGACTCATCCCTTATAAAAGGATTTATTATGTTTCTTTAAAAAGGATATTCCCCTGGTGCATTTGGGTACTTGTCTGCTCATTGTTTTTTGTTTTTTTTTAAATTTTGTTAGAATGTCCCATGGTTCAGTTTCTTAAAAAAAGTTACCATATGACCTATGATATGACCCAGGTGTTCCTAGGCATTTACCCAAGAGAAATGAAAGCACATGTCCACACAGCAACTTGTACACAAATGTTCATAGCAGACCTATTTGTGGCAGCCCTAAACTGTAAACAGCTCAAATGTCCATTACAGGTAAATGGATACATAAACTGAGTTGTATCCATACAATTGAATACTCCTCAGCAATAAAAAAAGAATCAACTATTGTTATATGCAGCAACATGGGTGTATCTCAAAATAATCATGCTGAGTGAAGAAGTCAGACAGAAAAAGAGTTCATACTGAGTGATTCCATGTATATAGAAGTTACAAGCTAATCTATACTGACAGAAAGCAGATCTGTGGTTGCCTGGGGGTCAGGGATGGGGATAAGCTGAGGTGGGCAAAGAGGAGTGGACTACAGAGGGGCATGAGGAAACTTTTTGGAGTGATGGATATGCTCATTTTCTTGATGGTGGTGATGGTTTCACAGGAGTATACATATATCAAAATTTGTCAAATTGTGTAATTTATATATGTGCAGTTCATTATAGTTATTATACGTCAACTCTACCTCAAGGAGCCCTCTCTCCACTTGTCTCCTGGCTCCACCACTCTGCTGTAACCCACCCAACCCACTCACAGTCAAGAAGGTGGGCAGGAATGGGCCAACGATTGTGGTCCAGTGTGCAGAATGCTGTCTAGATATGGGGCCAGGGGTACCGTGAAGCCCCCCTGCAGGAGATGAGGTTGAGCTGAGTGTAAACAAGGTTTTACACTCAGTGTGTGTGTGCAGAGTCTGGGAACTGCGAGAGGGCTGAGCTGCCTGGAATTAAGGGTGCGTGCGTTTGTGGCAGGGGATGACACTGGGGAAAAGCAGGGGCCTTGTGTGCTTACCAAATAGTTTGAAGCTTTGTTTTGAAAGCCTTGGGGCATCCTTGATGGGTGGTAAGCAGGAGAAAGACAAAATCAGCTCAGGCCCTTTGCCCATGTCTGGGAGGATGTGGGGAGGTGAGAATCTCAGGTTCTGAGCTCAGGGAACCTTGATGAGATGCCACTCCCCAGTCTGTCCACAGAATGTTCCTGCCGGAGAGAACCTTGTTATCCAAGAGGGACCTGTCTCGCCAGACAGCTCTGCTCTGTCCAAGAAACTGCACACCGCATTGGAATCCCACCTGTACAAATACTTAAAATTTCTCATTTCAAAAATAAAGTGTTCTTTGTAGAAACTAGGGAAAACATGGTTTTCTTTAGAAAATAAGAAAATTTAAATTGCCTTTAATACCACCACCCAGTGCTAATAACTACTTTTAACATTTTGGTATATGTATTATTCCAGATAAAAGCATGTTTTCGAACAGAACTAGAATTGTCATATGCTTATTTTGTTACCTGTTATTTCATCTGAGCACCATCCTGTTTTACACGTACATATAAAATATCATTGTTTTTATTGATGCTTGACAGTCTACATATTATATATATCATGATTTATTTAACTGAGCTCTGTTTTGGGATTTCTTTGTTGTTATAAAATTTTGTTATAAAATTTAAAAAATTCTGGAAAAATCAGAATTTTATTAAAAGTAAATCCAAGAATGTACAACTTATTAAAATTTAATTCAAATGTACTTTTGTTTATATTACAGAAAAATAGTCTTGGTCTAGTGGATATTATAACTAAATGAAGGAGACAGAGATCTACTTCTATAGAATTACACGTGGGTACATACAGTGGTTCTTTGTTACCCGGTGATAATAATTTCATCTGTGCTGTTCAGAAAAAGTAACCACCAAGGTGAACTTTATTGTTTCAAAGGAAGATTTCTTCCTTACCAGAAATAAGTTAAAAAGTATAAAGAATAATAAAACTTTTTTGAATTTTCCATGAATTGTTTTAAGCATTTTACATGCATTAACTCATTTAATTCTCAAAACAATGCTATGAGATATAGGTTCAATTATTATTCCTGTTTTATAGATAAGTCAACTGAAGCACAGAGAGGTTAGTAATTTGCCCAAATAAGTGATCAATTTAGATTATGAAAACATATTCAAGGTCACATCACTAGTAAGCAAAGATGTGCAATTAAAATAACAGTGAGATGTCACTTTAGAGATATCTCTTTTTTTTGTAGTGATCTTAACCTACTTGGTGTGATCATGGTGGAGGGGAAACAGGCCTTCTCCTGCAGTGCTGGTGGGAACCATTTTTGTAGGGCAGTAAGTTTCTGATCTAGAAATTTACCCTAACAAAATAATGGACAAGGTTACAATGATACTACCACATTCATGAAAATATTGTTGAGAATAGTGAACAATTATGTATCTTACAGTAGGGACTCGGTTAAATAAAGTTATGGTACATCCATAATGTACAGCAGTGCTCAGCAGCAGTTACGGACAATGATTTGGGCATACGGTTGTGGAAACAGTTGTTCGGGAAATTGTATTCTCGTCTCTCGGTATCCGGAGGGCATTGGTTCCAGGAACACTCTCCCACCCCATACAAAAATCTGCAGATGCTCAAGTCCCTTATATAAACTGGCACAGTACAGGCGGCCCTCCATATTCGTGGATGAACTCATGGGTGTGGAGGGCCAAGTGTAAACGGGGACAAACATACAGCATGGAACATGAAGATCCAACGTCTGTCCACAGTCTGAGCTCCTGGTTATAGGTATTCAGGCCCCAGCAGGAAGCCAGCATACTCAGCTCCCGCCTCTGTTTACTGCCAGAGAAACTTGTCATCTGTTGACCCATACGATGCGTGTCTGGTCAAGGAACCCCTAGGGTTTCTGTGGGGAACCTCTGGGGTTCTCTGAAAGTAAGCATCATAAAAATGCCTTGATTAGAAGAGGGAGAGAAGGAATGAATATATTTTGTTAGAGATCTTTTATTGACTTCATTTAACAAACGCAGAAATAGAATTTTACAACCGGGAAGTCCAGCCACAGCAGAACTATGAATTAGTTTTGTTTTTCTGGTCTTCCTACTTTCATTCTTTTTCCCTTGATACTCCACCCAAAGAGTTTTTCTCTTTACTTCTTTATTTTCCTTGCCCTCAGTTCTGGGACTTGACTTTTTCTCCTACCAAAGTTTAGCTGTCCTGTGTCTCATTTCCCCTCAAGTTCTTTTGGATTCAGATGTTATGTTGAATAATGACTTGATGTGTTACCCTTCTTAGGTAATTAAACTTTCACAACTGCCTTTTCTCAAAGGTGTAGCTATTTTAGGAGTTGCAGAAATCGTAACACCCACCCCCATCCCACCCCTCAGGGGCAGCTCACCCTGAATCCTCCTCTGAGACAGAGAATTTAAAGGCTGCATTGGTACCAAAAACTTTGTTTCCATGTTACAGAAAGAACCTTTTGTGATGTACCTTCTGCGTTTTGAAAGAATGTCTGCAAATATTTTGGGAGCTGAATTTTGGGAAGGGCTACCCTCTGGCTGAACTCTACTTACAAAATCCATAAATCAGGGTTTCTGCCCTTCACAGCAGGACAGGTGCAAGTGTGCACCAGTGACCTAAGAGCCAGAGACCATTTCTGCAGACATCCTGTCAGGAGAAGAATAGAACATAACAAAGGAAAAAACCAAGCCAAGCTTTCTTGTTGAGGACGTTTATCAAGAATCAAGCTGCTGTTGACTTGTTTTTCTATACTTTTGCTTAAAGAATGGGCGTTAGAGAGTCCCAGTTGGAAAGCCCCTTTGTGTTATGTTTTATTAGGTTGGGGGCACAGCATGGAGATGGGAGTGCAGGGTCTGGAGCCACAGCCAGATGGAGAGGCAGCAGTTGAGCATTGCCTGAGAGCGTAGACCGTGCTTCCAGTGGGGCTTTCTGCCATGGTGGAATTGTTCCCCATCTTCGTTTTTCAGTACTGTCGCCCTGATCTGTATGTGGCTTCTGAGTGCACATGGCTAGTACATTGGAGGGCTGATATTTAATTTTTATTTAATTTTCATTCATTTGAATTTAAATAGCCTCATGTGACTCGTGGCAACCATTATTAGCACAGGATACACTCAGAAACTAGACCACTTGGTTTCAAATCCCAACTCCACTGACTTTACATTTCTGACCTTAGGCAATTCCTTAACCACTCTGTGTCACAATTTTCTCATCTATAAAATGAGAAAGATAAGAGTGGCTACCACGAAAAGGATATTTTGAGGATTAAATGAGTTAGTATTTGTAAAGCTGTGAGGCCTGGCACATAGAGCTATGTAAATATTTGTTAAATAATGAAAATATACATACATCCATAAAATTAAAAATTAAAGCCAGATCCATGTTATATTTTCTCTCAGGAAGCATTTTTCTTAAAATCCTTCAACACTGTGGAGATCAGAAAAGTCGTTTATTCAGTAAATATTTATTGAGCCCTGATGTGTGTGCCCAGTGCTGTGCTGGAGATACACATCGTGGGGCATAAGAGACTTGGTTCTTATCCCTCATCCTAATAAAATAGGTAACAGAGTAGCAGAGTGTTCTCACCTAGTGGTTATGGGACTTTAGAACAGGAAGGTAATTCAGAAGTAGGGTAAATATCCAGGTATAGTTGCAGAAGCCTGGAGAAGCTTTGTGCCTGTTCCTGGTCAGCTAGCTGGTTTCAGCTTTCATCGTCTGACTACTGACTCATGCTTCCCTTTGCACCTCTGGGGCCAGGTGTGTCCTGGGGCGCTCCCTGCCCACTTTAGAAGCCTTGATGTAAAATCACCATTTGTTCTCTTCTGCAAAGGATTGATCTTTCAGTTCTCAGATTATGATGATGATCCTTCTCCTATTTTGAGTCTTCTTTATACAGTAGTGGTGGTATCAGATAGTAGTTTTTCGTGTTTGTTTTAATTTTTACTCCTTACTTAATAAAAGTTAGAAACCCATGTTGGTCCCTACAATTTTTTTTTTTGACTTTTAGAGGTTTGCGAGATTGAAAAGTCTGTACTGGACCATACCACTCCATTTGGTTTATATAAACATTTCAAGAAAATAATGTAAGCCCCAACATTTATGAAGTACTAGAAGTGAGAGGCTTTTGAGCCATAATTGATTTGACAAGAAATGGATATAATGAAGGAAGGGGACTGACTGGTTGTTGGCCTGTTGATTTGCTTTCCCCACTTGCTAAAAAGTAGAGCGAGAAGGGGAGAAGATTGACCAGTTTGCTTTACATATGAAAAGTACTAAAATGTCAGCATGGACCAGCCACTGACATAAGAAAAATTGTTTAACGTTAAGTCTCTAAATGATGTCCTAAAAACATAACATTTGTAATTACCTAATTAAATTAATAAAGGCTACAGGTAATAGAAGTGATACAGGAGGCATTTTCTGGCAGATAAAGCTTCAGAAACTTTCACATCTGCACACGATTATGAAGACCCTGTTGTTACTTCGCTTTCTCCCTTCCTTAGCCCACATTTCTCACTATTAACTAATAGTACGTAATAATAAAACCCTGGATGTCAGCCAGCCCAGAGTTCTGGCCAACTTTTAGAGTGTTTGTGAAAGTTGAAAAAGCAATGCAGCTGTTATACTGGGTACTTTCCAACGGAGGATATGTTTTCCAGATGAAAGTGCAAATAGTAATTGAAATGTAATCAATATTTTTGGCATCTTGGTATTATAATTCTTTTCACTTTTTGTTATGTTAATTGTTCATTTCTTAGGACTTGTTTTATGTTTTTTTCTGTGGCCTATAATCAACTGAAAGTGAGGGAATGAACGAATGCTTAAGCAGATTTTCATTCTTTGTTTAAAAAAAAAACCAAAAAAACAATGGCAGGCAGTCTCATTTGTTAGACGAAGACGTTATTTAAAACAACCACAACATTTTCTTTTAAGATAGTTTATTGTGAGACTCACGTTTCAGGCAGCAGAGGGAAGAAAATCTAAATTCCAAATACGTTGTCCGAATTTTAGAGCTGACTGGACACTTCGAGATCCTTCGGGTAGGCTGCAGCCTCAGTGCTCATCAAGCATTTTCAGGGCCAGGTTGGCCCTACTCAGTGATGAGCTCGCTTTTTTCATCCCCATCCATCACCCTTTAGGGGGAGGGGTGCAGATGATTTCACTGATTTTTGGGGCTTAGGAAATTTTTGTTTTGTTTAAGGTAGAAAGGGCTCTAGTTGATCAGTTGTTCTCAACCCTTTTACAGATCCTGCTGCCCACCCACACCTGACCCTAATTAAATCACAGAATCACCAAAAGTGATGGTGATGTGTACCCAGGGCTGGGAACCGCTGTTCCTCTCCAGTCCTCTCTCTTTACAGACGAGGAAACTGAGGCCCCGAGTCTCTCGGTGACTTGTCCCAAGGCCTCCCCTGGGACTGAGCTGAATGTGGGGTCATCGGCTTCTGGAAGGGATATCAGAGTCTCTGATTGCAGGTCTCTGGTGATCTTCTCCCCAGAGGCCTGTGGACGGAGTCAGGCCAGGAAGCTGCAGGGAGCAGGATCCAGTGCACAGGATTGAACACTGAGGTCCCTGCCCCTTTCACCCATGTAGAAACCGCCCTCTGTTTTCCCACTAGAGCTACCTACATTCCTCAGTGAGAGGGGAGATAAACTGCCTCAGGTGCTCCTTTTTTTTTTTCCGGAAACAAATAGGTTTGTAATTAGCTAAATGAGATAGCAGCTTCCAGACCACTTGCCATTTATCACCAAAGAGCCTTTTGAATAGCTGGTCCCCTCCTGCATCTCTCAGACGCTTCCTTCTCCCCTTTTAGGGAGCAGTATATATTAATTAGGCACAGTGTTTGGTGTAACTGACAATTGCTAATGCTGTGTTTTGTCTGTTAGGGATAACTTAGCTGGACAGCAAGGTGCAGGTATGTGTTATCCAAAAAGAGGGGCCGGACCCAGTGCACTCTGAGTTTGTCATTTCCAGCCCTTCTTACGTCCGAGGCTTTGTCTACGATGCCCTCCTTACCTGTACTTCTGCTGCTTGCTGCTTGGGCAGGTGGGTGCTGCAGCTATAGCTGCGCACTGGACAATGGTACTGAGGGTGATAACCCAGCTGACCCCCTCTCCTCGCACTGGGCACCTGTGGCGCGCCCCACCTGGGGGAAGAAGCCTCTAGGAGAGGGGATCACAAAGCAGGGGGCCTGGGGAGTTGTGAGAGGAGAGGAAGCCAGGACGTGGAGCAATTTATGTGCACAGACACTTTCCTTGAGAAAAGTTTGAAGAAATTTTGGTAAGTATTTATAGCTCCCTGAAAATTTGTGCTGCAGGTGATGATTAGCATATTTTGGAGCGTTTGGTAGAAAAACATTTGCATTGTGAAGCAAGACTGGATTAAAGAGCTTTGGTTCATTTCCAGACCTGCCGTTTATTCTTGTAATATGACAGCATCCGTTTCCAAATGTGAAACTCGGAGAAATGAAGAAAAGAAAAAGGTCTGCGTTTTTCTTCTCAGGATGTCAGTCAGAGAATTCGCTCATCCTTTATTTAAAATACTAACTGGTGTCTGAAATAACCCTCCATCGCCACCCCCAAGAGGGAGACTGTGGCTGTGATGGGGAGGCTGGTGATTTTCTGCTTTCTGGCCCCGAAGGCCTCACCCCTGCTCTCATCTGGAAGCTGATGGTGAAGGTTTGTTACTCTTGTCAGGAGCCGGTAACAAGGACCTAAGGAATGTAGGCCGCAGTGGGCAGAGGGCATGAACTGAGCCCTGTGGGATGGTCAGGCTGCCAGAGTGGTCTGGCTCTACCTGCTTACCCACTGCTCTGTGAGGAGCTGGGTTACGTCAGAGAAGGCTGCTCCTGACATCGCTATTTCTGGCAACAGAGACGCAGCAGAGCTGGAAGAGGCCGCCTGCCATTTAGAGGAAGTCAAATAAATATTCACTTCAGAGAATGCGTCTTGAGGCCTGCATGTGTAGGCATGGGTGACAGCTCCCTGCCAGCTTTTCCTGCCCACGGTTCTGGATGTAAAGTTTAACGGATTTAGCCTGAAGTCAGTCAGAGGTGTGTTAATGAAAAATTTATCTCAATGCAAAACCAAGGGCAAGCGCTGGCTTTGCTGGCCTTTTTTTCCTTCTTCTTCTGTTTGGAATGTACACTGAAAGCAAGGGGGAGGGGGCTCCTCATCCCTCACTGGGAAAGCCTGTTGAACTGGTTAGCAGGAACTTTCTGGAACTTCTAGAAGGAGGTTCCCGGAGAGTGTGTGAGTGGTGAGCAGTCGGGATGAAGAGGGGCTGTCCCTCATTCAGAGTCAGGCGGGAGCTCCGTACAGACTCCCGGGATAACACAGCAGCCCCCTGACCGCAGGGGAGAGCGCACTTGACACCACTGCACGTTCCCTCTGTGGTCATGAGCAAAGAGAGCTGATCCTCCCGGCCTGCGAAGCTGGAGTCTTTCCCGGCACAGCAGTCATTCTGGATTTTACACTAAGAGGGGTTTTAACAACTGGGTACATTCTTAGTCTTGTAGTAGCGATCCCTAAGTTTAAAAAAAAAATCCTTTTCCTGTGTGGAGCTTACTCTACTGAGGTTATTAATTAAAAAAAAAAAAGAAAAAAGGAAAAACATTTTTGGACCCTGGTCATACAGTCTCAACCTGCCCCCAAGACTGGAGTCTCCATTCTGATGTATTTTACTCGGTTTCTTTCCATCTGGAGATATGAGCATGATCTCGCAGGAACTTGGCCAGTCTTTCAGCACACCGTGTAAGACGACAGCTGCCTTCCTCTTCTCGGAAGACTAGGCATGGTGTGAGGGGTTTCTTTGCTCACCTGCTTAGGGCTTTTGCAGTCAGAGCAAAACCCTTCCTGTCATCCTTCTACAGGCCAGCGTGGGGCAAGATGCATTTTAGAGAAATCTCTGACACTGGCTCCCTACTCCCTCCCTTGGAGAATCTGAGGGATTTAAAAGGATCCAAGGCAAGAAGTGTCTCTGTAAGCATGAAAATGACCATCCTTATAGGTCACCGTTTTGATCCATGCTCTCATCACTGGTCTTACAAACAGGCCTTCTCTTTCTAGTCTTTGAACGTATCAGTTCTTTTTGAGCAGCACATCAATACAGAAAACATAGGCCCATTGCCATAAGGCAAAACCAACCAACTTCTGGCTGAGAAACTGCTAAATGCCTAACTCTTCATCATCCCATAGCTGAGTGTGGTTACAAAGAATGGCTTTCCTGTATTTTCTTGATGCTTGCAAATGTATCAGTTCACTTTTTTCAGACGTGTTTTGGTGATATCATGATCTGCCTACAGAAAGTGAGCGAGATAAGGACACTTCTGGGAACTGCATTTAAAATAGCCATAATAAAACAAATTCTGCAGCCGGTGTGGTACCTTGTTTGTTTGATTTGGTTTGTAACCAACTCATCTTCTGAGTAACCCCGTAGTTATGCCAGCACTAAACTGTAAAATGACCGATGCTGGATATGTGAGCATTGACCTTTAAGTGAACTAGGTGGGACTGATGTGGTCCAGTCCCCTCTGTTAGAGCAAAAATCTGATCAGGAGAATCACAGAGAAATTTCTCAGGGAAACTTGAAATGCAGTCCCCTTCTCCCCAAACTGAAGAAGCAAAGAGAGGTACAGAAGACTTGTGAAGCACAAACTGTTTTATATTCTGATATTCTATGACTTTCTTAGATAAAAAACTTTTTACATTTTCACATCTATTTAGATAGCAGGACTGTCTCTACTTTTTGTGAAGGACAAATTCCCAGGCTCAGTAATATGCCCTCAAAAATATGTCACATCAGCATAGGCAGTATTTTCCAATGAAAAGTTTTTAAATAAACAGATGTTTTATTTGCTACCTTATGATATTAAAAAGTATAAAATTACCTAATAGAATAATTGTTTTGATAATAAATATTTCCAGTGGTACACTTAAAATTAATGTTTTCATCAAAATGTAAAAGCTATTTTCAAAACTTATTGCCCGTTTTTTTCAGTGGGGTCGTGAAACCCAATGTAAATGTTTATAAATGTTTGCAGAAGAGTACTTTTGTTTTAAAGAGAATGCAAATGTTCTCTTAATACGAAAACACCCCAACAAAGAATGGTTATAATTAAAGTAATAGAGATTCAGTTAAAAATAGGAAAAAAACCATTCTTTTGGAATATCCTCCGCTCCATGGAAGAGAGTGTGGTGTCTACCTTGGGAACCAAGTTGTGAGTACTGTAGTATTACTACAGTGTGCTGATCAGAAGAACGGTAAACATTTTCTGGTTAACCAAATCACAGAGGCCTGTTAGTTGGAAGGGATCTTGGAATTCCTGAAGCCCAGCTTCGCACCCAGTGCTCTGTCCTACTGTGGCTGCCCTGTCAAGTGATACTTTCCCACCCAGGGTGAGCCTCTGGTGGTGCTGGTGAACTCCCTTGCTCTCGGGCCAGCCCTCTGCATTTTTGGACAGCTCTAGTTGTTCAGAAAGCTTCTTCTAACCCTGAGTCCCTATGAGTTTGTTGCTCACTGCCTGCCAAGGAGTCTGTGCCAGTGCCGACATGAGGGCTCCTGAAGCTACTTAAAGATAGTTGTCTGGTGTCTCTTTAAGACTTTTTTCCCCCCGGAGGGTCCTAAGTCCTGGCCGGGACTCCCAGGTGCCTTACATCCTGGCTGCCCTCTTCTGGACATACTCGAGTTGCTCAGTACCACAGGTGGTTACTTCATGTCGTAACAATTGCACTACCTTCTGCTGGTGATTTGTATTGAGCTGACCACGTTTTCTTTGCACTGCTGTCAGTTTTCACCTCTTCTAACCTTGGGTACTTAAAAAATCTAAATGTAGGACTCGATGTATTCTTAGTCTCTTCTTGGTCCGGGGTCCTCCGTGGGTACTCAGTGTGCTTTCTGAGATCGTAAGGAAGGTGTTGACTAGCTTGGGCCCTGGGTTATGAATTTGTCCCACCACTCTTTAATCTTCAAGTCAGCACCCTTTGAGTATGGCTGTTCAGCCAGCAATAAAGATTTGACTTGGGAAATCAGCCTCTGTAATTTAGATAGAAATTTGACGTTGCCATTTGAAGTTTTTACTTTGGTGACTATGGGAAATCAAAAATTCTAAGGTGGTAAGTAGAGTAGAAAAATTAAGATGTAGATAATCCTTTTATCATTTAGGGGTTTATTTCAGTTTTGTTTGTTTGATTTTTACTATTTCTAGCTTTAATTTGAACAAACTTACCATGGATAAACTGGAAAATTTTTCTTCTTGATACAGCTGCTTTGGTAGGGAAAGTGCCTATCATACCCTTGGAAGATTAAAATTGTTAAGTATAAAGTTTATTCATTAAATGTTTACCGATTGCCTGCCATGTGCTAGGCATTATACCTAGGGATATATTGCTGAAAAAGAAATACCTAATAATTCATGGTGAGTATGGTATATAAAGTGAGATAGTTATTTAACAATTACACAGGTAGTTTTTTAAACACTCTTGATACATGCCACGAGAAAAGATTGCAACAAGAGCATATAGCAGCAGGCCCTGGGCTGGGAGCTTCAGAAGAGCCTTCCTGGAGAAAGTAATGTTTAGGCTGACCTGTTTCTTGTTTATCTGTTGTCCCTATCTTTAAAAATCACAAATTATTGAGAGAGAGCAGCTCCACTGCTAATGAGAATAGAAAGCCTTCCTAATTGATACTTTTTGGGTTGGAATTGGCATTTAACGGCACGAAAGACAGCTTTAGGGTTCACTCAGACACCACTAAAAATCCAGCCACTGCTGGGGTGCCCACCCCTTGATTTTCTCTCTGTGCAGAATCATGGGATGCTAACATAATTTGATTCCCTCCACTTCTGTAAATTGCCCTACTGTCCTGTTGTTCATTCTTCACTCTTGCTGAGTCTGACAAAAGAAACAGCGAACTTCTTTGAAAGTGTTTGGAGGAAGGAAAAACAAAAGTACGTGTTACGTTGTAGATATTTTGGGAAGTAGAAAACTAGGTTATTAATAACATATTTCAAGGAGTTGAAAATACAGGCTTGATTTTGGTCAGGCAAGGAGTTCAAAAATACAGTTTCCAAAATCACATCACGAGGGAGCTTTTAAAGAAGGAAATTCAGAGCAGTCTGGATGTTCTGGTTCTTGTTCTTTCAAGCCTATATCCCCCTGTTGCGGAGACAAGGAAAGTTGCTGGTTTCCTTTGCTCTCGTGGTCTCTCTCTCTCTTTTTTTTTTAAATTTAAAAAATTATTTATTTTTATTCAAGTATAGTTAATTTACAATATTATGTTAGTTTCAGGTGTGTAGCATAGTGATTCAGTATTTTTGCAGATTATACTCCATTTTAGGTTATTACAAGATAATGGCTGTAATTCCCTGTGCTGTACGGTATATCGTTGTTGTTCCTTTGCTCTTGAACCTGATTGAGGACTTTACCAGCTAAAACTTCATTTTCATTTTGAAGTAATTCGAGCAATAGAGGGGGAGCCAAGCAAATATGAATTGCAGGCCCCTGCCCCTGTAGCCTTTGGAAAGGCCATGCTTGATCCTTTGCCTTTCTTCCAAGCTTGGAGTGATGGGCTGCTGGCAGGGTTGGATTATGGCCTGGCCCTGTGGTGGATGTGTGTGCTTGTGTCTGGTCACCTATGGTGAACGCATGCTCATAGTTCTGTATCAGAGAGCTCCTCTGTGATTCTAAACTTACGGCAGTATTTTAACCACTGTGGCTCATTTTTCTCGCGTGGCAGTGTTTAAATATTATGGAAAGCCAAAGTGAATCTCCACATTTGCCTTAACTGACCTTTGTTACCAAGCTTCATACCCAGCACCTTTGTAGTCAAGTTTTTAAAAAGTAATGTGTGGAATTCTAATGGATTTCGGTTTGTATATGGTGTTAACAGTGTTTTGTTTTTTTTTTTAAACCCTTTTTTTCAAATTGATAGGTTTAAACAAGTTTTAGTAACAGAGGTTTGATCATGTTAAAATGGTAATTATTTGAATGTTTTTTCTGGGATTGATGTCACTTCTCCTTTTCAAGTATCATAGGCCAACCTTCACTCATTTTGTTTATTTGAAAGGTTACAGATTTCTAAATAGTTTGGGAATCATTTACCAACCATGCAGAGGGGGAAGGCTTGCTGCTGACATGTAAATCCAAGCAGTGAGGGTTGTTTGAACTGCTCTTTGAGACAATTTAACTAATAATATTTAAACCTTTGGAAATTTGGCTATTATTAGACAAGCCTGAGATTTAAGTCATTTTCCAGAGGAGAATGATTCTCAAAATATGACATATTAAAAGAAGTATGTTTGTTTATCCCAAATGAGATTGTGAAATTTGTGATTATTCCTTTCCTGTCCAAATATGACCCTTCATATTTTGTTGGTTGAAAATAAATTTCTTATAAAAATGTATCCTTTGCTAAATGAATCTGGGTGAGGAGACTGTGGCCCCTTGCAAAACAATTACAGTTTATCCTGATCCAGGATACATTATTATTTAGGCAGAAAGAAGCATTGTGCTTCAGCATTAGAATGCTCTGTGGTGACGCTGCCCCTGCCGCCTGCCATTTTCTTACACGATTGTTTTTGCGCGTCTGCGGCGGCTTAAGTGCTGGTGCTGGGGATATAAAGATGAGCAGGACAGAGAGAACCCTGGCCCTCATGGAGCTTAGCGTGTGTGCCTCGTTCATCATTTCCTGTAGTATTGCTTTTCATTGTGGTTTTACATATTTCTGTCATGTGATCATTATTCCAGGAAATTGTGATACGCATTTTCACTTGATAAGATTTGCAGAGAATTTAGGCACTGGGCTGTTCTGGGAGTAGAAGTCTGCTTCCAAACAGCATGTTATTGCTCCTCTGTTGTTCAGGCACTCAGGCCTTATAAAATTTCCCAGAGAGGAAGGCCATGAAGTGCCAAACTCACTGAAAGTCAGGACTGGCGTTTTGGCAGCAGTACCATTAGACCTACACCCTAATGTAATTTAAAACTATTCTGGAAGTAAAGGGAAGACCAAAGTGGTGATTTATAGTGGCTCAGAAACCCCACGCTGGCCGTAAGACCATGGTGTTAGGTCTGCATTGAGTTAATGATTTCACTTTTAATTGCTTTTCTCTGTTAATAGAACAAAAACAAGGATAGCCTTTAACTGCCAAGTATATGACGAAGCCTTGTATTTTAATAGGAATTATTTTTAAATGTTTTTGTTTGGTTCAAATTAGGTGATTTTGAGGCTTATAGATAGATACTGGAAAAGCTGACCTTACAGTATCTTGATCTATTTTTGAAATAAAGCTAGTGTTAAAAAATTTTAGGGCTTACAAATTTATATTTAGAATCTAGATAGTATCATATGTAGGCACAGAAAAGAAATAAGGTACTTTGTTTAAAATTTTAAAGTACAAATAGTACATAAGGATAAATTTCTATGCCACATATTAAGAATTTTTCTTTTGTTTAAGGCGCTCAAATAATGAATCTGTTTATAATTTTACTGTTCATTGTGCAGTTCACTCTGTAAAGTAGAGGGTCAGGGAGATGCCTTGTTATTCCCCCTGCTTTCTACTTTTCCTTGTAGAAGAAATGTATTCTTGGTCATACTGTATAATGGTAAGTTCTTAAGCCACCCTGATGTAATCTTTTAAACAGATTGTTTTAAAATAAAACGAATTATGGTCAGTGTCTTTTCTGATAGTGAATCTTTTAAAATAAGTAATTTTCTTTATAGTTAGGGTAATTTTACTACTCCAAGTAGTAGAACCTGGTTTAACCTGCCCATGTTAAAAAAAATAAAATTTGTCCCTACAGCTTTATTCATAAAATTAGAACTGGCCTTCCAGTGGCATCTTTGATCTGGGTAGGAAAGAGGTTACTTCTGAATATTGGGAATGAAGGTGTCTTAGTCTGTGTGAACTGCTGTTACAAAACGTCATAGACTGGGTGGCATATAAACAACATTTATTTCTCATAGTTCTAGAGGCTGGAAAGTCCACGAACAAGGTGCTGGCAAATTTGGTGTCTGGTGAGGGCCTGCTTCCTGGTTCATAGACTGCCGTCATCCTGCTGTGTCCTCACATGATGGAAGGGGTGAGGTTACACTCTGGGGTTTCTCTTATAATTCCATTCATGAGGGCTCTGCCCTCATGATCTAATCACCTCCCGAAGGTCCCAACTCCAAATGCTGTCACATTGGGCGTTAGGAATTAACATGTGAATTTTATGGGGGAGAGGGACACAAACATTCAGTCGGTAGCAGCAGGCTTGTAATGAGTGCTTTAGTCTTTGAGTGTTGTAGGCAGAAGATGGCTAAATCATCACTGCTTCCCTGAAGTACATACGTTAGTCCTAGGGAGGAGTAGCCTAATGTGAGTTTTTATATCAGAGGCATGATAAATGGGACCCATGGTGTATGAAATTCCAATTCTTTAGTACAGGGAAATGTACTCTTCATGTTCCTGTCTTCTAAGGCCTGCCTTCAAGTCTTAATTTACCTGAAGGTGGTACACATCTTTCCTTTAGCTTGGACAGTGTTTCTTAACCTATTTCCCACTATTCTTTTCCTCCACCAGAAGTCTTTTAGACAGTTTGAAATTTTAATACCCATGAAATTTTAATACTACAGATATACTGTATCTGTGCTTACATAAAAGAAAGTTTTTTTGCCCCAAGGCCCAAATGAATTTTCATCCCTTGGGACCAGTATTGCCCCATTGAGAATACATGAGCTAGGATACCTGGCTGGGTGGGTTGCTGCCCTACCTAGTAATTAGGCTTTGAAGGAGGCTAATCTATTATTTATTTAAGAACCTTGAGTCCCTTAGACAATTTTTTGATATGGACCGCTGTTAAAGGGTTGTTCCTCAAAGCACAAGCTATTTATTCATTCATGGAGTCATACACTTGTTTCAGACCCTCCTGGCTTCCTCATTTCCTTGCTGTGCCACCATGGGCAAAGCCTTAGTTTATTCATTTGTAAAGTAGGCAATAATAGTATCTACCTCAAAAGGTTGCTGGGGAAGACAAAAAGCGAGTAAAGCACAATGCTTGGCATAAAATAAGCCAGCAAAAAAATGAAGTTATTTCTAATAGTACTAGAGTTTTCTTTGGTTGTTAGTCTCATCAACTGTCTGCATTTTAAAGATCAGACAAGTTCTTACGGCTCTGGATTCAGTGGTGATAAAGATATTATAGATGTTGGGTTCATAGCTGTATGACTTGATCCAGTTGTTTAAATCTTCACACCCCAGTTTCCACATTTTGTTACGATAGAAAGCAAGGTAAGTTGGTTGAAACTTCAAATATAGCAGTAATCCTAATAAATGTACATGGGTTATATTTGCCCACTAAATGACAGACTCTTGGATTGAATTAAAAAATAAGAGACATACCTAAGACAAAATGACTCTAGAAGGTTTAAAGAACAGAAAGGGGGTGGGGAGGGACAGGCAAATATTACTGTCTGTAAAAATAGAATTAATATATGAATATGGAGGAAATAGACTATTTCATGTTAACAACCCACCAAGAAGATAAAATAATTATGATTTTGCATGTATCCAGGGAGTTACAAGGGAAATCTGTTAAAACCACAATCATAGTGGTAGATTTTTTTTTTTTTTAATTTTATTTATTTATTTATGGCTGAGTTGGGTGTTCGTTTCTGTGCGAGGGCTTTCTCTAGTTGCGGCAAGTGGGGGCCACTCTTCATCGCGGTGCGCGGGCCTCTCACTATCGCAGCCTCTCCTGTTGCGGAGCACAGGCTCCAGACGCGCAGGCTCAGTAATTGTGGCTCACGGGCCCAGTTGCTCCGCGGCATGTGGGATCCTCCCAGACCAGGGCTCGAACCCGTGTCCCCTGCACTGGCAGGCAGACTCTCAACCACTGCGCCACCAGGGAAGCCCATAGTGGTAGATTTTAACATACTCTGTCACTGATAAATAAAACAGACAAAAGTTAGTATGACTATAGAGTATTTGAAGACCACCTTTATTAACGAGGTTTCATTTTAAACAAGTCTCTGAGTACTGTTCCCTCGCAAAATGGTCTGAGTCTATGAATTTTGGCTGGTTTATGCAGCCATATAATGCTCTTTGTACAGTAGATGTGTTCCTGTAAAGCTCCAAGTAAACTAGATAATTGTAAAAGTGAATGATAAACTTTTCTAAAGGACTTTGTATGCGTGTGATTTTTTCTTATGTTGTCAGCTGTCACACTAGGACTTTTTCTGTGTGTCCTGGTGTTTGTGAGCAGAGAACTTTGAATGTTTAGGTTGGACTCTTGAGCCTTTTTATGGAACTGGGTCTGTGAACCTGAGTAACGGTCGGTTAGCCAGATTTATTCATCACAGTGGTTCTAGATGTGGTTTCTTGCAGAGACTCCTCTTTTTTTTTTTTTTTTTTAATTTTATTTATTTTATTTATTTATGGCTGTGTTGGGTCTTCGTTTCTGTGCGAGGGCTTTCTCTAGTTGCGGCAAGCGGGGGCCACTCTTCATCGCGGTGCGCGGGCCTCTCACTATCGCGGCCTCTCTTGTTGCGGAGCACAGGCTCCAGACGCGCAGGCTCAGCAATTGTGGCTCACGGGCCTAGTCGCTCCGCGGCATGTGGGATCTTCCCAGACCAGGGCTCGAACCCGTGTCCCCTGCATTGGCAGGCAGATTCTCAACCACTGCACCACCAGGGAAGCCCAGAGACTCCTCTTTATTGGCCATTTACACATGCTGCAGAATGCCTTGGTGGCAAACTGTAAACGGGGTGTGACCCTCTTGTTTTCTGGCTACTGAAGAGTTGAGAGGATTGAGGCAGAACTCTCAGAGGTCCCTTCCTGGAAACTCTCGGACATAGTTTGGTCCCTCCAGAGTCCCTGAGCAGGATCTTTTTTTTTTTTTTTTTTTCTTTTTTTTAAGGTGGCACACCAGCAGTCCAGTGTATGCTTTTTCAAGTTTTTTTTTATGAGTGAAGTGGGAGGGCTTTTAAGCATCTGCAGAACACTTGGGTTTGTGAATTCTGTCGAAGTAATTGTTGGCATATGGTTTTCCTCCTCAAGAAGGGTTGGCAAATGTTAAGTCACCTTTTTCTTTAATTTATTTGAGCCTTTAATTAATATTGGGTATTAATGAAGTGTGTGTTTGTGCATGTGTGTAGCGCCAGTGAAAATTCCATTTATTCCCTGTTTGTTGCTTTGTTCTCTAGTTTGGACAAAAAATAAATTATTTTCATGGGTAAAAACTAAATTAAAAAGGAAAACATACATTTTAATAAGTATGTAGAGAAGCACCTTATTAAATATAAGTTCGTGTTCATTAGCAGCCTAGTCTAAAAATGTGACTGCCTTGAAATTGAAGGCAGAGAGCCCAGCAGATCTGTGTAACTTAAAAGGGTATGTGTTCTGGGCTCTATGACTGATGGAGACGGTACCCCCGTGGCAGCTTGAATTGTCATTGCTCCTATGGCCTCACCTTCCCATCCTCCATCCAGTCTCCCACCCTCCCAACCAGTCCATAAATAATTCACAAGCACTTACTGTTTCCAGGCACCTTGCTAGGAGTTGAGAAATATAAACACAGTATGATGGGGACATGACCTTAAGAGCCTGTGTCCTACTGATGATTAGTAAATAGAAGTTTTGTAATTATGAAACAGTCTTATGATGATAAGTGATAGGGCAGAGGTATATAAGGAGTCTAGGAAGGAGGACATATGTGGGTCGTCTAACTCAGACTAGGTGGTGGTGGTGGTGGTGGTGGTGGTGGTGGTGGAGGCATCAGGCGTGGCTTCTTGGATGAGGTGATACATCAGCTAGGATTTGTTGGAATAGGAGAGAGCTGTTCTAGGTAGTAGTTTTGGAGGTGAGACCGGAACATGACTTTTCCTTCAGGAGCTACAAGAGTTAAAGACAAGAATATTGAAACCAGGCTGGAGAGCTGGGCAGGCCCTTCATGAAGGCTCTCATTTCTCTTCAAAGAGTTCTGGGCATTATTCTGAAGGCATGGGGATTTATTATTCTGAAGGCGTGGGCATTGGTAGATTTTAGTCATGGGAATAAAGTGATTAGAATTACATTTTAGAAAGGTCCCTCTGGCGGTAATGTAGGGTGGCGGATTAGGGGTTAAAATGAGAGGTGAGGCACTGGAATAAGAAACTATTGCTTGGGCTTCCCTGGTGGCGCAGTGGTTGAGAATCTGCCTGCCGATGCAGGGGACACGGGTTCGAGCCCTGGTCTGGGAGGATCCCACATGCCGCGGAGCAGCTGGGCCCGTGAGCCACAACAACTGAGCCTGCGCATCTGGGGCCTGTGCTCCGCAACGAGAGAGGCCGCGACAGTGAGAGGCCCGCGCACAGCGATGAAGAGTGGCCCCTGCTTGCCGCAACTGGAGAAAGCCCTCGCACAGAAACGAAGACCCAACGCAGCCATAAATAAATAAATAAATAAAATTTTAAAAAATTAAAAAAAAAAAAAGAAACTATTGCTTGAGCTGATTTATGAGATTTTCAGGAGGCGCAGGCAACCTTGGGGCCTGAATATGGGAGGAGAGAGAGAAATGAAGGATGACCGCAAGGTTTCTAGCTGAGGTCAGTGGGAGAAATGAGGGTGCTGTTCAGTGAGGGAGTGACAGAGGGAAAACAAGGTTTGGAGGGAGGAATTAGGAGTTTAGTTGTAGACACGGACTTGTTGATCCTTAGGAGACGCTGCCCTTAGCTGTCCAGGGAGTGGTTGTCAGCATAGGGTAGGTGGGTAACATCATCCAGGCAGACGGAAGAGGGCAGTGGAAGGAAGCCTGGAGATAAACTATAAGGAACAAAACCCTGTGTGTTGATCTAATACCCATGTGACAGGGAAAACAGATACGGTACCTTGGAAAATAAACAGATCAAGTGTTTTCCCTCTGGACTTTGCCAGGTGTTGACTTTCAGAATTTTAGTCAATGAAGAGAGCTATCAATAATAACTCCTAAAGCTGGGAGTGGTGAAGCTCCAGTTTTTTTTCCTGATGGTTATGACCTTGTGGTAGCATGTGCCAGTGCTGGAGGAACCTCTTTGCCTCTTTGGGTCTGTCTTTGTCTGCCAGTTTGAAGAAATAAAATTGTCTTCTTAATGAAGCAGAAAATGATAAAGCTTTTGGAATGTCTTTGTATTTTTGGAAAATTCCAGTTCATAGGAATTAGAGAAGGGCAGAGGATTAGAGAAGAGTAATTTGTGGAGGGGGCTTGGCTTTTTTACTTATTCCTTATTTTTATACGTGCGCGCGCACACACACACACACACACACACACACACACACACACACACACACACACAGAGTTAGGATGGAGAAGAGCAGGGAAGCAGTTTTAATCATCTTCCCAATGTCTGGCCACAGAAGACATGAGTATTATTCATATCACATCTGGGATATTAGTGATTTGTATTCACTCAAGGATTATTTAATGGGTTCCTGCCGTGGTGATCAAGTCAGAATTCGGGCCGCACCGAGCCAGCTGGGACAGTGAGAGCCCTTCTCTGGAGTGGAGATTGTCTTACCTCCCGCCACCCTTACGTAGTTCTCTCAAGCATTCCTAATGGCAGCCCCACCACCAGGCCCAGTTCCAAGATGGCCAGCCCTCCTCTCTTCTCTCCTCCTAATCTTCCCACAGCCATCGAAGTACAGATTGCTTCACTGGCCCTTGGGACACATGGCTGATAGCTAGCACCTTGGGAAAATCTAGCCCTTTATAGATAACCGCCTGGGGACACCTATAGGTGCGATGTAAGCTGCCCCCGCAGCTGGCACCGTCCTTTGTTGAAGTGGGTTAGGGGATAATGATGGTAGTAGCTTGCTGGGCTTTCTGGGATCCCTGTGCCATGGGCATGCTCTCGTCCATGCTCTTGCCTTGACTCTGACTGTTCCTTCACCCTCAGGTTCCTGTGTTGTTGCTGTTGAATACCTGGAAGCACCGTTTCACTATGGCCCTGGTGGGGATGTGGGACTTTTTTGCTTTGACATATCCCTGAAACTTAAAAAAAAAATTCTATCATTACGAAAACTCTTCTGTTTGGTGAGGATATTGCCTTAGGACAGAGAACGTTGAAGACAAAAATGCCCCTGATATCCAAGTTTTTAGACGCTCGAGTGAAACAATCGAATAAAAAGAGTAACTTATAGTCGATACTTCTTTTGTATACAGACTCGTAGGAACTTTTGCTCCCCAGTCACCTCTTTGTTTTGAGGAACAATGGCGTTATTAAAGAACAGCGTTAAAGAAGAATTCTTAGGAAACATGTGCTGACATTCTCTAAATGACTTATTTTAAACTTAAGTCAAGGACTCAATGTTTGCTTGTTGAGAAATTTGTGGGTAAGTCAGTGGTAGGAAGAGATTCATGGGATGTAGTTGGGCTTACTCTGGAGTCAGGGGTGGTGGGAGCTGGAGCACAGGTTGCTTGCTGCCCTGGAGGCCTCGGTGTAGCTTGTTCTCGTTGGTCAGCAGGTGGCACCAAATAGCCAGGACGAATCTGGAGAGAGGTATGTGGTGTTCAGATTTCACCTTGGGTTGGGTTAAACATTTTGGAGTTAATAGCACTCTCACGTTTTTTCCCCCTAGAGATGGCATCCTCCAAGGCTGAATTTTGTAGAAGTCTTTGGTTTTGATAGAGTCATAAAACTTAACCATCTCCAAGGTCAAATGGTACATAACAATATTGATTTTTATTTTTTTGGAGGGTTATGACTCTGAATGCTAAAAACCAACTGTAAGATCCTTCTACAGAATATACTTACTGGCTTAAGTGTCTGAATTTTTTTGTCTTTTTATGAAATCTTTTCAATACGTTGCTAATGGAGGTGTTAAAATTGATCTACTGATAAATTTATATTTTTGACCTTGATAATGTCTGCCTGATGGGAATCCAGGATTTTACTCCCATCCGAGATGTTTCTGTTTGAGCAGAGAAGGGTGACTCTGAGTTACAGATGGTGGTTCAGTTGTGAGGGGGACACGGAGGATGTGTTGGGGATATTCTTGGATATCTTGTGAGAAAACAGCTAATGACAAAAGAGGGGGCATGTTTGTGCTTTTGCCCCCAATTATTACACTACTTGAGGTGCAGTTCATTTGTTTCAGCTTAATTTATTGTCCACGGACACCTGGTTGCGTGTGCCTTGTGTGGTTCTGTGCTAGAACTTGAGAAAAGCTGCCTTTTGAAGCACAATGAGAGGAATGTTTCTTTTCTGCGTATGTGGCTTTGTTTATTTTCTTTGTTTGGTGCCATGTGTGGGGGAAAATGTGAGCTCGAGTGGTCCATTTGTGGTTGCCGGGTGGTGTCTGGTTTGATTAGTGCATGAGCTCCAGTGATTAGGCTTGCTAACTCTGGTCTGTGCGTGCATTCTTGGTGCACGCTGAATGAGGTTTTCACGAAACGAGCATCCAGGTACAAAATCTTATAATTAATTTTTGAGTCTTAAGATGGGGCCTGTGGGAAGGGATGGGAGGGGGAGATGACAAACATCTTTTCCCTTGGGATATCTTCCTACAACTAAGTGGGGGGGTGTGTGTGCATCTTTCTTCCTCCTCTTCCTCCTCCTCTTTTTAAGTTACTTAGATAGGCTTGTATATAAAATATGCAGGAAGTTAACCACACCCATAGGAATTAAGCACATATCCTTGCCTCCTAGAATCTGTTTTTCACACAGCACCAGGATTGATCTTTTAAAAACATACATCCAGTGATGTCAGTTATTAGGTTAAAATCCTGCCGTGGCTTCCCTCACACTTAGGTTAACAGCCCTTTGTGGACTGGCTCCACCTAACCTTTCCAACCTCATCTCCTTGTATCTCTCCCTGCCCACCAGACTTGGGCCACACTGAGCTCTTCATTCCTCCAACAAGCCCTGCTGTTCTCACCTTAGGGCCTTTACATGAGTAGTTTCCTTTGCCTAGAATGTTATTCCTCTTGATCTGGGTGTGACAAGACCATTGAGAGCTCAGTTTAAATACCGACTGAGGCCTTCCCTGACCACCAGCTCTAAACTAGCCATTCCTTCCTTTTCTCTCTTTTGTTTTTAAATTAAGATATAACAGACACATAATACTTTGTAAGTTTTAAGGTGTAAGATATGTTGATTTGATATGTTTATATATTGCAGTATGATTACCACTGTAGCATTAGCTAACACCTCTGTCGCTTCACATAATTATCATTTCTTTTTTGTAGTGAGGATGATTAAGTCTAGTCTCTTAGCAGCTTTGAAGTTTATAACACAGTATGATTGATGACTCACTCTGTGTCACATCACTCCAGTTTCATTTTATTTTCTTTCAACTATCTTGTCGTTTCTTGTGTGCTTTTTTTTGTCCAGCTCTTCCTAGTAGGATGTAAGCTTCACTAGAGCCAGGTCCTTATCTTGTTTACTGTTAACCCAGCATCTGGAACAGTGCTGAGCATGTACTAGGTCCCTGGAACATTTTGGTTCCGTGAATGAATAATAACTGTATTGAGGGGAGAAGCTATATATTTAAAGCTAAATGTATCTCTCTTAATTCTCTGAGGGCACTGTGATACAGATGGCAGTGGGCCAAACGTTGAGGCTGAAGTTCTTGTTTCCCATTTATCCCTGTAAAACGCTGTGGCCCTGGGTGGGTCCCTGAGACGTGGGTATTGGGGTGGGTAGTAGAATTTGTAGTAACACAGTCATATACATAATTTCAGTCATTATTCAGTCATTTTTTGGTATCTGTTAAACACTAGTACTGTCCTTGCTGCTGTATATTTACCATGTCATTTAATCTGAGGCATCAGTTTTCTAATATGTAAATGATAATGCTTAGATAAAATGATCTGTTAGTTCTCTTACATCACATTATATGAATTTCTAGGAGAAGCTAAAAGATTATAGTTTATGGTGACACACAATAGAAACAGATTAGTTCATGCAGAACCCCAAGGTAGGTATTCATCCAGCTCTAATAAAAACTTTAAAATTGCAAAGTTTAAACTTCAGAAAGGAGGAAGAAACCCACCCTTTGTTGGGTATCCGTCATCTCATTCAGTCTTCTCAACAACCTGTAGAGTATCTTCCCTCCTTAATGTCTGCGGAAGCGGAGGCTCAGAGATGTTGTGCCTTGGCCAAGGTCACACACATGTTACGGGGCAGTGCTGAAGTTCCCAGCCAGCTTCGATTGACTCCAGAGACCTGCTCTCAGCACGCAGGAGTTGTGTTATCTTCTGCTCACCTTTCCCCAGTAGGTTTTGTGGGGATCGACAGCTTAGACTTCTGATGAGGGTTTTCCTTCTGTTTCTCACAGACCTCTAAGAAGGAGCTGATGTGGAGGAGCAGCTGAGGCGGTCCAAGATGACGACCACAGTAGCCACAGACTATGACAACATTGAGATCCAGCAGCAGTACAGCGACGTCAACAACCGCTGGGACGTGGACGACTGGGACAACGAGAACAGCTCCGCGCGGCTCTTCGAGCGGTCCCGCATCAAGGCTCTGGCAGGTAGGGGGCCCTCATGTCCCGTCACAGGGGCCTGGGATGCCTTACAGGTCCCTTTGAAATCACCCACCCTGTCCCCCTCTCAAGATCAGCTCACCTCTGCTTGAACACGTCCCACCAGAGCAAGCTGACTGTTTCCATAAGGTGGCCAGTTTCCTATTTGGGGAACTGTCAGTCCCACAGCCAAAATGATTCAGAGCACCAGGTGGTTTTTATAGCTGTTCAGAAAGAGATGCCCTAGGCTTGTCAGAAATCTTTTATTTTTAACACATCTTACATTTCAATATATTGAAGTATACAATACCTTAGACACGAAAATACAGTTTGACCCTGGAACAGCATGGGGGTTAGGGGCACCAACCTGCTGCATGGTTGAAAATCCATGTATTTGACTCCCCCAGACCTTAGCTACTGATAGCCCACTGTTGACCTGAAGCCTTATCCGTAACATAAACAGTCGATTAACACATAATTTGTAAGTTATATGTATGATATACTGTATCCTTACTGTAAAGTAAGCTGGAGAAAAGAAAACATTATTAAGAAAATCATAAGGAAGGGAAAATACATTTACTGTACATCTATATATTTATTGAAAATAAATGTGTAAATGTAAGTGTAAGTGTACCTGCACAGTTCAAACGCTTGTTGTTCAAGGGTCAACTGTATACAAATTAACCTGTTTACTTAGGGCCTGTGATATATAAATTAACTTGACCTGTTACAGTACTTGCTTTGAGTGACCGAGGTTAGTTAGTATCACGTGCAAAGGTTTTGGATCTGAAAAGCAATAGCTTAATCTGATGAGGGCACATTTAATGCTATAACAGGTTAAGTCTGCCATTGATAAAGTTAACAGGCACACATCCCTTACTTCATGATTTCTCACTCCCTTGTTGCTGTTGAATACTTAGGGCACACTTTTACCAGGGCCCTAGATGGGGTGGGAGTGTTTTATCTTGGAATTGCCCTGAAAAATCAGGAAGGGGTTCAGTCACAATGAAAGCTCAGCAGTATTGAGTATGTGTAAACCAAGGGGCCAATGTGGAGCTTATTCAAAAGCTTGCCTCTGTACTTTGAGACTCCAAATAAAATGATTTCCAAGTGAGAAAAGTGGGTTTATGTATTTTTTCCTAATATCTTTCATTATGACAGGTAAACAAAAGTCACGACTTAAACAAGTAAGTTTCCTGTTAATTGTGAAGATAGCTGACTTTTTTGTTACCTTTACAGTGTAATCTGTTTATGAGGCATGTATCATTTGGAGTTCTCTTGATTGTAAGTAAAAGGAAACCTAACCCAAAGTGGTTTAAATGACAAAGAGACATGACAGAGAGTAGTAGACAAATTCAACATTTAAGCCATACTTGCTCCTGGGCTTAGATGGTATGACCAGGATCCAGTTTCTTTCCACTTTTTGGCTTTCCTTGCTGGTGTGGACTCCATTCTCAGGTAGGCTCTTGGGTCCCTGGAGTCCCAAGTTGGCTGCCCTGGGTCCCAAATCTGTAAGGACATCCAGTAGAAAAGAGCACCTCTGCTTGCCCAGTACTGTACTTCCACTATGGCCGTGGGATCAGTCTCACTGGCTTGATTGACTGTGCTTCGGTCACGTGTCTCTCTCAGAACCTCTCTCCACTGGAGTCAGAAGAGGATATTGCTGATTGACATCAGCTAATCAGAATGCATCTTGGGGTGCAGGGAATTGTGGGGTTGGGAGTGGTGAGGGGTCAGTCCCACCCAAACAGCTTGGCTAGAAAATTTAGAATATAACAGGAAGGAGGAAGAGGGAAATGGATGTTGAGAATGCAGGCAACTAAGTGCTATGGAAAAATTGTTCAGCTGCCTTAGGATAATTTGTTTTTTGAGTGGTGGTGATTTGTAGGTCTTTCTTGAGCTTGCCTGATTTGAGAGCATAAATGATTAACCAGATAGTCACTCTAGAATTAGAGTGTTATTTTCTAGCTTATTCATTAACATGGAACGTTATGGAAACCATGATCTTGTCTTGTGCTCGTGGATCGATTTGTACTTTAATGTCTTACCTCATTTTTCTTGAGGTTTCATTTGAGCCATTAGACCAGTATGATATTAGTGGCCGGTTATCTTTGATCATGAGTCATTTACTTTCTGGTTCCAGACTACCAGGTACAGTTGACCCTTGAACAACGGGGGTTTGAACTGTGTTCAAACTCACCCCTGTGTTGTTCAAGGGTCAACTGTAGTATCGCCCTTTTAAGAATTTTACTCGCAAACTGCAGAGTAGTTCCTTGCTTTGTTCTTTTCTGTAGTTCCAGAGGAGATCCCCAGCTGTCCTTAGGATTAATCAGTTGTCCTTACACTTCCTAAGATGTCTTTCCCTCTGTGTTATCCAGGTCCTTGAACAAGTGCTAATAATAGTAAGCATACTTACAGTGTGTCAGGCACTGTTTTAAATGCATTGCATATATTAACAGTTAATCCCATAACAACTATGAGAGAGATTGTTATCTACAATGTATAGATGAGGAAACTGAGGCACAAAGAGATTAAGTAGCTTGCCCAAGGTCACACCGCTGATAAGTGACTGAAGGCAGACTGGCTCCAAAGTGTATACTCTACTATTTTTTTTATATTCAGTAAAATGCAAAATGATTCAAAGCTCACTGGTGTAGAGAATTGATGATGGGTAATGCAAACATGTTAAAAAGATCTTTAGAAGGCTCAGAAATGCATCCTGTGGCTTGAAGAAGCCATGAGTAACCACGAGAAGTTACTGAAAAGAAAACATGCTGCCTCCAGGATAAATAATGTGGAAAAAAAAAGAAAAGAAAAACAAAAAAAGAATTGCTTTTAGTGAATCCAGAAGATACCAGGAAAACCACCTGTTCATGGAAGAAATTATCTTGCTTATTATCTGACTTCCCAGTTCTGTGGGACAGAAAAGTCTCTGAGCTCTCTAAGAAGCCTTATAAGCTGATAGTGGGAGTAACAGATCAGACCAGCACCGTCTAGAACTGTGGTTCTAGAATTTGAGTGGTCTTCAGAATCACAGCACAGATTGTGGGCCCACCGCCAGAGTTTCTGATTCAGTAAGTCCAAGATGGTACTTGATAATTTACGTTTCTGACAGGTTCCCAGGTGATGCTGATGTGGCTGGTCTGGGGAATCCCATTTTGAGACTGGTGTAGAGTATCGATGGTCATCTGGTCTACTTCCTTGGGTGTCTGAGGCCATTTCATCTAGAAACAAAACAAATGAACAAACAAACCAAAAACAAACTCACAGATACAGAGATCGTATTAGTGGTTACCACAGGGAAAGCGGGGTGGGTATGGGTGAAAGGGGGTCGACTGTATGGTGAATGGATGGTAACTAGAATTGTGCTGGTCATCACTTCATAGTGTATACAGATGAGGAATTCTATTGCTGTAAACCTGAAACTTACATATTAAAGAAACCCTTTAATCTTTTAAAGAAAGGTAAAAGCTAAACATTTTCTTTTTACAAGTGATGGGTGTTTATGGTTTAGGTTATATTTTGTGTAATCAACACAAAATATAGGGGAAGTAGGAAAAGTAGTCTTTTTAAAAGTGCAACATTTAGCTTGAAAATATTGATAAAGTAATTAAAATTAATATCTTTATATCAACACTCATAAATAGTGAATTTAAAAAATTAGGAGGCTATGTACCAAAATATTCCATGTTTCTTTCTGAGTAACTTTTTTCTTATTTGTATTTGAACTTTTTCCTGAAATAAACGTGAACAATTTTGTAATTAGGAAAAAAAAAACAACATGAAAACATCTTAACATCTAATATCACATTCAAAAGTTTTGATTAATTTTTCTCCCAAAATAATGGCATAGAGAAGTAGTAGGAGAAAGCCTGTGTATGAATGAACATTTAAAAAAATGACAAATTAAAAACAAGATTACTTTGGGAGTTGTCACTTATTAGCATTTATGAGATAAAATTTTGCAGGAGAGCCTTTCTGCTAAGGTATGGACATGGGAAAAGAAATTGACCTTGAGTTTATGTGGTTATGGGGAATTAAGGACAGCTGAGAAACATAGGAAAATGAGGTGAAAGCACCTAATTGTATCTTTTACATTACATGGATAGAGTAAATAACACTTATTAGTGGCTGTATGTGTAAGCCAGATTTCCTTTAAACATAAGTATTTATTTGAGTGACCAAGAATTTTGGTGGAGCATTTAATCAGCTAAAGCAGTGATGTACTTTAAATGTCCAGATCAGTGCTGTCTGAAAGAAATATAATACTAGCCACATGTGACTTTAAATGTTCTAAGTAAGATATTTCACTTAATCAGACAATCCAAAAATATTGTATCAACATGTAATCAGTGTAAAAAACTTGTTATAAATGAGATACTGTACATTTTTTTTACTAAGTCTTTGAAATCCAGTATATATTTTATTTTCCATGTCTCACATGGTCATTTTTAGTCCCACATGGCCAGTGGCTGCCGGTTTGGACAGTGCATCTCTAGTGCCTTCACGTAGATGTTTTATTGGTGAAAACTTTATAGATCCTGCTGAACAAATGTGGGCTTTAAAATCCCTATCACGAATTTGGTCTCGAGTATAGTTGTGAAGCCATGAGTAGTTGGCCACTTGGCTAAATGTGAATTTAAATTCTGATGAGGAATAACCCATCAACTGAATCATTATTTTTAAAATAATCACTCTTTATATGTGT
Source organism: Balaenoptera borealis (assembly GCF_965194805.1). Lineage (NCBI taxonomy): Eukaryota > Metazoa > Chordata > Mammalia > Artiodactyla > Balaenopteridae > Balaenoptera > Balaenoptera borealis. The sequence goes on along the minus strand of NC_138871.1, from coordinate 46,051,042 downwards.
GCCTTCCACTTCTAAACTTTTATTAAATGGATGCAAAGTAGCAACAAAGATCCTCCACAACATCCACACTCTGCTGTTTCAGCTGAAAACTTTGGCGTTGTTCTTGAGCTCGAGCACTGTTTTGGAGGCAGAAGACTCAATAGCAAATAGACTTGTTTAAACATGCATATTCCAGGGTGTCCACGCTCCCTCCAAAAAATTGAGATTCACTTCAGTGGGAGGGAGCACAGGAATCTGCATTTTTAATGCATACAGTACTCTTTGAGAAACACTTTCCTGTGACATGGTCTGAAGTGTTCTCACTTAATATTCAAATCTTATTATCCTTGAGTATTCTCACCAAAGTGAAAATCAACTTTTCATCTCTCCTTTAAAATATTAGTCTGCCCTTTCCCCCCCAGTAAGTAGGTCACAGTTATGTTTTGATATCTCAGCACCTAAGAAGGCTTAATGTTCTGCCTGAACTGAGTAGAGAGCTGTCTCGTGGCAAGAGGAACACATTCTTGCTGTAATCCCTGCCCTCATTATAGCCCCTGTCTGGGGCATCTTCCTGCAGGAGGTGATGGAGGTTCCCCCGCCTAACCCCAGCCCCTAGAGTTGTTTGGGCCTTTTAATTTGAAGTCTCCAGGAGGGCAGAACATTTCTTGGGGGCCTAAATTTGCTCTCTAGTGCTAATTAAAATTAGTGGGGACTTTTCAAAAGTTATAGATAAAAAAATTCAGGCACAGGGTTTTCTCAGGAGGAAAAGACTTGGACTCCATACACTGAGAATCAAAGCAGAACTTGCCATCTACTTTCTGCCAGTTGACTGCAAATTTCAAGCTGTCATTAAGGTTATATGCTTAAATTATTTACTTAATCCCCAAATAGATAGACCTGTGCATATATGGTGGAAACTTATTTTAAAACTGTAAAAGATTTTTTAGTTTACCTTTTTTGAGAGATGTCTTATTGTCTTTTCTGCCTATAATCATGAATTTTTAATTAGGTGGTTTAGATATTGGCTTCATATTTTTTAAGATCCCCTGTGCTACGGTAGTTTTACTTAGAAACTTCCCTGAATACGACTGTTAATTCACAGTCATTCCCCCCTGCCAAGACTGAATACACAAACAAACAAATATATGTAAAATATTTTACTTCCTTCTAGTGGAAGTATGGTGCCAGCTTGCTATTGAATATGCAAAGAGATCTATAAAACATGGTCTGGAATGATCTAATTAGGAAGATAAAACCTATTTACATGAAACGTGAACTAAACTTGTATGCAAGTGCCAAGAAAGTAGTGCAGGCAATTAGTGCTCTAGTAATTTAGAGGGAAGGATTGATCGCAAGAGGGAAAAAAAAAAGGCATTTTAAGAGGATGGGTCAAGTAATGTAAAGAACATTGGAACTTGGAGAGAGAGTGGAGCCTGAACCTTGGCGTGGCTGCTTCCGTTTCCACTGCAGCAAAACAGAAGAGGCCTTTCGCTAAAACAGAAACTGCTTTTGGCTTCTCAAGATGATACACCACCTTGAGCTTGGATTCGTTCCTTGAAAATTAAGCTAGAGCTTTTCTTGTTTGCATGCTCATCACCCTGTTCAGATGGAACACTTTTATGCCCCAAGGGAAAGGCTTCTTGCATGATGGAGTGGATTTTTATAGTTAGGATTAACAGATTTAATAGCTACCCCATCTTTTTCCCCATCTACTCTTGAGGCTGTTTGCCTAAATTATGCATTATTTGGGATTATTTGTGAGAGCTGCATGGTCCCTAGTGCCACTAAATACACCACCCATTACTTGTGAAATCTGAATCTGAAAGAGCATTTCATATCAAAGAGGTTCATGCAGGCTAGTGAAGAGAAGGTCTGTTTAGGTCATTAGAAGTAGTCCTGGATTATACCCTCAATTTATTTTCTGTATACATAAGGCTTCAGTAGTTTCCTGACTGGAGGACTGCAGGAATCTTTTCTTTCTTTTTTGGGTAGAGGTTCCTCAGATTTCCCTCCCCTCTCTTTCTCCTTACTGCTGTAGATGACACCCTCCTGACTTTTGAAATCAGCTTGGATTTCCGCTCCTGTGCCTTATATTCTTCAGATTTTCTTCTCATCTCAGCAATGGCTGAAACTCCATAGCAGCTGAGATGAATGATCCTGGCTGGGAGAAACAGCCTACTATTCCTCTCCTTCATCAAACCTCTTAACCACACACCATTCCTCTTCCTAACCCAGCCCCCATTCCTGCCCTTCAGTCTCTTTCAAGTTTCATTCCTTAGGTCAGAGAACTTCTCAATCCTCATCCCCTTACTCATCTCTTACTGCACCTTAGCCTTTGTCTTAACTTCTCACCCCACCAGAATATTTTCCTTAAGTCAGTCCCTTACTTTTGAGGAACTCCAATCACCATTTCTAGGGGAGAATCCCATCTATTTTATGCTTGATTTGTGATTGAACTTAGGGAATGTGACCTGTCTTTTGTTGGAGACTGCCTAGGTAAGCAAAAGAGGAAAAATTCATGATTTTTCTCCTCTCTTCTACTTTTCCTGGCTCTCTCTGCATATGTGCACCCTCCACCCACCGCCATCTGTCTGTATTTTAAATATCAGCTTTATTTATATTATTTACATACCATAAAATTTTCCCCTAAGAAGTGTACAATTCAGTGATTTTTAATATACTCACAGAGTTGTGCAACTATCACCCCTAATCCCAGAACATTTTTATCACCCCCCCAAAGAAGTCGCATACACATTAGCAGTCGCTTCCCATTTTCACTCCTCCCCAGCTCCAGGCAGCCACTAATCCAGTTACTGACTATGGATTTGTCTTTTCTGGACATTTTATCTAAATGGAATCATACAACATGTGGCCGTTTGTGACTGGTTTCTTTTACTTAGCAAAACATTTTCAAGGTTCATCCGCGTTGTATAGCATGTTACCAGTACCTCTCTGATTTCTCCCTCTGTTCTCTTATGTAAGTAATAGTGGTAGATTAGTGAGGAAGAACAGAAAAAATTCTATGAAAGTTACTGACAGCATAATACTGTGATTTTAGTTGGCAGTTGCCTGGGAGTAGATGGCAAATACCTCGTAGGCATCTGAAAGTACTGTAGAGTTAAGTACTTCTTCATTTACCTGGATGTGGTCATCAGATAAGCCTCCTGGTGGGTGTTTGGTGATCTCACACGGTCATCTTTGTTCCATCTGTTAAATTCACTTATACCGTTTAACTCTTTTGCCAGTTTTCTATCCAAGTGGACCTGTGAGCAGGTAAAAAAGAAAATGTAAGAAAGTAAAAAGAAAATACATCATTTACATACAGGGCATTTATAAAGTCCTGTCTACTTTAAAAACATGTCCCACAGTGAGAGCAAGCTAAAAATGTCATGAAGTAGGTTTTATATTAACAATGGCAATTCGGATAGCTAAGGTTTTTATTTAACCACCATCTGCGGCAGTACCATTCAATTTAATTTTCTAATTTGTAGAGAAAATTAATGCTGGGTAGATGTTAAATAGTTTCTTAAATTATGTTTTGATGTTTGACATCAAGTTGATTATAGAAGATGGCTTTGATTATTAAACTGCGTATTCGTCGGTAGTTTTGACACGATCACATAAATAGTAACCCAGTGGGAGGGTTCTGGGTAAGAAGGTAACAAGGTGGTGTGTGTTTGCTGATTGGCTTCTCTGGAAAGAATTCTGCATTCACAATTATTTGGGGTTAGTTCTTTCTGGTTTTCAGGAACAGGGATTCACTTGAGTGTCTGAATTAAAAAAAAGATAGTGTGTGGGGGAGTGGGGGTTGGGAGGTTACTGCAAAGTTTCAGGTGCACGAGCCCCAGAAATCCATTAGTGACTGAGGCTGCTGTAGGGCTGGAGGTGATCTTCATCTTTCAGGTGGGGCGGGCACCTCATGGATGGGAGCCCCCTGCATGGTGCTGGTATCTGCTCATCATAACTCAGCTCACCGATGGCTTTGGTATGTTGTGGTTCCAACTCTACCTCCTGCCAATCTTTCTCTTTTGACGTATTGCTAAACGACTCAATATCCTGGCCTTCTCTGGTTCAGATCTCTGTGAGGTTGAGTATGGAGTTAGGGCTCTGATTGGCCCGGATAATATTTTTATACCAGGTCATGACCAACTGGTTATTTACAAATGATTACCTTTAAAAGAGTTACCCAGAACATTGGTGAAGAGCAGGAAGTCGTATGTATAAAACATACTAGCTGCATTCATCCACGGATTAGAGGGGATTTGGCTGGCAGTCGGAGGCCATGGTTGGCATTTCTAATGCAGAATTGTGGTGTGGTGGGGGAAGGTATTTTATATTAGGACTTTCGGGGGAAAATATTGGTATATCTTGTGTGATCAAGGGAAGAGCTAAGCAGCCAGTCTGAGGGAAAGGCAAAGTGCAGACAGGCCCCGGAACAACAGAAATTGAGGCTTTCCATCTCTCAATCTCTTGATTTTAGCCTCTGTCTCTGCCCCTGCAGGTGGTCTTCCAGGTAGCAGGAGATGTGGTTGCCATGTGCCCCTGGACTTTGCTATCCACCAGTTGCCCCATTTTTCTAGTTCCAGTTGGAAACGTTGGGGCTGTTTGCTAAGGAGGATGTAATTTACGAGGCTTTGGTCACGGGGTGACTCCTGAACGGGTGCACTGTGGTGTAGGGTGTAGAGGGATGTAAGAACACGGTAGCTCTCCCTGGAACCACAGGGAGGTCCTCCTGAAAAAGGGAGTGGGTGCTGGGCAGATGGCAGTATATAACAGTAAGTGTTCACGGCATGTTTTCAGATAGATTGATGTCCTTGATTCAGAGGGAACACTATTTTATTAAAATGGCAAGATGATCTTCACCGCTGACAAATAGCTTCCTTAAAACAAAGCAACCAATAACCTTACAGCTTCCTTTAAGATCTTTGAAAACGTAAACAAAGAGAAATGAACATTAGCGTGTCCGTCTTTAGAATATGTCTTATTAGAATAAGCTGTTATTTAGAATATGTCTTATTAGAATAAGCTGTTCAGAACCGAAGTTAATTTGTGAATTTGCTTGGTGATTTAGTGACTTAGAAACAGTTTATCCCATTCTTTCTTCTGGGGCCTCAAGGACCAGCACATTCTTAGAGTCTGACAGGTGCCCAGTAATAGAGTGTCATTCCAGATTTTTTAGCAGTATAGTGATGTAAGTACAATATTAGCATGTTCCTTACCGACATGTAATCTGTTTCGGGAAAATAGACTGTATGTATAACAGTCAGTGCATGCGACAGTATTGCACAAAAGTGTTGTGACGCTTCCCCAAAACCTGAATCTTGGTCTCTTCATTTTCTGGTTGATAGAGATGTCCATTTTCCACAATTCTTATCTCTTCTAGAGTCTCATTAGGTAATTTTCAAGGGAAGTTTTGATCTCTTTCTTGCAAACCTGTGAATTTTCAGAACCCTAAGGTAGTGACATAATTGGGTGATGGGCACATGTTACTGGGTGAGGCTGATAAAAATTTTGTCACATAGGTTTAAATTTCTGCAGACTCCTTTGATTTCTTGAACATGTATGTGAAATTGCTTTATTAGCCACATCATTGTGTCTGTAGGCATCGTAAGAAACAGATGGACTGAAGTCAGGGAGATGCTGGGCCATTTGCCAGGTCCCTGGACCCTCCCTGCCTTGCATGTTACTGTTTGGATCACCCTATAAGTCTTCAGCAAACCCAAGCCCTCTCCACTGGCTCCAGCCTGAGCCTTATTAATTTTGTGTGTGTGCTCAAGGTGGATGTATCCATACTTTGTCTCTCTGGCTGACTGCTAAACTCCTCAAAGACAGTGACAATGAGTAATGTTTTTTTTTTTTCAGCATTCCTCACATAAGTCAGAATGCGATTATGTACTTTTACTTGTCAGACTGAAGAACTGATTCATGATCAGAACTACTAAGTATCACTTCATTTGGGGAAAATTTCTCCCTAGTTTCTGTAATACCATTGAAAAATCAGTTCTACGTATTTAAGAATTTTACATTAAAATATATTATAAAATAATGCCTTGCATTGTATATTGTATGTTACAATGCATGCATTGTTAAAAAAAAAAAAAAAGAAAGAAAGTCCAAACACTACGGAAGTAGACAGTGAATGTTTCCCCTTCCCCAAACCTGTCTCCATCCCTAAAGATAATTCCTTTTAAAAGTTTGATGTATATCTTTTGGGATATTTTCCATGTAAATTATTATAAACAGTAGCAGGACCAGCTGATTGTTAGAATCTGGAGTTTAGTCTTTTCCCCACCAAAGAGGACTGTCTTAGATTTTCGTTCTTGCAGGAGCCGATCTCCTTACTGCATTGTCCCCTGAAGACAGGCTTTTGGAAGTTTGGGGCATTGTTTGCAAGCTGGTACAAACCATTCTACAGTGGATCAGACATCCTTCCATGATGCTGTCAGGGTGGCACCTGCCTCCTTTTGTGCTGCACATGTCTGCCCCTAGGGTTTTATGCTTTTTGGCCAGAAGAGCTAAAGCTAAAGATTTCTTGATTTGTCTTCTCCTCTTTCATGTCACTGCAGTGTTTCTGGACCTCTTCTCTCGTTGTCTCTTTGCCTTCCATGTTTCTGGGATACTAGAGGTGCTCAATGGGGGGACATCTTTAAAGAGGCCCTCACTCCTGGGTGGGCCTGCAGTTTGCCTGTGTTCTCCTGTGTCGTCATTAGCCTCAAGTGGGTGCCGGCAGTTGGAGTTTGATAATTTAAGGGTTCATCACAAATTTGTAAATGCTGGCCACAGTTTTCCTCCTGGAATACTGTATTGTGACTTTAAGGACATAGGGAATTTGGCAATTATGGTGGCCACACACGACAGAGAAGGAATTGCTATCATTGTAGTATATGTATGGTTCCTAGAATACTTCCATTTTTCTTCAACAGCCAAAGGCCACTCATCTGTCCCCTAGATTAGGCTCCAAGTGGACTCGAGTGCTGTTGTCATGATGGTTGTTTTCACTGATGTATAATTTAAGCCTTTTCTTCTGTGGTTAACAACAACAGAAACAATCTAGTAACTTTCTGATTGGGGCTAGCGGCCTGTCATCTATCCAGCTTGGGCCCGTGGTCAGTTTTTACCTTTTCTCTAGCCAGGATGTGGGTTTGACAGTTCCATGGATTGATAGTCCTGAAGCTGTGTTATATACTGATGTTGGAAAAATAAGTTTACAGACCACATCTTTTAGCCCTTTGTGTGTCTCTACTGTGAAAATACAAAGTTTTGTACCTGGAACTGGTCGTCCTGCAGAGGATCAGTGTGAACCTCTTGCTTTTGCCCTGAGCCCCTAAACGCACCATCCGTGGAGCTGTCTCCAAGCATTTGAGGGAAGGCCAGTATTAGTAGGGATGCTTGTAAATAATGGAGAGGTATTTAAGACTGCCTTGAGAATTATGGGATGGAGAGGAGGCAAGGCTGGAGAAGGCACTTGATACTAATTTGAAACCCAAAACCCCTGACACTGAATTAACAGGTGTGCTTGTGCTTTCTTTGTGCATTTAATCAGCTGTAATCTTCAGGTGTGCCCACATGTAGGTTTTTTTTTTTTTTTTTTTTTAACTCCCTCACATTCAGGGAGCCATTTTAATTGACACACCCAACACCGTTATTATCTGAACTGAATTTTATCATGAACGATGAAGTTTCTATGTTTTTTAAACTGAATGGAGGACTTTAGAGTAATCACATTGATCTAATCTATAACTGACTTAAGATTTTGAAGGAAAAAAATTTGAGCAAAATATCAGTAAGAAATACAGTTTACACGGCAATCTAGTACACACATAAACTTACGTCCAGATCTTCATTGACTTACGAGAAGGTTATGTCCTGATAAACCCATCAGCAAGTTGAAAACGTCATAAGTCCAAAAAAATGCATTTAACACACCTAACCTACTGAACACCATAGCTTAGCCTTGCCTACCTTAAACGTGCTCAGAACACTTACATTAGCCTGAATCTAACAAAGCCTATTTTATAATAAAGTGTTGTCTATCTCATGTAATGTATTGTTTGTGCTGTACTAAAAGTGAAAGTGAGAATGGTTCTAAGTGTATTGGTCATTTACCCCTGTGACCGCCTGGTTGACTAGAGCTGCTGCCCAGCATCACGAGACAGTGTCATACAGCATATTGCTAGCCCAGGAGAAGATCAAAATTCACAATTCAAAGTATGGTTTCTACTGAACGTGTACTGCTTTTGCAAAATCGAGTTGAACCATCGTAAGGAACTGTCTGTGGGTATGTGGGTGTGTGTGTGTGTGTGTGCACACCCACATTTCAATTTCACAAAGTAGTGTTTACGTGTATTTCATGAGATGCTGTGATATTTTTCATTCTATTTTTTTTAAATGCTAGTATCGATCCGCTAATTAGAGTTTATAACCAACAGTGTTGGAAAACCCTGTGATAACAGGTCCATTTGAAAGAACATCTAAGTGGTCTCTCTGTTTTTAAGCTTTATGAATCATGGTTATTAGAGTGATTATTTGATGTTTTTGTTTCATTCATTTATTAGTGAATGAATGAATAAATGAAATCCTTATTGAGCACCTACTATGTACCAGGCAGTGTGATTAACATCAGAAATGCAGTTGACCCTTGAACAATGTGGGGGTTAGTGATGCAGACCCTCTGTGTCAGTGAGAAATCCGAGTACTGTGTAACTTTACAGTTAGCCCTCTGTATCATGGTTCCTCTGTATGTGTGGTTTTGCATCTGCTGGATTCAACCAACCGTGGATCATGTAACACTGTAGTGTAGTATCTACTGTTGAAAAAAATGCACATAGAAGTGGACCTGCACAGTTCAAAACAAACCCACGTTGTTCAAGGGTCAACTGTATAGAGATGGGTTATGAAGTGAAAACAAGCTTTGTGGCCAGCAGAAAAGATTTTCAGTTCTTGCAGAGGAGAGGCAATGTCAGTAGATGGAAGGGAGCTACAGGCTGAACAGGTGGTGCCCAGAATGGCACGACCGTGCCCGGCTGTCTTGGGGAGCCACGCAGAAGTGCAGAAGGAGCTAGAGGGAGAACCCTAGAAGTGCACGAGGAGGGCCTCGAATGCCACGCCAAGGAGTTGTCTTTATCCTTAAATTTAGCCTGTGGGTTTCAACACTGAGTTTGGGAGAATTGTTATTTTTAAGTAGAATTGTATTTGCTACCTCAATATGTAAAATGGCAAACTTGGAGCCACTCTGGATGAAACAGAGTGGCCTCACCTGGATTTCTACCCCCAGGGGTCCTGAGCCTGAGAACCATTGGTAGGATGGCACTTGGGTCTCAGCAGGAGCCCTCTGGGGACACCATGGAGGAAGGCCTAGGAGAAAAGCTAGATAGAGGGAAGCCGTTTGGGGAGACCGTCCTGTTTGTCTGGAGGAGATGAGTAGGAGGCCCTGAAACTGGGGCGGTCGCCAAGGGTTTGAGAGAGCAAGGACTTAAACTGTTAATCAGAATCCCTAGGACTTGCTCCCCAGTGGGCTGTGGAGGGGATGGGAAAGGAAGGTGGGAGGAGCATGAGTTTGGTTTTGGTTATATGAAACCTCATGGTAAGTTTTTTCTTCTGGGTTCCAGATGCTTGGGGTATCTTGAGAGCTGTATGGGGTATTTTGGTCACAAATATGCAAGGCAGGCCACTGTTCAGTGTTTTGTTTTTGCTCTATCACGTGGCCTCTAGTTTTCAGGATTATACCACGTTTTCCTTAGCTTGCATTTGCCCATATTCTCCCCAGCCTTTGGAAAACACATGGGCCCCGAGCTCTCTCATCTGCCTCTCCGCATGCCCATGTGCGGGTCCTCCTAGGACCTGAGCACCTGGCTATTCCTAGGCTTGGATTCAGGCATCCAGGACCATCCGTCACAGGGCTGATGCTGAGAAAGGAAGAGTGGCTTTCAAGGCCTGGGGTCTGAGATTAAATCCCTGCCCTGCTACTTACTAGCTGTAAGGTAGTGGGCAAAGTTACTTCTATAGGATGAGAATCATAATATCCTCCCTGTGGGATTGTTGCGAGAACTTTAATGTGGAAGCTGCCTAGCTCAGCGTCTGCACAAGGTAGGCATGCGTGGGAGGTGCTAATTATAACCTTGCACTAGGAAGATAAATCTTCTGAAGAGAGGTCTCCTCTCTCCTCCTGCAAGGAGGCCTTCCATATTAAGAAATGCTACATTAATACACGGTCGGAAGATCAGAAGTCAAGGTGGAAAAGCAAGAACATTCAAAGGACGCCTGTCTGATGGCCTAAAGATAGTGCCGACCTGTGGCTTTGTTTGCTGTGGTGTTTCGAGGGCATTTGTGATTCCAGGCCTTCTTCTGGGGAGTGGGAAAAGCATTGGAAAAGCCTCCTTTTTAATTAAAAAAAAATCCCTAATATGTTCTTTGCATTTGCATCTTCTCTGGCTGCATTTTCCTGTTTTGAGTTTGTACTCAGTGCACATTAAAATAATCGGAACCCTAAACATTCATTGAGAGAATGATTTAGGGGAAAAGTTCCATAAAAACATTTAAAAACTTTTCTTGGAGTGGAGGTTGAGAAATTTATTTATTTTTTTCCCTGCAAATAACCAAGATTGGAGGGAGGGAGCGATGGAGATGGGATTGGGAGCCCTGTGTTGCTTGGAGGGGGCGGGGGGAGCTCAGCATAGAACATCCAAGTCAAGTAGGCCGGCCCTTGCTGGGAGAGGATTGATCCTTTATGGGGGTGATTAGGTTTGGTGCTCTTTCCTTCTTGTTGAGACAGCTGTAGTTTGGCATCAGGGGATAATAAAGAAGAAATATTGCTAGATTTTCAGGGGGATTATTTGTAATGCTTAAAATTTGTGTATCGCTTTCATCTTGGGGAAGATTGTAAAAATATTACTTAAATATTAAGAGCAGTCTTCAGTAGGGGGCATTAGCCCCCATTTCACAGATTTCAGTCGGAGATTTTCTGAATTAGGTTGTTATTTGCCCCAGCCTTCCTACTTTAGTAGTTATATAAATCAGAGGCCCCTGCGCTCCAGGGCAGTAATTGAAAGCCTCTGATGCCTATCTTTGACCTATCTTCTCTAACTCTCTTGTAAATTGCCCTCCTTCGCATAAGTATTTGTAGGTATCTGAATGCCTTGTAATTCATGAAAAAAAAAATCTTGTACCTCTTCCTACAGTTACTCCATATCAGAGAATTATGAGTAAGACTCTGAGATACCTTGCATAAACTTAGAAGATTAGAACGGCTGGAGGAACAGAAATTAGAGCAAAGTTTTTAGAGTTTTTTTTTTTTTTTTAAGTAATGAATACTCATTTGTGACATCAGTGGTGATTGAGCTTATTTTAAAAACTTTCCCGATAGAGCCAAACATTACCTATGTTTAACAGGAAAGCTGAATCAAGAATCAGATATTTTACAGAGTTCTTTCTTCTGATTGTCACGCGCAAGAGAAATGTGACCAGTTTAAAAAGGGAGGCCTAAGTGACTTATTTTTAAAAAAGGTCAAACATTTATCTGTGTTAAATAGTATACTAAAAAGATATGGTGGTATGAATTACCTTATAAGGTATGGAGGTATAAAATATATCCTAGATATGACTGTTCGTAGGTTGTAGAAACAACTTGAAAAACATTTTTAGAAAAGGGGTATGTTTATATTTAAGGAAGGATGAAATTAAATAAGTGAAGGTATCCTGGGATACCTGGGCACTTTATTTAACGTGCCTACTATTCCATTGCTCTTCTACTGTTAGAGGAAAGCCAGGCATTAAAGATGGGCATTATATTCCGGGGAAAACTTTTTTTAGGTCCCAAAGCTTTTTACGGCATTGACAAAAGGGCTTCAGCTGGGAGGCTGTTGTCAGTATTGTTTCTGCAGCCAGGAGATGGAGGTGCAGCTGGGCTTGGCTGGTTGAGACTTTAGAGAAATGGTGCAGCCTCTCTCAGCTTCACTTTCATTTGAAAAACGAGGGACAGGCTGGTTAGGTATTCCAAGGTCCCGTAGGCCTCCAAGAGCGTGTGTGGGCTCCTGAGGAGTTAGCAGGCTGCCTTCCTGTGGTTGCCAAGGTGAGTTTTTGGCCTCTTTTCCCAGTGGTTTCTGTGTACACAGTGAGATGCAAACTGTGTATAGGGATGACAGCAAACTTTGTCCTTCTCCGGGAAATGATAAATGCCATGTGACTCTGACTCAAGTCCTAGTCTCTTGTTAATTTTTTGTAAACTTTTTATGTTTGATGAGTCAGAAATGCAGGCTCTTGTAGAGTGTTAACAAGACTTTTGATTATAATCACTTCAAACTGCAGGCCCGTCTCCTGTGTAATGATTTTTGCCATTCGCCTTTCCATAATCTTACATAGGCAGGATAGAAGGACACTTTGATCAGTAAGAACTGTGCTCTGTTGCTTCATGAGCCCTTGTTACACTAAAATTATTCTTAACAGAAAACTATGTATGTGCCCACATTAAGAGGATATCAGCAAGTCTGAATATTTCATGAGAGTTGATGGAGTATCACAGAACCTTAGGAGTACAGAAAACTTCTGTGTTAATACCGGCCAAGGTGATCCTGCGCACATGTGGGCCTGCTCGTGGATGCACACACCACACCCACGCCCAAATTGTGTAGATGTGTGCATGCCTGCTTAACTATGATGTGTTGCTACTGACTCTTCCTAAACTACCAAAAACTACTACTGCAAATTTGTGTTTTGGGGATTCAGTCTCAAAGAGGCTGACTGAAAAAATAGTTTCTGAACAATTTCATGAAGGGTGGACTTGCAGAGATCAGAAGGCATGACCCTGGGCGTAACTGCAGTACATGGAGGTTACTCTACAGCACTATGTACACAGACATGAGGCTTGGAGTCAATAAGTACTTTATTGGGACTTTTGTTGTAAAAAAAAAATGAGAGTTGGCAGGATTCCAATACAGTTTTTTTTTTTTCTTAAGAGTTGAAGAGAGGACTTGGAGGGATCAGTGTGTCGGTTGATAGCATTTGAGAACGTTTTGTTTGAGTTTGGAGTCATAGACGCGTAACATGGCCTTAGATCAGCTTTTCTTCCCATACCCAGTAGTGGATTCCCACAGAGTCAGTAGCAAAGCTTTTAAATTTCATTTAACTTTATTTTTAATTGTGGTAAAAAACACATAACATAAAATTTACCATGTTAACCATTTTTAAGTGTACAGTTCAATAGTGTTAACTATATCGACATTGTTATGTAGCAAATCTCTAGAACTTTTTCATCTTGCAAAACTGAAACTCAAAACCCATTAAACAACAACTCCCCAATTCCCCCTCCCCCAGCTCCTGGCAACCTCCATTCTACTTTCTGTTTCCTTGAGTTTCACTAATAGATACCCCACGTAAGTGGAATCATACAGTACCCGTCATTTTATGACTGGCTTATTTCATAATGTCCTCATAATGACTTAGCAGAATGTCCTCAAGGTTCATCCATCTTGAAGCATGTGACAGGATTTCCTTTTTTAAGGCTGAATAGTATCCCATTGTATGTATGTACCACATTTTCTTTATCCATTCATTCATTTGTAGACATTTGGATTACTTCCACCTCTTGGCTCTTGTGAATAATGCTGCAGTGAACATGCGTGTGCAAATATCTCTTTGAGATTCTGCTTTCAGTTCTTTTGGATAAGCCCAGAATTGGGGTTGCTGGATCATATGTAATTCTGTTTTTAATTCTTTGAGAAACCATCATACTGTTTTTCACAGCAGCTTCACCATTTTACATTCCCACCAACGGTGCACAAGGGTTCCAATTTCTCCCCATCCTTTACTGAAACTTTTATTGTTATTAAGATAAGATGTAGTGGAAAAAAGATACCATCGTGGTCACAATTCGTGGTTTTCCTGGTGGATGGTAATTTAAAAGGGTGATAGAAATGGTAATAAAAAGGTGAGTGGAGAGGTGGTTAGAGGTGAGCATGGCAAGTTTTAGAAAAGAGCTTAGTCTCTCTCTTCTCTCACTTCATTCTTTACCTGTCGTTAAAGTGCTAGTTATAATGAATAGATTCATTCATCAGATGTGTTTTAAAAAATGCCTCCTGAGTAAACTATTCCCTCTGAACATCATAAGAATAACAGAGGACTTCTCTGGTGGCACAGTGGTTAAGAATCCGTCTGCCAGTGAAGGAGACACAGGTTCGATCCCTAGTCTGGGGAAGATCCCACATGCCGTGGAGCAACTAAGCCCGTGCGCCATAACTACTGAGCCTGCGCTCTAGAGCCCGTTAGCCACAACTATTGAGCCTGTGTGCTGCAACTACTGAGCCCGCATGCTGCAACTACTGAAGCCCACACACCTAGAGCCCGTGCTCTGCAACAAGTGAAGCCACTGCAATGAGAAGCCCGTGCACCGCAACGAAGAGTGGCTCCCGCTCGCTGCATCTAGAGAAAGCCCGTGCACAGCAACGAAGACCCAATGCAGCCAAAAAAAAAAAAGAATAATAGAGAAAAATCCAGTGAAGAAAACCAAGAGAAAGGGGGTCTTTGAACAACAGACCTTGGGATTCAGTTTGTTTGGGGCTGACTGTGTGTTTGGGTCTCTGCTGGCCTGGGAGGGTGAGATCAAAGGGGCCAGTACCACAGTCTGGGGCCTCCTTGTCTCTCAGCTGGTACAAGTTGGATGTCAGAGAACACACGGAAAGATGTGGGTCATCTGCCACTTAGTACAAGCCTGTCGGCTCCAACTTGGTGCTGGATCCTGGAAGGGAGGCGGGAGAGGGGATGAGGATGCCTTTTCTCTGATTTCAAGCCGTGGGCCCGCTTCACTGCCCGAAAGCTCAAGAAATGCATGCCACTGCCTTTGTCCTCAGCCCCCGATACCGTCACGTTTTCCCGGGAAATGAAAGAGGCAGCAGGAATTCAGAAGGCCTGCTTTCTGATTGCTGGTGTGCAGTAACTTACTCTGTGTCTGTGGGCATGCTGCTCTGTGCTTCATTTTCCTTCTCTGTAAATGAGATGGTTGGCTCAGGTGGGTGAATTTTGAAAAGGACCTTCTTGACACCTGTTCAGAGTTCTAGCTCTCATCTCCTTGTGAAGGATTAAGGTATGGATGGGGGGTGTGTTACATAAGGTGGAACAGGCCCTGAGGTTTACCATATGGTGTCAAGTATCTCATAGAGCCCTTGCTCTGTTCAGGCTTCTGTTCAGCATGCAGGCTTCTGAAATGCCTAAGTCGCTTTTGAACAGTTGTTTCTTAGAGGATACTGGGCTAGGTGTGGAGTGAAGGTTATGTAAGACTTGCATCTGCCCTAAAACAGATCATGATGTATTTCCAAGAGCATTATATCCAGAGAACCCTGGAGATTTTCTATTTTATATCTCTTCATTTTTAGGGAGAGCATTGTGAGAAGCCAAGGGCCGGGCTCTGGGTCAGCAAGGCCAGTCAGTGTCAGAAGTTGAGACTGGAGTCCACTTTTCACTTCTCTTGAGTCTGTAACGGGTGCATTCTCCATTATTTTAATTAGGTAGATAAGACTGGTGCCCAAGAAGAGATAAGCAATACTCTAAGGCAGCACACAAAAGGTGCCAGACGATGCAGGGCTGACAGTATGGGTATAGGGTTTCTGAAAAGGAGCAATCATTCCAGCTGGGATAATCTGGGAAGCCTTCCTTGAGGAGGGAAGTTTTGAGTTGGGCTTGAAGGATGGGTGGACTTTAGACGGAGAGGGAGAGGAGAGGGGAGCGCCAGGACAGGAGCAGAGGCGTGGAGATGAGAAAGCCCGAGGCAGGCTGGGGCAGAGAGACAGGAAGGAGGAGGGGACGAGGACTGACATTTATTGAGCATCTGTCTGGCGGCAGGCACAGTGTCTGGCCCTTCACCTGTGTCATCTCAGCATGCTGAGTGGGGGAATGACATCCTCATCAAGCGCTCATTTGAGGACGTCACTTTCTCCCCTCCCCATCTGTACTTGGGACCTGTCCTCCTTAGAGTAAAAGTCAGTTACACTTTGATCTGGTGGGAAAGTACCTGGTTTCAAATGGGGAGAAAAAGAAAACAGGGAAGGATTGTCAGGTTCTGTAAAGAAGGTCTCTGAGGCTGTTGATAGTATTTCATTCTTCTACTGTAAGCCTGGAGCCTGCCTCCCAGTTAATGGCAGCTGGCAGGCCTTGGCGCTCCTGAGTAACTGGGCTGACCGTGAATTATTCAGGGCCTGTACCCAACGAGTGGCTGCCTGGCCAAGCCCTGTGGGAAGGAGGCTGTGCTATGGCACTGAGGGACCAGCAGAGGCTCAGGTGCAGAGGATGAAGAAATGACGGCACCCTTAAAATATTTCACGCTTTAACATGCCAGGGCTGCATGCTCTGTTCCATGGCCCTGCAGCTGGGTAATCGGGGCCTGTTTTTCAGAGTGAGAAATCACGTCCCCCACTCCCAATTAATAAGTGCAGTAACCTACACGCTCGTGTTAGCATGGCACATGTTGTCAGGGATTTGGTGAGAAGCCACATTAAAATTGCAGATAGGATGGTATGGCAACAGAGAGCATTCGGGTGGAAGGAACCCCACTCTGCTCTGTTCTTTTCTCAGCCAAGGAGAAGAATGCTGTCGTTGATCCATTCAGAGTGGTACTCACACCAACTCTCACCAACCTCACTCGTCATGCATTACCACATCTTTGCATTTGTGTGTACATGCCTGTGTGCGTTTGTGTGTCCTGTTTCCTCCTCTGGGCCGAAGGTGCCTGCAGAGAAGAAATCACTTCTTAATGATGCTGTGGGTCCCTCAGATGGCCTGAGCTGAGAACACGGTAGGGCTGAGAACTTGTTGGATGGGTTGGCTTTTGCTCTGTGCAAACCACGAGCGGCGGGGCCTGTGTCTTGATGATGAGGTTTGCATCCCCTCACTCCCTTCTTCCCTTCCTCTCCAGGTGCTTGTTCAACCTGCTCTTTTCACCCTATCTCATTACAGCCAGTCTGTGTTAAGCTCCTGGAAAAGATAACCTGGGTGTGGATACCTGTGGGCAGGGTCCAAAGGCCTATTTTCACAAAGAATAGATTTGTATTTCCTCTTCTCCCATTTCTTTCCCAACAGCCGGTAGCTGTTGCTACCAGGAAACAGCGTCTTGTCACTGTTCCATCTGCCCCTTTGTAAAACGCTGGCCCGATGGCTCTGAATACCTGTGTGTGTCAGCCTTTTCCCTCCAAGTTGGAGGTGGGGAGCAGAATCAAAAATCCTGGGCAAGAGCAGACCTGGCCCCAACTGCATTCCTCAGATGTTCTTTCCTGTGAACCATTCTACCTGTGTGGAGGAGCCCAGTCTTGGCTCTGGCTGGTGTTAACATATTCACAGGCATAGCAACACCTGTTTGCCAAAGGTGGGGCCTCTGGACTGGAGCATTTCTTTTGCTGGTGAAGCTTTGCATGTGCAGATAACAGATGAGATAAGAATGCAGGATAAGGTTTGGCTGGGGTAGAAGATTCAATAAACTGCATTCCTTCCTTGCCCCGGGGCCTTGGGTGCTGGTTACTGAGTGTAACTTGCCATTTTTTCTCCTTCTCAGCAGAGATGTCAGTGCTTTGTATTCAGTTCTGCTGTGACCAGTGGAACAAGAAACAGGAAAAGGATATGAATAAAAATTAGATTTGCCCTGGTATTTCAGCCATAAAACTATATGATTTTGTGGGAGGGGTGAGTGTGTGTGTGTGTGTGTGTGTGTGTGTGTGTGTGTGTGTGTGTGTGTGTGTATAAAAAGGGAGAGAGATCCATTTGTCCATCCATCCATCCATCCATATCCTCCAAGGCACAGAGATAGCAATTGTTGTGGATGGAAATACCTTTAGCCTTCCCTTTAACCTTTGTTCTACTTACTCTGAGTCCCGAAGTATCAAATCTGATAGCCCCACCTCAAACAAACATTGGCCTTGGTAAAAACATAGGCCTTTTATAACTTGTTTCATAGTGAGTATTGTGTTCTTACTATCTCTGCGATATTGCTACTTTTATGACTATAAAATACGATTTTGAATATGCCTTTCCCAGTGCATAATGGGGTGAGTTAAAGAGAGGGAATGGGGTTTGTGAGTACTTCCCGGGTGGAGGACTGGTCCTGCTATTCCGAACTGTCCTTGTCCCAAAATCCAAAGGGGTTCCCAGGCTGAGGACAGTGATTCCACATGGGACCTATCACATCCTCCAGCTGGTAGCCGCCTTGGTGAAGAGGTGGGGCAGAATTAGTTTTTGAGATTTCCTCTATGAGAAGTTTAAAGACTAGTAATCATAGCTGCTGTGATGGTGCTAAGATTTTTCTAAACATTTAACTCAATTATAGAAAAACTCTTTGAGGTTGGTCACATTATTGGGCCAGTTTTTCAGGCTCAGAATCACAAAGTTAGAAAGTGGCAGAGCCAGCTTCCTAGATTCCAAGTCTGTTTTTAACCACCTTTCCTCCTCTAGCTTTGCATTTCCAAACCCTGACCCAAACACTCAGTGGGCAGTGCTCTAGGGGTAAATATGGGGGTGGTCTCAGCCCTGATCTATGAGTCCTGTGGGTTGCGAGGGGAGGGGAAGTGCTGCCGACTGCTTCCAGCCGCCCAGGCTGTAGGCCCTGAGAACGGAGACATTCTGGAGGGCTTGGCAGGCACAGAAATGCCAGTGTCACAGATGTGCCTGCCAGTGGGACTTGGTGAAAATTGTTCTTTGGGGTGGGAAAAGGAGGTTTCAGATAATATTTTTGTTTTCTGGTTTTGGCTGGATTTCATGGTTGTGTGCTTGGTTGGTTGGTTGAGTTTTCTGGTAAGTGGGGCCGTTTCCATTGAAAAAGGGATGGGTTCTAAGAGAAGGTGCATCCTGAGGCAGGCTTTGGGGAGTAAGGCCAGCAGTAACTAGGTAGTTATCGGGTGGGCGGCTCTCCAGGCATTATATAGTAGAAGTAGAAGGAGAATGGTCACAGTTAAGGTTCAAGACTGGGGGAGGTGGGCAGGAGGCTCCTGGAGGAGGGAATGGGTGGGCCAGAGAGGTAAGACAGAAGGAAAATTGGGGAGACGAGACAGAAAGATAAGTTTCAGCTGCAGGGAGCATAAACGCAGCAGTATGGTTTGGAGCCCGCTTGTCTATTTGGCCACATGCGTGGAAGAGGATTATTTTAGTAGTAGTATTTTGGTTTCCTATAAAGAAAGGCTCAGGAGAAATTGGCTGTGGTCGTCCAGCTGTCAAGGGATTTGACCGCGATGCACACGAAAGGCAGATGTGGAAACAGCAGTAGAAAGCGGCAGAGAATTTGGCAAGATAGTTTGTATGTGAAACCTTGTTGTTTCACTCCCTGTTCCTACCACTTCTTTCCCAGCTCTTTGGGTTGGCTTTTCAAGTCCTTGAATGTGTACAAATCCCATCACATCTTAGCATTTTGGCCATCCTCTCCCAGACATTTCAATCTTGATGATGTTTAGATGTTCAGGAAATGAACACCCCACGGTTTACCCTTTCAAGCTTGCTGTAATGCAGGAAAAGCAATCTTTTTTTTTTTTTTCTTTTGACCTCCCAGACTACATAAAGCCTCTTGGAACAAACAGAGGTTTAATCTCACTCCCTTAGTGTTCCCCTTCACGTGCTACATGCTAAATCATACAGAATCTTAGTTATAGGTCCACCAAGTATGAGAAAAGGAATAAAACAAGACCAGACAAAACCCATGCACAACAAGGGAACCCTCCAAGTAAGTAGCAACTTCTTTGTGAACCAGCAGAGAATATGCCTGATCCTGACCCAAACTAAGTGTTGTCTAGGTTCGTGTGGAGGCTTGCTTGGGTTTTAGGTTTACCTTGAACCATTTATTGAGTCTTAGGGTTTTCTGAAAAGCGTAGACACCATTTGTAAGCTGATATTATACTCTGAGTACACAGGAGAAACATTGCTAGACCGGCAGTTCTGCCGTCCAGGTGTGGCTCTGCCTCAGCAGCTGTGCAGCCTGGGGCAAGACACTGTATCTCTCTGAACCTCGGTTGCCTTGCCTGCAAAATGGACACAGTACCTACCTCACTTGAGAAAATGTATATGAAAGCTACAGGGTGCTGTAATAATGTGATGTTGTTGTTATTATGGCTGTTCAGTTTATGTGGAGATTGCACTCAAATCACTCATACATTTAGAACCAGAAGGAGTTTTTATGACCATAGATTCCAACCTGTTGGATTTGTGGGCGAGGATTGCAAGGCCCAGGGAGGTAAGGCACCTGTGCGATTACTTAGCTCCTTGGTGGCCCTCAGGAGTTGGGGTGAGCCTGAGAATCTGACTGTGGTCTTGAGTCTTTCCACCACACCACAGCACTTCTGATTTGTGCCGTCTACAGATAACCATAGTGACTCGGCTTTGCCTTTCTGGCATCACAAGGATAGCAGATACATGTTACTTGGGCTTCAGTTGCTTCAGTCCCATAGCTGACTTGACCAGTCAATCGTGGCCATCTTTCATTACGCCTTGGAATCTTTTTCTTTTTTTTTTTGGCTGTGTCGTGCGGCTTGTGGAATCTTAGTTCCCTGACCAGGGATTGAACCCGCGCCCTTGTCAGTGAGAGCACCAAGTCCTAACCACTGGATTGCCAGGGAATTCTCACGCCTTGGAATCTTGATGCAGCTTGAAGGCAGGCACAACCACTTAGCAGGGTTGGCCACATGTGTTGATATCCTTGGCGTTGGGGAGGGACAGTAATTTTTCAGATTAGATAAGATTGAGGGGAGAGGCCGAGATGTCAGGGTCTGTTTCTGGGGGAAGCTTGACTGTTGAGCATTCTGAACCCCGCCCCCCGCATTAATGTTCCCATTCACACGCTGCGTGTTTCTGTCATAGGTGTCTTCAGGATTCTTTTTCTCAGATCACTAGAAATAAAACTGTGACTCGGACCCCTGGCCTCTTGCTTTATTGAGTTAGAGCTGGGCAAGCTCCTTTAAATTCCTACTTTCCTCCTCAGAACGTCTCCGTCCTTGCCCGCCTGCCTCTGAAGGTTAGTGGGCCTCCTCTTGGCTGAGGCTGCCTGTGCCACCCACACCGGTGAGCCATTGCCCACCAGCCTTTTCCTGCCCGTGCCACCTTGGGGCTGAAGCCTGTGCGCGGAGGACATGCCAGCTCGGCCCGCCCCAGAACCCTTCCCTGGTCCTGTAGCTCCCTTCCCTCATCTTGCCTTCACCACCTCTACCTTCTTGTCCTCCATCTTCTGTTTTCTCGTTCTCCAACTCCCTGTGACCTCACTTCAGCTTGTATTATCCCTGTGACCTCCTAATTCACACACTGGATCACCTGTTCTCTGTTCCCTGTTCTTTCTGCAGCACGTGCTGCCATCCGTCTACCACCTTTCCTGCTTGAATATCTCTCCCCTCTCTAGAACTTTCATTCTATGAATCCCTTGGTATCTCCACTGTTGTTTCTCCTTCCTCCCAGATGCTGGCCTTCCCCAGGGCTCTCTGCTCGGCCGCTTGCCTCTTACATCCCTTCCTAGACTTCAGCCCACTGCAGTCTCAACTCTCAGTCTGTGCACGGGTTGTATCTTCAGCCTTGAGCTCTGTTTCCACGTCCCTGACTGCTTCTAGACATGTCACCCTGTGGAGTTGCAGCCTGTCTGGAAGAAAATGTTCATTCCCCCCCTGTACCCCACAGCCAGCTCTAAAAACCCCAGAGTCTGAAGTTCACCCCTAGCCTTTGAACCTCCCAAAGACTTTGAAGTCCCATAGGACTTGAATTGGTTACCAAAGTCCTATGGATTAACTCTTGCATCATCCCATTCCTTTCTGCTCCTGTTGCTGTACCCTGACTAGCCCTTTGACCTGGACAACTGCAGTGACCACCTTGCTGCCTTTAATGTCTCTCTCCTTTCAACCCATTCTAATCTACCACTGCCAGATTAATCGTCCCTAGAGCCCAACCCAGAACCCGTCCTCCTCTGGCTCAAAAATATCCAGTGGCTCCAAGCCTGCCTCCCTTGGCTTTCCTCCTGCCTGACCCTAGTTCCTTATGTTTCAGTCAAACGGTAGCACCCGCTGGTGCTGTTCCCCCAACAGTCCAGTTGGTGCCTTTACTTGGGCTGCTTTCCCCCAACTAGGAGAAGAGCTTCCGCCTCATCCCAGCCTGTTGATAGTCTACCTGTGCTTCAAGATCTGGTCAAATGCCAGTCCCTCCTGGAGTTGTTCTTCCTGCCTTCCTATGCAGATGTGACCTCCTTGTCCACTGAACTCTTGCAGCTCCCCTACCTACTCCTCACTCTGTTCTGGTTTTGGACTATTGGCGTATCTGTCCCATCTCCTTTGGCTACCATCTCTCCCAGTTATCTTTGACTCCTCCAAAACACCAGGCAGTGTGCCCTGCGTATAGTTGGCATCCAGGAAATACTGCGTGGAATAAAGAATGAGTGCTCTGGCCTTCCTTTACCTCCTCCCGCTGCTGAGGTGGAGGTGGTCACGTGAGCCATTAGGGTTGGGTCCTTTTCTTCCCTGGTCCCATCACACCACAGCATTCCCACATCTTACCCCCTGCCCCTGTGGGGCTATTAAACCCTTTCCTAGCCTCAAAACCTTTCTTTCTAATATTTACATGTGTCCACTTCACCTGGCTTGTTCTAAGTCTGCTCTTGAGGATCCAGTGTGGCTACACGAGCCCCAGCCTCTCCCTCCATCACATCGCATGTAACCTGGCGAATTAGAAAGCTTACTTTACCTACTTCCCTGTACCAGAGGGAACTAAAAGGGAGACTTAGAGTGGTGGCTCATACTCTGTTCACTAAGTGGCTTAAAGATTAAAAATGTGTTGTAAATTGTCAAGCACTTTGCAGTCTCATTTTGTGTGCCCATAGCTAGACACTTAGAGACTTACCATATCACCAGTATATTTAATAGTGAAGAGGGGCCTGTTAAAAAGATCTCAAATGAGAAAATTCTCCATTCTCCTCTTTGTAGCCTTGATGTGATACGTGGGGGAAAAATCAAGAAGAGGTGCATTTTGCAAAACATACTTCTAATTTTGAATAGTATGACCATTTTTAGGGCATTTTCACATCATCCCCTCAGTAATCTTGTAGGTAGGCATTAATTATCCCTTTCTGACAGCAGAGGTTTAGAAAGAATCCAGGATTTCTTCTAAGGTCATAAGTGATTAAGAGGCTTGGCCAGGACTAGAAACTCAGGTCTTGGGAATCCTAGTCAAGTGCTTCTTCCAAGACCCTGCATTTTGCCACCTTGCTGTCAGTGTTTTGAATTGCAGTAGAGGGGCTTTAGAAAATGCGCTACATCTTGGATGTGGAGAAATATCTAAGAATCCTGGGCCTGGCTTTAGAAAGCTCAAGGTTGACACTGGATGCATTAAAAACCCAGCAGTGTGGATGGAAGGAGTGGGGTTGTTCTGAGTTGAGCAGTTAGCTAGACTCTGGGTTTGTTTTAACTTTAGCCCTGAACAGGATGCAATTGCTTGAATTACAAGTGCCCTGGGGACTAAAGTAAACCTGTGGTGGAGGCCCATCTCTTCAGGGCAGATTGGAATCCCTTAGGAATGAAATTACCTTCTTCAGTGAGTATGGCTGCAAGGCTACACGCTTGAAACACTAAATTTGTAATTTGTTGTCTGCCTGTAGTTACTGAGAAAGGGGATTGGTGGGTGGGTGGGTAACTAGGGTCAGTTATTTCCCAAGAACACATTTTGATCACTGATATTGTCTATGTAGAGGATTTTGTTTTTGGTTGAGACTGGTGGGAGAAGTTAGCAAGGAGAGTTTTAAATTTTTGAAGAACTCAGAAGTTTAAAGGCTTTGTTTTACAAATCACAGTAGATTTCAGGGTGATTTCTTTTATCTCCTCATTGGTTCCTAAAATCATCCAGGTCAGGGATCCTGGAGGTGTTTACCTGTGTACCTTTCTCCCACAGTGCCTTGCAAGTCGGTGCTCCCATAAAGCTTGCATTGAGTTACTGTTATAGGGCCGGTGTTATCCCGGAAAACCTACGCGTAACGTCTCGTACTGGCAGCGGCGGGTCTGCTGAGAAGATCCTTCCGTGAGCCTGAACTTACACGCTCCCCCCCGCCCCCCTCGCTGTGGCCTTGCCCAACGCCCAGAGGGACTTTTACTTTGACCCGCTGGCACGGCCGGGCCGCCTCCGCGTGGTCGGCGCCCGCGCGGTGAGGACGCTGAGCGCCCAGGTGCGCGGCCCGCATGGCTGCGTGAGCTCCTGAAGCTAAATAGTGTAGGAGCCGCCCCGGCCGGGGACCTGCGGGGCGCCTTACCCTACCGGGCCGCCTCCTTTTCATGAGATAGTAATCGGAGACTTTTCCGTTACGTGAGGCTCTCAACAAAAGATTGTAATTCCAGCAGCTTTGCTTTGGGAAGGTACCACCGCTGCAGGCGCGTCCTGGGCCCGACCCGGGGGTCGGCGGCTCCGCGGCGGCCGTTGGGTGGGGGCCGCGGCCGGCCGGCCTCCCCCGCGCCCCTCGTGGTACAGCCTGCGTTTCCTCTACAATGCAGTTATGCTAATCAGGTGACATCACCACCCAGCGCACGGCGAGTGGCTCCTGATTAAATTACAAACCGGCGGCCGCCAAGGGCAGCCGGGAGGAGGTGTGTGCGCTGTGCCCGAGAGCTCCCGGGCTCGGCGACCGAGGCGTGTTTAGGGTTGGCCGTATTTTTAAAAAATTTTAAGAAGGACTTGCGCCTCCCTCCCTCCGTCCTCCCGCCCCTCTTCGGTAATTTATTTCAAGCCTAGAGCCAAGGGCCACAAAAGGAAGGAAAGCCACAAGGAATTAGATGCGTGAGTGGCCTAAGGTGGACTCTCCTGCGGCCAACTTCCTATCAGATCTGCCTGCTGGACTTTCACACCGGGATGGGGCTTGCCTAAGGTCCAGCCCTTTTAGCCGGGGCCGGGAGCCAAGCGTTGCGGAAGCTGCTGTGTGTTGGATGGGGGTAGGAAGGGGCCGGAGCGGGATTTCCACCGTGCAGCCCGCCGGGGCGTTACGCTAGGCATAATGGAATTGCAGAGGACGTCAAGCATCTCCGGGCCGCTGTCGCCGGCTTACACGGGGCAGGTGCCTTACAACTACAACCAGCTGGAAGGGAGATTCAAGCAGCTACAAGGTAAACTCCCGTCTCAAAGGCCGGGCCTGCCCGGGGGCCGTGCTGCCTCCAGGGGTTCTGAGGGTTTATTTGTGCCATATGGTACATGACCCTAATGAAGACCGGCGGCCGCGCGCCTGGCCCCAAAGCCTCTGGTTGGCTGCGGGCACCCCATTCACTACTTAAAGGAGACAGTTTCTCACTCTTTACTCCAGAAAAGCCACCATTTGGAGTCTTTCTCTCCAGTTTCCCTTGGGCTCTCTTGGTTGTCAGGTATCTGCTGCCCACTGCCCACACATTTTCTTTCTTTTTAGCTGTCTTTGCATTTTAGTAGATCAATGATAATAGACCTATTAGTATGCAAGTATTTGATTCCGGGTCGCCTCCGTTTCCCGGCCCCCAGCCTTTTACCTCTGGGAAGCCTAAAGGTGTAAAGTGCACTGCTGGACACCCTGTAGGACAATAGCAAAGGGAAGGAGGGAGTGGTCTTTTTGTTCCTAAGACTTGGGTAAATTACAGTTTTGATTCCGAAGCTTCATTTTAACTCTTTTGATGTATTGTGTTGGGATAGAGCCTTGCCATCAATTTAGTGAGCTATGTAATTTATAATGAAAACCAGTTATTGTCATTCCAGTGCTATTGGGTTAGATTAGTTGGATCAATTACAGGTTTCTTGGAGTCTGTATTAATCTCAAACAGTTGAATGAATCTAATATTTTTATGGAGAGCATTGTGTGGGGTGATGGGTCTGCTGCCTGCGGCCGAAGTGGCCCCTGCAGCCCCCTTGGCTGTCCCTGCCCAGCCAGCAGGCCTGGCCGGTGGTGTCTCGGAGCTTATACATGAAAAACGATTTGTAACTGAAAACAGAACTCCTTCCGTTAGGAAGCCTCTGGAATCGGTAATAGGCTGGGAATGATTCTAGTGCTGTGAAAAAGTAGCCTTTGCAGACGGTGTATGTTTCTTATTTTAACTCTTCTTGGTGCCTCAAATGTGGATCCTGGGAGGAGGAGGAGGAAGGAAGGAAGCAGCTCAGTCTTAGAATGTTTTCACTGGGGAGAGGGGGAGGCTATATTTCATTCACAGGTTTATTTGTCTTGTGCAATAGTTGACAGTAATGACACTTTTCTGGAAAACAAGAGGCAGAACAGGACATGATTTTAAACATTTGCTAGGCTGTGCTGCATTCCTTGGGCAGTTAGCTAAGAGGAAGCTGCATTCCCTCTAGGGAATGGTTGTGTGTCTTTGCTTCATCCCTCTTGAGCTCTTCGAAGGTAGAAATTGCTTTTTTGGAAAACTTAGGGGGGGCCAGAGCTGGTGGCGGGGTGGGGACTTGAAGATGGTAAATAGAGGAGTGGGGTGTGTCCATTATCTTCTGGGTGTGTGGTCAAAGGCCCACAGTTTGAGGTTTGAGGTTCTGAGAATTCAGAATGCACTTTCTTCTTCAAATGACCCAGGCTCCTCACTTCATTGTATCATACTGCCAAGGAGAAAGCACCAAGGAGGATCCTCGATCTGAAAACCTATTACTGAGGTCCAGTCAACCCCCTCCTGTAGTCTCAGAAGAAATGAAAACCAAGGAGAAAATACAAGAAGGTGTGGGGACCAGTGTGCCCACAGGCCCACCCATAACAAAAGGCTGTCACTCTGAAAGGTTTGAGGACGGTTGTAAAACTGCTCACTGAGGAGGGTGGAGCTTACACACAGGAAATGTCTTAAACTGTCCTCTCTGGAAAAGTAAAATTTAAATTAAAAAAAATCACCGTGTGCCTTTGATATTTTACCTCGTGTTTCCCAAGGAAATTCCTTCAAAAGGGGTGAGCTCCACATTTTGTGTGGTGATTTTTTTAAATGACCTTTGTCCCCTAATTTAGTTGCAGATAACTTTCTTATTTCTAAATATTGCGGTTTAAAAGTTGCACAAGTTTAGTGCTGGTATTTCTTCTATAACAGAAAACCACCCGTGTTGAGGAACTGAGACAGGGTGAATTAACTCTCAAGTATGGTGGATCCCAGGAGAATTACAAACAGTTGGCATCATCCTTAGTTACACATGGAATTGATTGCATTTTAAGCAACTTGAGGAAAATTTTTGATAAAACCTTTTCCCATCCCCACCTACCCCCGATCCCCGTCTGGTATTTGTTACTTATTGTTTAGTATTTGTAGTTCTTCCAATCATCACATCTTTGATAACTTATAGATTCTGTCTGCTGATTTAATTTTGTACATGCCTACTAAGCTGCCTTTTTCCTCTTTTTAATCCTTCCTAGTACTTATAACCCAATACTGGCAAACGGCACCTCTGAATCTGTATCGATTTTTTTTTTTTTAGTGCCTCTTATATGAACTTATTCATTTAGCGTCTGTACCTTAGAGTCTGAGAGTACTGTGATTTTGTAGGAGATATTTCTGCAGTTTTCTTGGTTTCAAATATTTTCACACTGGATCCTAAAAATCTCAGGAGGGGGCGGAGTTTTAATGTTCTAGCTAAGGGAAATACAGTGTTAAAATGAGTCTGGTCTTTTAGATAAAATAGTTTATAGAGATTTATCAGTAAGTAAATAAGTGTGATTAGAAACAAAACCTCACTGAGGGGCTTAAGGGGCCGAGATGCAGAGTAATGTCTTTCACACTGATGCTCCTGGCATAAGAGATAGGACCTTCCACCTCTGATGGCTTCAAACATTAACCACCGATGCCCAGCACACACCTGACAGGCACACACCTGACAGGCATATCCACTGCGCACTCGAGATCTCTTTCGAATTTCACCTGCAAGATTAAGTTACCACCTTCCCGAGAATCTGTTCGTGTATCTTATGCAGTTAGATTTGTTGTTTTGCTTTTCTTTTTTAAATAAGAGAGGACTGCTGAAACACAACAAAACTCAACCTCACATGTTTTTAAAAAATGTGTTTGTAGTAGCAGAGAAGTTCACGATGATACCTTTTCTCCAGTTTCACACCAGCCAGCTCCACTCCTTATCAGACGATACTCCTGCTCCTCCTCTACTCAGAGGCTGTTGTGCCTGCCTCTTGCGTAAATTAAATTCCAGGCTCCTTAGCCTGGCATTCAGGACCCTCCCCCAAATGGCCCCAGACACGAAATTCCTATTCCAGCTCTTACATTCCAACCAAATAAATCTTCCAGGTGGGCAGGCCTGCAGTTCCTCATGAAACCCAGCCCTGGGTTTTTCCTTCATTGTCTACCTTCTGCCTCAAAGGCTCTGCCCTTCCATTTTACCAATAGAAATCCTTCCTACAATTTTTTTAAGACTATGCTTACATTCCATTATTCAAGAAAGCTTCTCCTTGTCTCCTCCGTTGGGTAGTGGGAAAAAGATTTCACGGAGTGCTCACCATGCACCAGACGTGTTTAGTGGGAGCTTTGTCTGTATCTCATCTTGTGTTCATAGCACACTTAGGAGATTTTTTTTTTAATTGAAGTATAATTGACGTACAATATATGTTACATGTGTACAATATAGTGATTCACAGTTTCAAAGGTTATACTCCATTTATAACTAGTATAAAATATTGGCTTATTTCCTGTGTTTTACAATACATCCTTGTAGCTTACTTTATATATAGTAGTTTGTACCTCTTAATCCCTTGCCCCTATATTGCCCCTCCCCCCCCCCCCCCCAAGGTTTTAAAGATGAAAAGGTAGAGTCAAATAGCTTGTTCCAGGTCCCAGGCGCTGTTGAGCTCAGGCTGAACATTGTTGTTCTCGAACTTTCTCCTCCCAGACTTCTAGATATTAATATTATTTTATTTCTGCAAAAAAGAGAGAGAAGGTGACCTTGTGAAATGCCAGCCCCAACCTGCTTCTCTCTTCTTCCTACCTGCCCCCTCAGAGCACTGATTCTATCAGTTCTGGCAGTGGAGTTGTAATGAAGACAGAATCTAGTTTAAATGCACCAACATGAACTTTCTCTGCCTTCTTTGCAGCCTGACCCTGACATCCAGCACCTGGTGTTTCTGGAGAAGGTGCTTTCTCTTAGCTATTCTGGCTCAATGAATTTTTCCAGCTGTCCAGAAGGAATCATGGAGTCACCTGTCTTCATTGGGACATAGAGGGAGACTAAAGAGTTGCAGGCTGTGGGAACGCGTTACACTCAAGTTTATTACGTGCTCTCTCAGGGTTGCCTCCTTGAATTTCTTCATTTTTTTGGTTTTGATTTCTAAACTGTTAGGGAAAGAATTTTGCTAGTTTTATACCCGCAGATCACGGGGAAAATGCATTCCTAAGTGTTTAAAAAGAACTTTCCAGTTTGTTATGGTACCTAGATGTTTGTCTTGTGTAATTTCGTAAACCACAGAGAGAGAAGATTGCTGGGTTTACACCTGCTTGTCATGAAGAAAACTTTAAGTTCTTAGATATAAAGTAATAGCCTTCAAATATTTCCCATTGTGGCAGTGAAAAGAGTTGGTGACAAATGGTAACCCTGTTTTTTTGGGGGTGGCCAAGATTTATAAGAACACTTTCTGGGCTCTGGTCTGGATACCTGCCAATGCTGTACTATGATACTATAGATTTTTCTAAGCCCAGATAACTTTGTGGGATAAGTCACCAATTAAAAAAAAAACTCTTTTCACCAGTTTACCACAGTTTCAGCTCAAAATTTAGAACTTCCAAGCAGATTTGTGAATTAGAATCTTTTTTGAGTGATGTACTACTATTAATTATTATTAATATTTATAGCACTTAACTATAATATGTACCATCTTGCTTAATTAACTCCATGAGATTATTCAGAGTACCCAGCATGGGAGCCAGTACTCAGTAAGTTCTAAATAAGTGGGCGTTTCCTTAGTACTAATAATAATCCTGTGGGGTATTCTCTTCCTTTTTATAAAGAAATAGATCATTGGATTAAGATCAACCAGTATGAGGCTACCTCTCCAGAATCCAGGTTTTCTGACTCCAAATTTGATCTTCTCCTATAGGACCACAAAGTGTAGGTTAGGTATGAGCCACGATACCCATTACCCAGATATCATGAATACATTCTGGCGGCATGGAAAATTAACGAGCACAGAACTGCTCAGATTTCTGGACATGTGGTGCCCTCAGTTTTTGGTGGTCTAGGAACACCGACAGTCAAGGGAACACTGATTCTTTTAGCTTAAGTCCAATGTTTGACTGGGATGACTGTAAAAAGGACTTTTGGAGACCGGTTAGGAAGAAGAGGAGGGGGAGATAGTTACTCCGTTTGAGGAAAAGATACCACTTACGGTAGTGAAAGAATGGGACTCTAAACGTCCTGGCTACTGAGGAAGCTTTCTGGATGATTGTGTTCCCAATTTTCACCTCTTCTCATGCCTTGGGCCTAGAAAGGGGTCTGTTCACAGCCCCACTGCTGCCTCCTCTGTGTTAGTGTCTTTCCGTGGTTTCCTAATGCCCCCCCCCACCCCCATGCAGCTGCCCCAGCCTCCCTAAATGCAGGCTCTGATAAGAGATCTCCCTGCAAAAACTTGGGATTTGACTCCAGCTGACCTTCCCACCTCCAGCTCCTGCTATTCCTTACTCCACGGTACTCATGATTCCCTAAACCTACCCTGCATTTTCCTGCTCTCCTGGTTTCTTCCCCCTAGGAATTATTTCTTGTGTCAGGATCTTTTTTTTTTTTTTTTTTTTTTGAGGTTCAGTTCAGATGCCACTTAATTCAGGGGAGAGGTGATCAGAATCTCTGCTTGGATTCTTTTCCTTTAAGATTTAAAGTTTAAGCACTTGGTCATTCTCCTGTGATTTTCACATCCTGCCTTTGGTTACAGTTTGAGTATCTGCCTCTCTGCTTTCCTTACATTTCACAAAGTCTGGGAGCGTAAAGACAAAAGTCTGATACAGCCTGTCTTACCCATAGAAGTCACTAAGTATTTATTAAGGAGTAAATGAAGTAGTATTATGGAATACTTTGTTTCAGTGGTTCTCAAAATGAGGTTCCTAGACCAGTAGCAGCATCATGACCTGGGAACTTGCTAGAAATATAAATTACCAGGCGCTGCTTCTGACCTACTGAATCAGAAACTCTCCGGGTGAGGCCTAGTCATAAGTTTTTAACTAGCATGCCTGGTGACTGTGATGTACACTCAAGTTTGAGAAACGCTCCCTTATTGGATCATTTGTACCCTCTTTGCAATTTGGGGGGTGGGAGGATTTGGGAAGAACAGATTGCATGAATTGCTCCCAGATAGGAGCAAATATTGTATCTAATTTCTTATTGAAGAATGAAGAGTTAGGGAAAAGTATGTTTTAGAACAAAATTGTGTAGTAGTGGAAAAGGTATTTAGCTAGTCAGGAATGAGCTCTACCCTGCTAAACTAGAGGAGCCATTTAACATCTGCAGGCCTCAGCCAACTCATGACTGCCAAATGGGGCCAATAATCTGTCAGAGCGTCAAGTTTCCAGTGAACCAGAGCTTCACAGCCATTCATCTGTTCCTACTGGAATCATACTTGTGCATATTATCAAAAATACGCCAGGTAGATCCCAGCCATTTTTAGATCTTAGTGCCTTTTCTCCCTTTTGCCTGACAAGTTTCTATCAACTCTTAGAAGCCCCAGCCATGAAAAACTAATGACAGGGGGAAATAAATGATGGGGGCATTGTAAAGCCTTTTTCTAACTTCAGTATTCTTTGCTTGATTGGCTTACTTAAAAATCTGGCAGTTGTTTGTATATCATGGGTGCAAAGGACTTGCCATTTAAAAGCTCAGTAGTTGGTTACTAATCTAGGCTATTTTAAAGCAAGAAGACTCCTAAGAAATAAAATGATAAAAGTGTTTTAAGCAGTATAGGGCATGCTTTTTTGTTCTCTTTGTTTATTAACACATATTTATTGATCGCCTGCTTTTCAGTAAGCAGCTGTCCTCTGGCTAGGAAGTGTATGAGTAAGCGTGGCTCAGCTATGCTGCCGAGCTGACTGATGAGTAGAAGCAAGTGGAGAAATAAACTTGTTCCATGTGGGGACCCAGGTAGGGGAATTCAAGCAGGGCCAGGGTGGCGGAGCTTAAGAGTCCAGAGTGAGGAAGGGTTGGTAGGAGGGGTACTAGAAGGGATAGTAAACAAAGGCCAGAGGGTGCACGGTCCTGTAAATCAAGTTAAGGAGTTGGGAAGGCAGTGGGAGGCTACTGAAGGATTTTAAATATGGGAGTGACTTGTTCTGATTTTTTTCTCCTTAAGGAAAGGCCAGTCTGATTCCTGAGTATAATGATTGTTTTGGAAGGTGGGTGGTGGTCAAGAGAAGAGGCAGGAGACCACTTAGGAGGCTGTTGCATTTGTTGTGATGAAAAACAGAAACAGCATAACCTCCTTGAATTTTGAACTGCAAGGTACTTAGAACCTTATTACTCAGTGTGTTCTGTAGATGACCTGGGAGTTTGTTAGAAATGCAGACTCTCAGGCTCGCCCCAAACCCACTAAGTCATAATTTCCTTTTAGCAAGATCCCCAAGTGGTTTGTATGCACAGACAAGTCTAAGAAGTGCTGCCTTGGAAATAATCTCTGCCTGCTCCCCGACCCCTTGAGCCGAGAAGGAAATAGTCCTAAAGAGGCTATGACCTTTCTGAGGTTTAACGTTTGTGTTTCATATATAGTCTGCTTTAAAGGAAGGAGGAGTGTGTGTGTGTGTGTGTGTGTGTGTGTGTGTGTGTGTGTTTCTTAAGTAAACTGGATCATTTTAACTGTAAAAATAATATAGTATCCAAATGAATAATAGTTAATTAAAGAAAGTTTAGCATTACCCTAGGAGATTACAGGGCTTTAAAGCATGTTTGGTTAATTCCTAGCTTTATAAATCTTTGTAGAGTTTGGCTAGGATTCTCTTACTTGCTAATCCTGCAGTTCTAGAAATTTGTGAAGTTAAAAAAACAGTTTCTTTTCATTTATCCATTTGGTTTTAATGGAGAATTACAAAAATACTCTGGGCTACTTTCTCTAAGTTCTTCCAGAATTTCAACATGGTATCCTGGGAAGTAGAGGCTTATTAAGTCCATACTTGCTTCATGACTTAAACCTTTGATATACTTCTAAACTATTTTTTAAAGCAAAAATACCCCCTCCTCCCCACACTCCATCTTACTAAAATGATCCTAATTAAATGAATGTTGGTGTTCTTGCAGTTGGTGAGACTTTAGTCCGGTTTCATATATATCAAACTTACCCAGCAAGTGCCTTCAGGTTTTGGTGTTAAAGCTGGATTTGAAATACATTAAATATCTGTTACTTGATAAGCGCTCATTTCCTGTGAGTCTGCAGGTGAAGCTTTAAAATTACTGGTTATTGATTAGGTAGGGGAGAAAAAGCACCTGCTGAAACTTGTTGGCCAGAATTTTTTGCCCCTTAGAAGAAAGAAAAGGGGTGGGGAGATAAGTGACTTCTGTTCTGACTGGCATCACTCCAGAACCTTTCTGACAGGGGAAGGGGTGTGGGTAATGAAAGCAGTAGTATTCAGGTGGTGTTCTTTCAAAGGCAAGGTTGAAGGTTATTAATAGACAAAAATTAAATTTCTAGCTGTTCTTTGTATTACTCCAACATTTTTTATATTTATTATTTCACAGCCGTATCAGGTCATCTCCAGAAGAAATAAAAATGAAAGAATAATTCATGTAAAATCCCGCAGTCCCAACAAATCTTAACTTTCTGATAGTTCTTGTTTATATACAGTTTAACAGTGTTATAGTCATTATATAGATTCAGTTTTGTCTTGGCATCTTTTTATTTTTTTACTTAACATTATATGACAAACATTTCATATGTGGTTATTTTCTGTGCCTCTTGCCAAATTGCTTTCCAAATCCGGGCAATTTATTTACCAACCTGAACCTGCTGTCTCTTCTGTGGGATGGGAGTAATACAACTTCTGTGTAATAAGATTGTTGGAAGAGTAAGCGAGATTCTCCATGGAAATTGTTCCGGCACACGGTGGGCCCTCAGTAGTCAACAACAGCCTTTATTATTACAGGTCCTGGTTAAAAGGCAAAGCAGTACCCTGCAGCGGCAAGTCTTTTGAACTTGAGTTGAATGCCTCAACCCCGCCCCTGCCCCCGAAACCTGTTCTGGGTGTGGCTTCCTTCAGCATGTGTAGAAGAGCATTGAGTTTGCCTGAAAATGCACCCAGCCGAAAACACCCCCTTTTATGTTGCCCTTTAGAAAGTACACAGGGTTGGCAGCAGTCCCTTGAGCCTGGTGACTTTTGATGTTGGTTGAGGACACAGTGGTGGTGCCTCTCCCAAGTTCATAAAAAGCGTGCGGAGCACTTAGTGCTGCAGCCAGAGCGTCCAGCACGTCGTCAGAAGAGACTCCTGTAGCCAGACTCACATTAGCTGCCCTCTGTAGAATGCCTCTACTGTGTTTGCTTTTGAAAGGCCTCTCTTAGCCTTTCTCTCTCTCTCTCTCCCCCAGCCTTGTTTTCAAGAGGCACAGGACCTTTGAGTAGCAAATCCAGTAATCACACACAGTAGCATGGAGACACAGGCTGGCCTATATTTGGTCTCACAAAGGCCTTGTGAACGATCTGGCCTTAAAGTCTTTTTTTAATGCTTAAATGATGCAAGTGGAAAGTTAATTTGAGGATCACTGAGGCACGCTTCATTCATGAAGAATGTGAGCAAAACGTAAAACGTCTGGAGGCTCTGTTCTTCTCTGGTGGCAAGGAAATTACATAGGCTGTGTCATTATTTGGGTGAATTTTACCCCCCCACTGAGAGTGCAGTTGTGTTGGAATTTTGGAGTGAGAGCTGTGGGTTTAAGCACGACTAGTTGCAGGAGTGTGTGTGTGTGTGTGTGTGTGTGTGGCCTGAAATCCTTATACAAACCATAGACATTATTTTGGCCACACTGACAAGCAAATGGTGGTTATCCCTTGGAATGTGGCCTTGGCATTTTGAATTAGGTTTGTTTTTTAAAGAGAAACTTTGAAGGTCTGGTTTAAAGTGGATAGAGCCTTTGAAAATCTGCCTAGTCTGTTTGAACTGTTAAATGCCAGTGAGTTTCTGTAGATTGCTAGCTTGATTGTATAGTAGTTGAGAGGTGAATACAAGTCTAGTGCAAAGTGTGTTTCTGGTGCTTGAAAACGGTGCCCTGATTTCTATTGAGGAAGACATTTATTCCTACAGAGGTTTAAACAACTTGCTATAAAAAAAATTCAGTCTTGCAGTGGTAGAGGGAGATTATGTATTATCTGCGAACAACTGCCAAGCAGATGAAATCCCAGCTGCACAGAGTTTGTGGTGGAGAGTGGGTGGCAGTGACCAGGGGAGAAGCAGGCGGTCGTGAGAAGGGCTGTGTTCAGAATTAGGACATTTTATCTCTCATTTTAGAAACTCAACGGTGGTTGAAAGTTCATGGGCTGTGGATTCATATAAGCCAGCATTCAAATCCTGGCTCCACCATTGACCTCACTGAGCCCCATTTTCTTCATCTGTAAAAACTGGGAAGAATAAATAGCCCTTGGGGGTGGTTGGGAAGCTTAAATTCGTATATTGTATAAATAGGGTGACCAACTCATCCTGGTTTGACAGAGACTTCCCCAGTTTAGCACTGGTTGTCCCACATCCAGGGAATCTCCCAGATTCTAGGAGAGAGAGAATCTCTCTTAGAGTACCAGGCAAGCTGGGCGCTAGGTCACCCTAATTATATATAAAAGCACCTGTTACTGTGTATAGAGGACGGAGATGATGTCTGTATGTGTTAGTTCACCCCTGCATTCCTTCCTAGTGCTTGGCACATAAATAAATGTCTCATAAATAAAGGAGTGTATGAATGAATGAGTAAAGTAGTGAAGGCAGTAGTAACACGTATAGAGTAGTTTTAAAGTGAGTTAGCGGCTCTTCTTCCCTGTTGACTCTTATTCCCTGAGAAGAGGTGGCCTCACCAGCCACATGGTAAATAATGTGCTGAATGAAAGAATGAATCACTCATGATAATGATTTTGGCTCTATGATGTGGCTAAACTATAACTTCAGGAAGAGCTTATCTGAGTCTGTCTCCTTTTTTGATAAAATGAAATCTTGATAGGACCCTAGGGACCTCCCTCATGTAGTCCCTGTACCCTACAGGGCACTGGGGAATTGACTTAACTTTGGTGGGAAGGAGAGGAGAGGGGAGCCCACGGCATTACGGTACTTGCAGAGAGAGGAACCGGTCCTTGGAAATTAATTAGGCATCAGGTTGTCTCTTCATTTTTGTTGCTTTTCTTTTTCCTTTGAGTGGGTGGGCAAGAGTAGTTGGACCAGGAGAAAAGTTTAAGAGTGACACTAGGACATAGCAAAAGAGGTAAAAGTGTACCCCGTGAAACTGCAGTCCGTTCTTCTAGGTGTGGTAGCCATTCAGAGCTTTATATTGTGTGGCTGTAAATAAAATGAATGCGATTTCTCTAATGTGAATATGCCTTTTTACTCAGAGTGATGCCTCATGAGTAATGCTTTTCTGGAAGCCAGGCAGTTAATAATACTCTGAGCAAATAAAGGCACAGCCTCAGAAGTTTAGATACCAGCTAAATGTGCAAGCTTGGTCTTTTAAACTGAAGAAACAGTCATGGAGAAAACTAATTTTGGCCCAAGAACTACTACTTACCACCCCTCAGTGCCTTACAATCTCCACCCCCAACACCCACCCACCCCCACCCCCCCTTTAAAAAAATCTTTGGTTTTCCTCTGCAAATATATATGATTTCAATTTTGAGACAGGAGGTTATTTTTTCACTTGAAACACAAGGAAGCAATTTTTTAAAGTCATACTCACTCCGCAGTGGGCTTGACTGTAGCTGGACTTGACTAGGAGTTCTTGGCCACAGAACCACATGCACTGTTTATCAGGGTAGTAAATTCAGATGGCTTTTGGGGAAGGGAGAGGGTTGGAGTTGAGGGAGGTGCACTAGAGCGAGATCTGCTGGGCCAGATCTGGCGCTGGCTGTCTCTGTGAGGGTTTGCCCCTGGCGTGCTGGGGGTCAGATGGGAGGGCGGACCCAGATGTTCATCTCTGCCATTGTCATCCAGGGATTCTGAAATGACCTTTCTTACCTCGTTTTCCTACGAGCTCATAATTGTCTGCACACATAAATTGTGTCCTGGGTCCTGGCTCCCTCTTTGTTTGATCAGGAGCTGCTCTTCTGCTCAGTGCTCTTTTGGGAGAGTAAAGCGAGGCCCAGGTCATTCTGTGATGCAGCAGTTGATTTGGGATCTTCTGTCATTGTTCCCCCTCCCGCAGTGGGAATTCACACTGTAACTCATCTTCTAAGGTTCCCTGCCTTAAAAACCCACAAACAAACAAAACTCCTATTGGAGTAGGAGCCCTGATCATTAGAATAATGAATGGTGTTACTCAACCCCTGTTGAATATTCTGCCTGACGGAGGGCCTCTGTCTGTAGCTCTTTGCTAGGCACTGGGGTACAGTTTCTTTTCCTGTCCTCAAGAAGCTCACAAACAAGTCAAGACACAGGAAAACAGTTTTTGTAATAGGATTTGAATGGGTATATATGAGGAGGGGGGGGGCTGCTTTATACACCTGCATAGTGAAGAGCACCGGCCCTCCCCTCTCTTCCCGGTTTGCTGTGACAATCGGTTACATCATAATTCGCGAACTCCCTATGAAAAATACAAATTCATAATCGATTCTAGGAAGTTTTTGTTGGGGAAACAATGGCGTGGCTGTCCTTGTGCTCAGGTACACTCAGCTGGTATGGTGTTCACTGAGGAAGGAAGCAGAGACCTTTCAGTAACAATAGCCAACATTTATTCTTCAGTACCTGACTCTGTGCCATTTATTATATGCATTACCTCACTGCATACTCGGGAGAATGCTGGAGATGGGCACAGCTCTGTTTACAGATGAGGAAACTAAGCCTTGGAGAGATGAAGCAACTTGCTCAGTGGCAGACGGCTAGTAAGCGGTGGGCTGGGCCGGGCCTGGCAGTCGCGCCCGGCTGTGTGTTCACCGAGCCCTACTCCACACTGCCTCTCCTAGGTGCTTATCTTCCTGGGAGGATCTAGGTGTGGCTCGGTGTGGAGAGAGCAGTTGGACCACATCTTCTAGCAGCAGCCTGCACAGTGTCGTGTCTGCTTTGAAGCATCTCCCTCAGCCCTAGCTCCTCAGAAAGCATCCTCCCCTCTGGGGGTGAGATTTATGATGTGGTTTCCTTCCTCCTCCCTCTGGAGGTCAGCTCTTCTCCCCCAGGGTCAGAAAGCCCCTCGGTTGCTGATAGTCGGCCCTGCTGGAGTCGCTGCCCGCCCTGTGTTCAGGATGGGTCATGCTTGTGTCACCACGCGGTAAGCTGGGGGTGCTGTGAGGGCCGGATCAATGCGGTCTGGTTTGGAATTGCAGGTCACACCCTTTCCACCACATTGCTCATGAAGCTGCTGATGCCTGTGATGTAAAAGTGAAACCACAAGCTGCTTTCTCTTGCCCTGACTTTTAAAAAAGTTTTTGTGGGCTTTCCAGCCTGAGCTCTAGGTATAAGTCAGGTACCTTCACCTACATATGGTTTATCCATATGGTTTATCCATTCAGTAGCCCTGTGAGGTAGGTGGTATAAGGTCTGCTGTGTGGATTGAGAAACCTGAGGATCAGAAAGGTGAAGTAAGGTGGCAAGGTTCTTAGCCAGCATGTGACAAAAAGGGTGACTTTGTGAAATCCTGCAGCAAGGAGGGGCCTTTTTCAACACCTCTTTGAACTTAGAGCAGGTGCTTTTTCTAAATAGGTGGAGTCACATAGCAAGGCGTATAGTGTACGTGTCTGTCAGCACATGTGTGGATTGCATTGATTTTAATTTTTGTTTTAAATTTTGTTTAAAACGTGTATTTAATTATTCTTATTTGACATCTAGCCAAATTCACAGGTGTTTAAAAGTGTACCATCTAGGGACTTGCCTGGTGACGCAGTGGTTAAGAGTCCGCCTGGCAATGCAGAGGACCCAGGTTCGAGCCCTGGTCTAGGAAGATCCCACACGCAGCGGAGCAACTAAGCCCGTGAGCCACAACTACTGAGCCTGCGCACCTAGAGCCCGTGCTCCGCAACAAAGAGAAGCCACCGCAATGAGAAGCCCGTGCACCACACGGAAGAGTGGATCCCGCTCGCCGTAACTAGAGAAAGCCCGTGCGCAGCAACAAAAACCCAACGCAGCCAAAAATAAATAAGTTAATTAATTAAAAAAAAAAAAAAGTGTACCATCTAACCTAGCAACAAATTGAATACACAGCTTGAAAATGGAAGGCTCACCAATAGGTTTCTCACGTGTCAATTTCTGATAAGACTGTTGCTATTGCTGAGTAAATCCTTCCATTAAAAACAATGCAATCTGCTTATTTGCTTATCTTTGATATTGCAAGGGGCATAATATTGTGGGGATGGGTAACGTATCTACATATCTTAAAGGACAGAGCAGACGTTCACCCACGTGTGGATACAGCGTTTGGTAAATGCAGTTAGGCTATTTGGGGGATGTTGAGCCATGTAATAGCCTAAATTCAGGTGATTTTGAGCCTTGGCGTATCAGGATCCTCTTGAACGTAGTTAATAGACATGGATATAGATCCACTGCTAATACCGTGAGGGCGCTGGATCCCAAATTGTTGGAGATGAAAAACCTGCAGCCAAGCATCTCTTTTTTTTTTTTTTTTTTAAAGAAATTCACGTTCTTTTATTTATTTATTTATTTATTTATTTATGACTGTGTTGAGTCTTCGTTTCTGTGCGAGGGCCTGCTCCAGTTGCGGCAAGTGGGGACCACTCTTCATCGCAGTGCGCGGGCCTCTCACCATCGCGGCCTCTCTTGTTGCGGAGCACAGGCTCCAGACGCGCAGGCTCAGCAATTGTGGCTCACGGGCCCAGCCGCTCCGCGGCATGTGGGATCTTCCCAGACCAGGGCTCGAACCCGTGTCCCCTGCATTGGCAGGCAGACTCTCAACCACTGCACCACCAGGGAAGCCCCAAGCATCTCTTGATGCAGTGATGTGTTGGTGACTCAGTGACAGCCAGACTGCTCGGCTTCTAGGTACCAATGACTCATTTGAACCTGCCCACAAGCCTCTGAACCAAAAGGAGAGGGAAAATGTGCTTACCTACATTTGGAAAACTGGGTCCCAACACACCTCTGCTTAGCCCGTCATGAAAACCTTGTCTTTCTTCCTTTATCCTGGGTGAGACAGGAATTAACTTGTAGCACAAAAGAAACATGTTTGGGTGGGTGCTTAGGGCAGCCTCCAGAATCTGGTTCAGTTTAGGTTATGGCAGCAGAGTTAGAGGGAAAGGTGGGTACGGTGATGGTCTGTGTTAATTCTTGTCATCACCCAGATCTGTTTCTTCTTTCTGCTGCTCCCGTGGCTCACGTAATGACTTAAAGCTAGAATGTTGATAGGAGGTGTATGTAGACCCAGTTTTTTCACTGTTGGCTCTAGTTTCTTCACTTTGGTGATAAATATTGTTATCTAGAACTTGTCTTCAAAACTCAACTGTCGGGGGACTTCCCTGGTGGTGCAGTGGTTAAGAATCCACCTGCCAATTCAGGGAACATGGGTTCGAGCCCTGGTCCGGGAAGATCCCACATGCCGCGGAGCAACTAAGCCCATGCGCCACAACTACTGAGCCCGTGCGCCACGCCTACTGAAGCCCGCATGCCTAGAGCCCGTGCTCCGCAACAAGAGAAGCCACCGCAATGAGAAGCCCACGCACCACAACGAAGAGTAGCCCCCGCTCGCTGAAACTAGAGAAAGCCCATGTGCAGCAATGAAGATCCAATGCAACCAAAAATAAATTAAAAAAATATTTTTTAAAAACTCAACTGTCAAAAAATCTGGAAGTCAGTTGCTTATAATATGCTGTAGTTGATCTCCCAGTTCATATTGGCTGTTGGAGTAGAATAGCCTGCACCTCCTCAGTAATGAAGAATAAGTGCTGTGGATGAAGGCAGGGTATGTTTTTAGAACACCTTCATAGCTCTAAGATCTCTAAAGGAGCCAACAAGTGTGTCCACCCATGCAGTCGTTCAACAAGCACAAGTGAGCAAGTTGCAATGCTAATAAGCACATTAGAAACACAGAGGTGTAACAGACAGCCACTGTCTGAAGTTACATTCTAAAAGAGAATACTAGGTAGAAAGTGGCAGGTGTTCGAAGACATGCACATAGCATTCCTGGGTTGTGGGATGTGAGAGAGGCTTTTTGGAGGAGTTGACATTTGAGCTGCAACTTTAAGTATGACCAGGATTAGGTAATGAGATGGTGGGTGCCTGGGGGTGGGGATGGGATATGACCAGAGGGGGCTGCAGAACCGTGAGGGATGCTGGGGGAACGGCTAGACTTTGGCTAGGATATGATGTATATTTTTTCCCTTCCATTTCAATTATTAATGCTTATTATTATTAGTTGGGGTTTTTGCCTCCTTTTTGTTAGCCAGCATTCAGCTAGTGTTGGCATAGGTTCAGGGAATCAGGTGCTTAGCAGCTGATGTTGGTGAAATGACCTTGCACAAGCAACTTGTATCTCACTTCTGTTACCTGTTACGAAGGGTTGTTAGATCATCATTGGTTGCAGATTTAAGGACCTCTTCAAATAAATGCATGGAGGGTCCTACTGGCCATCTTCGGTAACTTTCATTTCACCAAACGCTTCTATGAGATTCTGCTGGGTAGATGCCCACTGCTTTAAAAAAAAATGGCTCCTCTGTTCTCTGGGCTCACAGAACCAGTCCTGCGGTAGAACTAACAGGCTAGCAAGGAGAGGGAAAGCAAAAGAAAAGTACGTCCTCATGCAAACAGAGAAGGAAAGTAGGTCCCTCCTTAAACTCTAGCCCAGAAGTGGTAGTGGCTGTAATAGTAATACAGCTAAAACTTCTTGATACTTAACCCTGGGCCAGTGCTGTTGTAATGCTCCTCACAGCACCCCTGTGAGATAAGAATTATTTCCACTGTGGAGGTGAGGAAACTGAGGTACAAGGGATGCTTTGCCCAAGAACACATAGCTAGTAAGTGGTAGAGTCGTGGATCCCAACCCACGCAGGCTGCTTCTGGACTCTGAATCCTTAACCAGTTTGCTGTGCTGCCTCTCAAGAGTGTTTCCCACAGGATGCTGGAAGCCTGGGTGTTTGTACATCTTGGATTAGCATTTTGTTAGGACCCGGGAAACCTTGGTTTGGTGAAAGCCATTGCCGAGAAGTGGAAATTCCTGATCCTATTCCAACTGTAAAGGATTTGTTGACTTTTGCTCTTAATTGGCAGCGATGGTGAGGGGCAGCATGGTAGATGTGATGTAAAATTCAAGCCTTGCTTAATCTTGGAAGGCTTTGTTTCCTTTTCTTTGATGGTAGTTTACTTTGGCAATTCTGGCAGAATAAGGGACTGAACTGACAGCGCAGACTCTGATTTTTTCCCCAGTGGTACAAGTTATTTGTCACCGTATCATAAACTCACCATTTCTGTTCTCGCAGTATTGAGTTTTTTGTTGTTTAGATATTTTGGTTTTGGTAGTGGTGTTTTTGTTTGTATTTGCCTGGTATCTTGCTAGTATATAAAATTATCTGTAAAGGAACTTTGAGAACGTGGAATGAAGGGTACCAGCCCTGAAGTAGAATTTTGGAGTTAGAAGTCTGATCTTGACTCCTTGGTACAGGCTATACAGAAGGGAACCCTGGAGCAATTTTCAACAGCGATGGCATTACCTAGGAGCATGACGTTGAGCCCAAACCCACATTTTAAGTTCAGATTGTTGGAATTTGCTGATTTTCCTTGACTTTAAACATTTTCAGCTGCTGGAGCATTTGCTGCTTGCTGTATTTAGGCCAAGTTGCCTTTTGTTCTGTGATTTCCAACGTGTGAATAAAGTATATAATCCCTGTTCCTGGTTCGGCTGCTGCCAAGAATATGTGAAGACTTCCAGCTGCTATTCACATTTTTTTCCAGGCCACCTTTTGAGTCTCCCTGTGGCAGATAGAAAAATAGGTTTTAAGAGGGACACCTGTTCATCCTTACTTGTTGTTATACCCTAAAAAACACAAGCTTGATTTTGTTTGCCATCTATTGTGTTGTGAATTTGGCCTAAGAGAAGCAAGTCATTTATGTTTGTTTATACCCCATCTCGTTCGAGAAATGATTTAATTTGGCTTAGGCAGGTGTCTCCTGATGGTTTTGTGTGCGTGTGTGTGTGTTGTGCATGTGTGTGTGTGATGATAATTCTGCTGCTGCAGAGTCTGGAATCACAAGACTCGTCATGGGATCGTTGGGTTGGTGAACTCTAGGTTTGCTCTCTTCCTGGGTGCCTCTATCTAGAAAAATGTGAATGTCTTTCGTCTTTCTTGGGAAGGTCTGACATTATTAGACTGAAAGGTGCCATGTCACTGCTACGTGTTTTCCCCAAGAAATTTTCTGTTGGGGGTGCTGTAGAAGAACCTTCCTGTGTGGTGAGTGTGTATGTTGTAAACTCCCATTTTGATCTCTTTTGAGAGTAAAGCTTTTTTTATGATTTTTATAGTTTGACTGATCTCTTTCACCTTCTCTTTGAGCTGCAGTGTACTTAAAATGTAGAAGGAGCATGCAGTCAGAAGCAAGCATGCAGTCAGAGTGAATTATAGTAGCTTCCATTCAGCATGGGGTGCCTCACAGGTGTAAGAATGTCACCCAGAGGGAGAGAATACAGGATTATCAGTTACCATTTTTTGAGATTGATTCTGTGGAGATGACAGCCAGTGTGTTTGTGATTGTGATTGTGTTTGTGATATTATATGCTGTATGGGTAAACCATATCATATTATCACAAACCAGGGCTTCTAAAAACACCTAACCCGCCATCTTTCACATTTCACACGGAGGGTCTGTAGCACCCAATGAGGGTTGCTTCTTCTCTTTACAGTAGGAACAGCACAGTAGACAGGAAACTACTGCTCTCTTAATACCAACAACAGTCTGGATGGAGCAGATCCTCACTGGCTGGGGCACGTGGCTCCAGGTGGGGCACATCAGGGGAGTTGAGCGCTGCTGCCCAGTTCTGCTTTTGAATTGGGAACACGTATCTGCTGTGTGGGGTTCTGAAACGCACCTTTGTGAGTCTCTGTAACTCCTGACTGTTGACCTTTGGGTGTATATGATAGAGTGTCAGTCTCGGAGGGAACCAGTTCTGGCCACTGCATGAAGACTTAATGACTGTATTGTGTGTTAGAACTTTTGAGAAAATACAATGTGACAGAGATCCTAAAACTGTAAAAGTAAGTAACCTCAAGCAGTTGACTGTATTTAGTTTGGAAACAGGTTAGAAACCCAAAGCTCTGCTGAACGAATGAGAGTTTCTTTTCTTCTTTCCGGGCCAGAGTAAAAGTTGCTGGCGAGACCTGCTCTCTGGTGTCGCTAGGACAAGCCTGTATGACCTTCTTCATGTCAATAATTAACAGTGGAATATTTTCATTTATGCTACGGCCATATAAGAAAGTGGTTTCCAGGCTGGTTCTGACAGCCTCTGGCCCAAGGGGAAAGGAAGCTAATGCTGAAAAACATGCAGGCTTCCCCCTAGAATATCCTCTTCATGGCAGTGATGGCTGCAAGGCTTCTTTTCTTTGAAGTAAACACCCAGCGTGTGAAGGTTACTCTGGGGTGACTTTATTGTTACATAAGGAGTAGATTTTTGCCTCTTGCTGGTGTGCTGAGTGGTGGAGGTTAAAGGTAGAACTTTGTGTGGAACTAAAAGGCACCTGAAACTGTTAGAAAACCGGCAACATTTAGAGGCTTCTGGCCCACTCTGGCCGAGCACTTTTCACTTTTAAGGCCTACACTGGCTC
Source organism: Balaenoptera borealis (assembly GCF_965194805.1). NCBI lineage: Eukaryota > Metazoa > Chordata > Mammalia > Artiodactyla > Balaenopteridae > Balaenoptera > Balaenoptera borealis. The sequence continues at coordinate 46,006,259 of NC_138871.1, read as the reverse complement.
TTCCCAGCCTATTTCTTAAGTACGTAAAGAGCAGATTCACCCACATTATTGGGAAAACAGTTTGAAGCACAGGCCTCGTCAGTTGGGAAGATCAATATTATTGCCATCAGCTGCTTATTTGTGTGTTTGTGTGGAGGGGAGAGATTATAATCCCAGTATCGTCAGATTTCTCTTTGAACAGAGAAACTTCCCTCCCTCACTGTTTCTTGACAGAATGAGAAATTTGCTGCCAGTAACTAGTTACTTCTGAAAGAATTTGGGTTCCTACTGTGCAGTTCTTAAATGATGATCCAAGTGCAGGATGTAGAGCAAAAAGAGTTGTCCGTTGTCATTAAGTGCTTCTCCTTCATAATTAATAACCTCCTAAATATTCTTAGTATTGGGGAGCAGGGGACGCTCAGAACTGAGAATCCTCAGCAAGGTCTTCAGTGAGACACAAGATGGTGACTGTCCAGCTTGCCCAGGATGTGGTCATCCTTTGATGCCGACAGAATTTGGTGTCGCTCCCCAGGGAACCGTGCTGGCCCTGAGCAGCCGCGGCCTCTGCGCTCCCACAGTTACTCCTGCGCAGCTGGAAGCCAGCGTTCATGCTTTGGTTCCTTTGCCTTTGTAAAAAAAAAAACTTTATTTGCCCTGGGACCACTTGGAGGCTTTTCAGGAATTTTCCTGGGGGCACAGCCCCACAGTTGAGGAAAACTGTCCAAGGCCTGAGCTCATAACAAGAATAAAACCCTTTTTCCCTTGTCAGTACTGCTTCCTCTTCACTGACTAATTAGCCAGCTGCTGCAGGTCTCATTACACTTCATTAATTCTGAGCATCATCTGCCTATTGGAACTGCCTCAAGATAAAAAGGGGACACTCAGCTGAACGTTTTTGTTGCTGCTGCTAATTACCCCAAGCTATATTTTTTTTTATTAATTAATTGCTCTACTTACTTTCAAATCTGAATGAAGACTTTTCCCCATGCCAGACAACAGGCATTTCACTCTCCCCTGGCTGCAGAGGTGCTGCTCTGTGGTTTGGTACATGGAGTGCCTGTAATTATCAGGGCCAAGAATAGGGTGGCTCTGGAAACCAAGGTAAAAGAAAAACACACCTGGCAGTCTGGCTGTGTATAACCTAGGCTTGTTCAAAGTTTTCAATTGATGTTGATGCTTTTTTAAAAACAGGTACAATCTTAAATGATCTCATCTGTTTGTTAAAATACATGATGGTAAAACAGTTACAAAGCTAGTTTTCTTGACTCAGTGGTTCCAGAGTCTAAAAAATAATTGAAACGGGGGTCAGGATAGGAGAGAGTCATGGACATTTCTATGCTGTGGCTAAAGGTGATGTCTGAGAAGGAAAGTGTTGATCTTGGGTTTGGATTGGTGGTGACCGGGAGCAAGGTGAATTACACTTCTCCCAGGTGTGAGGCAAGGGAGAGGAGCACCTCCCCTGATGGGACTTGAAGAGAGACCCTGGTGGAATTGAAAGAACAGTTGAAAAGCTGGAGGGCTTTCCGATGAGGCCTTCTGCTATCACTGAATTATAAGTAAAACAGTTGGTTTTAGAATTGTCAGGAATTAAGGTGCTTGGAACTAAGAGACTTAGTTCCACGTGCTCCCTGTAGGTGGGGAGGAAGCTAATTTAATGTTCAGGCTTGAGCCCCGTTTCATATCAATTGCACCGCAGGGTCCGTGCCAGTGTAGAATTCTGTTTGGAGCCGTAGGGGCTGTGGCGTCAGACCTTGGGTCAGACTTCTGGGGCCGCGCTTGCCTTGTGGCCATGGCAAGCCACGGAACCTCTCGGAACCTTACTGTTTGTTTATTCTTAGGCAAGATACGTGTGACGAAAGAGTGCCTGCTGCACAGAGCAGTTGTGGGAATTAAATAAGTTTGGGTGAAGTGCTTAGAAGGGTGTTGATCCCTTCTAGTAAGTGCTCCATAAACTCTTAAGTATGCGGGTGAATGTGGGAGATGACACTGGAATTCCCCATGATTCAGGATCCCGTCCATGGAACTTGCCACTTGTGTAGCTGGAGTACTGGTGGACCAACCCCAGCAGGCTCTGATCCTCTCCTTGCTGCTGATTCATGATGTCTTCTTGAGTCAAATCTCAGCTGTGAAGCTTTGACCGCTTGACTCACCTCCACTTGGTTGATCCCTCTGTGCTTTGCTTGTTCCTCATTACCGCGCAATATAATTACCTGTCGTCGAGTGTGGCGTGTCATTAAACTGTAAACTGCACCAGCATCTCTCTTTATTTCCCATCGCTTAGTACAGCGATTTACAAACATTTTTTAAAAATGGAATTTGTTTTTCCCCTAGATTAAATCTGAGGTGGGATTCCAGTAAATAAAGGGTGTAAAATGAAGTGTTTCTGACCAAAGTACAGGTGAGAAGGTGGTACTTGGAGCCTGACCTCCAGGAACCTGGTTTGAAAACTGCTTCCCTAGACCTCAGTGTTTCTTCAGTGATTGTCACTTATTTTTGTGTTAATAGCCTCAGTTCCACGTCTATTGAAAGGAAGTATTAATAGTCATTTGCCTTATTTTGCTTATAAGTGTTGTATAAGGTTAAATATTGATTTAGTATTCTCCAGAAGAAAGACATGAAAATTCAGGGTGGCATTTTATTTATTTTAGAGTACTCATTGAAGACAGCATTTCACATATGACCTCTTGTGGTGCCCTGGGAGACTTTGTTTTCCTCCAGTGAGTGCCCTTTTTATTCGTGCTCGTCAATCTCAGACCCATTGGTGAACCTTAGTTCTCTTATCAAATAAAAATGAATTGTCTGTTTTCCCTTCAAATAGAAATGCCCTTTACATATTTAAAAAATGGTATGTGCTCATTAAAGGAAAAAAAAAAAAACAGTCAACAGTGCAGAAATACAGAAGCGGAAATGCCTTCTGCATCTGCTCCTACTCCCTTGGGACAATTAGAGTTAATAGTTTGGAAAGTCCTCCTCCTGTACTTTTTTATGTGATTACTTACATTGAAATAAATAAATAAATATTCATAGGATCATACTAAATATATATATATACTATTCTGTAAGTAACTCTTTATTCATTTCCCTTACTCTTTTTAGAGTGTACATACTGTTCTTTCATATGAATGCATCTTTTTTTTTTTTTTTTCCTCTGCTGCGCCGCATAGCACGTGGGATCTTAGTTCCCCTTTCCTGGGATCAAACCTGTGCCCCCTGCAGTGGAAGCGTGGAGTCTTAACCACTGGACTGCCAGGGAAGTGCCTGAATGCATCATATTTTAATAAATCAGTATATTAATATATTTACTTGTTTCTGGTCTTTTTATGTTGTTCTCGCTATCCATTTTTTACAATTATTTTAAAAATCTGCACTTCATATCCTGTACATCTTTTTTTTTTTAAGGTTTGTGCATTTTATTGAATGTGAGTTATAATTCAATTTTTTTAATTTTTTTATTTTTTTGAGGTGATACCTCATTGTTTTTTTTCCCTTGAATTTTATTTTATTTTATTTTTTATACAGCAGGTTCTTATTAGTTATCCATTTTATACATATTAGTGTATATATGTCGATCCCAATCTCCCAATTCATTCCACCACCACCCTCCCCCCACCCTCCCCCCTGGTGTCCACACACCTGCTCTCCACATCTGTGTCTCTACTTCTGCCGTGCAAACTGGTCCATCTGTACCATTTTTCTAGATTCCACGTATATGTGTTAATATACGATATTTGTTTTTCTCTTTCTGACTTCACTCTGTATGACAGTCTCTAGGTCCATCCATGTCTATAAATGACGCAATTTCATTCCTTTTTATGGCTGAGGAATAGTCCATTTTATATATGTACCACATCTTCTTTATCCATTTGTCTGTCAATGGGCATTTAGGTTGCTTCCATGACCTGGGTATCGTAAACAGTGCTGCAATGAACATTGGGGTGTTTGTGTCTTTTTGAATTACGGTTTTCTCTGAGTATATGCCCAGTAGTGGGATTGCTGGGTCATATGGTAATTCTATTTTTAGTTTTTTTTTAAAGATTTATTTATTGATTGATTACTATGTTGGGTCTTCGTTTCTGTGCGAGGGCTTTCTCTAGTTGCGGCAAGCGGGGGCCACTCTTCATCGCGGTGCGCGGGCCTCTCACTATTGCGGCCTCTCTTGTTGTGGAGCACAGGCTCCAGACGCGCAGGCTCAGTAGCTGTGGCTCACGGGCCTAGCCTCTCCGCGGCATGTGGGATCTTCCCAGACCAGGACTCGAACCCGTGTCCCCTGCATTGGCAGGCAGACTCTCAACCACTGCGCCACCAGGGAAGCCCTATTTTTAGTTTTTTAAGGAACCTCCATACTTTTCTCCATAGTGGCTGTATCAATTTACATTCCCACCACAGTGCAAGACGGTTCCCTTTTGTCCACACCATCTCCAGCATTTGTTGTTTATAGATTTTCTGATGATGCCCATTCTAACTGGTGTGAGGTGATACCTCATTGTAGTTTTGATTTGCATTTCTCTAATAATTAGTGACGTTGAGCATCTTTTCATGTGCCTCTTGGCCATCTGTGTCTTCTTTGGAGAAATGTCTATTTAGGTCTTCTGCCATTTTTGGATTGGGTTGTTTGTTTTTTTAATATTGAGCTGCATGAGCTGTTTATATATTTTGGAGATTAACCCTTTGTCCATTGGTTCATTTGCAAATATTTTCTCCCATTCTGAGGGTTGTCTTTTCGTCTTGTTGATGGTGTCCTTTGCTGTGCAAAAGCTTTTAAGTTTCATTAGGTCCCATTTGTTTATTTTTGTTTTTATTTCCATTACTCTAGGAGGTGGATCAAAAAATATCTTCCTGTGATTTATGTCAAAGAGTGTTTTTCCTATGTTTTCCTCTAAGAGTTTTATAGTGTCTGGTCTTACATTTGGGTCTGTAATCCATTTTGAGTTTATTTTTGTGTATGGTGTTAGGGAGTGTTCTAATTTCATTCTTTTACATGTAGCTGACCAGTTTTCCCAGCACCACTTATTGAAGAGACTGTCTTTTCTCCATTGTATATCCTTGCCCCCTTTGTCATAGATTAGTTGATCATAGGTGCGTGGGTTTATCTCTGGGCTTCCTGTGCTAGTCTATTGATCTATATTTCTGTTTTTGTGCCAGTCCCATGCTGTCTTGATTACTGCAGCTTTGTAGCATAGTCTGAAGTCTGGGAGTGTGATTCCTCCAGCTCCGTGTTTTTCCCTCAAGATTGCTTTGGCTATTCGGGGTCTTTTGTGTCTCCATACAAATTTTAAGATTTTTTTGTTCTAGTTCTGTAAAAAATGCCGTTGGTGATTTGATAGGGATTGCACTGAATCCGTAGATGGCTTTGGGTAGTTTAGTCATTTTCACAATATTGATTCTTCCAGTCCAAGAATATGGTATATATCTCTCCATCTGCTTGTGTCATCTTTGATTTCTTTCATCAGTGTCTTATAGTTTTCTGAGTACAGGTCTTTTACTTCCTTGGGTAGGTTTATTCCTAGGTATTTTATTCTTTTTGTTGCAGTGATAAATGGGATTGTTTCCTTAACTTCTCTTTCTGATCTTTCATTGTTAGTGTATAGGAATGAAAGAGATTTCTGTGCATTAATTTTGTATCCTGCAACCTTACCAAATTCACTGATTAGTAGTTTTCTGGTGGCATCTTTAGGATTATCTATGTATAGTATCATGTCATCTGCAAATGGTGACAGTTTTACTTTTTCTTTTCCAGTTTGTATTCCTTTTATTTCTTTTTCTTCTCTGATTGCCATGGCTAGGACTTCCAAAACTATGTTGAATAATAGTGGCGAGAGTGGACATCCTTGTCTTGTTCCTGATCTTAGGGGAAATGCTTTCAGTTTTTCACCATTGAGAATGATGTTTGCTGTGGGTTTGTTGTATATGGCCTTTATTATGTTGAGGTAGGTTCCCTCGATGCCCAGTTTCTGGAGAGTTTTTATCATAAATGGGTGTTGAATTTTGTCAGAAGCTTTTTCTGCATCTGTTGAGATGATCATATGGTTTTTCTTCTTCAGTTTGTTAATATGGTGTATCACGTTGACTGATTTGTGTGTACTGAAGAATCCTTGCGTCCCTGGGATAAATCCCACTTGATCATGTTGTATGATCCTTTTAATGTGTTGTTGGATTCTGTTTGCTAGTAGTTTGTTGAGGATTTTTGCATCTATATTCATCAGTGATATTGGTCTTTAATTTTCTTTTTTTGTAGTATCTTTGTCTGGTTTTGGTATCAGGGTGATGGTGGCCTCGTAGAATGAGTTTGGGAGCGTTCCTTCCTCTGCAGTTTTTTGGAAAAGTTTGAGAAGAATGGGTGTTAGCTCTTCTCTAAATGTTTGATAGAATTCACCTGTGAAGCCCTCTCGTCCTGGACTCTAGTTTGTTGGAAGATTTTTAATCACAGTTTCAATTTCATTACTTGTGATTGGTCTGTTCATATTTTCTGTTTCTTCCTGGTCCAGTCTTGGAAGGTTATACCTTTCTAAGAATTTATGCATTTCTTCCAGGTTGTCCATTTTATTTGCATAGAGTTGCTTGTAGTAGTCTCTTATGATGCTTTGAATTTCTGAGGTGTCCATTGTAACTTCTCCTTTTTCATTTCTAATTTTACTGATTTGAGTCCTCTCGCTCTTTTTCTTGATGAGTCTGGCTAAAGGTTTATCAATTTTGTTTATCTTGGTATTTTTTTTTTTGTTTCTATTTCATTTATTTCTGCTCTGATCTTTATGATTTCTTTCCTTTTGCTAACTTTGGGTTTTGTTTGTTCTTCTTTCTCTAGCTCCTTTAGGTGTAAGGTTAGATTGTTTATTTGAGATTTTTCTTGTTTCTTCAGGTAGGATTGTATTGCTATAAACTTCCCTCTTAGAAGTGCTTTTGCTGCATCCCATAGGTTTTGGATCATCATGTTTTCATTGGCATTTGTCTCTAGGTATTTTTTGATTTTCTCTTTGATTCCTTCAGTGATCTCTTGATTATTTAGTAATGTATTGTTTAGCCTCTATGTGTTTGTGTTTTTTATGTTTTTTCCCCCCTGTAATTGATTTCTAATCTCATAGCGTTGTGGTCGCAAAAGATGCTTTATATGATTTCAGTTTTCTTAAATTTACTGAGGCTTGATTTGTGACCCAAGATGTGATCTATCCTGGAGAATGTTCCATGAGCACTTGAGAAGAAAGTGTAATCTGCTGTCCTATATGTCCTGAATGTCCTATAAATATCAATTAAATCTATCTGGTCTCTTTTGTCATTTAAAGCTTGTGTTTCCATATTAATTTTCTTTCTGGATGATCTGTCCATTGGTGTAAGTGAGGTGTTAAAGTCCCCCACTATTATTCTGTCGATTTCCTCTTTTATTGCTGTTAGCATTTGCCTTACATATTGAGGTGCTCCTGTGTAGGGTGCATGTATATTTATAATTGTTATATCTTCTTGGATTGATCCCTTGATCATTATGCAGTGTCCTTCCTTGTCTCTCGTAACATTCTTTATTTTAGTGTTTATTTTATCGTATATGAGTATTGCTGCTCCAGCTTTCTTTTGATTTCCATTTGCATGGAATATCTTTTTCCATCCACTCACTTTCAGTTTGTACGTGTCCCTAAGTCTGACGTGGGTCTCTTGTGGACAGCATATATATGGGTCTTGTTTTTGTATCCATTCAGCGAGCCTGTGTCTTTTGGTTGGAGCATTTAATCCATTCACGTTTAAGGTAATTATCGATATATATGTTCCTGTGACCATTTTCTTAATTGTTATGGGTTTGTTTTCGTACGTCCTTTTCTTTTCTTGTGTTTCCCACTTAGAGAAGTTCCTTTAACATTTGTTGTAGAGCTGGTTTGGTGGTGCTGAATTCTCTTAGCTGTTGCTTGTCTATAAAGCTTTTGATTTCTCCATTGAATCTGAATGAGATCCTTGCTGGGTAGAGTAATCTTGGTTGTAGGTTCTTCCCTTTCATCACTTTAAATATATCGTGCCACTCCCTTCTGGCTTGTAGAGTTTCTGCTGAGAAATCAGCTGTTAACATTATCGGACTTTCCTTGTATGTTATTTGTTGTTTTTCCCTTGTTGCTTTTAATAAGTTTTCTTTGCCTTTAATTTTTTTCAAGTTGATTACTATGTGTCTCAGCGTGTTTCTCCTTGGGTTTATCCTGCCTGGGACTTTCTGCGCTTCCTGGACTTGGGTGGCTGTTCTTTTCCCATGTTAGGGAAGTTTTCGGCTATAATCTCTTCAGATATTTTCTCGGGTCCTTTCTCTCTCTCTTCTTCTTCTGGGACCCCTATAATGCGAATGTTGGTATATTTAACGTTGTCCCAGAGGTCTCTTAGGCTGTCTTCATTTCTTTTCATTGTTTTCTCTTTATTCTGTTCTGCAGCAGTGAATTCCACCATTCTGTCTTCCAGGTCACTTAACCATTCTTCTGCCTCCATTATTCTGCTATTGATTCCTTCTAATGATTTTTTCATTTCAGTTATTGTATTGTTCATCTCTGTTTGTTTGTTCTTTAATTCTTTTAGTTGTTTGTTCTTTAATTCTTCTATATCTTTGTTAAACATTTCTTGTGTCTTCTTGATCTTTGCCTCCATTTTTTTTTCTGAGGTCCTGGATCATCTTCACTATCATTATTCTGAATTCCTTTTCTGGAAGGTTGCCTGTCTCCACTTCATTTAGTTGTTTTTCTGGGGTTTTATCTTGTTCCTTCATCTGGTACGTAGTCCTCTGCCTTTGCATTTTGTCTGTCTTTCTGTGAATGTGGTTTTTGTTCCACAGGCTGCAGGATTGTAGTTCTTCTTGCTTCTGCTCTCTGGCCTCTGGTGGATGAGGCTGTCTGAGAGGCTTATGCAAGTTTCCTGATGGGAGGGAATGGTGGTGGGTAGAGCTAGGTGTTGCTCTGGTGGGCAGTGCTCAGTAAAACTTTAATCCGCTTGTCTGCTGATGTGTGGGGCTGGGTTCCCTCCCTGTTGGTTGTTTGGCCTGAGGCGACCCAGCGCTGGAGGCTACAGGCTCTTTGGTGGGGCTGGTGGTGGACTCTGGGAGGTCTCACGCCAAGGAGCACTTCCCAGAACTTCCGCTGCCAGTGTCCCCGTCCCCATGGTGAGCCACAGCCAACTTCCACCTCCACAGGAGACCCTCTAACAACAGCAGGTAGGTCTGGCCCAGTCTCTTATGGGGTCACTGCTCCTTCCCCCTGGGTTCTGATGCTCACACCGCCTTGTGTGTGCCCTCCAAGAGTGAGGTCTCTGCTTCCCCCAGTCCTGTTGAAGCCCTGCAGTCAAATCCCGCTAGCCTTCAAAGTCCGATTCTCTGGGAATTCCTCCTCCCGTTGCCAGACCCCACAGGCCTGGAAGCCTGACGTGGGGCTCAGAACCTTCACTCCAGTGGGTGGACTTCTGTGGTGTAAGTGTTCTCCAGTTTGTGAGTCACCCACCCAGCAGTTATGGGATTTGATTTTATTGTGATTGCACCCCTCTTACCATCTCATTGTGGCTTCTCTGCTGTCCTTGAATGTGGTGTATCTTTTTTGGTGAGTTCCAGTGTCTTCCTCTCGATGATTGTTCAGCAGTTAGTTGTGATTCTAGTGCTCTTGCAAGAGGGAGTGAGCGCATGTCCCTCTACTCCTCCATCTTGAACCAATCTCCCTTCATATCCTGTACATCTTTATGTGCAGGTATTTCTAGAAAGTATCTAAGGTGTGATTGGTAGGTGGAGAAAATGCATTTTAATAATTTTGATATTGCCCACTTACCCTCCCACCAGCTACATACTAGTGTGTCCATTTCTCTGTGTCTTCAGACAAGATTTGTTTTTCAAATTCAAGGAACAGAGTTTATTTTCGCCTACTTTCACCTAGTCCTGGAAGTGGAACTTTTGCTGTCTGATGCCCCAATGGAACCTCTCTGGGCCTCCAGCCCTTCCCACTCAATTCCATGATTATTATCTTTATAGAGGCTGTTGAGGAGGAACTGCCAAGGACTTTATGAAGCAATAAAATGTCCCAAAGAACAAATCAGCTATAGCAGTAGGTTTCCCAGGCCACGTCCAGGTAATAGGAGTAATACTTACCCTGTGACAGGCCCATTCCCCTACAGACAGGCAAAACTACAGCAAACAGGGACTTCCCTGGCAGTCCAATGGTTAAGAATTTGCCTTCCAATGCCGGGGGTACGGGTTTGATCCCTGGTCAGGGAGCTGAGATCCCCATGCCTCAGGGCCACAAAACCAAAACATAAAACAGAAGCAGTATTTTAACAAATTCAGTAAAGAGCTTAAAAATGGTCCACACCCAAAAAAAAAAAAAAAAAAAAAAACTTAAAAAAACCCCAAAAAACGAAACTACAGCAGCCAAGTTTCGCACACCTGTTGTTAAGCTCCCAGTTTTGTGGAGTGAGAGTTAATGCCTTGTTAGTGGGGGTGGGGGCCTGCACGGGGGTGGGGTGTGTGTACTTTGGGACATCATAAAGCTTCTGTGGGAAGACACTTACATTTAAGTTAAGCGGCACTGGGCAACAGGTTTAAGTTTCCAAATCAAACAGAACAACAGAAAAACCAATCTCCCCATTTATGCCCCGTTTTTGCGTTTTCACTTGAAAAAATTAAATTAAGGTAGATGACCAGCTGTAAGCTAGGAAGATTCAGTGTGATCCAGGGCACATCTTGTGCATTAGCTTCTGTAAAGCTATGCTTAAATCTTTGATGAGGTTTCCTATCAATGAGAAATAGGTACTGATTTAAAAAAAAAAAATAGTATCAACCGTTCACTGTCCTGCCCTCCTTTGATTAGTGTGAGCCACCCACCTGTTGACTAGATCATTACAGGGGTTGACTCTGAGGTCATTTCCTCCTCCAGTTTTTCTGTCCTCCTTTATTAAAACAAGGTACTGTACATTGTGTACTTATAGAATCTGCCCGCCAAAACTCTGTGCCGTTTGGCTTTGTAAGAAATTTTGTGTGGCCATTTATTCTATGTGTGGGGTTGAGGAAAGCCACAGAGGAAGCTAGCAGAATTGTTGCATATTTGATGCTGTGAGTGATAACTTTCTCTTCATTTTGACACCTTAAAAATAACTAAATGGTAGTTGAATATGGGTATCAATTATCTACTGCTGTGAATTTCCAAGGAATTGAAAATTGCTGGTGAACTTTTTAAAACTGAAATACAGTTGATGTACAGTATTGTTAGTTTTAGGTGTACTACATAATGATTTGACATTTGGGTATATTATGAAATGATCACCGTAAGGTAAGAACTCTTAATGCTTTTAGGTGCTCTTTCCAATGCCTTCATAGCGTTTACTCAATAAATGGTTGCTCATTGGTTGATAGATTGATCCAAGATGAAAAAAAAGACAGTAGACCTGTATGGCTGAATGTCAAATACTAGTGTGTAGACCATTTGCTCTTCTGTATGGAATCAATTTCCAGTGAAGTAGTTGGCTGAGTTACATATATAATCGAGGATTGGGTCAGCATTTATCATTCAGTAATTACTTCTTGGATGAAGGATATGCATCGTGAGAAGTGAAATTTTGGTTTTGATGCATTGTGATATCATTTAGAAAGTAGTGCTAAGCTCTGAAATTATTTAGTTCAGTCCAGAGAGCAGGTCATCTTTATAACATTGTGCATTTTGTATTTTCATCTTGGCACAACTGCTAGTTATTTCTGAAATCCAAGTGTAGTTTGGACACCTTTCTCCCAAACACACATGAAAGCTTGGGCTTATTTAATTTTGGAGTTTGGCACTGAAGTTGAGAGACAGTCTTACTTAATTTATTCTGCCATTTCAACCCTCATAGTTTTTGTGGTGCATCATGGTTATTGGCAAGAAGGGGTTTAGGTGACTAATTTGTAATGTTCTCTAGGGCAGAAGCCAGTTTTAAAATTCTTTTGTTTCATTTGTTTTTAAATATAATTTCTCTTCTCATTAAGTGGAACCTTGTCATCATTATATAGATCCAAGTGATAACGGCATCACCGTGGCTTTCTTTGTTCCAAAATGCCAGTCCTTTGTAGATTAAATTTACACACATAGCCTTATTTGGAGGACTTCCATGATATCTTAGATTTTCTTACATAGGTGCTTCAGTAATCAATTCATTCAGAAATGATTATTTTAGTAAACACTATACTATCCATGAAAAGCAGACAGCTTTAGGGTGACTTTTAGGTCTTTGACTGTTCCTTCTTGTTTGTGTGTCTTTCCAGTTTAAAAAAAAAGAGTCCCTTGGATCTGAGCTTTTTGGACTCAGTGAATTACAGTTAATTTGGACAGCCTCATTATACAGGAGGGTTATCAGGACCTGTCCTGAGTGGCTGCAGTTGGTGCATTCATCTTGTTGGCCGCCTCAGCCTCTTTGAAAACACTGAGTAGTAAGTGTCCTCTTGCATCTTGAGTGTCTGACGGTAATGTGACTCTTGTGTATGAAAGAGAGTTCTGTTTTCCTCCCTGCACTGTTGACCTTAAGAATTCTGGAAGACTGGAAAAGATAGAAAAATCATAAGCAAGGGCCAGGGCACACACTATTTGATTTTTAATATACTGGTTTAGACCAACTACATACAGTACACAGAACAGAACGGCTCCCTTTTTTGTTCATTGCATGAAAAAAGAGGCATAGTAAACTTCTCTCTCACCACCTGCATTTAATCCCGAGACTCCTATAATAAAAACCTACCTTTAAGCCCTTGAAAATGAAATACAGGATTTTGTCTTTACCAGTGAATTTGTGTGCCACATAATAGTCTGGTTTAGAGTATATTATTTACTGCTTTTTTAGTTGTTGCTTAGAAAAAGTAATACCACACAGACACACACCTTCATATATTACAATTAAAGTACCTTCATAAAGTCTTTAGTGTACCTATTATATTTGTTGCCCCTTAAAAAATTCTCTCCTAGTCTGTATTAATGTGAGCATTCTGCCATATAAGTTTAATAATTAAGGATATGGTATCTGTTTAGGTCCAAGCCTTTTCCATCTTTTGAGGATATTACAAATTACCCTCAGTCTACCTTGACTTAATAGTTCGTAGTCTTCCTTCCAGGGAGGATTGGGGAGGAGAGGTGGTGGCGAATAAAATGTCCTTCAGGGTAGGAATTGAGGACCTGAAGCTTGTGTACCTGGAGAGGCAGGTGGGAAATCTGGTCTCCAGCCTCCTGGCTCTTCCTCATCCTTTGAAGGGGAAGAGAAGGTGTGGCCTTGAGTTCCGGGAGCCTGTGGTGCACATCATGCTTTGTCCCTCCTGACAGCTGGGGTAGCGCTGTTAATCCTGTTGTGTCGTGGTAACCAGATAAATACCCCTCAGCTGAGAGGGCCCTGAGTTGTCCCCACACCACCCCCTGTCCCTACTGACCTGCCATGTGGGCAGCGTCTTAGTGAAATAACTTAAAAAGAAAAAAAAAGCGCATGTGGCTAGAGCACGTCACCCTGGCCTCATGTCCTTGAAAATGGAAGCTAACAAATAGGATGTGGGACCAATGACATTATAAAAGGTGTTTTAAACCAGGACTTGACAAACTTTTTCTGTAAAGGGCCAGATAGTAGCTATGTTAGGCTCTGCGGGCCACGTGGGGCTCTCTATCTTATCTCCTCATCCTCCTCTGATGCCCCTCCCCAACCCTCAAAAGAGGCAAAAACCCTCTAGCTCCCAGGCTGTACAGAAACAGACTATGTAACGCCCGAGTTTGCTGATGCCTGTTTTAAATTTCAGTCATGAAGAAACTGAGCTGAGATGGATGGCAGTGATTTTTGTGCTGTGTGGGGAGGTGGCATCATGTTTTCCGCAGGCACTGTTGGATGGGATGTGCGTAGGAGCTTCGGGATTCTTTAGGGTTCGGCTCCTGGGTGGGCCTTTGCTGGCTGTACGCCCTCAGGAGAATCCCTAGAACCTTTCTGGGCCTTGTCTAGTTAGAACTGACGGCCTCCACCAGTGCGTAGGAGCAAAGGAGGACTGACTTCATCCTTCGTCCTCCTGATTCTCCTTGGCTGCGGTTTCAGGCTGGTTCGTGCTGGCCTGTCCCACAGAGGTGGAGAGTAGCAGGGCAGCGGGCTCATGGGATGGTTTCCTGTCTGTGAAGGCATTTTGAAGCATGCCACCCATTTTCAGGCAAATGGAGCGGGCGGTTTCTGAATATTTCTTCCTGAGGTCCTGACTCTGTGTTTTAAGGCACTTAGTCTCCCCTCCTGGTTTGGGCATTGTGCGCTACTTCCTTCAGCCTCATTCTCATCGCAGAGGGGTCGGTGCTGTTGCTCTGCCGTGTGCTTTCGGAGCTGGCCCCCGTCGTTACCTCCACGTCCTCCACGGCCTCGGCGGCGTTGGTGGTTTGTGACCTTGAGGAGATAACCGTGGCAGGGGCGGCGGGGGCCCTGGAGTGTGGCTTGCTTTCTCAGTTCATCACTGCAGGCTCTCCTCCAGAGCTTCCCCGTGCAGTGCCTTGGTTTCCACGCTGGCAAAGCAGGGGCTGTGCTGCTCCGAAGAAAGACCCTCTGGAAGCTGTGAGCCGGGCCTGCTCAGCTGACGTAAGCCGTGGGTGCCGGGTTACAGGGAGTTCATGCTTGTTTTATAGTTTGCACATCAGAGTGTTAAGTACGAGCAGAGAATTGCATGCTTGCTACACATGCATTTAGAACAGATGTTTACATGTGTTTTGTCCATGAAGCTGGCTAAACTGTTAGGAAAAGTATTTCAACTCAAGTTCTATTTATATACAAGTCAGCAAACATAAATTAAAGGCCCCCAGACTAATCCGTCACAGGGCCTTCAGTCAAAAGATTAGTTTCCTTCCTTTTGCTGCCTCAGGATAACAGTTTGATTCTCTATTATCAGTACAGCCAGTTGCCTGTTTCCGGTTTCCTGTTCTGTGTGTTTTGCATGTTGCTCTTGGGAAATGATTTATTTATTTTTTCAAGCCAAGGCACATATGGGGACTCCACCCTACTGTATTCTTTTGTTTTGAATTAGAATTCTTTTTTTTTTTTTTTTTTTTACCAACTCAAGAATTGAGCTTTAATGGATAAATTGTTAAAATTAGAATAAATTAAGTCTTGTGACTGTTGGCTTGTTTGGGTCATGTTAAAATCATGTTATAATTATACCCTTATATGTTTTGCAGCTTTGCACTCTTACTGTATGGGCGTGTGGTTGCCATTGCCCCCAAAACAAAATAAAAACAAACAAAATTTTGTGAAACTTTTTAGGTTAGCTTTGGATCCCTTTGAGTCTGAAAGACAGTACCACAAAATTGCATTTTTATCATTTATCAGACCCTGAAGAACAATTACAGTTCAGGTGTTAAAAGTTTTTAGTGACAGGCAATGATAACGTTTAACCGCTTAGGGCCTGTCTATGTGATTTGGAAAATGTCTTTCTTCGTTAACAATGGGGGCCGCCATCAGCAGCAAGACTTATTGGGAGCCTATTTGTTGGGCACTGGAGGTTTGTTTATTCATTCAACAAGCGTGTATTGTGATGTGCACCACCCCCCTGCCCCCTGCCCCACAGTCCCCAGGCACATGCTGAGGCCCTAAATGGATATAGAATTGGAGGCAGTTACAGGCTAGCTGAGGAGATAGGACACAGGATACATAATAAAAAGATGAGAGGGACAGAGACCTCATCCCACCAAGTGAGATCCTCTTGGAAGAACGACTCTTGGCCTGGGTCTTAAAAGAAGGGCGAAAGAAGAGCAAGTACGTTCCAGGTTAGGAGAATGGTGTAAGCAAAGGTGGGAAGAAGGAATGTGCAAGGTGAGAGTTGAGAACACGATGAGTGAAGAAGATCTGTTGGGTTGGATTGGAACACAGAGATGGGTGGGTGTCAGGGAAGATCCCAGACGAAGCAGGTGCCCTGGGGGAGGCTGCTGAGGAGGCTTGAACACCAGGCTCAGATTTGGACCCTCTTGTAGATGGCTGGGGTCCTTTGAAGGTGTTGGGTTCAGTGGTATAACTTTGAAAAACCACTGTTTGGGGGAAGACGACTATGGCAGTGATGTTTAAGCAGAGTAAGAATGGGAAAGGCAGAAGGCCGGGGATTTTAGTAACTGTTGGATGACGGGACCCGAAACCATCCTAATTGTAGTGAGTTTTTTCTTCCAAACACCCAAAAATACATTGTTGAAATCATTCTCTTGGCACCTGATCCTGTACTGTTTTGTAATATCTTTTGTTATTTCTTTAACTTTCCATGTAGAAAGTTTCCCCAGCTAGACTTCTAGTCCATTGAGGGCAGGAGAGCTTGTCTTATATAGAGAGTTCTGCATGCAGTATGCACTTCGTAAAATGTTGGAGTATTGTTGATTTAAATAGCCACTTGTGGGGATGTGTTCATGGGACACTTGCTTTACCATCTCCTTTTGATGTCTTTTCCGCTTCCATCCTTGTACCTCCTTTCCTTCTATGAACCCAACTCTGTACCTAATTTAGCTATGTGTTTATATGGAGAAAAAAGTAAGGGATTGCCAGCCCTTGCTTAAGATAGGCCATTTATCTTAGCACAATTGAGGAAGATCCTGATAGAAAACATTATTGGGTTGTATCAGCAGGTTCGGACTGTTTGAAAAGTAGAAGAAAGATTTGCTCTCTTCCGCCAGGTATAAATTCAGTCTTTGAGGGAATAATAAATGGGGTCATTGGTCAGTTCCCGTTTCTGTATTTCCCTTATTTTCCATCCAGAGATGGTTACATGCCTTCAGGCCTTTCTTCATCCCTGGCCCCTGTCCCTTTCCATAGCTGGAGCTGTGGCATATGGTGAATGTGGTTATGTTTAGCATTCTGTACAGAGGGTGTTGCAGAAAGATACTGTACAATCATTTCCATAACACAATGCCCTTCTGTTCATCAAAGCTATTTCTGTATCCTGTAGCTTAACTCATGCTAACACAATGTTCATTTTTCCAGTTACAGCCAATTCTCCAGAGTAAGTAAGTTTTGAAGTGTTCCAGCCTTCCAATATTGATCATAGTCATTCCCTAAAGAGAAAGGAAGTTGATTATGTGCTTCTAGAAGGGGAGGATGGAGAGGATATTCACAGCCTTTTGGTTGATCCTAAGCAAGTACGGTTCTCTGTTCTGAATATCTCCTCCTCTTTCTGTAAGACGTCTTCTAAAAATTTCAAGTTAGGTATCACCAACAAAAGACAAGTGAGTCTAGATACTCAGAGGAAAGGATCCTAATCCTTCTTAACCTAAACAGTGGAAGAGACAGAACAACACCCAAAGACACCCACCCGGCACTCCCAGTGTCACTGCTGGCTGGTGACACTGAGCAGCCCACCACCTCACCAAGCCTTGGGCTTTGCTGGAGATTACGCTGGTGTCCCACCTCCCTGACGGAGTTGGTGTGCAGATCTAGTGAGCTTTGAGAAAGCGTAAATTGCTCTTCAGATGCATGATGGTGCATTGCAGGCACATCATCTTGTGAAATTCTGTTTTCGGGAAAGAGCACCATAATAGAAAGCCATTTATAATTCAGTCCTTACAATCAGAGGCCAACGCAGATGTTGTCACCCATTCAAGGTTGGGTTTCTTGTTTGCTTCCCAGTGGTCCTCATTGACCAGGTGGTTGGCTAGTTCATGTCTGAGGCTGTGGAGCTAAGAAGACTTAGCTGGCTGGATCTTCACACTTGGAACGGCTCTGGTTCCTAGGTTCTCGGGGTTCCACGGACGTTCTGGTAGAATTTGTGGTTCTGGCAAACTTATTTTTGAGAGCTGCTTTAAGAGCCGTTCCTGACTACCACCCCTGCACTGACACACAAACTGCCTCACCAGGCTCTCTCCCGCAGAGGGCTGCTGGGTTCTTTTTGCCCTTTGCTCACGTGGTTCCCCACTTTTGTTGCCTCCGGACTGCTGCTGCTGTGGCTGCCTCAAGTCCCGGCTTGTATCGGTTAGGTGTGCGGTAGGTAGGCTTGTATCGGTTAGGTGTGCGGTAGGTAGGCTTGTATCGGTTAGGTGTGCGGTAGGTAGGCTTGTATCGGTTAGGTGTGCGGTAGGTAGGCTTGTATCGGTTAGGTGTGCGGTAGGTAGGCTTGTATCGGTTAGGTGTGCGGTAGGTAGGCTTGTATCGGTTAGGTGTGCGGTAGGTAGGCTTGTATCAGTAGGCCACCGAGAGGTGGCTGTGTCTTCAGGTACCATCTTGGGTTCCACGCTGCCCACCACATTGTGACAGTCATGCAAAGAGGGGTCGGTGAGGAGTGTTCACACCTGAAGGCCTTTACGTGGAGGAGTGAGGAGCCCTATTCTCTGTAGCTTCAAAGGTGGAGCAAGCTTCCTCGGCAGGTCACAGAGCCAGATCTCGTCTCGATGGAGACGGCATCCCAGCGATTGGAGCTACCCAGTGATGGAGTGGACCCTTTCACAAAATAAAGACTTGGGTTAGGATGGTGAGATTACGGCTGATTCTATATGTTGTATCATTGAAACTTTTTTTTATTTTGATGTTGTGGTAGAGACATTATTGCATAGTGACTGAACCTGGGCTTTGGAGCCAGCCTGCCCTGGAGAGTTAACAGATCCTAACTAATGGAGTAGTTAGGAGTGTAAAGCACACAGAGCAGTACCAGGGACGTAGTAAGTACGCTGTGTATGCTATTATTATTTTAATAAGAAAGAACGAGTCGTTTTCTTTCTGTACAACTATTAACCTCCTGCTGTGTACACACACAGTTCCCCCCCTCCTTTTTTTGGAATTTTAAAATAGCTGGTCCAGGTGCAGGAGGAGGGAGTTTTTGCTTTTGAAAGAAAGCTGATTCAGATGACTTGTAAAGCCTTGTTCCACCCTGAGATGATATGATTCCATGATCCCTGGTAAGTTTCTTGAATAGTTTGAGTTGTTGAAAGGGCTGCTTTGCTGGGGAAAGGGAGAGGGAACCAAGGTATGAGAGTTACAACACGCTGGGCACTTTGACGTCCTCGCATTGAATGCCAGAGCAAGCTTTAGGTGAGTCCCTCCACATAAGTATCATGTGGGGGAGAGGGGCAAGTACAGCTGAAGGATACTCACAGGGAGCAGCTGTGGGGTCCCCGTTCCTCGGAGGCACCACTGCTGAGTTTGGGGCAGAGACGGGTGGGAACCTGCCGCAGCATCAGGCTCATCCAGGTGAATTCTCCTCGGGGGGAGATGCGGGCATGCTTTGGCTTGATTAACAGCAATACAAGGCCCTGAAAGGGAAAAGGAGGACAGAAATGGCACGGGGGACAGAAATGCCCGTGTCACACTGACCCAGACCGAGCCCACCCCCGCGGTTGTCCTTCTGCCTTGCAAGGAAGGAGCCAGCTCTTTGTGGAATTGGATGGGCCTGAGGGCAGGGAGTTTCTGCTGCCATCAGCTAACAGGCACACCATCCGGATCAAAAAGCCTTTGATGCAGGCATAGGGAGTCATGAATGAATAGTACCCCAACTTGGGTGTCCTAATGTCAACTCCAGTTGGTGTAAGCCCAGAATGTCTCAAGCAGGGTTTCTCAACCCAGCTCAGGCACTGCTGACATTCGGGGCTGGATAACCCTTTGTTGTAGGGGCCGCCCTTCGCACTGTAGGGTGTTTAGCAGCGTCCCTGGCTCCTACCCACTATGTGCCAGTGGCACCTGCCCCCCCAGTTATGACAATCAATCAAAAATGTCTCCAGACATTGCCCAGTGTCCCCTAGGGAGCAGAATTGCCCCCAGTTGGGAACCACTGGTCTAAATAAACCAGATCAAGTGGAGCTTGTGAGGACTCCCAGAGCTGCTCATACTTGTAGAACTAGAAGGTGGGCGCTCTTCTCTCTGCTGCTCCCACCACCTCCTCACATAGCTCGGGCACGGTGACAGCAGCTTGAAGTTGGGAACACGCCTCTGGACTGTCTTCCATTGTCTGCGTCAAGGGCCTCCAGCTCCTCGGGCAGGCGTCTGGCCTGGCTTCACTGGGTTGGGAGTGGAGGGGTGATGTCACTGCGCCTTCCCAGGAAGGGTGGAACAAAGGACGGAGTCCCCAAGGACAGGCAGCCTCATCCTCAGCTGGCCCTCTGGGTAGGTTTTTTCCCTCCCTTTCCCTCCTTCCGGTTTCAGAAGCATTTGTTGTTCACCAAGTGCTCCATTGTAAGAGGACACGCTGAGTTGGCTGGGCTTTGTGTCTCTCGGCTGAGCCCATTTCCTGCCCCTTGTGTGTCGTAAGGGTGTTGATTCTGGTCCAGTCCCTGGATGGAATCTTCCATGCCTTTTCCAGTAAGCCCGAGGAACTTGAGCCCTCCGTGATTTTTCTAGCATGCTCAAGCTACCTGGAGCCTGCTCCTGAGGTGGGGGTGGGCAGAGTAGAGAGCTGGGAAGCAGGAGAGCAAGCGCTCATTCCTTCTGTTTAATTTTATTTTTGAACTTCTCTTCCCTCTCTTCTTTCCTCCCTTCTTCCAGGAGGTTCTGAGGACCCCAGCAGCCCTGGGGAGCCGTCCTCTCACAGATCCTCAGCCTGTCCTGTTTCCACTCAGTTCCCTCTGCGCCACCCGTGGCCTCTTTGCTTGCTTGCGTCTTCATGGGGAGGAGGGTTGGGGTCAGCCTCCAGCTCTTCAGGACAGGGCGCTGTGGGAGCGCACTGTCTTTAGGAGGAGATCCTCGAATCTGCTTGTAAAGGAACCTGTTAATTCAGAACCTGAAGGAAGCCGGGGGTGTTTCTGTAATGTGAGATTCACCCAAAGCAGTGACAGTTGGCTGGGGACACATTTGGTACTTGTTTATTTAGAAATAACTTAATCCAAGCAGGTTTTCATTTTGACCTTGTTCCCGTGATAGGCTGGGTGTGGTAGCGATTTGGAGCCCCAGACCCTTTAATAACAACCTAGGATACCCATCAAGGGCTTTATTAAAGACATTTCCAACTGTGTAGCACGTAAAAGATATTATAATTTAGAAAAAAATTAGTTGACCCTAAATGCACCTGAACCTCGAGTTACTTGCCATCTGTGACGTGTCCTTAGGAGAAGCTTCATGTGTCTGTGTACTCTGCTCTGGACCTGCTCTTTCCAAACAGCCAACCTTCGGCCAAAAAATACAGCTTCTGTGTCGCTGTCATGAAGTTACCGTCCATCATGATGATTGTGTGACGAATAATGCATGGGATCTTTTCTCTGCGACCGATCATGATGTTATTGGTGCAGTGCCTTTTTCAGTCTGCACTGTGCCCCTCACTGCCTTTTTCCTTGTTCCCCCATCCTGCCCTTTCTGATCCCTTGCTTTCAGTTGGCCTTTGTTGCGAGGCAAGGCCCTCTTTCCCTGTGGCGGGCTGTTCCCTCGGGGGAAGGCTGGGCCAGGAGGAGCTGCTGGCTTCGAAGGTGGGCGGCTGTCTTGGCAGGTGGCCCGGTGGCCTCACCTGCCAGGTTGGCAGCAGTAAAGGCTCATCTCTTGTTGCCTCTGCCTCATTCCCTCCCTGTGGTGGGTGGAGGCCTCAGCAGAGCCTTCCCTGCAGACATTCCCAGGATACCCTGGGCAGCCTGGGAACCCAGTACACCCAGGCCACCAAGTTCATGCCCCATCAGCAAGGGTGGCTTTTTAGCTGTCACTCAGTGATGCTGAAATACACAAAAAGTTGTTGGAGTCTGCTCCCTTTTTTGTAGATTGGTTCATAAGCATCTTGGTGGGTTTGGGCCTAACGCTGAAAGGAGGAAGTCTTGGGTCCTTTTAGGACAGGTTTATGCTGATGGAACTGGAAGTGGGGTGAGTATGTGACCAAAGGGTAGCTCAGTAGAGAACAGTCAGGGAGTGTGAGTCGGTGGGTCCAGGGCACATTCTGTGGATCCCTGTCGAAGATCTTCAACAGCCTGCATTTAGAACATTCTGCAGAGGCAAGAAGATGGGAAGCCCATTTGTATGAAATGTGAAGGGCCGGTTCTAGGCACGTGTGTCTAGAGTTTTGTGCTTTGAATTGGACAGAGCTTGATCACTGAGGCTTGAAAAACTTAATACTGTTTCCTGGATGATTTAGATGTGCAGCTACCCCACTTTGGACCATAAACCAGCAGTTGCCTTTTCAAGGAATGGTTGAAGTTTGGAGATGATAGTCGTCTACTCACTTTACGGAAGGGAACACTGAGCCCAGGGTCTCAGCACATTTTTGACGAAACCTCAACCTCGGGCCCAGGCCCTGCTCTCCCAGTGCCTGGCCAGGTCTCCTTGTACTCTGCCAAGTTGCCCACCATTGTTTCTGCTGTTCACTGAACATCCCACTCAGCAGGTGAAAGGGTCATTGCAGATCAAGGTCATGAGTGAATTTATCTCGTCAGGTGTTGCCTGATCCTTTGTACCTGAGGGAAGCAATTTCTGGCTGTCTCCTGAGCTCTTCTGCCCCACGTCCTTCTGTGTACTGTGTGCGTCCGCCCCACTGGGGAGGAATAATAGCTGACGCCCACGTTAGAAACTTTACCAGCCAAGTATTATACTATCGGGCAGGGGTGCAGAGGAACCCACCGTGACCTTCTCTGTCGTGTTGCCTCTCCAGCAGAGGTGGGAGGAAATGAGATGAGTGCGAGCGAAGGATGCTCTGCTGGTGGTTATGCTTAGGGGCTCCAGTGTTCAGGGATTGTATGGTTCCTCTATTCCCGAGTTGCTGACCGTGCTTTAGAGGAGCTAAGGTTCATTACAGTTGAGTTTTGCTCTTCTTCCTTTGGCCAGTGTCTCATGCCCCCACTGGCACACACCCACCACTGCCCAGGCTGTGGTTGGTGGTAAAGTGAGCTCTCCTCTGCTTGCAGATGAACGTGAAGCCGTGCAGAAGAAGACCTTCACCAAGTGGGTCAACTCCCACCTCGCCCGGGTGTCCTGCCGGATCACAGACCTGTACACTGACCTTCGGGATGGACGGATGCTCATCAAGCTGCTGGAGGTCCTCTCCGGAGAGAGACTGGTAAGAGGGGATGTGAAGTGTGGTGCACTGTAGGTGGGAAAATGTTTTTTTGAAAAATCAAGTGTGGAGTTGTCTCCTGTTGATTTCTGCAGTTAACGGTTGATATTTTTGAGGAGGAGACTCTTGATAAGTGAGGTGAGCACGATGGGGAAAGCTCCAGGGTAACATTCTGAATCTGGGTGATTTTCTTGAACTGTAGTGAAGCGGCTTCATTCTGGTTATTTGCAAGGTTACTACCTTTGGTCAGAAAGATCTTGGCTGGTGTCCCCTGTTGAACAGGGCACGGTGCTGGAAATTTAAGGGCCAGCCTTGGGTCCTGGCTCCAGGATGTACCTGTATCCCTTGAAATCACGGAATACTTTTCAATTTGTGTCTTACTGATTCTCTGGAAAATCTGAGCTGCTGTTTTAAGGTGGCAGGAATTGAATTCAATGGTCCCTGGTGTTTTTTTGGTTTCTTCCATGCACACTTCTTGTTTTGGGGGTGGAGGGAGAGGCTGGTGCTGTGTCTCCTTGGAAACTTGGAGCTTTGATGAATTCCCCCGAGCCGCCTTTTTGGGCAGGGGAGTTTGTCAGCCTACAGTGAAACTGTTCTCCCCATTCTGTTTCCCAGAGCTGCCATGGCTGTCTCTGATGTGACTTTTGTCTATGGACCTTAAACTGAGGAATCTTAAACCAGTCACTGTAACTGACCCAACAGGTTTTGTCTCGCCTTGGTGTGGAAATGGGTGCTGTCTTCTGCCAGAGCACAGGCGGTTCCATAGGTGCTGGTGGGGGCCCAGCCAAAGGCAGGCTGACGCCCAGGGATCGAGCCCACATCTGCAGTGACATCACCAGGAAAACATGATGCTGGTGGTTGGCAGGGCTGCCAGAAAGCCTCACTTTTAACTCGAGCTCCACCCCGTAACTTGACAGCCGCGGTGGGTCTGCATGCAGACCGACCCACACACCTCTGACCACAGGCCAGGGGCTGCGGTTGCACCCTGTCCTGTCATTAGCCCACAGGCAGAATGGCCCCTTTGAGCCCGGGTAAGAACATCAGGTTTCCCTTTCCCTGCCCCTCCGTTCAAGCACAGCCTCCTCTAAGAGACAGTGAAGCCCCGCCTCATCCTCAGTGCCTGTGGTCCACACGCTCTTTGTTCCCTGAGCGTGCACGTTATGTTGCCTCGTTTTCTTGAGAGGTTGTGGGTCAAGCTAGACACGCTGGAGAAACAAAGGAGGCTCCTGCCTCCGTGACCGTGATGCTGCCCTGAAGGCGGTGTGTAAGGTGCAAGTGGGAGCAGTGGGTCCACAGGGGGAGGGCTGGTCATTTTGGTTTGTTTTTTGACGTGAGTCTAGGCCAGAATTATTGTGATATTCATCTTTAAATACAATTTTGGTAACCAGACTTTCTCAACCGCCCCACATTTTTTTTTCCCTTTTAATGTTTAACCTAGTATGATTGTCTATTGATTTTTGGGTTTTTTTGAATGATGTTTTGAAAGTAGCTAAAAAAAAAAAAAAATCATTAAAGGTCACCTGAAACTAGAAATTAGTTTGAACATTAATTTTTGTCCCAATAGGGTCCCGTCTTCAGGGCTGTGGGGAGTAAATTGTTCACCCTGGAAGGTCCATAATTCTTTCATACCAAGAAGATTGTGTCCTTGATAATGTCCACATAATAAACGGGATCAGACCCTTTGCCCTTTATTCTGGAAAGGGCAACAAAAACATTAGGGAGAAAAAAAAGCAACCAGCAAAGCATAATTCTTGGTTGTTTGCAGGTACCTCCCACTCCTCTTTGCTGCCAGCAGTATATATATTTATATATATATATTTTTTGCAGTGACCCAGAGGCCTGGGAGAGTAGAGATAGAGAAGCATGAGAGGGCTGCCATCTCCATCCTCTCAGGCAGTCAGTGGCAGAAGCTGTGTTTAGCCATGACTTACCACTTTGTAAAACCCCAAGAGCCTTGACTTCTTTTATTATCCTTTCCTCACAGCCAACTCTGACTATAGGTTGGGCAGTCTGATTAATCTTCTTATTCCAAAAGTAAGGATACCATAGATAGAGTGAGCTACAGCTCTTGTTCATTTGTACTGGAGATTTTCGGCCTCTTTGGCCCCGTGGTTTATTTGGTTCATGGAGCCTTCTGGAAGGGACACAGACCACACTCTGCTGTTGGCTGCAGAAGCTGCCAGGGACTCAACGTTAGAGACCCTCCCCGCAGGAGAGGACATCCATCCATGAGGGCTTACCCCAAAGGATTCTTGCATCTTCAGATTCCAAAACGAATGAGGTTGCTAGAGCTTCCAGGCCTGGGTAAATTAATGTCCACAGCTAAACGGTTGTATCATCAGATAACGTTCAGTCAGCACTGGGCTTTCTGCACCAGTGATCCAAAGCCCGGGGTCACATAAACATTTGCACTCCATCTGGAGCCATGTCTCCATCGGCGTTTCAGCGCCAGCACTTACCACCAGCTTGGCAGTAGGTGGTAGATAAATGTTTGAGGGACTGCGGTATCTAAATTTATTTTATTAATAGACGCTTGGAGCCAACTCATCCCTCTTTACAGAGGGGGAGATTTGTCTTATTTTTACTAAGTTCAAAGAAATACATTAGCTTAATGATCCAGAGCATTCCACCCTAACCCCACCCTGCATTTTGGCTTAATAAAATTTGAGTTAGATTTGAGCAGGCTTTGGGTAGGCATTTTGGGTTATCAAGGCACTTGATTCCAGTGTACTGGGGAACATGAGAGGGCAGGAATCCTCACATCTGCTCCTGACTTGGGCGGGATCTGTGTCCGGAAGTTGTCGCTCTCTTTGCCGCAAGGTATGTCAGATCCTGGAGCAGTGAGGAAACTCTTCGGCTGAGCCCGGAAGCTGCTGCTAATCGGGATTGGGTTGATGACAAAGAAAACCTTTCCTTTCCAATGTGTTACTCTGAAATTACCATGTACTATAAGTTCATAAATGTCTTGCTTTAAAGTTCCATAAAGAATATAGACCACCCTTTACGACATCAACTGACCAGGTAGAAGCGGTCACTGTGCTGGTCACTTTGTCATTGGTCCTAGGTCCCAGGGCCAGATGAGAAACGGGACTTGAGGGGTAAAGGTTTGTCCTGTGCAACCCACTGACATTTGGAGGGAGTGGGGCCTCTGGACTTCGGGGGTGAAGTGGAGCCCACGGGTCCTCATCCAAGTTCGAAGTTGGCCAGTGCCTGCCCCCTTCCCTCCGTGGGCCTCGGCATGAAGGATGGTTCTGAATAAGACAGTTTCCTGCCTTGCTCCTGCCAGACTGAGCCCTCGCCTCTGACCAAGAGGACAAGGTTTTCTGAACACTTCTGCCCTCCCCCCAGCCCCTGCCATTTCCAATAGCGGGTACCACTGATTTTTGGTTGCTTGATGTTTTCCTGATATTCTGTCTTCTTATTCTGTTAATCAATCTCAAAGAAGACAATGCAACAAAAAGAGGATTTTTTTTTTTTTTTTTTTTTTTTTTTTTTTACCACCGTTAATTCCAAAACAGGCTGAGCTAGGTGGAGAAGATAGATTTACCATGAGATTTGCTAAGCCTTAGACAAATCCCACGTTGAACTACCCTGAGTGCGTTTTACATAGAGCCTTTGTTAGGAGAACATGCTGGCATGTATTGTTATAGAAACGGGGTTTTATGGACTGGCCACAGAACCTGCCTGTTGTTTGTAATGTCTCTTGTGTGGGAGAATTTGCTTTTGTTCTAAACAGACACAGAAGAATGCCCCTGTTAAATTCGGGTCTAATTGCACACATACTAAAAGTGAATTAATAGTAACAGGTAATAGTAATACCATGTGATAAAGTACTGAATGAATGGCCCCAAAGCCCTAGAGTTCAGAAGGGGAAACGGGCCTTCTGGATGGGGTGTCAAGGAGGGGCCGCGTGTCAGCCGTGAGGAAGAGTGAAGAGAGCGCTTGAGGGTGGGTGGCAGGAGGGAACAAGTGTAGGGAAAGCATCCTGGCTGAATTGGAGTTTGTTTTTGGAAGGAGTGATGATGGTCAGTCACTTTTAGTGTTTTCTGTCTCATGCATAATGTGTTTAGTTCTCACAGTCTAATCAAGGGGACAACTTACGCTTTATAGGAGAAACGGGCAGTGAGTGACCAGGGCCTCGCCCAAGGCCAGTATCACTACTGGGGAATATAACTTGGACTCCAGCCTACTCTCCTGTCTCTTGGTCCCCTCCTTTCTCATTGAGTCCTGCTAAAGGAGAAGATTCTCCTTGGGAGTGGGTCCCAACCAGGAAGGAGACGGGCAGGAATTAATGGAACAAAGTATGTTGTTTCCTGTTTAATTTTAATTGGGCAAGAATCGTTTATACTCTTCTTAAAGCTCAAAGTGTGATGTGTAGGGAGGTGTTTGGGGACATAATGTGAAATGAGTTTGGCTGTTGTATCAGAGGAGATTTTGGAGTTCCTATCCCCAAATCCCAAATTGCTATCCCATCCTACCCTCTGTATTAAGTAGTGGGGTGTGTGTGTGTGTGTGTGTGTGTGTGTGTAGCAAACACTGATTTTTGATTAAAAGGCAAAAATATAAGCAAGTATCCATTGCTCTGATATACTGAGACCAGTAGTGTCTTTTCTCTATTTCTTCCTCACCTAAACGAGAGATCAGGAGGCACTTTAGAATTCACCTTGCATGCTAGTGAGTCTTTCACCCTCCAACACATAGGTTGTATTTTATAGCTGGAAGGGACTTTAGTGGCCACTAAGTTAGATCCCTTTATTTCATAGGTCCTGTAACTGAGAGTCAGCAGCCATCAAGCCCATCCAGCTGGCATGTGGCAGTCGGCCTCTCCCAATTCCCAGGATTGGTGTTCTGTCCACCCTGCAACCCTTGGAGAGCTGTTGCTCCAGGTGGCTTCAAGGTGGCTTTGGATACCCATGAAGAAAATCAGAGGGAGTGGGGCTTAACCAGGGTAGAAGAGTGGCCCAGCTCCCCAGGGTCCTCCCAAAATACCCTGCCAGGAATCCTCCTTTATGTCTTCCTCTTCTATTCAAGGAGGCTAAAAATGGCTCCAGGAAACATTTGCTTTTTCTTTTCCATCTCTAGACTCTGACAAAAAGCCTGCCATCGTGATTACTCCACAGTTCTGCAAATCCTGATGCCTCACAGCGTGTAATCGATCCAAACTCCAGGCTGAGTGACAGTCGGGGCAGAGCCATGGGGGGGTGGGGGGTGGCGGCATCCAGCCCCCTCCTTCCTTTCTAAGGGCCTTGGGCCCACTTGGCGAATTTGCCCAGGACCACACCGCTTCTCAGGGGCAGGGCTCGGACTAGCTGCTCTAATAAGCAATCAGGAGTATATTGTCAGTTTCTGGAGGTTGGTTATTTAGCCCTGTAATTCCCACTCCTCCTTTGGAGTTGGAAAGAAGATGGGTCTGGAGGAAGGCCCAGATGGGTTGGAGCTGTGGTTGATAGAGATTTGGGACTAGAAGGGACAGAAGGGACCTTGGGAAGGGGAAACAGGAAAAGCGCCCACAAGACACAGGCCCACAGGCCCTGGTGCGGAAGAGCAGGGACACTTGTTAGATTGATTTAAAGGAGGATCCGTTAAAGTCGGCATTTCCTCAGAGGAGCCCGCGCCTGCAGAGCCCCCCTTGCTTGAGTTGCACGCGAGTCTGGTATTGATCCTTGCCTCCTCCTAAGTGGCATCTCAAACTGCCCCATCAGAAAGGACACAGAGGACAGAAATGCGCATGTTGCCGTGGGAACGGACCTGTGTCGCACTAGGAACTTGACAATAATTAATGGAGACGAGACAGGGAAGGTTCCTTTTCTCGGCAGGGCGAGCCACTCTTGGGGCGAGGCTTGTGTTTATCCCTGAGCGATGCACCCCTCCCCCAGTTGCTCGGTGTTCAGTTCTCTCCATTGTTATCTCTTCTTCCTCTTGAGAAGATGGAGGTTGAGTAAAAATAAAAATAGCTCTTTTAAAAAAAAAGGAAAACTGTCTGCCAGATGGGAACCGAGCCTCGTAATTTCCTTTCACGTAGACGTGTGTGTGTGTACTGCCCTTGGTTCCCGGTGTAGCCTGAAGAGGGCGCGCTCTGGAATCCCGGCTCACCGCACACCAGCCAGCCGCGCACCATCACCTCACCCCTCTAAGCCAGCAAGTTCTCATCTGCAAAATAACAAGAATAATAACAACTATTGCTGTGCAGTGTTAGTGTGAGGATTAAATAAATGTAAACCACCTAACAGATAGGTTAACATAGTGGCACAGGAAATGGCAGCTAAGAATTTTTAGATCTTGGGAGTTTTGCCGTTTATATGACCCAGTGTGTTTCAGTGTATATAGTTCTGTGCAGTCATTAACCCTTCTAAAATAAATTCCCTGTAATGATTGCCCCCTAAACTTGCCCAGGTACCGTGCCTTAAAACACTTCAGAAGCCCTCTCTGAAGCAGATACAGCATGAGTTTCAGGAGTTGGTATTCTTGAGTTTTAGTCTTGATCCTTACTCCCCCCTCATTGTGCCACCCGTACATCATCTAATCACGCCACATCTGGTTTATTCTTTTGGTTTAAAAAGGGGTTAATATGCCACCGAAGATGAGTGAGCTTCGATTGAGATGAAATGTGGGAAAGTGTTTGAAAAACATAGAGAGGTATAGTGAGGCAATGAAGCAACTTTCACTGCACAACATTTAGCCTAGTTTGAATTACTAGCTGCACAGCATAATAGTAATATTTAAAATATCTCTGTAAATCGTGCTTTCCAGCCTTGTTTCCTAGTAAGCTCTGAGTCATAGAGGTCTTACTGTGTATAGAGGCCTTAAGTGTTGAGGTTTGGGTGTTTTCACATCCTCTCCGCTCTCTCGTCCTATCTCCCCTCCCTCCAGGCAGCAGGCAGTTATAAGTTTTCTCTACCACCTTTTCCTTTTATTTCTGTCCAGAGTTTAATTTGGGGTGTCAGGATTAGAGGAGTAATATCATTACCATTATTTGGGGGCACATTCCCTTCTGGTATTAAATTTGCCTTTCAGTTGACGTATACCAACTTCTCTGCCTCTCAGTGGGAGAGTTCTGTCTAGACCCTGAACATTTCCTGTTGTCTAACAGAGAGGTGTGTTATTTCTAAACAGTTTGAAGCCCAAGTGGCATGGAGAGGGGGAGCCCCCTCTTTTAAGTAGAATCGTTGGGAGGAAAATCCTTGAGGCACCCCTGTTGGTAGACACACTTTGTGGGTTTGAGAACACCATAATCATTAGTTCACCATTTCATTTATGTAGCAGCCCTTTGAGATAATTATTCATATTATCCCCATGTTATGGATAAACAGACATTTGAGAAGTAAGGCGCTGATTGGCTAGAAAGTGGGGAAATTGTAACTTAAATGTGGGCATTTTAACATTAGCATCATCTTCTATGCTGAATTGCCCAACAGAAGCATATACAGAGATCTGGTTTGTTCGTGTTTGATGTTTTAAAAGATATAAAGGCCAGGAGCAGTAGGAAAATTAAAAACAAAAAAGCTTTAGGGGGAGAAGAGCAGAGTATCATCCCCCCGAATCTTGGTTTGATTTTTGGGAGAATTGCAAAAAAAAAAAAACCAAGTGGGGTGAGGGGGTCTCCTGAAAGTTTTCCATTTCCTCTGACTTTTGGAAATTGGTGAGGTTTGTTTTTTAACCATTTGAAGAAGTCTGATCATTTACCCAAAGGTGTTTCTCTGCCGTTTTTATTTTAGTTCCTTCCTTTGTGTTCCCACGCACTAGTGTTTCTGATGGCTGGTGCTGGAGGGGACTTAACGTTGTGTCCAGGTCTGGGGTGAACCATCCTCAGATCCCACCTGGCATGGCCACTCAGCATCAGCACGGCGTCCCTGCCACGTGGCGTTGGGCTTTTCCAGCCTGCAGGAAAGCGTTTGGACCCCTCTCGCAGCCCTCCCCCTCACACACCCTTGCACCCCATACTCACGTGGAAACGAACACACAGTCGGCTGGGATTTTGTAACGAGAGAACAGAGGCTTGAGCGGTGTCTCACACACGTTTGAAGTTGAGTGTTTCAAGATAAAGTCTAAAAGGACCAACTGTAGTTACGCCTGCTGCAACCTGGGAAGGTCCTTACAGCCCCCAGCCTGTTCCTTGTTCTCCTGCTGCTCAGGTCCTTCTGTCAGATGACAGAACTAAACAATTTAGTAAAGAGTTTGATGTCCTTTATTCAAGGGGACACAGTCCGTGGACAGAGGAGTGCCGTGCCTCACAAGTGGTGGAGCATGTTTCCTTAGGGATTTGGGGCGAGAGCAGGTTTCCAGAGGTTAGAAAAGGGGCAGCGCGGGAGCAGGGCGTGACTGGCTAGGAGGTTGGAGGTTTCCTTAGGAGGCGAGCGGGTCCTGTTTTCTGGGGCGAGGTGAGCTGGAGGACTGGGATGGGTGTGTGTTTGGGCTCCTTGACAGCTGTTTCCCTCAAGGGCAGTCCGACTTAGGTTTGTGACGTGGGCCGAGCCACTGGGGTGGCCTCTCTTTTGTGGGTCCTGGTACTCGAATTAACTTTACCAATTCTAATTCCATCCACACTGTTCCTCTCACGCTCAGTTAGGACATAACCTCTTCTGGCCTCGCAGATACCTGCTGCCATTAGGAGAATGCTTCCGTCCCTCTTGCTCTGCGGTCCTGGGCGTATGGTGCCTGACACACGCTGTTTGGTCACAGGCTCGCTGGTCAGGGCGCAGGCATTAAAGAGACGAGAGGAAGAGGCCTCTGTAGAGCAATGAGAAATGGCAGGAGCCCCTGCCCCAGAATTCACATGCTTCCTTAGAGGCAGTTAATCCCCACCCCTCAACTTTGAACAGAGGTTCAGCAGGAGCCACCTGGACACGAGAAGAACAAGGGACCGCTGTGGGTGGTCACTTTGTCAACCTCAAGAAATGACCGCTAATCCAGAGAAAATGAGAAGAACTGAAAGCTGGCCCGCGAGAACCAGGTGCAGAGTCCGGGGACTTCTCCCCCCGAGGGCTCTGGGCACACCCCTCCATCAGGGCCATCTCCCCTGTTAGGAGGGGGCCCAGGGGAGGAGGCTGCTGGGCGTGCCTTGGAAGAGGGGGGCTCCAGTGTCGGCCTCAGACTGTGTCTACACAGTCGCTCACGGAATCCTAGATGGAGGCCACCACTTTCTGTTTTAAATATCTGATCTTTTTCTTACCTCGCCATATTGCTTGATTTTGATGTAATGTTATCACTTGACCTAACATGAATAACAAATCCTAGCATTTCTGACATACCTGAAATGTATTAGTTGTGACGTTTCTGAGAGACGATGCCATTTTGCGGGGGGTGGTGGGAGGTTGTAAGTAAACTCTTATAATGCAGACTTCCCTCGATGCCCGAAGAGGGATTGGTTCCAGGACTTGCCGCCCGCGGGGACGGAGGGCCAACTGGAGCGTGAAAAGCTTGACTTTTAGAGACATTTCTTTTTCCATTGCTATTATTTGAAAAAATCTGCCACTTGTGGTAAGGCCTCTGGCCATAATCTTATTTCCTCGGGGTCAAGGCACATTCTTCTATGTTTGCCAGTCCTTTTTTGTAGAAGAGAAAGTCGAGAAAAAAATAACATAATCTGAGACTGGGTACTTAACGTGGTCACTTGTTAGCCAAGTTATCTTCTCTTTACATGTTTTCCATCTAGCGCTTAACTGAGGATCTCAGCTACAGAGGGTAAAGTGGGAAGCAGGCAAGACCTTACCGTCGGACTAGCTGCCGCCCACACCTGCGTGTGCCCAGGTTGCTGCACACCTGGCTGCCTTTCCTCTGTGAGGCCGGCTCATAGCACACACCGCTGCCCAGTCCATCTGTGGGCGTTCAGGTCACTCCATGTCGGCCCTGGGTGCTGAACCAAACCAGAGGCCACCGAGGATATAGCAGGCATATAAAACATCATCCCTGCTCTCAAGGCAGTAGTCAAGTTGGAAGTAATAAAAACAACACATACGAAATAACAGCAAAAATATAAGATATGTGATTAGTTCCTGAACTCTGTGGTCCAGACAGAGACCACAGACGTATAGGTTTGGGGGGGAAGGGGAGACCTGTGAGAACTGGAATGGTTGGAAATGACTCCTAGAAGGAAAGATGTGCCTTGACCTGAACCTTGAAAGGTGGGTAGGGTACAATGAGTTGGCTGAGGAGGTAGGATGGCAGCCAGGCCAGGTTCATCTTCTGGCCAGGGGCGTGTGGGCAACCTGGTGGCAGCTCTGTGGAGTAGTGAGATCAGCCTGAGGTGCAACCTCAGCTAGAAGGGGGAGTAACGGGCGACAGAGAGGAGGGTGGGAAGGATGGAGGCGGGCGATGGAGGCATGAGCTTGTTCTTGACACAGGAGATGATAGAGACCCACTGAAAATTTCGAGTGTGTGTGTGTGTGTGTGTATCTTTACCTATTGCTTTGTTTATTTAAAACGCTCACCTTGAAAATGCCTTTTTTTGATTTTGATATAACTGATTAAAAGGAATAGACATTTGAGGTAGTCAAATTAGACTACTCTCATATTTTTTTTTTTTACTTTATCCTTTCTTTCCAGTAAGTCACACCCTTTTACTCAACCCCCCTCCATCATCCTCACAAAACCAGCACTTGAAAATTCCGCTGATTGGGTGGAGTGTCCCGCCTTTTTCATCTTGAGCCAACCTTGGGAAACGACCCAAACCAGCAGGTGGCAAACCTGTTTTTACGTTTAAAGCAGCCAGAAAGTCCTCAGAGGTGTTTTCGCTGTGCATCTGCAAAAATCATATGGATGGCAGTAGTAGCTCTGAAATTCTTTATGAAAACTGGGTTCCTTTTTCTCTAAGCTTCCAGCTTCTGTGCTCATTTGTAAATTGTGTCACTTCCATGATTAAACAAAAACCTCTGAAGAGTGATCGGTTACCATCCCTTAAGTAAACTTTTCTAAGGCTGTTAGATAAACTCTGTCCTTGGACTGAATGAGCACGTTTTTTTTAACGTTTTGGTATGGGTCGGAAAGCGCTGCATGAATGGGCACGTGTGCACTTTCTGGGCTGTAGTTCTGAGCTGGTTTCTGCCCTCTTGGATGATCTGTTTCCACCTTCTGCTCATCTGTTTTAGCCTAAACCCACCAAGGGACGAATGCGCATCCACTGTCTGGAGAACGTGGACAAGGCCCTTCAGTTCCTGAAGGAGCAGAGAGTCCATCTTGAGAACATGGGGTCCCACGACATCGTGGATGGGAACCACCGGCTGACCCTCGGCCTCATCTGGACCATCATCCTGCGCTTCCAGGTAAGGGACTTGGCCCGGCGATTCGGCCTCCCTCCTGGGTATGAGCATCCCTGTGAAACTGGCCTCCCCATTCCAGAGGGACCAGGAAGACCAGGTTGAAATGTCATCTCAGAGTCAGCTGAGCAGAGCGGCGGGTCACATTTGGCTGCCCTGTAGGCATGTGGCAGCTAGCCATATCCTCCCTCAGTTTTGCTAGCCCCTGAAAGTCTTGACTCTCCTGGCAAATAAGAGGGTTTCTGGGCTGCGTCTTAGCCCACCACTTCGCCGACACCTACTGTAGACGTCTGGTGTCTGCTGCTCAGCGTTCAGGAGCAGAGGTGTAAGGGTGTGGTCGATGCTAGGTTACTACCACTAGACTGTGTGAACTTTGCCAGATTGTGGCATGCGTCATAGAATATCTTTAGGCAAAGCTGCTTAGGATCATGGCACATGCGTGGGCTCTGTTTTCACCTTCTCCTTCTCCTTTGGATGTGAGGAAGCAGTTTTCAGGGGGGATGTGCCAAAAAGCCTTCTGCTTGTTTGAATTGATGACGATTTTATGGGTTTGTTATACCCGAGGGAAAGGTTCTAAGTATAGGAATACTGTAAGCCAGAAGGTGCTCTCAAGGTCACTTTGTCCCGTTCCTTCACTTTATGAGGGAAGGGAGGAGCCTTGCCAGGGATCACACAGCCAGTCAGGGCTGCTGTGCGCGCTCCTGACCCCTTGGAAGAGAGCTCAGCCTTTCTCGTCTGTGAAGCACCTCCGGCCTGATGACTGGTTCTTTCTCCAGGCTGTTGCTTCATGCCCCTGCTTTTCAGTTAAAATCTGAAATTCAGGAAACACTTCTTACCATGGCGTCAGGTTACCCTGCAAACAAAAGTCCAAACAGTCCTGTCTCCACTGTGGCTGTGTTCTCTGTATCTTCCCTTCCTGTTAAGCCCCTTTGATGAAGTTTGATTGTTTTTTTTTTTTTTTTCCCTACGTAAATAAAAATCTCACCAACAAAGGGCCATGTCAGAAATCAAATTATAGCTCTCTTTGTATTCTTACTAAAACGCTGAAATCAACCTCTAACCAGTCGTTTTCCTTCTCGCTTCCCTCGGGATCGGGCAGCTCTAGTTCAGTGGTCTGGGTGGGTATGTGGGAGGAGGGAGGGGGTAGGGGACCAAACCAGAGCTGTACAGAGACACTCCCTGCATGGGGGGTTCCTAAGCCTGGACCTGCCTTGGGAAAGCCGTTTACTCATTCAGGTTCCCTGGTCCCAGCCCCAGCGCTTCTAATTAAATAGGTCTGAGGCGGGGAACCACTGTGAAGGTGACATCGTTAGTGGAGATTTAATTGCAACAATCAGTGACTTTATTTTGCAAACAGAACTCTTCTGCAGGTTTCTGTCATTTAGTTCCTGAATGATTTGAAAACAGAGTGAATACCATTACATTCACTAACTATTGCTCTTGGCCTTAGGCCAACAGGACTCTCCTGGAGCATCGCCTCAGTTCTGTAGAGTAAAAAGTCCTGTTTCTCTTGCCTTTGGCCTGTAGCAATCAGAGCGTGGAAGGGCGTCCTGACAGCAGCTTCTCTTGACAGCGGGTCTGTGCCCGTGGCGGGGAGCTGGCACACACAGCCCTTTCCAGGATTCTCCACGTGAATTGGGTTGCGTCATTGACTAATTAGCTTCCTGCCAGCTTGCCTTTTTCTGTGCTTGAACCTGTAAATGCTGATACGTAGTTTCTCCCTTTCCTTTGAGGCTGATGTCACTGCATGGCCTGCAGGGTTGGTGTCTGACATGACCCCACCTCCCGCAGCAGTTTTATCACATCATCCCCCGCTCCACAAACATGTATTGATTCTGCACCAGCCAAGGCCCAGCTCACATTCTGCGTCCTCCGTGAAGCATCTCTCTCCCCACCGCCCCCCAGCTCCTGAATGTGCAGCCTTGTCTTACATTTCCTCTGTGTGTGTGTGTGTGTGTGTGTGTGTGTGTGTGTCTCCAGAGTCCCCAAGACGTGGCCTGCCCTGATGTGTGTAGCAGGTGTGCATTAAATACCGATGATGACAGACAGGTTTTATGCTGCTTTCCCTTAAAAGAGAGTAAAAGATGGTGTGAGAAACTGGAATGAAAGTTGTCGAGTTTGCCTAGTCCACATAGGGAGCTGTCTTCACTTCAGAAGGGTAGATTTTGTTTCTAAAAGAACAAGTCTGGAAACAGATTCCCTTCGCACTGAGGCATAGGAAAGCTGACGGGGGTTAATGTGTAAAATTCCACCTGCCTTTCTTGGTGAGTTCGTGTCTTACTCCTTGAGCGAAGGTTATTCTTGCACACTGTTTGGAGTTTGGAGTCTGTGCAAGCTCAGACTTCACTTACAACAGTTAAAAATGCAGAATTTTTTTTAGAAGTGTAATTATTTCAATTTCTAGGTGTTTTTCCTAGTTGAAAGTTTCTAACTTTTTAATCTTACATGTATGTATTTTATCCTCCTCCTACCTCTTTCTCTTAAAAAGAATTCTGGGGCGTGTTTCTAGATTAAATGGAAAGACCTTTGACAGGGGCCAGGACAGGGAATCTTGGAATGGTTAGAGCTGAAAGAGAGGCCAACACCCTTTCCCCTGACTCCATCCCACATTTTATCATTATAATCAAGGAACTAAAGGCAAAGGGGTATTTAGAGCGTTTGTTTAAAATCACGTAACTGGTAGGCAGCCCGTCATCCAAAGAGCTGACGTGTATGGATCCTTACTAAGAGCCCAGCCCTTCATACTTTGCATTTGTTCAAGTGTACAGCAGCGCTCCGAGATAGCCACCCCTCAGAGGGGAAGCCGAGGAACTAGCCCAAGGACACGCAGTAGGTGGGGGAGCCTGGATTCAGACCCAGAGAGTCTGACTTTGGTGCCAGTAGACCAGGCTCTATGTCCTGTTGAGAATCAGCGGCCTCTGAGTAGCTGATGAATACAGGCTGTCTTAGTCCATTCAGGCTGCTAAAACAAAGTACCACAGATTGGGTGGCTTCCAAACAATAGAAATTTATTGCTTACGGTTCTGGAGGCTGTAAGTCTGAGATCAGGGTGCTAGCGTGGTCAGGTGAGGGCCCTCTTCCGGGTTGCATACTTCTCATTGTGTCCTTACATGGTGGAAGGCGCTAGGGATCTCTCTGGAGCCTCTTTTATAAGGCACAAATCCCATTTATGAGGGCTCTACCCTCATAACTTAAGCATCTCCCAAAGGCCCTATCTCTTAACGCCATCACCTGTGTGGCTTAGGATTTCAACATAAGAATTGGTGAGGGTGTGGGAGACAAACATTCAGACCATGGAAGCACAGCATTTATGGGCACTCTTTCTCTGAGAGTTTGGGTCAGTTTTCAGGAAATGGTGCACGCACTGTCCTCATCAACAAAGGACTCACTCACCCTGGTGTAAAAAAATCTTTGGTTGTGAAAAAACAAACGGTATTTTTCTAGGGTCTGCTGAGGTTCAAGGTGTACCGTATGCACCACTGTTCTAGCTTGTAGTTGGAGAAGACGGGCTATGTTGGGGGTAGAAATGACCCCTAATAGGTTCTTGGAAGTCAGGCAGGTAACTAGTCTTCACTTCAGTCTTATCTTTGTGCAAAATAGAGAACCTAGTTCTGGTTGGTGTTTCTAAGAAGTGAACCCTGGCTTCAGAAAGCAGTTCTCATTGACCCTCGGAGTAGGCAGTCTGCAGGGCTAGGTGTTGATCTAAAGTTTACTCTTTATGTATATGCAGACCTGTTCTTCTGTGGCTTTCATTAGGAAGCTAACGCATCTATTGGTCTAATATTTCTTTGTAAATCTTAGATCCAGGATATCAGCGTGGAAACTGAAGACAACAAAGAGAAGAAATCTGCCAAGGATGCATTGCTGTTGTGGTGCCAGATGAAGACAGCTGGGTGAGCACGAACTCAGGGGGTTAGGGGCTGCTTCTCCCAGGACTAAGTTCTACCAGAGTCATCACTTACAAGGTGTTGACGAGTATCTTTTTCCACCACTTCCATTGAGACGTCTTGTTGACTCGTAAGTAGTTGATGCGCTGACATTTCAGCTAGCTCTCAGAACAGGAGTGGATTTATATCCTGGACCTGTCATTTGCACAATCAGTTTCCCTCTGTTTATTAAGGAAGTTCCAGAGAGAAGTTAATCTTGAATTTTAAAACCCTGAAACCATGTTTAAGAATCTCATCCATGATATTTGTAAAAAGTTGTGGGTTTTCTCCTCTCTTTAATTTCTGTTGCTTTGGGAAGCTCTGTGCATTAAACTTAAGGGTGGGTGGTCTTTGTACGTTTTCTCAGTTTCCCTTTCTTTTATTCTCTCATTGAAATTTCAGTGAAGATATTTTTTAGAGAATCGCATCTTGCTTATTGCTCACTGAAACTGTCGGAGCTCCTCGGTACTAATTGAGAATTGGTTTTCTGCCAGGTTAATTTTGCACCAAGTCAGGACTACTTGGAGGACAGATGTAACTAATGGACATGATCAGTCAGTGGTAACTATGGAAACTATAAAGAGTGTAAGGCTTAGTAAGGGGATCAAGTTAGGAATGAACTTTTAATCAACCACAGGTAGAAAGTTATTAATAATCAATGTGGTGTAGAGTAGCTGATTGACTGCGGGTAAGTTTCAAACATAGGGAATTGTTTCAGGGAGGTACTAGATTTACAAAACTTCATCCAGTTCAGTGGGATAAGGAAGAAGGAGAGCTGAGTCTTTGAACAGGTAATCCCAGCTACTCCCTCTCCCGGAGTGCCGTGTGAACTCGGGTCTTGGTGTCTGCAGGGTTCTGATAGCTGTGCTGGGGGCGTGGAAAGCCAGTGAAGCAGGGAGACGTCAGAGGCATCTAGTCGTGGTCACTTTTTTCTCAGTAAGCCTGGTGTTTTCAGTCAAGGACGCAGATCACAGATCGAATTACCAAGAAAGAAAAGCCATGTGGACGTGTGTTTTATTCTTATTTTCCAACAAGGAGAAGTTGAGGCGGATCTTAGCTTCGATTTGATTGTCCTTATTGATATTCACTGCCCGACATTTTCGCAGTGCCTACAGACTTTTTCTTTTTTTTTTAAACACTGTGTTTAGCAAAAGCACAGACCTTTATTTGATAATTGTGTCGCTCTTGTCTCGTGCCTCGTGTTTGTTAGGTACCCCAACGTCAACATTCACAATTTCACCACTAGCTGGAGGGACGGCATGGCCTTCAATGCACTGATACACAAACACCGGTGAGTCCTTAGAGGTCATGCTAACAATTTGGGGGTGGAATGTTGACATCCTTGTGTAGCAGATCTGGGTGACTTTCAGTCCTCATGTCCGTTGCCCTCGCTGTTGCATCACGGTGGAAATTTCTGCCTTCCCCGTGAGGAAGGTGAGAGAGAGTGTGTAAATTCTCCCAAACAAAAGAAACAAGTTCACCCATTCTCTTCATAAACTTTGAGGTTGTTTATTCAAAAATCGGGTTTCATTGTTTGATGATTAACTAAAACCGTAGGCTTTTACTCTGCTAAGTGGACACTTTTGGAGTAGTAATCGAGTCCCACGGGTCACACGGTGTGTTTTCAAGCCACGGTTTCTGTTGTGTTCCACTGTTGCTCTACACAGGCCTGACCTGATAGATTTTGACAAGCTAAAGAAATCCAATGCACACTACAATCTGCAGAATGCATTTAACCTTGCAGAGCAGCACCTCGGCCTCACTAAACTGTTGGACCCCGAAGGTAAGGACTCAAGGGGTGAAAGGTGGGACTGTCGGTATCTCTTGCACTGAGGGGTAAATATAAAATCTGCTTTGTGTCAGTTTGTTGTATTCATACAGTGTGCTTTGGGAATTATCTAAGGAAGAGGAGTTTAATTTTGGTGTGGGAGTTACTTGAGGATTTGTGTAAAGGATTACATCTGAAAAGGCCTTGAAAGATGAGTATGATTTAAACATGTGCCAGAGGAGAGGGCAGGGCAGGCAGAGGGATTTGTGTGAGCAAAGGAACCAGGAAAGAGGAAGGTGTGATTGGGGACTAACAGTTTATTGGGGGTGGTGTTAGCGTGATGTTGGGAAAAATACAACTGGAAAGGTGGGTGGGGGCCCAACAGGTTACGGTCTTTAGAGGTTATTCAGCAGGCAGTGGGGAGTCACTGAAGCCCCCTAGCCTCTGTGCTCAAGGAAGAGAAGCTGCCTTAGGCTCTCATACATGCTTGTTGACTGGCGTTCATCCCACGGTGGCAAGAGCGTGGTTTGGCCTGGGTAGAGATAGGGGCAGGGGCCTCCTTAGGAGACTGTGCAGTGTTTGCTCCTGAGCAAGAAGCGCTTCAGTGAGGAAGGTGCACCCGGAACGTGTGGGTGGCAGAAGGAGTAACACGCGCAGTCCCTCCTCGTGGCTGGCTGCTTGGCGGCCCAATCTCTGCACAGAACCAACCTCTCTGCTCTGCGGATCCCTGCAGCAGGACCCTGAAGACTGACTGCAGGTGACATGGAGCAGACCTGTGTGGGACAGTCCCATAGGTTGTAAATCCCTTGCTTACCAAAATCCTAACTGTAGGCTTCATCTTAGCATGAGCTATCACAGGAACGTTCTCTGATGTCGAGAAGCATTTAAAACGTAAGAGGATTTGTTTGTAGGGCTGGAGCTTTTTAGACCCTCTCAGCTGTTAGCAAATATTAGAGAGAAAAAACTGTATGTGAGTGAAAGTTTAAAGCTCTTATAAATATAGAACAGGAAGTTGAACTCCCCAGGGGCAGATCGAGGTCGTGAGGCTGCCAGGCAGGCGTCTTGCTATTTTCCAGTGCATCAGATGCACTGATAGTTTCACTACAGGAAGCTGAGATAAAATTATCTTTGTGCTAGCCCATTAAATGATTTCTCAATATAAACACAAAACTAAAATTCCTTGGACTGTGATAAATCTTTGTGCTTAACCCCTGCCTTACTCTGGAAGGCCATCCTCCCTGAGCCCGAGCTCTTTGTGCTTGGATAAAGAATCTTCTTTTTTTTTTTAATCACTATGACAAAAAGAAATTTAATAAGTTGCTCATTAGTTACTCTTGCTAATCACCACCCACTACGAAAAGGGGATTGATGTTCCCCAGATCATTTCGAAGACAAGGAGCTAAAAAAAGCAGTCGATGTCACTTATTCTGTGGGTTTGATCTTGATTATTAGTTGTCCTTAGCTGCTGTTAGTTGTCCGGTGCCCCAGAGAGCATCAGTTAAAATAAAATTGTAAACAAGTTAAAAAAGGTTTTGCTTGCTCACTCTTTCCCAGTTATGTCGACATTTTGTGTTTATTAAATTGCATACAGGGATGGCATTTTTTCCTGGCCTTCCTCCAGTTCTGTATCCACGGGGCCCACTTTGATGGGGCCAAACAGACACAGGAGTTGGCCACAGGGGCCCTGGGGTGGGAACAGTAGCTGTGGCCCCCACTGCCATCAGCTGCCTCAGTGTCTCTGGGCAGGGAGCTTTCCCGCCCTGTGCCCTGGTAGTCAAGTCTTTAAAACAAGAGAAACAACCTGCCTCACACAGGGCTGCCAGGAGGATAGAAATGAAGGCGCGTGTGCGGATGCACATTGAAAAAAGAGCCCCATACGTCAACAAAGAGCTATCTGTGTGTTCTCTCCTCCGTCTATCCTGAGTTGAGTACTTCCCTCAACATTGCCATACCCCGAAGACTGACCACCTTCATTCATTTGCTCCCTCCCTCGATAAATATTTATTGACCACCCAACCTGTATATAGACAGCACGTTAGGAGGTGGGGAGGCACGGTGGCCCAGGGCTTCCCAAGACTGGGTTCCTGCCTTGGAAACTCAGTCTTGTAAGACTAATGAAATGTGCATAAGTAATCATAGGACCTGGCAGAAAGCAAACCATAAACAAAGCCTTTTAGGGAACAGAGGAGACAGTCATTCCAGCTGTAGGGATCGGAAATGGCTGTGTTGGAGTGGTGGCTTCTGAGCTGGACCTGAAGGGTAGGAAGAAGGTGGTGTGCTGGGGAAGGCCCTTTCGGACAAAGGGAGGCTGTAACCGGAAGGAATATTGGGAATTGAGGGGTGGTAAATAGTCCAGTTTGGTTTAGATCTATAGTGCCTTAGAAGAACCAGTAGGCTGTAGAATGAGAAATGTCTAGAATGGCACTTGGCACTTAGAGGAAGCTTGATAAATATTCGATGGATAGATGGAAGGAAGGGAGGGAGGGAAAGAAAGTTAGGGCAAATTGTAGAGGCCTTTGGGGTTTATACTTTATTTTTCAGGCTGCAGGGCACTTCTGAGTAATTTGGGCTTGGAGGGAGCTGTGCTTCACAGCTGTGCTTCTGGAAGATCAGCCAGGCACAGTGTGTAAAGTGAATCGAGTAGCAGGGAGACCCAGTGAGGAAGCCATTGCTTCAGGTCTGGTTATGTGACCATGAGAGCTGGACCCGAGAGTGACAGTAAGGATTCCATAAATAGAATCATCAGGTCTCAGACCCGGTGACTAACTGGATATGGGTAACAAGGAGATAAAGATGTCCATGGACTCAGTGGCCGGGAAAGATTCTGGTGCCACTGGCAGAAATAAGGACCACAGAGAAACACAGACCAGCTTAGGGGTCGGGGAGGCAGGGAGGTGAATGTGGTGTGTCTGGGTGGTAACCACATCACTGAGATATCTGACTCAGTTCTTACTATGTTCTTCATTTCTGTGTAGTAGTTTTGTATATATTTTGTCATCTCAGTAGCCTGGGATCCTCTAGAGAAAGGATCATGTCTGTTAAGACTTTTATGTCCTTCTGTCATACAGAGTGAAGTAAGTCCGAAAGAGAAAAACAGATACCGTATGCTAACACATACATATGGAATCTAAAAAAAAAAAAAAAAAAAAAAGTGGTTCTGATGAACCTAGGAGCAGGACAGGAATAAAGACGCAGATATAGAGAATGGACTTGAGGACACGGGGAGGGGGAAGGGTAAGCTGGGACGAAGTGAGAGAGTGGCATGGACATATATACAGTACCAAATGTAAAACAGATAGCTGGTGGGAAGCAGCTGCATAGCACAGGGAGATCAGCTTGGTGCTTTGTGTCCACCTAGAAGTGTGGGATAGGGAGGGTAGGAGGGAGACCCAAGAGGGAGGAGATATGGGCATATACGTACACATATAGCTGATTCACTTTGTTATACAGCAGCAACTAACACACCATTGTAAAGCAATTATACTTCAATAAAGATGTTAAAAAAAAAAAAAAGACTTTTATGTCCTTAT
Source organism: Balaenoptera borealis (assembly GCF_965194805.1). Taxonomy (NCBI): domain Eukaryota; kingdom Metazoa; phylum Chordata; class Mammalia; order Artiodactyla; family Balaenopteridae; genus Balaenoptera; species Balaenoptera borealis. The sequence goes on along the minus strand of NC_138871.1, from coordinate 45,962,925 downwards.
TGCAGTAGAAGGCACTTATGAATGTTCATATAATAAAAGAGCCAGGGAGGTGATTTCATCCCTGTTAGTTAACTTTATAATTAACACACTGATGGCAGAACTCTCAAGCCCAAAAAATGAAGATACGGGCCTGTGCAGTGCTGAGCAGCTGTTCCGGGTTGTTCCTGCTGCCTGGGTGGCGGTGCCGTGAGCAGAGTACTGAACAGAATCTTCTCTGGGTTGCAGATATCAGTGTGGACCACCCCGATGAGAAGTCCATTATCACTTACGTGGTGACTTATTACCACTACTTCTCAAAGATGAAGGCCTTGGCTGTTGAAGGAAAACGAATTGGAAAGGTGAGCTCACACCACTTTTGTAAGTTGTGAGACGTAATTAAGGTTCGCATCTTAATGTGCCGCCACCACGCACTCAGACGTTTAGCTATTGGGAGTTCGTGGCAGGTTCTCCACACGGCAGGGAAGTGGGCAGCAGCCTCTCGATCCCAAAGAGTAACAGGAGGCAGGAGCGGTGGGTGGCTAAAATACTGAGGAAGGGATTTCAGGGGGATCTCAGACCCAGAAACACCCCTCCCCTCAACCTTGCCAGAAAATTGGGTATTGAAAATCTGATTGAGTTGCCTGATGTCATGGACGTGAAAATCCTACTTACCACGCTTGGAAAGTCCTCATCAGTATTACACTTTTTAAATTTTTTTGTTTGGCTGATGTTCCCCTGCCATATATTTCAAAACAGCAGATCAGATGACATTGTCTTCTCCGTGCAATGGAATGGAAAATTCATGGGCATTGGCATTCATGGGACAGCACCAAGCAAAATAGAGCCCTTTTTGTTCCTGTAGGAATTTCAGAGCTGAGGTATCAGGAGTCATTCAGGATCTGAAACCCTTTGCCTGGGGGTAGGGAGGTTACAGAACCAATTACAGTTGAGTTAAGTTGTCATTGCTCACAAATGATAGCCACGGTCTGAGTGCTTATTAGCACATGGTTCTTGGAGTTTTAAAAACTCTTGTGCCTAAGTCTCATAGAACCGTTTCAGAGCCAGCGCTGAAGTGTGTGCGGGCTCCCATAGGGCTGCAGTCATGTCTCCCTTACGCAGGGATATGATCTTGTTTTTCCATTTTTCTGACTCTTGTTTACAGGTGCTCGACAATGCTATTGAAACAGAAAAAATGATTGAAAAGTATGAATCCCTTGCCTCTGACCTTCTGGAGTGGATTGAACAAACCATCATTATTTTGAACAATCGCAAATTTGCCAACTCGCTGGTTGGGGTTCAACAACAGCTTCAGGCCTTCAACACCTACCGCACTGTGGAAAAGCCGCCCAAGTAAGATGCAGAGTGTAATGCATTGCCCTTCTTACGGGGAGAGAGGTGATTGCAGCCGCAGACCCCTGTTTTCTGACTTGCATGGTCTCATCTCTCAATGAATGCCTCTCGCCAGCGGCCTGTCCTCCTCCTTTTACTCTGAGCCTGTGTTGCCGAGATGTATTCCAAATTATACCCTCTGTGAGCCCTTTCCAGCAGAAATGTGCCACTGGTACGTGTGATACGTGAGAGTCCCAAGAAACGGTGCAGGTCCCCAGTTCCTTATCCAAAGCTCTTGTGCCTAATGTGTTTCAGAATTCCATCGTTTCTGGATTTTAGAGAAGTAACAGGGTACATGCCAGGTGGTTCTGAGGCAGTTAACTCATATCAGGCCTCCTCACATATCTGTAGCAAAACATGTAATTATTCACATTGTGTGAATTAAAAAAACAATAGTTTCATATCCGTTCAGATCAGGTTTTGCTGCCCCCAGAAGTCTGATTTTTCACATATTTTAAAGATACGTAGTTGTCCAGTAAATATTGTGGCCCTTATCTCTTGCTTATTATGACAAGAGTCATCCCTCCTTTTTCTGAAAACTTCACTCAGTTGTGAATTCCTGGCTGAGGTCTCCACAACCCATTGACAGTGACCCTAGGTGGGCGTTTGAAATGATCCTTGTTGAATGCATTCAGCTGTGCTCTCCGAATGAAGCCAGTTCATCGTCCAGGGCTTGGGGTCTAAATCTTGATTGAGATGATTAACAAAAGAGTAGCATTCTGTGCCCCTGACTGTAAATCTCAGCAACAACAACGAACCACAAGAAAAACCCCACAGTTTGGCACATACTGAGGTCTTCAGTACCCAAAAACTAACCCACTGCTCTAACACGCAAGCGTTTCACATAAAAATCAGACTGGAGATAAATGCCTTTTAAAATTGTGAGGCTGCACAAAGTGTGTTTGTTTATTTATTTATTTATTGACTGTGTTGGTTCTTCATTTCTGTGTGAGGGCTTTCTCCAGTTGTGGCAAGCGGGGGCCACTCTTCATCGCGGTGCGCAGGCCTCTCACTGTCGCGGCCTCTCGTTGCGGAGCACAGCTCCAGACGCGCAGGCTCAGTAGTTGTGGCTCACGGGCTTAGTTGCTCCGCGGCTTGTGGGATCTTCCCGGACCAGGGCTCGAACCCGTGTCCCCTGCATCGGCAGGCAGACTCTCAACCACTGCGCCACCAGGGAAGCCCCGAAGTGTGTTTTTTTATTTTATTTTATTTTATTTTATTTTATTTTATTTTATTTTATTTTTTTCTCTTCTCTAGAAGCAGATGCGTTTTTCCTTTTGAAAGAACAAAATATAGTATAATGTTTATGGCTGGTTTTCTCTGCTTAGATTTACTGAGAAGGGGAACTTGGAAGTCCTGCTTTTCACTATTCAGAGCAAGATGAGGGCCAATAACCAGAAGGTCTACATGCCCCGGGAGGGGAAACTCATCTCTGACATTAACAAGGTAAAACCGATCCGTCTGGCCTCCTTCGTGGGCCCTGTCCTCCTGTGTGGGCGCCAGCCTCCTGTAGGTTTTCAGGTTCTATCAGTGGGTCTTGATTGCTAAGAGATCTTGAAAGGCTTCCTTCCTGGCCTGCCTAGTTGATAAGCGGCAGTCATTGCTCACGTAGTGCTGAGGGTCAAGGGAGTGCTTGTGGTGGTTTGGGGGCAGGTGGCTGGCAGTGTATGTGTGTGTGTGTGTTAGATTTTATCAAACCAGGTTCAGCCTGCTTACCTTGTCACTCAGATACATAATCAGTTTACCTGTCATTTGTCCCAGGCAATTGGCTCAAACATCTTTAAATTGCAAAAGGGAGAATTCAAAACCTTATTTCATGTATCTGGAATCCCTAGAGGTGAGAGCTTAGGATTTTGACTCCTTCCGTCAGAGAAGCTGTCAAAAAATTTGTTTCCATGCCTGTTATATCTGCAATTATAGAATTTCATGGTGGGCATTATTTCCAAGCAGAAATCTGAAAAATCTAGAACTGTGGTCAGTTGTACACATTTAGATTCTTTTAAGTGGAATTTTTTTTTTAATGTGAAGTAAGATATATTTCATAGGAATGAATTTAATTGGTGAGTATTTTAGAAAAAAAATACTCAGATATGTGAATTAAAAATAAGTGACTTCAGAGTGGGGTGAATGAGAGATTCATAGTATGATTTCTTAGAAGATGTCATTTATCTTTTTTACATCAGAGCTGTTGAAGATACTTTGCTTCCTCTCAATTAAAGTTAAGGGCTTTGTAACTTAGCTACATTGCTCCATATCTACACTGCTTTGTTTCCCAGATGTGACATAGGATCTTTAGATTTAGATAAGGGAGAGTGTTCCCATGGGGCTCAACTGAGAGAAAATGATTTTTTTCCCAAGGCTTAAGAGTCAGTGAGGTTGGGAATGGGATTTCCCTTTCAAGTTCTCAGGTCTTTTTGAGAAGCACTGGCTGTTAACTGCAGCCTAGGATTGTTCCTTGAACGTAGCAGGAAAACTGTTCTCTTTCATCTCTGTAGGCCTGGGAAAGACTGGAAAAAGCGGAACACGAGCGAGAACTGGCCCTGCGGAACGAGCTCATAAGACAGGAGAAACTGGAACAGCTTGCCCGCAGATTCGACCGCAAGGCAGCTATGAGGGAGACCTGGCTGAGCGAGAACCAGCGTCTGGTGTCCCAGGTCCTGCTCTAGAACAGTGTTCAAGAAAACTGCTCCCGGGGTCCGCTAGAACCTAGACCACGCTCAGGGGCCTTAGGACAGCTGTTTGTCAACATCCAGTGTCCTGCAGCAGCTGTCAAGTCATCTCACCCACTTCCCATGAAGAGGATGTTTATAATTTCTAATATATTTTCTCTTCTATTTATCTGACTTTTTATAGATCTGGAAGTAGTTCAAACAAAGTTTGTTTAGAGCCAGTGAGTGTGTGTGAACCGTTCATATTTAAAAATTTGTCTCCTTCTCCCAGTCTTTGGCCTTCAAGGCAGCTAGACTGGCCATGAAATAAGTAAGTGGCTTCTTTTCTACTTGGCTTAACCAAAGCCATCGCCTGCTCCAGTCTCGTAAGTCGGGTGCTACCTATGTGCTGCACCCCTCTGTAAAGTGAGAAGTTGCTGGTTTGCTTTGGGGGCAGCATTTGAGCCCAAGCACAGTTCTAAGGGCCCCCAGGAAGGCGAAGACCAGTGGGGGTCGGGACTCGGGAGTCAGTGTTTGGCTTTGGGACACCCTCCCCCACCCCCGCCAAGATTAAGGGGTGTGCCCAGGACCCCACCTCCGTTTTCTGTTTCTTTGTTCCAAATTGGATGGCTTTTGAATTTTGTGCTTCTTTTCTTTTTGTTCCCTTTTCTCTTAGGACAACTTTGGATTTGACCTTCCTGCCGTCGAGGCTGCCACGAAGAAGCACGAGGCCATTGAGACGGACATTGCCGCGTACGAGGAGCGCGTGCAGGCCGTGGTGGCCGTGGCCAGGGAGCTGGAAGCGGAGAACTACCACGACATCAAGCGCATCGCGGCGAGGAAGGACAACGTCATCCGGCTCTGGGAGTACCTGCTGGAGCTGCTCAGGGCCCGGCGGCAGCGCCTCGAGATGAACCTGGGGCTGCAGAAGATATTCCAGGAAATGCTCTACATTATGGACTGGATGGATGAAATGAAGGTAAAACGTGCCAGCGTGGAGGCCAGAGCCCATCCAGTCAGGCCTCTCTCGTCTGGGACCCGCCCACTAACCCCCCAACACACAACCATGCCCCTGGTCTGATCGTCCACTTACAGCCAGAGAAGGGCCATGTCACCCACGGGAAGGTTGTTAGCTCACAAGTTAAATGAGACGTGAAGTGAGAAGAAGTTGTGACAAAGGTCAGTTCCGTAGCTGGAGGGCTGCCGCTGTGACTCAGGTCTAATTTAGGTTATATCCCCTGGTAGGGGGTCAATCAAATTGTGGTCTTCTGTGGTTTTAACTTTTTAGAGTTGGGGCTGTCTTTCCGTCCGTTGGTCTATGTGTGAGTGGCTCTTCTTTGGGGAGAGGCCAGGCGGGTGGTACGGAAGAGTAGTAGGCAGTGTGGACAGAACGCATCCCGGGAAACAGGCAGCCAGCGTTCAGATGGTGAGCGCCGGAGCTTCCCGATCTCCTTGAGCCTCCTTCCTTCACCTGTAAGCGGAGAGCTTACTTACCATCTGCCTCATCTACCTCATCCGGTTATAGCGAGAATTAAGCGCAAGATATGTGTATGTATCACAGGACGGCGTGCTGGTTGGAGAGGGCTGCCAGTGCCGATTTGTGCCTCCCCTTCCTTTACTGACAGCTCTGGGCATGGTGTTCCCAGCTTTCCCCCCAACCCAGGAAGAGACCTGCCGTTGTGCCGTAGTCCTGTGCCTGTCTGTGTCCTCTGATGCAAGCCTCTTAGGAAAGCTCATCCGTGTCAAGCAGTTCTCCAGCTGGCAGGCCTTTAGCCACATAGCTAGGACAGAACAGGGCAGATTTCAGGCCGTACCCTGAAGCCTCCTTTATCTCAACATGCTGTGTTCCCCAGCTTGACCTCATGCGAGGGGTTTCCTTCCTGGGATGTAAGCCCTTGTCTTTTGCTTACCTCTTGAACTGTTCCTGGCAGGGGGAGCAAGGTCTCTTCATACCATGAGTTTTCCCTCTTATTGTCCCAGGTTTATGATGTTCTCATGTATGGTCTGTCTTGACCTCTTAAAATAGAAATGTTCATAAAATCTAGCAGAGATGTGCTTTTCATTTTAGAATTCGTCATGCACTTTATAATTCAGATTGGGCCAGAGACTTCCTCATAAGTAAGAATGAAGTAGAAATTCCATCTGGAGAGGATGTGTGATGAGAGCCCCAAATTGGGCTGATGGAAAAAATGAAAGAAAATATTAGTGGGTCCAAACTTAAACCAGAGATGTTGCTCGGGACCTCCTAAGCGTGACAGTCACCTGACCCTGTTAGAGATTTGGTTAGAGATGTGGTTTGTAAACTTTTCAACTAGGTGTTTCTCCCGTTGATTGTGTAAGTATCGCAGAGGTGTACCAATGAGCTTGCAGGTGAGGAGAGCATCCAGTTAAGGGGTCAGCAACTTCTAGGAGACTTCTTTAAACTTTGACATGAAACAGCTCTGTTACCTTTATCTTATCTTCTTGAATGGTTGTTAATTGCAGGCACTTCCTTCTTGGAGGCTCAGTTTATATTTCATACTGGTTCCTCCTCTCTTCTTTTTTTTTTTTTTTTTTTTTTTTTTTTTTCTTTTTTCTTTTTTCTATTCTGTACTTTTTAGTATAGGTTTGACTTCTTATTCCAAGGTAGATGGTCCTTAGTTTATAATGTCTCTCCTGCTATAGGCTTTTGGGTTTGTTTTGCTCTGGTTTGCATGCCATCATCTTCCCCTAAAGATATGGGGAGGATGGCTGGCTGGAGGGAGGGTGCAGCTTGGTTGCTGGCTCCCATCCTGTCCAAAGATTATGAGACGATGACGTCAAGGTTGTATTCATGGATGTCTTTTTTGTTGCCTCTTGCGCGCAGGTGCTATTATTGTCTCAAGACTATGGCAAACACTTGCTCGGCGTGGAAGACCTGTTACAGAAGCACGCCCTGGTTGAAGCGGACATTGGCATCCAGGCAGAGCGGGTGAGAGGTGTCAATGCCTCCGCCCAGAAGTTTGCAACAGACGGGGAAGGTAAAGACAGACCGTTCGAGACGTTACCCCCTCGTCACCAGAAGTCCATCTCCAGAGATGTAGATGGGTTATGTGTGGCAGTGGGACCTTTAAAGTTACCTTGCTATTGTGGGTTCCCAGTGGGCCGTGTCCTGGGTATAATGAGATGCAGTAGGGTGGCCTTCCATTACATTTTAACTCTGTCTTGCTATTCTGAAGTGGACCTGTCTTTTCCTTCAGTACTCGAGTGCTGCTTGGCTTTTAATGGCTTGATGTTGGCCACTGAAATCTGCCAGACCACACTCTGCACACCGATAGCCTGGTGTGTCTCTCAGACACCTCATGGCTTTCACACCTGGCTGTGCATATCTTTGTTTAAAGGATGTGTGGAAGGATTTGGTTTTGTTCTGTTTTAGAAACAATTAAATGCAGCTGCCTTCTTTCTTACAATTTACCTGCTAATTTTGGTTCCTAAGTGATCAAAAAAAAATAACGCTTGGGGCAAAAAAAAAAAAAGCACTTATCCTTGCCTATCCCTCCTCATCCAGTCAAGATCCTAGAAGGTGCTCCATTGCCCCATCACGTGGCCCTGCACTTAGCGTAAACTGGTGATCTAGGAGGGAGAGCGGGGGTGTAGCCGACTGCCTGCAAACGCGCGGGAGCCTGTGCTGCCGCTGTCACACCCACGTGCCTGCCTTGGCGTTAAACAGGTTACAAGCCCTGCGACCCCCAGGTGATCCGAGACCGCGTGGCCCACATGGAGTTCTGTTACCAAGAGCTTTGCCAGCTGGCGGCCGAGCGCCGGGCCCGCCTGGAAGAGTCCCGTCGCCTCTGGAAGTTCTTCTGGGAGATGGCCGAGGAGGAAGGCTGGATCCGGGAGAAGGAGAAGATCCTGTCCTCCGACGACTATGGCAAGGACCTCACCAGCGTCGTGCGGCTGCTCAGCAAGCACCGGGCGTTCGAGGACGAGATGAGCGGCCGCAGCGGCCACTTCGAGCAGGCCATCAAGGAGGGCGAAGACATGATCGCCGAGGAGCACTTCGGGTCGGAGAAGATCCGGGAGCGGATCGCCTACATTCGCGAGCAGTGGGCCCACCTGGAGCAGCTCTCGGCCATCCGCAAGAAGCGCCTGGAGGAGGCCTCACTGCTGCATCAGTTCCAGGCGGACGCCGACGACATCGACGCCTGGATGCTGGACATCCTCAAGATCGTCTCCAGCAGCGACGTGGGCCACGACGAGTACTCCACCCAGTCCCTGGTCAAGAAGCACAAGGACGTGGCAGAGGAGATCGCCAACTACCGGCCCACCATCGACTCGCTGCACGAGCAGGCCGGCGCCCTCCCCCAGGAGCACGCCGAGTCTCCCGACGTGCAGGGCCGACTGGCAGGCATCGAGGAGCGCTACAAGGAGGTGGCCGAGCTGACGCGGCTGCGGAAGCAGGCGCTGCAGGACACCCTGGCCCTGTACAAGATGTTCAGCGAGGCCGACGCCTGCGAGCTCTGGATCGACGAGAAGGAGCAGTGGCTCAACAACATGCAGATCCCAGAGAAGCTGGAGGACCTGGAGGTCATCCAGCACAGGTGAGCAGCTGCTGCGGGGACACCGGCCCGCCCGCCCCTCGCAGCCGAGGTGACCGAGCAGGTGACCCCCCTGTTGAATTGCCTCTGCAGATTCGAGAGCCTGGAACCAGAGATGAACAACCAGGCTTCCCGGGTGGCGGTGGTGAACCAGATCGCTCGGCAGCTGATGCACAGCGGACACCCGAGTGAGAAGGAGATCAAGGCCCAGCAGGACAAGCTCAACACGAGGTAAGCGTGAGGCAGGCGGCGGGCCGGCTCCCTGTGTGCCGGGCCGGGATGGCGAGGTCACCTGCTGAGCCTCGCGGTCAGGAATTTCCTGCACAGGGTCACTGACACTGTGGCGCTGACGTCATGATGTCGGCATCTGCCTTTCGACATACCCTGGTTTTTCAAGAAGGGTCTCTGTGGGGAGGGGGGTGGGCGACATCGTTCGGGGCAGCCCCTCCTGACGTGGGAAGCGAGGGCCTGGGTGTGAGACCTGTGCCCAGCGTGGTGGATCACGGCATCAAGGCGGCACCTGTCCTGTGTCTTTTAAAATGATTTCTGGAACAGGGAGGGTTTTAGCATGTTTGAGACGTAATTGGTGGATGAAAGTCCTAATTATCAAGGTGGACCTTTGTCCCGGTCTTATCTTTCTGTTGAATAAATACATTTGAGTAGGTCGTGGTGGCAAGCTGGCCTTGGTTCTGAAGCCTTTGGGTGTGGGAAACGTTCATTAGGTGCAGCTCGGAGATGAGTAAAATGTGCATTGCAGACATGAATTAAGTGACTGTTTGGGGGACAGATGTGTTGTCACTGCTGACTTTGCAGCTCCTTTGACAAGTCCCCCCTCTTGTCAGCCTCTTTCCCGATTAGATTATAGTGTGTCTCTGAGCTGTTTCGATGGTGATATTTGGTGTCCATATTACTGAGGGAGATGATTTTCCAAAGCGCACGTAGTCAAAGCAGAGTTGGAGGGGGAGCCGCAGCTTCGACCGTCACTGTTAATTTCCTTGTCCAGCCTTGAGCTTCCGGCCTCTCTCCCACTCTGCTCTCTCCTCCGCCCCTGCGCCCACAGGTGGAGTCAGTTCAGGGAGCTGGTGGACCGGAAGAAGGACGCTCTCCTCTCCGCCCTGAGCATCCAGAACTACCACCTCGAGTGCAACGAAACCAAGTCCTGGATTCGGGAGAAGACCAAGGTCATTGAGTCCACCCAGGACCTGGGCAACGACCTGGCGGGAGTCATGGCCCTGCAGCGCAAGCTGACCGGCATGGAGCGGGACCTGGTGGCCATCGAGGCAAAGCTGAGCGACCTGCAGAAGGAGGCCGAGAAGCTGGAGTCCGAGCACCCCGACCAGGCCCAGGCCATCCTGTCTCGGCTGGCCGAGATCAGCGACGTGTGGGAGGAGATGAAGACCACGCTCAAGAACCGCGAGGCCTCCTTGGGAGAGGCCAGCAAGCTGCAGCAGTTCCTGCGGGACCTGGACGACTTCCAGTCCTGGCTCTCCAGGACCCAGACGGCCATCGCCTCGGAGGACATGCCCAACACCCTGACCGAGGCCGAGAAGCTCCTCACGCAGCACGAGAACATCAAAAACGAGATCGACAACTACGAGGAGGACTACCAGAAGATGAGGGACATGGGTGAGATGGTCACCCAGGGCCAGACCGACGCCCAGTACATGTTCTTGCGGCAGCGGCTGCAGGCCCTGGACACTGGGTGGAATGAGCTCCACAAGATGTGGGAGAACAGGCAGAACCTTCTCTCCCAGTCCCACGCCTACCAGCAGTTCCTGCGGGACACCAAGCAGGCCGAAGCCTTCCTTAACAACCAGGTAACGTCCCTCCTTGCCTTGGCTTCCTTCCTGTCGGGGCAGGCCCTGGCTGCCTTTGGAAGCGTTTCTGCCGGGGCTGCTGGTTTAAACCTCACCTGTGGGAAATGAGAAGAATGATGGAAAGACATTTGTTTTTTTCCTGACATCTAAGGCACTGAAACCCATCACAACGTAGGAAATAGAGTTGAAGATTTCCACAGGGGCTATCTTGCCTTGCAAAGTACAGTTCCACTGCAGTTACGGTCGAGGACCTCTTAGTGTGTTCATAGTACGTATGTCCTCATAGCAGTTCATTAAATTAGCGACATTCTGAGAGGTGTTAATTCAATCTAAAAAGTATTGGGTTGGCCAAAAATTCGGGTTTTTCCATAAGATTACAGAAAAATCCAAACGAACTTTTTGGCCAACCCAGTATTTTAGGGGATTTTTCTTTTTTTTCTTTTTTTTTTTTCTGAATGGCTCTGTCTTCGTTGCTCTAGAAAGGTCAGGGACTTGACCCAGTGACCCAAGGACATTAGAGGTTAGAGAAAGAGAAAGAGCTAAGGATGGTCACCAACATTGTGGTTGATAATCCCTCTTAAAAGATTGGGTTTGAACAGTCTTTTGCTGTCACCTTATGGGCACATGAGTGGACCCTTGTGGCTGATGCACAAACCTTTGTTCACTTCCCTCACTCTCTTTGGGAAAAAAATATAAGAGCATTTAACCACTTAGGGAAATTTAGTCACTTGAGGTGTCCCACTGGGATTTTTTTTCCCGCCCAACTTTTTGTGTTATCTGACTCCATAGATAATTTCATATGAGTGTGATGAAGCAATTGTTGCAAAGTATGTTGCGTGGAAATGCAGGATGTAGGAAAGAGTGCTTTTTTTGTTGTTGTTCTGAAAGCAAGTTGTATTTCATGATTTCTCATCCTGCTCTGATTTTGTTTTTCCCTTTTCAAATAAGGAGTATGTTTTGGCCCATACTGAAATGCCCACCACCTTGGAAGGAGCTGAAGCAGCTATTAAAAAACAAGAGGACTTCATGACCACCATGGACGCCAACGAGGAGAAGATCAATGCGGTCGTGGAGACGGGCCGGAGGCTGGTGAGCGATGGGAACATCAGTTCGGACCGCATCCAGGAGAAGGTGGACTCTATCGATGACAGGTGCGGCATCCTGAGGTTCTCAAGGGAGTCATGCACCCTGGGGCTGTCAAACGTCTGAAACACTGGCCAACGTCTTTGGGGCTGTGGGTATAAATTCCCCCGGTGGGCAGGACGTGGGCACGTAGCAAAATTTAATCTACAATAGAAAGAAAGCCTGAGACGCCAGACTAATTCTTAACCAAAGACTTAGGAGAGCCAGAGTGCTGAGTAGCGGTGGGGTGTGAGCCTTGCCCTGTGAGAGGTGACACGTAGCGTGTCACCCAGTGGGACCCCGAAAGCCAGACGCTTCCGCAGCCAAGCCCACATTCACCTTCATCCACACAAGGCTCCTCTGAGGCCTTTCAGGAGGGGACAGGGAAGAAGGGCAAAGTTGGCTTGTCCTGAGTACCTGGCAGAGGCAAAAGTGAACACCATCAGGCCTTTCTTGGAAAATTGGCTTGGGTAATGCTGTAATAGGATCTTTCTCAAAATAAGAAACAAGACTCTTTTCCTCCTTTTCTGCCAAGGCCTCTCCAAGATTAGATGCTCTTGTTTTATTTTTATTTATTTATTTATTTATTTGCAGTTCCAAAAGATTTTTCTCCCTGGCCAGTGTTCTCTGTTAGACCCTCACCCCTGACTCCTAACTCTGCCTTGGTTATTACTGAAATAGGAGGTCTGGGCAGATCTGGTTTGGAAGCACAACCTGAGCGGGCCCTGGCTTGGTTCTGGACTGGCCACGTCTCTCTGGGTGTGGCCCATCTGGGTCGGTCACTAGCCTCCGCTCCAGCTGATCTTCTCCGGTGCCAGTGAGCCCTGGGCCAGATTTAAGGGCTTGTTGTGAGACTGATGTCATCGAGAAACAACCTCTTCCTCAAGGGTCCTCTGGCCTTCAAGTGCAGCGAAGAGGAGGAACTTCTTGCTGAGAGCGTTTCCTTACTTACCTTCTTACCATGTCTGAGAGGGTCTCCTGGGACCCTGGGCCAGATGAATGTTTTACAGTGTGCAGTGGAGAGGGGAATTGCTCTTGCCCTGTAAAGATTGAGCTCCTGGCTTTAACCAGTCTGTCCTTTGCAGTAATTCAGATCCTAAACCCATATGCTCTCAGGGTGGTACTATGGAATAGGATGTAAGGTATATTAATTAAAATTTTGTATCTGTTGCTTTTAAAACAGCTACGAAAAAGGAAAAGAAAAATATCCCTCCACCAAGCCCTTCTTCAGTGAGTGTGAGAAGCAAGGATTGGGCAAGACAGGCTTAACCTGGAGGAGAAAGGATTTCTTTTAAATCTCGTGTTGTTTTGTAAACATGATACACCATGTTCTTCCATGTTAGGTGCACACAGCTGGTCTCCTGAAGGCAGGCCGGGCCACTGGGGACACTTGTGTTCAGGCAGGCGTGCAGCTGCCTGGCAGCTTCCTCAGTGTGTTCATCCGTCCCCTGATGCTGCAGCTGCAAGGGCTTGTTGGAAGCAGTTGACTCTGTCAAGACGGGAGGCTCCTCGGTGTGAGAGAATGCTTCAGCAGCTCTCAAGTGCTGGCTTAACCTTCCTTTTGTCCTTGAGTGAGAGCCTGGGCCCGTGGGGTTCCAAGGCCTCCTGGGGATTTCTGTTGTTAAAAAAGCATTGGGAAGAAGATTCCCTACTATCCATAAGCATAAGAGAGATGGAAGGGGGATGGGGCTTTCCAGTGATCTGCCCTCAGGAGGACTACATTTTTTTATTTTCCTCAGCACGTGTTAACCGAATTCTGGTTTCACTTTAATATCCCCAGAGGCCTCAAGATCTGAAACTTGACCCCAGAGGACACTGGTCTGTTATTAAAAAAAAATACACAAATCTGAGTTCCAGGTGGTGTCAGGGCGCAAGCTAAGTAAATATCTAACTCTTCGGATCTGATCCCCGTCCAGAAACATTCTGACGCTCCCGTGAAGCTATTTTTGTAGAAAGCAAAATCATCATAACCTGCTTATGTTCCGGAAATCTCATCGATTACCACTGAAGTTTGTTGAGAAGAAGAAGTACTAGAACAAAGACACTGACTCTTAACAGATGTGGGTGGGGGCGTGAGTGTCCTTTAAAGGGCTTGTGACTGGATGGAAAGGAGCCTCCTGTCCAAGCCTGCTCAGGGGGGGTGTGAACGGGTGAGCTTCCTGGCTCAGAGGGAAATTCGAGCCCCAGTGCAGTCCTGGGAGAAAAGGAAAAGTGCCCAGTTTCATAAAGCCAGGCCTGATCTCACGTGGGAAAAAAAGCTTAAAAATCACCAACCCACTTTACTTAGGTACCTGTGGTTCTTTATTTTCCATAAGAAACACAGTTAAGCCCAATACCTGCCTCATGTGGTGAGGAGCTTTTGAGTCTTATTATAGGGGTAGGTGGTGAGAGATGGAAAGAAAGCAAGAGATTTAACCTTGCCCCAAAGAGCACTCTTAGGAGTGTGGAAAGCTACGGCCAAGTTTAAGAAGGTCCTTCCCTATAACTAAATCCGCGATCACCCTTTGAAAGACTTTCCCTAGTTTCACTTCCCGTGAATACCATTGGTGACCACCAGTGCACAGTTAAGCCACGCTCACTTCTCTCAAGGGTTTTCTGAAGCAGTAGCCATCTCAGCTGCCTGTGTAGCTGTTTTTCGTTCCGCAGAGCGCATCACTCAGAGGCCATCCTCATGCCCTCCTGATCTGTGTTGTTTGGACATGAGGCCTTAAATCACCATTTGGCCTTTCCCTCCTTCATGCACCCACCGAAAGAGGAAAATTGTCCAGGCAGAAGTCTACTGGGCACGTGTGAGTCTTGATTATATAAGAGAGACATTCAAGATTCTGTCCGGTGGTATTTCTCTCTTAGTAAATTTTCTCAGTGTTTGAAGTTATTTTTACTCCTATTATTTCTACGAGCTTCAAAGTTGCATGTCCTGGTTTAACTGCCCGTGTCTCTGATTACTCCTTGCCTTTGTAGCATTTTTGTGTGACGCTGGGGAAGGGAATGGGAACTTTCATTCAAGGCCTTTGGCTAAAGGCAGGACTCTTGCATTTTGTGACTTAACTCCAACTCAAATTACCTTCCTCCTGAAGGTTTGCTTTATTTGCTTTCTTTCTCTTAAACCCCCCTACAAATAGTGACTGGAATTTGAGGATTGGGAACTTGAAGAACTTTTCTTGACATTCCTTCCCCACCCACATTTTTCGATGACTAATTCCTTTAGTCCGAAATCACTAACAATCTTTAAAAAACATTTTAAAAAAATTTTTGACCTTTGAGAAAGGATAGCAATGAAGTAAAGGGGCTTTGGCCTTTATTTTTTATTATAAAAGCTACAATGTTAAAAATTCGGAGGGGAGGTGGAAACTACTACTTTTTAATCTCACCCTTAGCACATGCCATTTTAGTTTTTGCTTTTCCAGTTTGTGCCTTGGAGTTTTGTATCATTGGCTGTGCATAAACTCTTTTCATTTAGCATTATATGAGAAGTACTTTTCTATTGTTGCATTTTGCCTAAGTGGTATAAACATATTAAGACCCCTTTTCCTGAAGGTATGAAACCCCTTTCAACTAAAAAAAAAAAAGTCATCCTATATATCAAGTAATTCCCTGACAGTATTATTTCCATTCATGTTATTGCTGTGTTCTGTAGTCACCGGTACCTGTAGGAACAGAGGGCGTTTCCCTTTGCTCCCCAGGCAAGATGGTAGCTACAGTGCTGCCCCTGTCCCTTGTTGCCAGCAGCCACTGCAGGCCTGTGTGACACATGCATCACTGTAAGGTCTTTCTTGCTCTTGAAGAAGGTTCTTTAAAAGCCAGTTGGCATGAGGTGCTCCCTGAGCTGCCCTTTCTTGGTGTTGCAGAGAATCAGAGGTCATGTTCTTCTTCCTCCCTGCCAGGGGGGCGAGCAGGGCTGGTCGAGAGACCTTGCCCAGGCACTGCAGCAAGAAATTGCTTTGGGAATTGGAATGAAAAACCAAACCTCCCCATTTGCACTCTTCCTTTGCCCTTCTTCGTACCCTTCGCTTCGGCTGGCTGGCGCTTGGGTCCCTTGGGAATATGGGGGAGCTGTGTTAGGGTGAGGCTTCTCGGTTCTCAGTGTGGTACGGCTCTGCCCCATGGCAGTAGAACCACGTGAAGGTAGCCCTTTCCATGGCACTCATGGCACTCACAGCGTTCACATAGCTCTCCTTCACAGTCTGGTGGAGAAGCCCCTGGGCGGCGCGTAAAGGAGGCTTGCAGGGGAGTTCTGGCACCTCCGCAGCGTGTGCCAAGAAGCCCTATGCCCAGCATCCGGGCTGGGGAGCGAGCACTCCACGTCCCTTGTCGCTGCCCGAGTTCAGCAGCTCCTTCCAGTTCTTCTAAGTTTTTCCGTTAAGGTTTTGTGCCTTAACTTCTTTAAACCTTGGTGACCCTTGTCTGTTAATGAAGAGTGGGATTGAGTTAGGTGTGTGATGTCACAGGTCTAAAAATTTTCATTCTTGGTTTATTGTTGATTTGGGTGAGTTTTTCTCCTGACGAGAATCTCATTATCAGGGAAGGTTCCTTTAAGCCAGTTACATGGTTTTATGCATTTTCTTAGCCATGTACATGGCCTGTCACCCAGGTATGAGTTTCTTAAAGATCAATTTCATATTCTCGCATAGTTCCTAAAATGGAGACCCTTACTCAGCACATGCTCAGGGTTTTTCTCTCCCCTAACACCAGATTTGTGAAGCTCTTTTGCCTGCATCCTGGCCTGTTGTGTGGCTGGGACAGGTGTGATGGTCTCTTGTACCATGGCTTACTCATTTGGAGGATGCTAAACTCTCTTGGTTATCTTGTCTCGACATGATTGAGAACTGTAGGCAAACTGTTTCCAGCATATATTGAGACCCAGGAAAGAAGCCGAGTTGTAAATTCTGCATTTCAAGATTCCCTACTTCCTCTTTTTAAAATTATTTTTCTTATCTTTGTAACAGACATAGGAAGAATCGTGAGGCAGCCAGTGAGCTGCTGATGAGACTGAAGGACAACAGGGATCTTCAGAAATTCCTGCAAGATTGTCAGGAGGTGCGTCTCCTTTTAACCCCTCCTTTCCTCTCTTCTCACAAGAGCCGCCGAGCATTTGGCATAAGAGCCCTTGGAATTATAAAATTAACTGAGGCCAGAAATTCATATCACGTATATAATTGGCAGGTGGAGCAGTGTCAGTTCTCCAGCCTACAAGCTACCACTCAGAGTAACCAGATTATTACAATCTAGAATATTGTAGTCTAGAACTGTGCTGTCCAATACAGTAGACACTAGCTACATGTGGCTGTCTCATTTTAAATCAAATGAAATTAAGAGTGTAGTTCCTCCATCATACTCGCTGTATTTTAAGTGCTCGGTAGCCAGCTGTGATTCGTGGCTGCCATATCACGTGGACAATGCAGATGTAGAACATTTCCATCGTCAAAGACAGTGATATTCTCATTCTCAAGTATTCCGTAACCTAAAAGCATCTAATATTATATTTTAAACTATTTACAATAACGCACATTTAATAGTACAAAAGAAAAGAACTAAAAGGAACTGCAGCTGGCTACCCAGGTAAGAAGAAAGATTTAAAAAAATACAAACTGACTTTCTTATTCACTGAAGACCTTGAAATATCCATCTTTCAGGCTCCTCAGGTGTCTGTCTGATATGCCAAGAGCAGTAATCCTGATTTCAAGCTCTTGAGTTTCAGCATGTGGTATTAATCTGATGATTCTCAAACTATTTCATGCTCCCCTGATACATGCATAAACAAACTGGGGAAACTAAAGTTAGCCAGAAAAATGCAATCTCTCTGCAAGCTAGTTGGAAAAAAGCGTCTAGCTGACTTCACATGTGTGAGATCACGAGCACATCATATTTCACTGTCTGCCAGAGAACCACAGTGAGACCCGGTCCTCTCTGGTTTATTAGACTTAAATCCCACTGGAGGCAGAAATGGGATGAAGAATATCCAAGTGAAGCTGCAGGGACCTTGGGGACGGGGAGTTTGAGGGGTGGGGAGAGGATCAAGGTCATGTGCTAAAAATATGACTGGACTCATTACGAATCCCTCACATGCAAACTTATAGCTGTGTGTTAAAAGAAATGTGTCTCTAATAACAGCTGAGTCAGAGAGACGGTGACAGAAGCGATCCTTCATGTCCATTAAACTGCTGTCTTACTGTGAATCTTAAAATATGCTCTAGTAGCTAAACCTTGAGAAGGGAAGAAAGCCCCTCAACTATGTGGCTTAGGGTCTGCTGGCTTTCAGGGCCACACTGATGGATCTAGGTCTCTCGGGGTTTGCCTGGAGCCAGACAGGCTGAGGACAGGAGTGCCTCTTCAAGTGACACCTGAGCATTAATAACCCATTTGAATAGGATGCTCATTTAAAGAGGCATTCACATCCCCAGACAAGGCATAGGGAAGAGTAACGGGCTCCAAGGTTGGCTGTGTAGAGTTGCATGATGTGCTGCAGTGAATACCAAGTGGCCCTTCAGCAATGGAGGGAGTGAAAGTTGTCAGGAGACGTTTGCAGCCTGGGCTGTGCCTTCCCCAGATCGAAGGTCCCTGAAGTACCTTGATGTTTCCCTTGAAGCACCACCAGTGACTTGTTCTAACCTCAAGACATACTGGAAGTGTTGTGCTGGGGAAATCAGTGGGATTCCATACCCTTGCTTAAAGGACAAGTTACTGAGATGAAATTCATTGACCTGAACATGGTGAAACCTGGACTAAATTTGGGAAAAAGAATGCCAGGAAATGAGCAGGAAGTGAGAGGTCGGAGGAACCTTTGAGAGAAGCTCAGTTGAAATTTCCAGCCCCCGATTTTCCATTTACATACGTGTGGATTCGAAAATAGAAATGTGTGGGAAAAGTAAGCAGATAAAACGATAGTCCTTCCCAGTTGAATCACAGGAAATAGTTTTAGTAGATTTTTAGATCTTTGTTAACGCTTGTTCCAAATTAGCATCCTTAGTTACAAGGAGTTCCCTCCTTAACACACACCAGTGACTGTTAGGCACGCCCAGAGGGCTCAGCCCTGCACGATTTCCCCTCGAAGTATGCACAAAGGTTTTGACCGGGCTTTTTTGTCCTGGAGATGATTCGCAGGTCTCTTTGTGACTGCTCGGCCAAGTCTCCCTGGTTTATCTTACTCTCCTTGAACCTCATTAAGAGTTAGCACAACCATAGGATCTGCTGGGGGTACCACATCAGCATATATAGTTTCCACATAGTGACGGAATTTAGGTCAGGTTTGGGGCTCCAAAACCCTCAGTGTAGCAGTACAAGCAAAGGGGTGATATTATTATTAAGAGATAACTATTCTTTGACTATAAACTTTCCATCATTCAGCCTCATTAAAATACACCCCTTTTAAGCCAGAACCTCCGAGAATGGAGCTTGTGTGTGGACCAGCCCAGCATTTGAAAACCTATCTATTATTGTGCTGGTGGATTTTTACAGAGCACCCAGAGGTCAGACTTAATACCATTGCTGGCTGTTGGTATTGTTCAAGGTCTAGAGAATCCAGGTTGTCTGGCTGTCACGCTCCCTTCCTCGTGGGTTAGAGGCTAGAGGGGGCTGGGTTGTGAAATCTGCCCTCATTGCTAACCCCCCACAAACACTTCCTGGATGGGGAAATTTATCGCAGTGGTGCCGTGGGAATGAGCAGGGCCCACCTAGTCCCAGTTATAGATAGCGATACAAAGAGCATCATAATTTTTGTACTGTTATTGTGATATCCTGAAAAATGAATGATTTAAAAGGTACTGCTTTTCTGTTTTATTCCCTCCCACCATGCCTCCTGTTTTCTGAAATTGATTTCTTTTTTCCCCAGGAGGACAGTATAACTAGACGTGGTGGCACAGGGGTAGCGAGTTCAGTGCTTTGCTTTGAGCTTAATTCAGTGATCAAAGCATTTTTTCCTATCCTTTTCCAATCTGCACAGTGTTCTGTTCTGCAGAGAATGAGTATATTCTTAAATGACCTTTGTAAATGCCCACAAATAATAACTGTGGTTCTGATTCCAGAATGCTGATGGAGGGTTGATAAGCTAGCAAGTTCCGTAGCTCCATTTCATTGTGCTGCATTGCACGCTGCTTTATCTGTAGGATGATGTGTTCAGCAAAGAGCAGATTTGTTTATAAGCCTCTGATTTTTATGTAGCTCTTTTTTAAAAAATCTCTCTTGGGTAGCTGTTTATGAATAGCGCAAATACGTGAATGTCCTTTGCACTTTGGATAAATGCCTTTTATTGTGTTTAGTGTGTGTGTACAGAGTACAAGGGAAAGTTTTACCATTTGGTTTCCTTTTAACCTCTTTTCTCCTTAGATTGAATGGCCATAGCATTTCAGATCTTAGTTACTCAGGTAACTGGAAGGAAAATAGGTAATGCTTTTAAAGTAGGAAATTTAGTGTCTCGGCTGTTGTGTAACAAATCTAGGCTCCTTGCTTACAAAGGGCTTTATGAGATTTACTGGGTTTTTTTCTCTTAATAAAGCGTGACATCAAAGATCTCACCACCTTTTGCTTTCAACCCCACTCCCTCCTGTGTGGTGGGTGAGTATCCTGAGGAAAGTAGGGATGGTGCCTGGGGGGTTCACCCATGTGCAGAGCCCGGGTGCTCCCATGACCCGCATCACC
Source organism: Balaenoptera borealis (assembly GCF_965194805.1). Lineage (NCBI taxonomy): Eukaryota > Metazoa > Chordata > Mammalia > Artiodactyla > Balaenopteridae > Balaenoptera > Balaenoptera borealis. Next base: position 45,942,780 of record NC_138871.1, on the reverse strand, counting down.
CTCCTTGACATCATTTTCAAAGAACAGACTTTGTATTGTTGAAGCAAATTTATGGGGAAGGCTTTCCTAGCAGCAGCCCAGGGTGCAAGTGAATGGCCTCGGAATTGTTGATTCTGTAAGCGTTTCTGTTGGTTTTATGCACCATTTCTAAACCTTTGGTGATGGGACCATGAAGCAGTTTGGGTGCAGATTCGTTGTGGCAGCAACTGGTGTAAGAGTGGCTTCTTGTGGTCACATTAGGAGAAAGGGCACAGCCCCTGAAGACGTTTGCTTCTGGTTCCAGGCTGATCCTGCGTTTGTTTGCGTATCTTTCGCCTGGGCAAACAAAAGCTCTTCCTGGTTAGTGCTGGTGTGGCCAACTACAGGCGGGCAGTGAGGAGCCAGGCAAATCAGGGTGAAAGCCAGCAAGAGAAGTGTGTCCAGGAGCCAGGTTGGGCTGACTCCCGCCCCAGGCTTCTCAGATCTGTCTGTCAGTGGCTGGCAGGCTCTGTGAAGAGGCTTCCTAGAGTTCAGATCCAAGCAAGACATGTTGGGTCTCAGAATCAAGTCCTGTGAAGTGTTCTTGGTCTGAATGGAAGGTTCTTTACAGACAGAGGCTATAGAAGAAAAGACAAAGGTGACTCAGACTTGAAGGGAGCATTGAGAGGGCATCGTTGCTGCCTTATCCCTATAGTGAGCAAGTTACTTAGGCTTTTTGGCATCCCCATAGATAGGCCTGTGAAGGAAAAGGGAGGGATAAAAGAGTAGGGGCTTTGGTTTTTTTTAAATAAAAGAACTAAAAGGGTAAAAAGATTACCGAACAGAGTAGAAGACACTTAATCATGATTAACATGGTATAGCTGGCACGGCTATTTGAAGGAGAAAGAAGGTTGTGACTTAGCCTGGTTAGGGCAGAATTTTAAACACAAGCCTTTGGGGGAGAAGCTGGTTAAGGGTGCCAAGCAGTTTGAAAGCTGGCTCGGGGCACTTTTGTACTCCTGGATTTAATGTTAAATACATAGTTGGGAGCAAGGCTCCAGTACAGCGTCCAGACAGTGGAGATAACCTGCTGTGACAGGTCAGAGTTGTAAAGTGAACGTTTGGCTGTCTGTTGACATGGAAACATGGAGTGTGTGTAGTACGACATAATGGCTCTTTCCGGGCACAAGAGAGGCTGATGTCTGTGATCACAATCTCTGAAACCTTCCTGATTTTTTTTTTCTTTCCTAGCTGTCTCTCTGGATCAATGAAAAGATGCTTACAGCCCAGGACATGTCTTATGATGAAGCCAGAAATCTGCACAGTAAATGGTTAAAACATCAAGCCTTTATGGCAGAACTCGCATCCAACAAAGAATGGCTTGACAAAATTGAGAAGGTGAGTTAAGATGTTTGATGGGGCTCCGTCAGTGTGGCCGTGGTGAGTAAACGAACTGGGTGGAAATGAGCTCCTTTGTATTTAGCACGTTTTCCAGCATATTTGAGTCATATCTGACCACATACAGAAGTTACACAGCCGGGAGCAGTCCCACCTCCACCTACCAACTCCTGACTTCAACCCAGCAGAAGGGAGAAAAGCAGAAACCCAACCAGGTGGCACAAAATGCCTGCTTTGTCTTTTTTTTTTAAATTTATTTACTTATTTATTTATTTATGGCTGTGTTGGGTCTTCGTTTCTGTGTGAGGGCTTTCTCTAGTTGCGGCAAGTGGGGGCCACTCTTCATCGCAGTGCGCGGGCCTCTCACTATCGCGACCTATCTTGTTGCGGAGCACAAGCTCCAGACGCGCAGGCTCAGTAGTTGTGGCTCACGGGCCCAGTCGCTCCGCGGCATATGGGATCTTCCCAGACCAGGGCTCGAACCCGTGTCCCCTGCACTGGCAGGCAGATTCTCAACCACTGCGCCACCAGGGAAGCCCTGCTTTGTCTTTTGATGACTACTAGGAGTTGAGTTTCTGTTGTGTGTCTCATCTGCTGCACCTGATGGACCGCAAACCCCTGGGGCGGCGTCCTCACTCTGTTGATCATGTTATGTGTGCTGGACTGTGACAGAGACTGAGCGGATCCACAGAACTTAGAAATATTATATATTTTAAATAATCTAAAATGTGTTGCTTCGGCACAGGGAGGTTCTCTGCAGCACAATAGAACATGAATGTGACATTCCCCACCCACCCTTCTCTTCCTTCACACTCTATATTGTTTCAAACTCTTAACAGTTAAAATAATGTATTATGGTCTCTTGGGGGTGATGTGGAGGGGATGGAGTTTTAGGTTATTGGCATTAAGTGTCCCTAAGCCCCAGCAATCACTTGGTGCTCCACACCTGTGAAAACCACAGTAGGCCAGACCATTGTCAGTTTTGTTGAGCAGTTAACTCTACGTGGAAAGGCTGCGCGTGCGTGTGTGTGTGTGTGTGTGTGTGTGTGTGTGTTGAATGAATAGGAAACTCACAGATCAAATATCTCAGGTTTGTTTTTCACAGTGACACCTATTCTCCTGCAAACTGCATGTATGTGTGTTTTCCAGGAAGGAATGCAGCTCATTTCAGAAAAGCCAGAGACGGAAGCCGTGGTGAAGGAGAAACTCACAGGTTTACATAAAATGTGGGAAGTCCTTGAGTCTACCACACAGACCAAGGCCCAGCGGCTCTTCGATGCAAACAGAGCTGAACTCTTCACCCAGAGCTGTGCAGATCTGGACAAATGGCTGCACGGCCTGGAGAGTCAGATTCAATCTGACGACTATGGCAAAGACCTCACCAGTGTCAACATCCTGCTGAAAAAGCAACAGGCAAGTGGCTGTTTCCCTGCCGTGGTCCTGATAGTCTTAACTCGCCCACCGTGTTCTCAGACATCCCCTTGGTGTGGGAAGGGATTTTAACCCAGCACAGCGGGCTCTGACAGCATCGTGGGACATTTCCAGAATCAACTGGAAAGACACAGTAGCAGTGTTGGGTGTCCATGCATGGAAATATTCTTTCATTATCATCTTGGTTGATGGATAGTATCACCACTTAACAGTTGAGTAAATATTAATTTCATTTAGTCCGCAATTTACATGAAGGAAAGTTATCGTGTTTGCATACTTCGCTGTATAACGTCTAGATATGTGATAGTTACCTGAGTTGTTCGGGGCACTTTATAAATAATAAAAGAAATTTGGGGTTTTTTGCATCACAGTTAAAGCCCTTCTAAGGGCCAATGAATTTACTCTGAATTGAGGAGGAAACAGCTCTGGTGAGGTTGAGCAAGCAAGTTGGTGGCAGAACCTGGCAGGAGCTCCCTGGGCCCGGTTTTGCAGTGCGTGGCCGAGTCCTCCCCTACCTAAGGAAAGAGTCAGTCTATTCTCAGACGCCAGCCCCTTGTCTCTAAGCCGGCAGTGTGTGGGCTTCCCAGGGTGGTCTTTCCTGAGTGAGAGACCTCTGCTTCTGCTTTTGCTCGTGTTCCTCATGTAAATACACAGTTAGGATGTTTTTAGCCATTATCCAGTGTTTTAAAAGAGAATAATCAGCTTTCTGATTGAAGAAATCGAGAGAAGATGGTAACATTGGCTGTCCTTCTGGCCTAAAAGAACTGGAAGCAGAAGACCTGACTCCTTGCTGGGGGTTAAACTGGTTTCCAGCGTTGTTACGGCTTCTGAACAGGCAGATGAAGACTGTCGTTTCCCCATAATTAATTCTTGTTTCCCCTGTCATTTGCCTCCTAAGTTCCTGGATAAACTTGACTGTTGCTCCCAAGTTGAAAAAAATCTTTCTAGGGATTTTTTTTTTTTGAAAGATCAGCTGACGAAGTGGAGAGCTAATTGCTGGTTCGCTGGCCGTGTGGAACCATTTCTTGGGCTCTCCACTGTGTCAGTGAATATTCTTGGGTCTTCCATTTTGGCCAGTGCCACAAGGGAACATTTTACAGCACCCTCCGTGTGTCCGTCGTCTCGGGTGTGAAGGTGGGTCTGTCTTTGCCCTCAGATGCTGGAGAATCAGATGGAGGTGCGGAAGAAGGAGATCGAAGAGCTCCAGAGCCAGGCGCAGGCCCTGAGCCAGGAGGGGAAGAGCACGGACGAGGTGGACAGCAGGCGCCTCACCGTGCAGACCAAGTTCACGGAGCTGCTGGAGCCCCTGAGCGAGAGGAAGCAGAACCTGCTGGCCTCCAAAGAGATCCATCAGTTCAACAGGGACGTGGAGGACGAGATCGTGAGTACTTCCCCGCCTGGCCAGCCTGGTGCCCGTGTTCTCACTTCTGGGCCTGACCCACCTCGGTCACGTCAGTGGGCTGAGCCGTCCCAACCCTGCTCCGTATATCCACACAAAATGTAACTCTGTTTTTATGTCGGGTTTTCTAAAGATAACTCAAGGGTTTAATGCCCCTAGAACGGTAGTTTTAAAAACAATGAATGAGGACTCACGGAGAGTCCCGTATTGAGGATGAAGTGAGGTCTGGAAGACTGGCCCGTGCCCTGTATCGGAGAAGAAGGGCAGGCTCCCCAGGCCGCCCTTCCCAGTGGGATTCTTTTTCTTTTTCTAAATTTTATTAAAGTATAGTTGGTTTATAACGTTGTGTTAATTTCCGCTGTACAGCAGAGTGACTCAGTTATACATGTATGTATATGTCCTTTTTCATATTCCTTTCCATTACGGTTTATCACAGGATATTGAATATGGTTCACTGTGCTGTACAGTAGGACCTTGTTGTTTATCCCCCAGTGGGGTTGAACACACTTCCTCTCTCACGCTGCCCTCCCTGCTCTCCCCTCCTGCCCTCGTTTGCATCAAATATTTGTTCTTTTTGAGTGGCCCTGACCACCTGTTTACAATTCCTTCCAGTTGTGGGTTGGAGAGAGGATGCCTTTGGCAACTTCCACGGATCACGGCCACAACCTCCAGACCGTGCAGCTGTTAATAAAGAAAAATCAGGTAAGCGTGTCTGCTGGGGCTGGCTCCTCCTGGTAGATCGGCGCCACGCTACGAGGCGGTGAGCGGGAGAGCTCTGAGGGCTGGCGGTTCCTCCTCGGCCCCCGCGGCGCGGCGCAAGCAGCGAGCTGCCGCGGCTTAGCGAGCCTCCGGCGTGTGTGCCCTGCTCCCACAGACCCTGCAGAAGGAGATCCAGGGGCACCAGCCCCGCATCGATGACGTCTTTGAGAGGAGCCAGAGCATCGTCACAGACAGCACCCTCAACGCCGAGGCCATCCGGCAGAGGCTGGCCGACCTGAAGCAGCTGTGGGGCCTCCTCATCGAGGAGACGGAGAAGCGGCACCGGCGGCTGGAGGAGGCGCACAAGGCCCAGCAGTACTACTTCGACGCGGCCGAGGCCGAGGCGTGGATGAGCGAGCAGGAGCTGTACATGATGTCCGAGGAGAAGGCCAAGGTGAGGCGGGGGGGCCGAGCCCCCTCCCCCCGGCCCTGCCGCCGGAGAGCCTCAGACTCAGAGCCTGAGCTTGTGGGCCGTGGGGGCGACGTCCTCGTGAAACGTGTCGTTGCCGCCTTGGTCGTGGGGGCAGTGTGGTGCGTACCGGTGGCTGGAACCTGGCTCTTTGCCCCTCGACGCAGAATTTTCTTGTCTGAATCCCGGTATTGTCGTTAAGACTGGATTCATCATGCCCTCCGCTTTTTTAAATAGAAATTTGCCAAAGTCTGTCTTTTACAGTATACTAGATGCTTTTGTTTTGAGACAATCTAGAAGTATTTGAAAGTATTCTCACCAGAATGCTGTTACCTACATCTGTTAGACCGTGGAGAGTGTTTCAGCCAGCCAGGATGCACTAGGTTTGCCTGGGCTTTACCTTATACTTCAGCGGGTCCCCGTCACCCTGCGTCATCCTCACGTCCGTCTTTCAGAGGCTCCCACGGGCCAGTCCACATTGATGCTCGTGGAGCGCTCCGTGTTCCAGCGCCCATATCACACGTGTGGCTTTTTTCTCTCTGCCAAGTCTTCCTCCTGCCACACCACGCAGTCAGCCGGGCGCCCCTCTTCCGGGGGGTTTTGGGTCAGGGGCGGGGGCACGGCTGTGGTTGTGACGGCCCCCTCTCTAATCAGGATGAGCAGAGCGCCGTCTCCATGCTGAAGAAGCACCAGATTCTAGAACAAGCCGTGGAGGACTACGCGGAGACGGTGCATCAGCTCTCCAAGACCAGCCGGGCCCTGGTGGCCGACAGCCATCCTGAAAGGTGAGTGCCGTTCTGTGAAGGTGAGACTGGCCTGTCAGTTCCTCCCCAGTCAGGGCCTCTTGCTCGAGTAACTGGTAACGTAGATCTTTGGGAAGCATTTTTAAAACAGACCCAGTAGGCCTGTGCTGAACAGGAAGGGTGCACGGTTACATTACAGGAGCTCACTCTTGCGGGTTGATTATCTCCTGCTGGCCAAGCCCTATTGAGAAGATTATTGGTGTCATGCGTCAGAAGTACCGATTGACTTGCATGGATATACAGGTGATAAAAGCACCTACCCTTGGGTTTAAAAAGTCATCCAGTTTAGGAAAGTAATTACTAGTTTTAATAGAGCCATGGATAAGGATACTTGGACCTGTAAATTAAAAGGGCTGCCGGGAGAAGAAAATGATGCTGCCTCTGAACTCTTATACATTGAGTCTTGAGAATGCCTCAGGAATAAGAAAAAGGAGTGTGTGGTACTCCTGCCCTGTTACAGACCAGGCTTACACGCTCACTTCGGTGGCAGTCATTTTAGGCTTTCTCTGGAACTGCCTGTTACAGCTCAGGCAGACAAGAATCGGCTTTGTGCGTTAACCAAGGCAAGTTGGAGATGAGGTCAGTGGCTGGGTTGGTACAGGGGTTCCTTCAGGTGTTTGTGATCAGGACTCCCAGGAAAGTGGCCTTCCTCATCGCCCAAGGACAGGCATCAATAAGTCCTTGTCTGACTGCTTTCATGCTGGAAGACTGTCATTCTGGGAGAAGTTGGAGGGAGGGGGACGGATGCTGCACCCCCAGGACCCAGGAAATGGGAGCAGCAGGGCCCGCCCTCCTGGCAGAGAAGAGCATACAGCCCAGAGAAGGTCAAGGTGTGTGCAGACGGGGATGTTATCTGTCCCTTCGACAGCATGGCACCTGAGAACGGATCCTGGGTTAACTTCTAATGTCAGAGGAAATCCTGACATACGGAGCCAGCAGTGCAGAGTGTTTCGATTTCTCTCCCCTCCCTCTGTCATCACGGTCAGGATGGCCTTTGTCCTTGATTACTGTGTTTTGTTACACGTTGACTCTTCATTACTTGAGGTCAAATTTCAGAGTTTTCTTTTTTAGGCTAAATAGGTTAACTTGAAGTTTCCTTTGAGAAATGTTGTAGAACGTGATCTCTTGGCATTTCTCCTCATTTACTGTCCCCCTGAAGAACATGTCCCCCTCATCTCGCCCCCCGCAGTGAGCGCATCAGCATGCGGCAGTCCAAGGTGGACAAGCTGTATGCGGGCCTCAAGGACCTGGCGGAGGAGAGGAGGGGCAAGCTGGACGAGAGGCACCGGCTGTTCCAGCTCAACCGGGAGGTGGATGACCTGGAGCAGTGGATCGCCGAGAGGGAGGTGGTCGCAGGGTCGCACGAGCTGGGGCAGGACTACGAGCACGTCACGGCAAGTACCGCGGGCAGAGCCCGGGCGGTAGTGCGGCGCGCGCGGGCTGTGGAGGGCCCCTTGCGTGCCTTGTCTGCGAGCGGAGAACGCACCCCAGACTCGAGCCAAAGATGGCGGGGTTTCGTTTCAGTTTGACACTTTGATCACCGGGCGACTTGGGGATGGTTGTACCTCTCTGCTGCGTGCGCCCTGTCCTCCTCTGGTCAGAGGAGATGGAGCCCGTGCCTTACTCGGCGGCAGTGAGCAAGGAGGAAACCTGACTGATACGAGACTTTGGAGCTGAGATCTGTTAAGTCAGGCATTTCTCTCCAAAGGACATTCGCGTGATCAAGAAATAAAGTGTTCACAGTAGTCTCACTGATTTCTTGGTGCTCATCCCTGTTTCAGATGCTACAAGAGCGATTCCGGGAATTCGCCCGGGACACAGGGAACATTGGGCAGGAACGCGTGGACACGGTCAATCACATGGCAGATGAACTCATCAACTCTGGACACTCGGATGCCGCCACCATCGCCGAGTGGAAGGACGGGCTCAACGAAGCCTGGGCTGACCTCCTGGAGCTCATCGACACGAGGACACAGATCCTCGCCGCCTCCTATGAACTGCACAAGTTTTACCACGATGCCAAGGAGATCTTTGGGCGCATCCAGGACAAGCACAAGAAACTCCCCGAGGAGCTCGGGAGAGATCAGAACACAGTGGAGACCTTACAGAGAATGCACACCACGTTCGAGCATGACATCCAGGCTCTGGGCACTCAGGTGGGTGAGGCGCTGCGCAGCGGTGGTGGCAGGGGTTCTTTCCATACAGCGTCTTTGTGCCTCTCTGAGCATCTCTCTCCATTCCTTGGCTCCTCCAAACATGCCTCAAAGAATTGCCCAAATTAAACGGACATGCGTGTGCACACACACGTATTACACACATTGTTGTAACGCTCCATTTGGGAGAACTTACCAGTCCGTAACATTCTGTTTGCCATATTTTGCAGACACTGTTGGATGAACAGTGTTTATGATTAAAATAAACAACCCAGACACATACACAAACATTGACAAGTTTTAGGCCTTCTCAACAAGAATTGAATTACGTTGGCATATCCATCCAGAATAATTTCCAAAATGATACCTCATTATTTTCCGTCAAACAGAGTCTGAGTTATGTATTGGAGAAGAGAGAAACCAAGACTCTAACGTTTTACTATGCCCGGTCTTCCCCTCCCGCCATGAAGTGGTTAACACTAAGGCTTTGTTTAAGAGCTGTCTGGCAAAGTGATAACAATATAACAGTAACGATCTGTAGTATAATCACTCTCTAATTCACACTCTCATTCCTGCACAGTTTACTGCTTAGTCTTATGTCTATTAGATGAAAAATAAATTTTATCTGCCTTTTCCCTTAAATTTCAAGATCTTAGAGAAGAAGTTCGTTTTCTTAAAGATATCAGCCCTGAGGATATCAGGAGGTTTGTTTTTACCTTTTAGAAGCACATCAGTGATCTAGTGCAGGGGTTGGCAGACTTCTTCTGTAGAAGCCCAGACAGTACAGATTTTTGGTTTTGTGGGACATACAGTCCGTTACAATTACTCAGCTCCGCCATCGTAGCATAAAGCAGCCACGGACAATCCGAAAGGGAAGGGCGTGGCTGTGTGCCAGCAAAGCTTTATAAAAACAGGGAGCCCACATTTGCCGTGGGCCAGCCCCTGATCTAGTGTGCCAGCCTTCTCTGGTGTGCTTTGGGGTTTGTTCTGTGGAAGGACCACCTTTACTGCTGTTGTCTTCCCCTTAATTTGCCCCTTCTAGAAGCAAAGGTAGGTCACAGCTGGGGCTCCATTCACGTTAAGTGGCTTCCCCTTTTCCATCCTGGAGGTAGAAGGTGTGGGGGGGATAATTTAAGAGATTTGTGGAGTGGCTGAGGGTCTGCATCAGGCAGAATTTAAAAGCGCCCACCATGCGTTGTGCGGGTTTCCAGTCTTTCCTTCACGGCTGGCGGATTCTCCATTCAGAAGCTTGTCAGCTTCCTGTTCAGTGGCTCTCACTGCGTGTAAGGCCCTGGAGCACCACGTGAGCGCGTAAGGATCCTGAGCCGTGCACTTAGAGCATGGCCACCAGAGAAGGGCCGACCCTGGCTTGAATTGAGCCTGTCACGCTGTATCGCTGCAAGTTTAATTCCCTTCCGAAGCTTCGGTTCCATAATGCTTTAAGGACTGCAGTGTGTATTGTTACAGTTTTTAAAAAGCTTAAGAGAACTTCTGGAATGCCTGGAAGCCTTATTAGCAGCAGGTCTTTCCTCTGCACCTGTAAAATCATTTACTTTTAGAACTTCAGGAGACTCCAGAGATGGTAGAGTTGCTCCTTCATTTTTTTTTTCCGTTAAGTCCCTTCACTTTGTGAGGCTCAGAGAGATGCAGGAACGTCCAGGGCAGGAATCTGTTCCGTCAAGCCTGATAGTCTGCACCTCACCATACCCACTGGGCCAGGCCATTTCAGCCACAAAAGTATGCATGCCCCTCCTGCAGTTAGAGCAGAAGGGAGGGCTCCCGGTGCAGCCTCCAGAAGCCGATGGCGTTTCCTCCTTGGCTGCTTTACTCTTAATGCCAGCTGACCCGCCACCATCCTCCATTCTGTGCAGGAACAGTGGACATGAGGGAACCTGATGATGGTCTGCAGTGACTCCTCAAAGCAGTAGTTAATTCTAGCGGGAATTTCTGCTTTTGCTCTCCCCATCTACCTTGTTTGTTGTTGTGAGAACAAATTGAAAACAGCTAGAGGCCCAGGAAATTTTTTTTTTTTTTTTTTTTTTAACTTGTTTGGAAAGATTTGGTTAGTCACATAGGAGATAAGCTTTTCAAATAATTTCCTAGGAACTTGCTTATTGTCATTTGAGTTAACACCTGAGCCATGTTTAAAGAATGTTTCCAAAAGTCTCTTAGGATATGGGAATCAAATCACCAGGGAAACCAAACCCCATTGATTCTTCTTTGCATCTCTTGCAGAAATTTGTTTTTCCTTACCTACCACCACCTAGAGCCTTCTGAGTGATCAGGGTCGGTACATCTCCCCGCAAGCCCCAGTGTCCCTCCCCCCGTGATGTTTGTCCACATACTCCCCTCACGGACCTCTGAAGGCTGCTATCATTCAGGATGGCTGTTGTCTTCAGACTTCGATCAGTAAATGAAGATTGAGTGTGCGCTCCCCATACATGTATATTTTAAATTAGATGTTGTGCACGAGTATGGCCTTACTAATACGTACTTTATATAAAACATAAGAGAAGGAAATTACAAAATAAGCCACGGTTATTAGTTTCTCTTGTAAAGGTGTATCTGCCCTCCACCACCACCCTCGCCCCCAACAAAAAGGTGAAAGCCGTTTCTTGTTTTTTTCCCCCTTTTTACACAGAAAGTATTGATATTATGTACACTCCCTGGGCTTTGCTTTCTCTACATAGCCGTCATCTTGGAGTACTTCTCATATGAGTACACAGAGCCCTTCCGCATTCTTTTTCATGACTGCCTGGGAGCCTGCTGTGTGAATGTGCCATTGTCATTTAACCAGTCCCTCATGGACGAACAGATACTTTATTTTCAGTCTTTTGCATTTACAGACATTGGTGCAATAAATAACCTTATGTGTATTTCATTTCCTAAAAGTGCAAGAGTATATGTAGGATAAATTCCCCAAAGTGGAATCATAAAATCAAAGGGCACACGCATTTATAAGTTTGGTGGGTACTGCCTGTGCCTGCTTGTAGGAGCTGTAACCTTTTGTCCCATCAGCAGTGAATCAGCTCACTGACATATACATCATCAAGCTTGATTTTTTGCCATCTAGGAGATGACAACTTACAGTATCTCCGTGTAGCATATTTTCATATGACTCATTGGCATTTCTTGTTCTCCAGAGTTTTTATTGAAGTTTGGCTGGTTAAGATTTTACTTTCTTTGGCATCAGCATTTTTAACTACATTAAGTGCTGCTTTTTTGTTTTTCACGTTGGAATGTGCCGTTGTGGGAGCTCTTACAGGTGATACATACATTGTTTTCAACAGCAACATCACATAGCTAATGGAAAAGGTGTTTTCAAAATGAGTTCTTGATGGCAGTTTCTCATTCCTGATTAAAAAAAAACACTGTCTGTACCATGCAGGAGCAGATTAGGTGTTTATCCTTTACTGTATCTGGGTGCATACCGTGTGTTTCTGTGCCGTCTTCATATCCTGGGCCCCCTCCGGGGACCTTTCCCGACCAGGGCTCCCATCAGCGCGAAGGCAGAATGGTGTGCAGAGGGGGAGCGGGAGGCCGGGTGGTGGCGCGGAGGCCCAGCTCTGAGCCGTCTCGTCTCCTGGCGGCTTCACAGGTGAGACAGCTGCAGGAGGATGCAGCCCGCCTCCAGGCCGCCTATGCGGGCGACAAGGCCGAGGACATCCAGAAGCGGGAGAACGAGGTCCTGGAAGCCTGGAAGGCCCTGCTGGACGCCTGCGAGGGCCGCAGGGTGCGGCTGGTGGACACGGGGGACAAGTTCCGCTTCTTCAGCATGGTGCGCGACCTCATGCTGTGGATGGAGGATGTCATCCGGCAGATCGAAGCCCAGGAGAAGCCACGGTAAGGCTGCCGGCCTCCCGGCTGGGCCCTGCCCCAGAGCTTCGAGGCCAGAGAGGGGGCGGGGAGGGGTTTTAGGGGCGCCGCCGCTGTTCCACTTGACTCCTGCACGCGGTTGTCAGGGAACGAGGGGCCCAGTGTAGTCGAGCCCTGTGGAGCCCTCCCCATTTCTCCCCGACCCTGTCCCCTGGGTCCACGCTCACCCAGGCCCGCCTGCTCTCATCTGTGGGCCTCGTGCCTCAAAGCAGCCGCATACCTGGGACCGGACTAGCTCTACCTCACCGCTGGCATGAGATGGCTTTTCTGAGTTCTTCTTCTATGTCTGTCAGATCAAAAACCACTCTATCCCTTTTCAGACATATTACTAAAGGTGCCTCTTACACTCAGCATCTGCTTTAATGGTGTCTCGGGATTCGTATTTAGTATTTGTTCTGTGTCTTCTCTTTGGCCATGTTTCATGCAAAGCGGTGAAGAGGAGCTAGTGGGTGTACAAGCAGGCACATATATAGCCTCCTGTTCCCCACTGCCGGCTCCAGCCCTCACCGTAACTGAGGAATGGACTGTGCCCCAAAAGAAGAAATACGGTTATTATATACATGAGGCAGTTGTGTTTCCTTAGGTCAGGACTTCCCAGTCAGTCGGTTTTGATGGATGAGACCTTCTCACAGCTCTGCCAGTCGCTGATTGCTTGGCTGGTTCCTGCTCTGTGTGTCTTCAGGTCTAAATAAGGAGACAGTATTTGCTGCTCTTTAGAACACACACGTCCTGAACCTTGGGCAGCTAACTCACTGGGGTACAACTGGGGACACCTGTACCTTCTTGAAGAGTCTGTACCTTCTTGAAGAGTCTGAAGTGCATTTCAAAGTAAAAGGTTGAACAGAGATCCAGTGGTTTTTCTGGTCTCCACCTAGAAAAATTGTTTAAGCGCACACACAAAAATAAAAGTAGCCGTATTCTCAGCGTTAGGTTGTGAAGCTGTGCCTGAGTTACACCATCGTTGTGCTACAGCTCAGTGACCCTGCCTGGGCTCAGACTGTGAATCAGATACTGTGCCGCCAGTTTCCTTCAAATTAATTACGTGTTTTGAAACCTACACGTTTATTTGAAAAGCTTGGTCTCCTAAAGGAAGTATCGTTTGTGTAATTTTAGGGATGTGTCCTCTGTTGAACTATTAATGAATAATCATCAAGGTATCAAAGCTGAAATCGATGCTCGTAATGACAGTTTCACGACCTGCATTGAACTTGGGAAATCGCTGCTGGCGAGGAAGCACTACGCATCAGAGGAGGTAGGATGCCGCTTCGCTTTGGGGCCTCTGGGGTGAGCGCAGCTGGTGTTCAGATGTACAGTGACTCACTCTTGTGAGCGTATGAGTATACACACTTGTGTGTGTATGTGTGTGTGGGCATATATAGACACACACACACAGAAATCTGTGCTTACATTCACACACACACACATGCACACACTTATATGTGTTTCAGAGCTCCTTGCTTCTTTCCTGTATGTATAGAATAAGACAGGCAAGTCTCTAGGTGTAGAGCCAATCAATCCATGGCACAGAAGACAATTTTTGAGGGCCTCTGGTCAAGGGTTCGTCCTCTCTCACCTCCTCCATCAGTTCTCGAAGGTGCCACCCCTTCTCTGTCACCTGTGCCCTAGATCTGTTTGCTCTTTAGTGGATGGTTGCTAAGTCGAGTTGGGAGGCTGGTGACACAGAGGTGAGTGGTTATCAGTGTGAGGCCTCCGAGAGCTCAGGGCTTTGCCCCTCTCGCCGCCCCCCACTCTTAACTTGAGTGTCTTCACCACAGCAAGCCCCGGAGTCTGGAGGGGTCTCAGTGCATTGCAGGCCTCCTCACGACACAGCAGCTTTGGGTGGAGCCCGGCCTTCCTCCCAGCCCCTTCTGGAAGGAACGTCGCCTTGCTTTTCTCTCCTCTCCCAGTATGCAGATCGACTGAGCAGTCCTTAGATCTTTCCTGCCTTAGTGGTGGTCTCTACATAAAAAGTGTTTTTCTTATATGAAGCGGCCCATCAAGGGGCAGACTAGGAGGATGTGATCTACTCTATTAAGATGTCCTTGGGGTCCTCTCTTCTCACAGATCAAGGAGAAGTTACTGCAGTTGACGGAAAAGAGGAAAGAAATGATTGACAAGTGGGAAGACCGATGGGAATGGTTAAGACTGAGTAAGGATGTACCTAATCTCTCTGCTCTTTTTGGGTCCCCACTGAAAGCAAGCCGGTTTATTTACCTGCTTTAATTGATTTGATATGATGTTATCTCTTAATGATTTTTGGAGTCTTTCTGAATGCTGCTTTTTTAATGTCCTATTTCACCATTTCCTGCTAATAAGTATTTTTAAGTAGTTCCCTGTGACATATTCATTATCTTTCATCTCATGATTGACCTCAGTGTTGTGAGCGGGGTCTGAGTGTGTAGGAACAGTATGGGGACGACAGGATGTGGCATCCCTCTGGGAGAGTGCAGACAGGAGCCCCTTCTCCTCCAGTTATCTTAAAGAAGAATTGTTACTGTGGAGTCAAGAAGATGGAAAGTTGGCTTGTTAGGTCTTATGAAAGCTAACAACGATAAAGATTTTGCCATGAACCAGGCATTATTCTAAGTGTTTTATATGTTTTTCTTTATTGACTTCCCACAATAACCCTCTGAGGTAGATTCTATTTTTAATCTCATTTTATAAAGGGAATATGTGAGCTAACACAGAGTTTATAATATACAGTATTGGGAATAGCATTTATGATTGGTATGAACTGCAAAGGTAGCCCAACTGAAGCATTATTTACCATACTTTGCCATTCTGTGTTTGGGGCTCCGGGCTCTGTCCTTATATTATATTATATAACCTTACTCTCAGGCACCAGGAGTGCTCTCTAGAAGCAGAATCCAAGGGGCCTTTTCTGAAAGGTGTGTAAGAGACCTAGTGGAGGCATCTCAATTCTTTTGAAAAAGAAATCCCACTTTTGATCATTCTTTGGATGAGGATTTGGTCTGTAAATTTTGCCAGCTCCCAGGGCAGGTTCGGTTCAGTTCAGTTCAGCAGAACCCAGATTACACTCCACTGTGAACTAGGCACCAGGGTGCATGCTGGGCACTCCTGATGAGGTGACAAGTCTCTCAAGCAGTGGGGGCATCTTCTTGTGCCGTGTTGGAGGCCGCCAGGGTGACACCAGTGCTGCCCGCAGTCTTGATTTCTTACCTGAATGACCCCAACCTTTGCTGCTTAAGGTATAATGAAAATGCCAGCCATAGTGCAGGCAGAGCGGAGATCTGGCCTGCCTTCTCACAGCTGCGGTGGGTGGAGGTCATGCTGTGTTTCCTCACGTGTGGAGGGACAGAACGAATAAAGCAGAAGCCTTAGCCCATACTGTCCCTACTTTCCATACTGCCTCCAGATCCTTCCCTGCCTCTCAACCCCCCAAAGTAAAACATAGCACTTCCACCCGAGAAAGGGTGATTGGTGAATGGCTCTCCCATCAAGAGTAATCTGGTTATAGGTAGATTGTGAGTTCTTCAGGGCTCTGAGGCTTACCTCACTGAAGTAGGGCTGAGTGAGCAGAGCATACCTCCTGGCCCTGCATGGCCGTATAGTAGCCACTGCCCACATGGGGCTCTTCAGAACTTGCAACATGGCTGGTCCAAATTAAGATGTGCTCCAAGTATAAAATACATGTCGGATTTCAAAGACAGAAGAAAAAAAAGATGTAACACAACTCAGTTAACTTTTATACTGATTACGTGTTGAAATAACAGTTATATCAGGTGGTCTAAAATATGCATTTGAAATCAACTTCACCTGTTTTTAATGCGGCTGCTGGGAAGGTTAAAGTTGTACACGTGTGGCTCACATGACGTTTATGTGGACAGCGCAGGTCTAGACTAGACTGTAAGCTGGTTGTGCCGGCAGCTGCCAGCAGAGGGCAGCGCCACCCCGAGCTGCCGAGTCACCCTGCCCTCCACACTCACTCTTGGCTCCCTGTGCAGTCTTGGAGGTCCATCAGTTCTCAAGGGACGCCAGTGTGGCCGAGGCCTGGCTGCTCGGACAGGAGCCCTACCTCTCCAGCCGAGAAATAGGCCAGAGCGTGGACGAGGTGGAGAAGCTCATCAAGCGCCACGAGGCTTTTGAAAAGTCTGCAGCGACCTGGGACGAGAGGTTCTCCGCCCTGGAAAGGCTGACGACAGTAAGTGGGCCCTGGGAGCCGGGGTGCTCTGCCGTGGTTCCCGTGGGCAGCCTCTCCTTCCTGCTCACCTCCTAGGCTAGGGAGCTCAGGTCATTGCTCTGATTTTAAAAGCAGTAAGGATCTTCCTGGAGTTGGTGTTTCTCTTGGTACAGGACATGGGGAGATGGTCCAGGGCTCCTGCCCCCTCAACCACTTGCTGGGCACCTAGGTCTGTGGTCACTTCCCGTCTGGGAATTGATCGATTGGGATTTGCTTTTCTCTTTTGATCTACTTTTCTTCCTGTATCTCACAGAAGCCGTGGAGCATAGCCTTACAGTTTTCTTCCGATTTCAGGATTAGAATTCCCATCAAGCACTAGTAGCTCGATCTTAGACCCCTGAAAACTCTCCCCAGTCCTGGTAATCTCTTCTGCCAAAATAAAGGCCTTAGAATAGGCCTTGCTCACTGGTGTTTTCTCTCCCAAGACACTTGCACTCCTGGTGGAAAGCTGATTCTTTATGGTGTGCTTCCCGATTTCTACAGTTGTGGGCATCTAAAATGTACCTGTACACGTGTGTTAAAACGGAATACTTCTGGTACATGCATATTGCTCATGAAATGGCTTAGTTCCAGTTAGTCTGTTTCGTGGCTTTTTTTAATGTGTTATTGGGGCTTGGCTGAACCTGAATCCCTACCGCAGCACAAGAAGCCTCTGTGGGAATTATTGCAGCTCTAACTCAGTGGTGTTTGTCTGATCTCTGATGAGAAGTCCAGCACGGACCCTCATGCTCAGGTGCTTTCTTCCTCAGCAAAGTTGAGAGCTGCAGAGTTCATTTAGAAACTAAACCCGATCTCCCAGGGGCACACACAACTCACAGGGCTTCTGCCAGCCCATAGAATGGATCTGTTTCATCACTCAGACCTCTGTTTCCTGTGGTTTGAGGTTGTAGCTGCAGTTCTTACGACCTTAACGAGATTTTGCTTAGGATGTTAGAGCTTCTGGTTGTCCCGCGTGATCCAGCGTAGACCGCTCAGAGAGGAGGGTTTGCCTGGAGCCCTCTCCTTAAAAGAGGCAGAGTCCGGGGCTCTGCCACACATCGGCATATTCTCCCTCAGTTGGAGCTACTGGAAGTGCGCAGACAGCAAGAGGAAGAGGAGAGGAAGAGGCGGCCGCCTTCTCCTGAGCCGAGCTCGAAGGTTTCCGAGGAGACCGAGTCCCAGCAGCAGTGGTGAGTCACGGGGCAGCCTGCCCACTTCAGTCTCAGATTCAGTGACGAGAGAGGTTTAGGGAGCACACTTTCCAAGCCCGTGCTGATGTGCCCTTCCTGTTAGTCACTTCCGAAGACTCCTGAGACTCTCTCTGTACAGTCACCCCTGGATAATATTTGAGGACAGTGACTTGTCCACATTCTCACGTTGCTATGTTGGTAGCGGAAGTGGAATGTCGACAGCAGCCATCTCTGCTGTGCACATGTGTGTGTACACACACACACACACACACACACACACACACACACTTAGAATTTCCACATGAGTAAATGGATGGAGTGAACTACCCAGATTTCAGGCCAGTGATTGTGTGGTGATGCTTTCTGAAAGTTCTGGGTGACTTTCACACAAAGGGCAGAAATTACTCTGTATTTCTGAAAGGCTGATTATTTAGCTGGGGTCCAAGCTCCATGACAACGCTGAATGCCACCTTTATGGGCAGGGATGCCTGTGGTCTTACTCTCTATCTAGAGTCAATTTGAAACACTTAAAGAGTTTTTAGAAAGAAATCACGTCATGTGAAAGAGGGGTGCATATGTTTTCCTGAGACAGGGGCTCTAATAAAGTTGACTTGTGTTCTCCCCCGTCTTCTTCTCTTTCTCCTCCTCTTTTCTTCCCCCCTCCCCTCCCTCCTTCCCCCTTTCCTCCTCTTCTCTCCTCTGTCTTCTTTCTCCCCCTTCCCCAACAGGGATACTTCAAAAGGAGAGCAAGTTTCCCAGAATGGTTTGCCGGCTGAACAGGGATCTCCACGGGTTAGTTACCGCTCTCAAACCTACCAAAACTACAAAAACTTTAATAGCAGACGGACAGCCAGTGACCAGCCGTGGTCTGGACTGTGAAGTTCGCTACCATTTGTCAAGAACCACTCTTTCCAAATCCTGTTGGTTTGACCTTTTGGCTTCCACTTCACCCACAGTGTTAAAAATTTTACTTAATTCATAGCCTTCCTTGGTTTCATATTTGTTTGCATTTAATTCATGTTTATTTGAGTTTTTTAACTGATGGATGCTCAGTTGCCTGAAAGCAACATACGTATTTTTTGTTTATTTATCGTGAGCTTTTTACTTTATTAAGATTTTGCAGCGAAAGCCTTACGTGAGTAATTGAAATTAAATGAGATTACAGCAAAATGAAGAAGAAAACTAGAATCTGACAGGTATGACACATCCAGTTATACTAACAGGGTGCAGTCCTGCACTATACGTAGCCCCCTTTACAGAGTTATTAACCTGCAATAGTTCACTAGGAATTGAGGAGGGAGACTTCCAGTACTAAGATTAAAACGTAGAGTCAGCTGTGTAACATTCCATGAAGGATGCATTCATTTATTGAAAATGATTAAAAAAAAAAAAAAGTTGAATCTACTTGGGAGGGTTTTTTAAACTTTAGGCGCAGAATCTGAACGGTTTTGAGACCCTCGGATCATTTATTACTTTTTTACAAACCAGGTCCTCTCTTTATTTTTTTCTGCCAAGTCCTGAACTGAGAATTGTAGGCTCGCTTGCAGCAGATAATGCAACCAGCCTCAGGAGTCAGGGGCCCACTGACTGCTGCCACCACCTCTGTCTGGGTCACTGTTGGCACCGCCGGGACGTGGGATGTGGCAGGTGTGGCAGCGCTTCTCGGCCCGTTGGGGAAGCCTGCCTACCAGACTTCCACGCCTCTCCGTTCAGTTGATGACTTCAGGGTGTCAAACTGTTTAAATTTTTCAAACACATGGAACAAAAGCCATTCTGGTTCACCCTGATTACTTGAACGACGCACTTGGGGGAACCACCCCAGGAGGTGTTGCCTGCCTCCAGGCTCCAGAAGTCCTTCAGTGTCTCTGTAGACAGAAACTCCGTTGTATGTCTTGTATCGATCTTCTGATTCATTTTTCGTTTTCTTCTGACCTTTTGTGACGCTCTCTAATAAAGAGTCGTTTAGGATGACATTTATCAGACCACCAGCAGGGATTTGAAAATGTCTTAACAGAAATTCTGTTCACCAAACCAAGCCCATATTACATCAAAGCCTTGTGAGACATTCACTTGCTCATTTGCCATATTTAGATGTTAGTGGAATCAGAAAACCTGTTTTGATATGTGTTCTCCATGAGTTAAGTCTAATTTGTCTTTTCATTTCATGATGCATGTCTTTTTTTTTTCTTTTGTCAGGATAACATCATATAGCATCTTGTTTGTTGTTTCCTCATTTCTATGTACATATCTATCTACTTGCGACCGTAGATGGGTATATAGATAGATGCCAAGCTTCTTATGTTCTGGGAGTAGTATGCACCATTATTGGGTCTCTGCCTTAAAAACACACCAAAATTCATTTTAGAAAAGAAACTACTGCTTCATCTTTGGTGATTAGGGAGCCCTGACGTGTGTTTCTGGCTCCAAATGATATGTGTCATTGATCTATATGTATATATGTGGTGTGCCCATATATATATGTTTAAATTTTGTATCATGAGGACTAATACCCAATTTTATGCCTTTCGTATTCAGAAGACCAAAAACAAAACAAAGCCACATAAGCACACAGGAAAGGAGTGCTGTGATGCTTTTGGCATTTGTTCTCATGCCTATTTTTATCTAGATTTTTAAATTGTAGCTTGCCAGACAAATTTTTAATTGTAATTGGATTGTATCAGAAGAAGAAAAGCTCTTTTCATTCTTCTGAGTTACGGTGCAGAGACTCAAGTTAATGAACTTGAAAATAGTGTTGCTTCTTGCACTTAGAAAACCAATCAGGTGTCCCTTGTGCTACTAGTTGTCACGTTGCATTTATGTTCACCTCCTGATTGAAATATTCTCAGGTGTACGCAGCCACTAATCGCTAAAGAGAAGCAACGTGGGGTGGGGGTAGGGGTGTATCCACATGTACCCAGTTTGGTCACAGCACTACGATTTGCTTTTGATGTTTGTCTCTAGTGGCGTGTTGTCTGTTGGCATGCTTAAGCACATGTCCATTAAAATTCATTTTGTTCCTTTTATTTTCCTTGTTTTCTTGGTTAGTGATTCATTTGCATAAACATTAATTATCTCTGCATACTGGTTTGGGGTTTTCTCTTTCCTTCTAACTCTAAAGAAAAAAATTTTTGCTGCAGAACTTCCCCCAGAAGGGGCTTCCCCTGGCCGTCACCTACCTTGAAGTTTGACCAAGTGTGATAAATTTTAGCCTTTTTCCAGTAAACATTCCTCTATCCAGGTCACTGCTGTCACTAGCAGTTTTTGAGTCACACCTGCAGCACTAATTTTTTTTTGTTTAACCTGGTTTCTATAGACACTAACCCCATGTCTCCCTGGACTCATGCCTGGCACAGGCCTTCCAGACCGATCTCATACTTCCTCCCAACCAGAAGTTTCCTGAAATCTCACACTAGAACAGATGTGTCAACCTTAAAATCCACTCACTTACTTTTGACTCGGGGGTTTTGTTTTTTTGGTTACTATTTCCCCCTTGTCTCTCCTTTAAAAGGGAAAGGCAAGAGAGAGATTTAAATAGCATATTTCTTATAAGCACTGGTCGACAGGCTGTCACTTGCAAGGCCAGGATAATCACCGTGCATCTCCTCCCTGTGCCTTTCTACCCTAAGAATCCTTTTTCCACGTTGCTGTGTGGATAAAGGGTTCTAATCACAGACACCCTTCAAGTGCGTAGCCTCTAGTCTTACCTTAACCCCCCGCTGCAGACAGTGATCGTTTGTATAGACAGAGTATAAACTTGACTCCCAGCCCACCACTTAGATAAGGCCCAACAGAGACATCCCAGTTCCTGGGAGTTGACATATCGAATGTTCAAGCGGTGGTAGGCAGTCGCCCCTTGATCCTGTTGAGGTTGTTGCTGCTAATTTTGCTGTCACCTGGTTCTGGGCAGCAGAGGTGGGGGACGTATCTAATGAGCGTGCCGTTGACACCTCCATGTTTGTCCGTGTATGAAGGGTGCAGGTTGTCTGTAATCCACTAAAGCATCAGCCACACCCAGCTTTAGTAACTCGCTAATCCCACACCCTGGGCGTATCAGCCAGGGACCGCTTCAGTTCATGGTACACAGTTGATGGCACACAGGCTGAAAGCGATAATGAATGGAGACCCTACTGCATTTCCCAAGCCGAAAAGCCATGAGGGTTACAATATAAATGAGCTTGGGAAGGAACAGCTCCCGAAGACGTCTCCAGCCCGAAGGGTCAGAGCCGCTGGAAGCCTGGCTGTCTGGGCTTCCTCGTCTCAGTGCAGCAAGGCACCGTGATCAACCAGCACGTGATGGGGAAGGCCCTGGTTCTGTCTTTGTTTGGGGGTAAATAGCTGTGTGGTGTTGAGTGACTGTGATTGGCTTTTCCAGCTCCTTTAACACAAACTACAACCCACTCACGATACAACTTCGGCAGATGTGGTTAAATTGATGTTCGTTGACTTGCCTCATTTCCTTCCAGCTCTTAAGTTCCAAAGTCTAACGGGGATGGTAGATGTGAAATGCATGATTGCCGTCCTAATTTCTGCATGTGTTTATGACGATGTGTCAAGGGGTGGTGGGAGGAGAGCCGAAGAGCATTTTCAGAAACCAAAGGTCTTTCTTGTCTGACTTTGGGGGAATGCCGTGTAGTACTGATAGAGTTGTCTATCCATCTGTTTGTGAATGCCCTTTCGCTTCAACTTCCAGCCCTTCTGGTGGCGTCCTTGGTTGTAAGGTGGCTGCTGTATAACGTCTACTCTCTCATATTTAATATGTGTGATTGTTAACTGTTGTCCTTTTGTTTTAAAGTAACCATAAGAGGAAATGATCTGAGTTCTATTAGAGAAAATGGATTGATCAGAGGAACAGAGTGCAGTAAAACTCATCCTGGCATTTCGCTTTTCTCATTTCCCCGTAAACGGGCGGGTATTAATCCATTCCCACCTTCTAATGTCCTTGGTGTCCAGCTGGCTTTGTGGGATGTGCAATGGTTTTACTGTACTGCCTCGATCTGTGCCAGGCATTTATACACAGCCACGTGTGCGAGTCAGAGCGTATGTGGTCACCCCCGGGGCTCACGGGGTTAGCTGAACGGCCTCTCCGCTGTCCCTAGATGGCAGAAATGGTGGACACGAGCGAAATGGTCAATGGCGCTGCAGAACAGAGGACAAGCTCGAAAGAGTCCAGCCCCATCCCCTCTCCCACCTCCGAGCGCAAAGCCAAGACTGCCCTCCCGGCCCAGAGCGCTGCCACCTTGCCGGCCAGGACCCAGGAGACGCCTTTGGCCCAGATGGAAGGCTTCCTGAATCGGAAGCACGAGTGGGAGGCCCACAATAAGAAGGCCTCAAGCAGGTAACAGCACAGAGGCTGAGGCAGTCCCGGGGGAAGTCGGCCCATTAAGAGGTGGAGGTGGGCCACTCTTGATCGAAAGGGGAGTGTGTGTTTATGTGGCTGATTTGTTCTATAGCTTCCCGGGCATTACATCCTTCTCGGGACTGACGTTGGGAAGTGGGAGTAGTGTGCTTTTTTTATTCACCGAGAGAAGGAAGAGTTAAGTGTGTGTGGGAACAGCAAGAAGAGGCCTTAGTAGTTCCTCCTGAGAAGGAATATTGCTAGATTGAGGGGGGGGGGGGGAGTCTTCCCTAGAGTGAAATGATTTCACTGTTGTTTCCCTCCTGGGGGATGTTTTAAGACATTCACCATTTCCCCTACCTTATCGCCATATCAGTCTTTATACTTGTTATCTCCCAGTAGCCCTACTTGTATTATCTCCATTTTACAAATGAAGAAACTGAGGCTCTGGGAGGTTAAGAAAGCTCACTCTGTGTAGTAACTTAGTAAATGGCACAGCTAGGGTAAAACTCATCTGACTCCACAGCCTGTGTGCTTAACCAGTAAACCAAACTGCCTGGAACCACCATGTACAGTTGTACAGGTTGTACACTGTACAAGGGAATCCCATCTAAGAGCTGCCATCCACATTGGGGACATTATAGATTTATTTGTTAATACAGGCAGGTGGCAGTAAAGTGTCTTGTTCTAATAAAGGCAGTATATTAGGACAGTTTGCCATACCCTGGGGGAAAGGCTACCTTTTTCTAATTCAGCCAGTGTACCATAAGTGCTAGTGGCCCTGGGTCTGCCTCCCCCTCCCTGTCACGTAGCCAGGCCACTTCATTACAGAATGAAGCTGAGGTGGAAGAGCTGCTTAAGGACAGGCATGTTTCCAGTAAGGAGCTTGGCCTGTACCCTGTTACCACACGAGTGTACCAAACACCAGCAAAAGTCTTTCCCGTCAGAGCCAAGAGTACCTTTATTTAATGAAAGAGGGCACTGTGGTTTTCTTCAAACTCAAAGTGAGAAGTGGCCCTCAAAAACCTGCCACTAGCAGTACGTGTCTTGTCTTGGGAGTCCACAGAGGAATTCTGTTCCATTGCGTATTTTTAGCAGGATTTAGGAAGGGCCTTTAACAGGGGATCATGCCATGTTGTGTGAGGATCGTTTTCGTGTTAATCAGACCCTTAGTTCTTGAGGGGAGTGTGGAGCAGAAACTTGAAGTTCCTTTTTTTTTTTACTGCTCAGGTCCTGGCACAATGTTTACTGTGTCATAAATAACCAAGAAATGGGTTTCTACAAAGATGCAAAGACAGCTGCTTCCGGAATTCCCTACCACAGTGAGGTCCCTGTGAGTTTGAAAGAAGCCATCTGTGAAGTGGCCCTTGATTACAAAAAGAAGAAGCACGTGTTCAAGCTAAGGTGAGCGTTGCCAGAGAGTGGGTGTGTGTTTATTTTCACTCTGGGGGTTGGTTTTCTTAGATAGATGCTGTGATCAGTTGATTCCTCTCCTCTGCCGTTTAAAAAATCACCGACAAAGTGACAAACTGGATAGGCACACGTCTTGGTTAGGCTCTCTGGGCTCGGTGGCCGGTTAACGGCACAACTGAACATGGAAGAAAAGGAGCTTTCCTTTTTAAAAGCTGGAACTTAGTGTTTCCTGAGACAAGGTGAGCTAGTCACTTTTCACAGTTTAAGCGGAGCTTAGAAAAATAGTTTCCCCGTCTTTGCAGCTAATCCAGACCCAGGAGATGCTGTTCTTTGCTCATGACTTATCTGGAGATGGGTCAAGTGAGTCATCCCGGAGCCAGGTGGAGACAAACAGGAAGGGGCGGGTGCTCCCCTGACTCACCCAGCGGATGTTCCAGATGCCTCTGGAACCATTCAGTTCCAAATGTCTCTACCCTGTACAACACGTACGACTCCCAGCAGAGTGGATCCAAGCTCTGAAGTTCTGCTTGTACTTGGGAATGGGCAGAAAAATCCGTTTTTCTTTTAAAAGCGTGAAAAGCAAACATGTTAGTGGTTAGGACGATACTTAGTCTGATACTAACTTGATCTGTTGCTTTGGGATTTGAAAAGCAAACTTTGGTCCTCAGTTACACGTGAGTCTCATGCCAGCTGGACGAGGCCAAGGACCGCAAACGAGAGCAGTTCAAATGGGGTGATTCTTTGAGCCCTGGACGGGCACTGGAGGCAGGCCCCAGGGACCTGAGACGCTTTACACACTGTAAGACCAGGCGCGGCCAGCCTGGCACCCACCCTGGCTGCACGCCCACTTTGTACTTCCTTGATGCGGCTTCAGAGCGTCGGGATATCGGCAGAGGGCATTTACCTCCTCTGCACCGGCAACACCCGCTTCCTCTGGACGCAGCAGAGAAGGAGGGGCCCTCCCAGCCAGCGTCCTCTCCTTGTCACAGTGATAGCCCGGCCAGGGCAGTTTCTTTTGTTCTGAGAGGTGTATAAGAAGAGAAGTCTAGGAGAACTTTTCTGGGTGTCAGTTCAGAAAGCCTGGTATTTGTTAATGTGGGGGATGTAAGTCCAGTGGCAGAATTTCAGGAGGACCCGTGAGTTTTAAAGAGCTTTCTTCTGTGTTCAGTTTAGAGCAGTGATCGGTCATCCCAGTGGTCTTTGCCACAACAGATCCAGGTGTTGACATGTTCGGAGCTTTTTGGATCCTTCCAGTGATTGAAACACCCATGTTACCTGTGCATATTGGCCCAATTATATGGCTTCTTGATGCCCCGGGGTGCGGCTGCTGGGCCCGTGCAGGCCCCCCGGCACGGTGGGCGACGTGTGCAGGGTTCTCACGGGCATTTCTGGTGTGATTCCTGCGGCTTGCTTGTATCCCACATGAGAGTTGGGGGATTTTTTTTTTTTTTTCCTTAAGTTATATTGTGACTGAGTTTCTTCTTTCAAATTACAGACTAAATGACGGCAATGAGTACCTCTTCCAAGCCAAAGACGATGTAAGTTTCTAAGTTTCATTTTTTTTCAAATACTTAGAAGTTTGCAAGTGTTGGTGGCCCGAAGAGCTTTATTTATGGTGTTCTTCACATAAGTAATGACCCAGTGGTGGCTTCTGTCCTCTGGCCTCCACGGTCATGAAGCTGGCAGGTGTTCGGTTCTCCTGTATCTTTTCAGAGGCAGTGGATGTCATCTCGCTGTCCTCCCGCCGCGGCAGGAGAGCTAGCGCAGGGTCCCTTGAAGTCCGCGGAGGAGACCTGTGGGTGAAGCACAGGGAGCAGGTCCCAGCACTGGGTGTGGATCCTGCAGCCCAGCCAGGAGCCTCCCCGTTGCACCCACTGCGCCCCGCTGCCTTTAACCAACCATTGCATGGCTGTGCTCCTCCTTGAGAGGAGAGAGGGTCGGCCGATGGGAAAACAACACGTATGCAGGGCTTTACATTCGAAAAAAGCAACTTCTGTTAAATTTATACAATGTTATGGGTCAAATATATTTCAGTTTAAAAAAGGAAAAGAAAAAGCACCTTCTAGGGTGGGACCTGACACCCTACTGTAGACCCGTCTTCCAGCTCGTCCACATTTGTTAGGGCCACATACTAGAGTGAGGACCTTCAGGTACCGTAAACCGAATTCTGGTGAGCGTTCAATCATGTTCACTCCTGTCCTGACAAAGCAGAGGTTCGTTTGGGAACTGCTTTCCCCTCTCAGGCAGACACACCGTTCCCAAGCCTTCCAGCCCCCAGAGGCTCACACAGTCACCCAGGGGGACTGAAGAGCATCTCGTGCCCATCCCTCTTAGTTGAGTCTCACCTGTGTCCCCTCCTTCATCCAGGAGGAAATGAACACATGGATCCAGGCCATCTCCTCTGCCATCTCCTCCGATAAACACGAGGTGTCCGCCAGCACCCAGAGCACGCCAGCATCCAGCCGGGCTCAGACCTTGCCCACCAGCGTTGTCACCATCACCAGCGAGTCCAGTCCCGGCAAACGGGAGAAGGACAAAGAGAAAGACAAAGAAAAGAGGTTCAGCCTTTTTGGCAAAAAGAAGTGAACTCCTTTCCGTCACCTCCTGCCCTTCTCTTAACCTTTTCAGTGAAATTCCAGCATGCAAGCTCAGAACCAACACATTACTCTCTGTGCCTAAATGTTCCTCAATGTGGTTGATTTTTTCCTTTTAATTTATAGAGCATTTCTCGGGGGGGTGGGGTGGGGAAAATACACCTAAACACTTTATCTCCAAGTTACAAAAAAGCTTGAGGTGCAGAGGGAAGACCAGATTTTTTTAAACGAAATTATATAGATTAGATCTCAATATTTAAACTGTTCCTCAATTTTGTGAGGCTGTGTTGGAAATAACCCGCCTCTAGTGCTGTTGGTATGCAAGGCAGCGGTGCTTAAACAGTATTTCCTGTGCTCACCACAGACAAAATGTACCAAGTTCCCAACACCATTCTCTTCCATTTACTTCCAGTGGTTACCTTGAGTCTTGACTATTAGAAGTGCCCACGATGGGTCTAACCTGGAATAAACAGATTGTGTATTATGATCTCGCTGCAGCCACAGTGCAGCTCCATTGTTAACTCTACAGACCAAACCATTTGTATCTGGCATCACTTACTAACACACGACATGCGGCTCTTCTGCATCAACCTGGACGACGGTTAAGAATGTCGGGATCCAAGAAGGAATAGAAAACTGATACTGTTTTAAATAATCTGTAATTTCTTTTTTTTTTTTTTTTTTGCTGAAATACATTATATTGTATGTTTGAGATAATTCTAGTACAAAGTATAATAAAACTAGATGTATAATAAACCCTTTAAATCATTGGTAAGTGTACAAGTGGAACTGAAGCATTTACTGGACAAAGTCCTGTTACCCTAATGGTTACTTGCTTGTGCGTTGCCACACTGTGTTATAATTTGCTTCATTACCTTGCTATTTGATACATAGTGTGCATTTCTCTGTCACTGTAACGATTGTAATGACAAATTTTCATCTTACTGCACAATCAAAATGGCATTGATAGGAATGAACTCCAGAGGCTGGGCCTGAGCAGGGAGGTGGTCACTCAGGCCCGGTGCTCAGTCGTTATGACCTGTACCTCTCGACTTTTGCCCTCTCTGTTAAATATATGCTATGTCATTAAATGCTTTTAAATCTAGCATGGTGGGTAATTGTTGTTTTTCCTCTCCTTGCATGCACGCCATGTAGGGAATTTGCAAAGTGAGAAATAGCAAACGAGAAACATTAGACTGTCCATCTGGGTTCCTATTTCGCATTCTTGTGCATGTCTGGTACCCCAGCTTTGAAAGTTACAATAAACGGAGTAATAAATATGGAATGTTTTGCAGCTCTACATCCAGATTTTATCTTCTATTTATGAAAAAGTTATCAGAGAGCTTGCTAAACCTGAGCTCTGAGGCAAGGGTTAGAAAACGTTTTCAGTAAATGGCCAGAAATAAGTAAATGTTTTAGGCTCTGTAGGCCGTACTCTCTCTGTTGAAACTCTGCCATTGTGTAATACAGAGGCAGCCATCGATGATATGTAACCAGTGGGCACGACTGTGTTCCGGTAAAACCTTATGTGTGGACACAGATTTGAATTTCGTTCAATTTTCATGTGCCACACCATAGTCATTTTTGATTTTTTAAAAACATTTAAAACGTAAAATCTATTTTACACAGATTGTACAAAAACAGATGACAGGCCAGGTGTGGCCCGTGGGCCAGTTTGCTGATGCCAGCGTAGGATCGTGGGTTAGAGACGTGTGTTGTACTTGTCCTAGTTTATCTGTGTGTATCGACTCCGTACCACTTGCATGTTTTCTTACATAGAGTAGCAATGGGTGCTAGTATTATAGACTTTTCAGTAGTTTATTCCCCAGAGGACATGCCTACCATGACATCAGTCCTGGGCCTCACAGCTGACTAGCATCAGGGCTTTCTGTTACCCTCAGGTGAACTGAGACCTCACTGTTTATTCCCCCTACCCCCACCTGCACCCCCCAAGCACCCAAGGCCATTTATCTCACCATGACACTCCCTTGCCCTCGCCTTACTCAGGATTGGAATCAAGTTGTTCAATTCGCAACAGGTGAACCTCTGACCAAAATGTTTACTTAAGAAAAAGCATCTTAGAAAATAATCATGATTAAACTACAATGAGGTATCATCTCACACCAGTCAGAATGGCCGTCATCAAAAAATCTACAAACAGTAAATGCTGGAGAGGGTGTGGAGAAAAGGGAACCCTCTTGCACTGTTGGTGGGAATGTAAATTGATGCCACCACTATGGAGAACAGTATGGAGGTGCCTTAAAAAAAAAACTAAAAATAGAACTACCATATGAGCCAGCAATCCCACTACTGGGCATATACCCTGAGAAAACCATAATTCAAAAAGAGTCATGTACCACAAAGTTCATTGCAGCTCTATTTACAATAGCCAGGACATGGAAGCAACCTACGTGTCCATCGACAGATGAATGGATCAAGAAGATGTGACACATATATACAATGGAATATTACTCAGCCATAAAAAGAAACAAAATTGAGTTATTTGTAGTGAGCTGTAGAAAGAAAGAGAAAAATACCGTATGCTAACATAATGGAATCAAAAAAAAAAAAAAAAAGGTTCTGAAGAACCTAGGGGCAGGACAGGAATAAAGACGCAGACGTAGAGAATGGATTTGAGGACACGGGGAGGGGGAAGGGTAAGCTGGGACGAAGTGAGAGAGTGGCATTGACATATATACACTACCAAACGTAAAAGAGATAGCTAGTGGGGAGCAGCCACATAGCACAGGGAGATCAGCTCGGTGCTTTGTGACCACCTAGAGGGGTGGGATAGGGAGGGTGGGAGGGAGATGCAAGAGGGAGGGGATATGGGGATGTATGTATACGTATAGCTGATTCAGTTTGTTATAAAGCAGAAACTAACACACCATTGTAAAGCAATTATACGCCAATAAAGATGTTAAAAAAAATAATAATAAACGTGATTGATTACAGCCTACCTGACAAAGCCAGGCAGGTGGCAGGCAGGCCACACTCAAAAGGAAACTAACCAGCAATCCCAGATTTCCATAGAAAGTAGATGTGGATGGAACATTTTGCATGTAATTCCAGAGGCTTGCAGACCCCCGATACCTGGTTTTGGTGGTACATGCTTTCCTCACTGCCCTTGCTGAGGATGCCTGAGGCCTGAAAGTGGAAGATGATGGGCGGCAGGAGGAGAAGCAGCTGCAGAAGAATGGCTTCTGTGGGTCATCAGGAGCTGATGTCAGCACATGTGATTAGAAAATCCGAATGAAGACATGTTCACAGGGGGAAGTTACAGGCCATATAAGATCGTGATCTTCAATCCTGTCACGGTAAATAATGGATTTTTGTAAAAATCATGCACTGCTTAACATTTTGAGAATTGTGCACATTTATTTTTGTTGCTATAATGTACTATTTTACCTGAATTTTTAGTGGTGCAGGATGGGTAATAAAACTGGTCTTTCTGTGTATACATCTGAGAATTGAGAAGCAGTAAATTAAGACTTTCAGGACATGAAGGAGGCATTCTTGATTGATGAAAGGCCGCTTTTGTCACATTTGAACGTCTCTGAAGTTGGAATGCATCTTCAATTCCCAAGCCTCAGCGTTGTGTTTTCTTGGCGGTACTTAGAGTGATGATTCTTTGTACAACCTACAGGTCTTCAGTCAATGAAATAGAGTGTATCAGGCTGAGCAGTGGACACATGGCTATCTTCTCACCAACTTTTTGGCACTTTTAGGGTTAGTAGTGTATGGGGTGGGGGGCAGCTATGATATTTCCCTCTGGATACATTCTCTTCATTTATTACTTGGAATATTTGAATATTTCATCTAGTGGTAGAATTCATATAGGAAAGACAGGGTAAATGCCTGAGTCTTTACCATGATTTAAGCTGGTTTTTCTAAGCATGCTCATAACCCAAAAAAGCATAAATTAAAGAAAAAAAGTAAAACTTCTATCCACCAAAGCTCAGGACTTTTCTCACCATTGAGAGTCATGGTGAAATCATTCACTTCCCACTTCCCAACACTGACCATTGATGAAATTACCCTTTTTGAAATTTAAAGATGTCCCACCTTTGGCTGGTGGAAGTCCCTTCAAGTTGGCTTCTGAGTCCTTTTGATATCCCCTTCCTCCTTATCTGGCATGACACACCGTCCCAGGCTCATCCAGTACGTGTCTTGCCCCCGGACCTGCAATCAGAGATTCCTCTTAAGAAAACCTGGTTTCTTTTAGTGTAAAATGGTATTTTGAAAACCGTAATTTGTGTGCTAGCAATGCTCGTTGCTCCTGGGTTGGTCCTTGTTTTCTAGGCGTATCAGTAGATAGAGCTAAGAAAAAATAACTCGAATTCAGGATTGTAGAGGTTTTTCCTGTATTGTGTACTAAGCATTTTCACTCAGGATCATGGCTTTCAAGGATACAGGAGCCATAGAATTAGAATATCCTATAATTACTCATGTGCTTTATCCCAAGTTACATGCATCAACTCAGAATACCAATAATACTACCACCAATATAATTGCTGAGAACAGTTTTTATTTTTTTAATTAAACTTTTAAATTTTGTGACCATTGTAGATTCACATGGGGTTGTAAGAAGTAATTCGGTACCGTTTACCCAGTTTCCCCCAGTGGTGTCATCTTGCAAAACTGTAACACAGTATCACATCCAGAATATTTGATATACTCACGATACAGAACATGTCCATCACCACAAAGATCCTTCCTGCTGCCCTTTTATGTAGCCACACCTGCTTTCCAGCCCCACTGCCTTCAACCTCTGCCAACCCCCAGTCTGTTTTCCATTGCTATAAATTTGTCATTTCAAGAATGATGTATAAATGGAATCACCCAGGATGTAATCTTTTAGGATTGGCCTTTTATCACTCGGCATACTTCTCTGGAGATTTATCCAGGTTATTGTGTGTATTGTACGTATCCATACCTTTTTTTATTGCTGAGTGATATTAAATGGGGTGGATATACCACCATTTGCTTAATCATTCACTTACTGAAGGACATCTGGATAATTTCTAGTTTTGGGCTGTTACAAATAGAGCTGCTGTAAACATTTATGTGTGGGTTTTTGTGTGAGCATACACCTTCATTTCTCTGGGATAAAAATTTTTGCCCAGGAGTGCTGAGAACAATTTTTAAAAACATTTTGTATGTGGTCTCTCCGTTCTCCCCTTTACCCCACTTCTAGGTCGTTTCATTGTATCTAAAATGTCTGAGCAAGTAGTTCTGCTCTCTCCCTCTGAACCCCATGTAGTCTTAGTTCTACAAATAATTGTTATATTTAATGCTCACCACCCCCCATCCATATGTGGGTGTTCCCTAGTCATTTTGGCTGTCTTGAAGCTCGTTACCTTGGTGTGGTTTATGTATATATGTAAGTTTTTTAATTAGTTTCTCTAACTTTCCACGCCCCCCCCACCCCCCAGCAACCTTCCTTATTTTTGGCCAGTTTGCTAGGTCAAGCGCTTAATGTGAAGTGCTCTTCTGTTACTTTCAGAACTGAGTAAAGACTTTCCAAGGGAGAAATAAATGTGAGCTTCAAAGTTTTCCAAAGGTTAAAGAATGCAGGCCACTCTAGAAAAATAAGTTTTTCAACTTGTTAAAAAAAAAAGAAATTCCCAGTTGGCCTGACTTTGAGAAAGAATGTTATATCCTGTTTGGAGCTCTGTATGTTTTTGTAAAAGGCCCTCCTTCTAAAAGGAGGGATTCAGGAAGTGGAATTGGAGGGACCTACTCTCTCCCATTACTTTAAATTAGGAGTCAAGACATGTGAGAAACTGATGCTTCTCTCCTGTGCTGTTCAGGGAATTTTCACTCAAGCTGAGGCTGTGCCACCGACCCAAGACTCACATGAACTGGGGTGATTTAGGGGGTTAGTGACAGTGGGTAGAATTATTTGTAGAATTCAGATTTTTCCGAGGTAGCACCTCATTTGTCTCTTTCCTCTGCAGAGGAGCTTGGAAGACCAGTGTCCTCAGAAACACCCCAGTTTCTAATCCCCAAACGTGGGGTTTGTTGCCTGAGCTGCCCTGGTTGTCAGTGTTCACTTCAAACTCACATAATTGCTGGAGGGGCAGGGACACAGCAGGGCTCCCCCCTGCCTCACCCCCTGCCCTGCTCCCCACACACAGCTATCCCGCAGGGCTCCACATCCGGGCCCCAGCACAAGTTTCCACTTGTGCCTTCCAATGTTTATCACACTCTGGGGACCCACTGTGTCTGGGAGTGGGAATGGAGGAG
This sequence comes from Balaenoptera borealis, assembly GCF_965194805.1. NCBI lineage: Eukaryota > Metazoa > Chordata > Mammalia > Artiodactyla > Balaenopteridae > Balaenoptera > Balaenoptera borealis. Next base: position 45,909,633 of record NC_138871.1, on the reverse strand, counting down.
GCGGAACATTAGTGGAGTTTCCTGGAACTGCTGCTTTAAAGGGAAAGGGAATTTTCTCTTCCCTAAGCCCACAGGGACTTTCTCCAGGGGTGGGGCGTCCTGCCTTCCGGAGCCTGGGCCTTTCTCCACGGAGCTGAGGAAGCCTTGGCTCACAGCCCTCTCCCTGGAGGATCTGCTCCATTCAGTCACCATTTGAGTTTCCCTGTCACAGAGGATGATTTCCAGCGTTCCTGTTCCTCAAGCTTTGGTTTTGTGAGGGAGACAATCTCTCAAGGTTTTAATCTCCCACCCAGGGCCGCCATCCTAGGGACAGGTGCCAGGGCTGCAGCTAAAAAGGCCTCGAAGAGTGTGTGTCTGCCGCCGTGTTTGCTGGTGTGCTGGCGGGCCCTTTCCCGCTGCCATCTGTTCCATGCGTCTGTCACATCTCTCCCCTGGGCTTTCCTGGGTACCTGATCTGAGTGCTGTATCTGGCTTGCCTGGCCTTTGCTCTTCTGGGGAAGAGCGTGGGCTCTGAGCCCAGACCGGTTACTGTGCAGCCAAGTGACGAATATTCCCTCATCACCTTGGCAAAGCGCCTACTAAGTGCCAGCTCTAGGGGAGCTTCAGTATGCTATACTCCATACCATGGGCTTTATCAGAGGCTGAGTCATCTTTTCTTTACAAGGGGGTTGAAGAAATGAGTCTGCTCTCACTGCCAGGAGGAGGCTCTCTGTGGTTTTTTTTCCAAAGATGATTTTATTAGAGTGCTTCCCAGTTCAATAACAAGAACTCCACATCCCAGTGCAGTGAATAACAGACTTTGTCAGCTCATACAACTAAAACATCCTGGGGTAGAGCCAGTCCATGGGTTGATTTGCTCCAGAAATTCTCCATCTTCTCAGGACTGCAGGTGATATCTCTGTATTCTGTCAACCCCACCCTCCTCCATGGGTCAGTTTTGGCCTCAGCCTGGCTTCCCTCCCGGGGATGGGGACTGCCAGCACCTCCGAGGCCATGTCCTTGTTCACATCTAGGAGGAGCGAGAGGGCTCCTCTTCCCCCAAACACAGAACAAAGCCCTGAGTTTCACTCTGAAAGGATTCATTTAGGTTTTGCACCATCCCTGAACCACACCTACTGCAAGAGGTATCACTCAGGCACCCAGGGTGCCTTCCCGATATCCAAACCACCGGCCATTACAGTGGACATGGGTGGGATGGGCCCCCATTGTCCATTACGACGTAAGATTGAGAAAGCCACATCAATGAATAACAACCTCAAGGGGTGGCTTGGGTGAGGGGGGTGGAGGAGGTTGATGGAGATTATGTGTGAGTGTCGGGGTGCTAAAGCCCCCACTTTCTTCCTGGTTCCTCAAATGTCGCATATCTCACCATGAGAGTGCTGGCCCCCAAAGAGGGGTGGGGTTTGGGGAAAGGGGGAGCTTCTCTGAAAGCTACTTTTTCTTTTAAAAAAGGAGGAACAATAGTTCTAGAAGAAACCTCTTGGAATGAGGCCTGAAGCTCCCTGCATTTAAAGCACCTGCTAATGTGTCCAAGCTTGCTCCCTGACTGCACGGTGGGCCCTGGGCTTTCCCTCCAAGGTGCTTGTTTGGGATGCACCTGGCTTCAGAGAACAGATGCCGGTTGATGAGTCAGAAGAGGCCCTAAGGGTCTAGTCCTGCTTGCTCGCATCTGCAGGGCTCCCTTCTCCAGCAGTCAGTGGGGGGTTACTTCAGACACTGGCACAGCTCAGCAGGGAAAGGAGCTGATGTTGGGATGCTGTAAATTTATGCATTAACCAAATGCTTGGATAAAGAATTGGACTTTTTTTTCTTTTGAAGTAAAGCCCTCACCTTTGAAGGTGCTAATTATCTGTTTCTCTGGGGAGTGCCGAGTGCCTGAGTCGGTAGTTGGAACCTCATTTGGTCGAAAGACAATCTGTGAGGGTCTGCACGCTGTCCCTGGGGGCCCTACATCATGAGGGAGCTGCTCCCTTGCCACTCAGCACCGTATTTCTTACAAAATCTCTCGTCACTGACAGGAGGTAGAAGTACCCAGAATATGAATGACTCAAAAGGCCAAGGGTGTCCCATGGGACCGGGCTGGGGTGCTGAGGCAGGGTTCAGGGGAAGCCATTCGCTTGGGTCAGAGGTCTGGGTGGACGAGGCTGCACTGGTCTTTGGAAAAGAAGGGGAGGCAGAATCCTTGGCATTCCTCAGTTAGGAGGGGGAGGATTTAAATTCCATAGCAGTACAGTTTGCAGAGATGAACCTGTCTGCACATTATCTTTTTAATTGTGACACTTGGCATTTCCGTCATTTCTCTATCACAGCTGCTTCTCAGGGGAGCAGCCTGGCTGTGGGAACATCATCACATGCCTCCCCTCGTGTCTCAGATCTTTGGGATGTGAGCTGGGAGAAGTGGAGGGCCCGCGTTCCACCCCAGGGCTGTCGTCATAGCTCTTGGGGCCCAACCAAGAGGAGTGCTATTTCTGCCCCAGCTGTGACTGGTGGCCAGCTTGCTGAGCTCTTACTGTATGCATCAGGTGCCACCTCAGCATTTCACACGTGCTAATTCAGCTAACCTCACAGTGACCCTGTGAAGCAGACACTTGTTACGGGGGTGTTGTTATAGCTGAGGCCAGAAGTGTCACTGCAGGGAACAGAAGACAGTGAGCCCCGCCCGAGCTAGGAGAAGCAAGCCCACAGCGCCTCCGAGTGTCCTGAAGCTCTGACAAGTTCTAGCTGACGCCGTGACCACCCCGGCCCCCTGCCTCACCCCCCACTCAGCTGTGTTACCTTCAGCTTCTAGAAAGGGTGTCGGCCCGGATCTCGCTGGCATCCTGCACGGCCAGCCCGGGCTCTGTGGAAGTGGGTGTGTGGGTGTGAACGTGCCCCAGACGAAAGGGAGAAGGTCTTTGCTGAGAAACGAGGAGCACAAGCTGGATCTGAATGTGCCAGAACCACTGGTTGTGTAACAGGGGTGGGGCAGGCGCACAGCCATTAGCGCGGCACCCTGAGGGCTGCAGCTCCGCCGACGCTCAGCTCCCAGTGGTCCTCGCGGCAGAGAGCGCGGCGCGGGGCGGGGCGGGGCGGCGGGTGTCGGCCTTCTACCCGGGGCCCTCGGGGCCCTCCAGGCCCTCAGGCCTCGAGGCCGGCAGGTGAGCCGGGGGCCCCAGGGACAGGCCAAGGGCTGTGTCCTGCAGAGCTCCAGAGCCCTCGCCACGGCTGCCCACTGGCCGGACGCAGGACGTGAAGTCCGAGGCCTAATGGCGGCAGCGGTCTCCATGGGTCGCGGTCCGCGGAGGCCTCGGCAGCGGGAGTATATGGACACTGGCATTAAGGTAACAGCTTCAACCAGCTTCAGTCTCTCCCTTCAAGTGTCAAAAGCTGATACAGCTTAGGTCAGCTGTCTACTCCTAGGAGGTGGCCAGAGGTCAGGGTTAAGTTGCAAGGACATGGCGCATCATGACTTCAGGTCCACCTCTGTGGTGGGGCTCTTAAATAGGGGCAGTTGTTGTGAGCTGGGAATTCACCTGTTTGCTATTTGCTACAACATGTATTCCTATTGATCCCATACAAATGATTCTCTCCAGTTTAAATGAAAAAACCTGAGGGCCGGCTGGGTGCTGGGTGCCTGGCTCCCTCAGTGATGACGGCTGGGCGGGGTCTAGAGACAGGCTTACGAGGTGTGTGCCCAGGCAGGTGATCAAAGGGGAGTATGGCCTGTGAAATGGCCCTCCCTGGAGGGAGTTCATGCCCCCAGAGAACTGCCGCTGGGAAGAACGAAGTCAGAGCTTGGTCAGCTCCACCTTTGTGGAGATGTTCTCTCTGGGGATTCACTGCCCTTTCCAGCTCTGGGTCTTGACCTTGGTCACCTGACAGCTTCAGGAACTTTACATTTCGGGAAACTGAGATTGGGTCTTTATCTCTTGCTCCCTAAAATCTTCTGGGGTCCTAATGCAAATTTTATCATTCCCAACCCAACACATTTTAAGCCTGCATCAGTAGTCTCTCTCACAAATACACAAATAATTGTTTCATCTTACCACACACTTTGCCACATTTTATTGGGAATTGGTAGGTCAAAAGCTAAGAACATGTTTACAGGTTTTACTTCATTTTCCTATTACTGCTTTCCAAACAATTCATCTATTTACTAGCTGTAAACAAAAGTAACCTTCTTGCCACAAAAACGATTGTTTTTATTTTTAGTAATTATAATACAGCATCTCGAGCTTGCTTTGAGTTTCTTTGACTACCAGCTAGGGTAAACTTCCTCTCCTGAATATGACAATTTCTTTTTCCTTTTGAATAAATTATCTGTTCATACCTGGTTCACTGAGGCTTCTGAGTCACAATCCACAAACACCAACTCTGGCTAATTAGGCAGAAAAGGAACTTATTAAGGCTCCCAGCATCTCCAGGAGGGCCAGGGCACCAGGCTTACAGTTTTTACAGCCATGCAGGTGCGTATATTTGGTAGACATGAGGCCATGGCCCCGTGCCCTCACTCACTGCAAGGGAGGTCAGGAAAAGGCATTCTAATTTTCTATTAGGGAGGGTTCTGCCTCAAGAGGTGATGGATTCCAACAATGTAAGAATGGGGTTAAAAAACTGAGTGGCAGTATGAGTTTCCCTTTGCTGCCTTAACAAGTTACCATAAACTTGAGACTGAAAACAGTACAATCTTATTCTCTTAGAGTTCTATAAGTTAGAAGTTGGACACAAGTGTCAGTGGGCTGAGATCAAGGTGTCATCAGGGCTGACTTTCTGAAGGCTCTAGGGAAGAATTTGTTTCCTTGCCTTTTCCAGCTTCTAGGGGAGCTGAATTCCTTGACTTGTGACCCCTTCCTCCATCTTCAAAGCCAGCAACAGTGGATGCAAATCCTCACGACACTGTCTGAACATCTACATCTCTCTTCCATTTTTAAGGACCCCTGTGATGACATTGCACCCACCTGCATAATCCAGGATAATCTCCCTGTTTTAAGGTCAGTTCATTAGCATCCTTAATTCCTCTCTGTCGTGTAACGAATGTAACATATTCCTAGGTCCTGGGATTAGGATGTGGATACCTTTGTGGGGGGCATTATTCAGCAGAACAATGAAAAAGTGTGTCTGCTAGGTCAGCACGCATGTGGAACCTCAAAGACTGTTTGATTAGTCCTTAACTTCATGTTTAATCAATAACATCTAACCCACAGATAGTCTACAATATGGTGGAAATTTGGGGGTAGAACCTGAGGCCTGTTAAACTTATTTGCAAATTTGTCTTCACAAGCATACATTACACTTTTGTCCTGGGTATAAAGAAAATAGCTCTCTTAGAAAATATAATAAAAATAATTTTACTTTTTCAATTTTTACACATTTATCTCAGTTTATATTTTTGATTTTGTCCTTATGGAGGTATACTTATCAAGATAGGAGGATAAAGCATATTTTATCTGTCAGTTTCCTAGACTGATTTATAACTTTTAAAAATCATTTTCGTGATATGTGGCTTCCATCTTCCATCTGTACTTGTGCCCCAAGCCCTGCAGGTGTTAGTGGCAGAGCTGTTTGTCTATTGATGTAATCATGTGTGTTTTTTCTCCTTTAATTTGTTGGAAAATGAATTACGATAGTGATATTATCTAGCCCAACTTTCATTCCTAAGATAAACTAGTCATGATGTATTATTTTGTTTGTTTTTACATAGCTATATTTGGTTACTAAATTGGTTTTAGGATTTTTGCAGTCACATTCATGACTGAGCCTGGCATCATTTTCCTTTCTTATACTGTTGCTTCATGTTTGTGGTGTCAAGGTTATGACAGCTTCACAAATTGAGTTGGGGATTATTCTATCAATATTGCTTTATGTTGTTTCAAGCTTCATTATTAAGTCTATACAAGTTTAGAATTTTTATTATCTTCCTGATGAATCGAAGTTTAGAAATTTTATGTAGTTACCTTCTTTCTGTCTAGTAATGATTTTGCCTTAAATTTTATTTTGTCTGATATTATTTCATTCAGTTAGTAAAGAAATTTCATTTGGCTAACGTTTATTTTTCCATTTTTCCCTGACCCTCCCCCCCACCTAGTCTTTCTATTATTTTATGTTTTAGGCATGTCTCCTGTAACATTTACCTGGATTCTTAAAAATTTAGTCTGGTGATCTCCGTTTTTTAATCCTTTATATTTATGTAACTACTCACATATTAGATTTATTTCTACCATTTTATTGTGTCTTTAAAACAAAATCTCTCTACGTGGCTATATTAGTCTGCTCAGGCTGCCATAACAAAATATCACAGACTTGGTGGAGTAAACAACAGAAGTATATTTCTCATAGTTTTGGAGGCTAGAAGTCAGATCAAGGTGCTGGCAGATTCAGTTTCTGGTGAGGACTCTCTTCCTAGCCTATAGATAGCCCCCATCTCTCTGTGTGTTCACGTGACCTGTCAGTGTACACAGAGAGAAGCAGTTGGGAGGGGAACTCTCCCGTGTGTCTTCTTATAAGGACACTAATCCCGTTGGATCAGGACCCCACCTTTAATTACTTACTTAGAGGCCTCATCTCCAAATACAGCCACACTGGGGGCTAGGGCTTCAACATATGAATTGGTGGGGGCAGGGGGGCATATTTGGTCCATAACAGTGGCATTCTACATAATCTCTCTATATTCCAGCTTTCAAATTCTTTCTTCTGTTGTATGCCCTGTCCCAAGAGATCTTACATTTTAATGGTGACGCCCAGACAATTAACAATACAATGTATAATATTAGGTGCTCTTAAGTGCTGAAGAGAGATTAAAGAGGTGTATGTATTTGGTGGAGGTGTGGGGTGGGTTGCAGTTTAGGTAGGGAGTCCAGCGATGGCCTTACTGAGAAGACGACATTTGGGTAAATATCAAAGAAGGTAAGGAAATGAGTCATACAGCTAAATGAGGAAAAATTGTTCCAGAAAGAGGGAATAGCCAGGGCAGAGGTTTTGAGGACAAAATGTGCCTGGTTTTTTAGAGCAACAAAACAAGGCCAGAATGGCTGGAGAGAAGTGAGCAAGGGAAGGGTAGGAGGAAGAGGTTAGAGAGGTAGCAAGGGGCTAGACCATAGGCAAGATGCAATTAGTCTAACCCGCCCATTTTGTAATCTAAACCATGTTTGTATTTCAGTAGGCCATGGTAAGGACTTTGGCTTTTACTCTGAGAGTGATGGGGAGTCGTGGAGGGTTCTGAGCAGAGAAGAGTATCTGGTTTTATTTCACAGCATAATTCTGGCTACTGGATGGAAAATCAACTTGGGAGGAGGTGAGAATGAGAAATGAGGCACAGACATGGATCCTGCAGAGTACTAGCATTTAGTGAGGAAGATAAGGTGGGCTTTGAGGTGTTTCTCTTCATCTGAAGACATTTCAGTATGTTGAAGGCTGAGAGAGAGTTGTCAGTGAGGGGAGACTGTTTAACTGCCTTGAAGTAGAAATGGAAGGGGTGGACCTTGGAAGGTTGAGGGGTCTGATAAATTTTGCCTCTTCCCAGCCATGGTCCAAGCCAACTGAGAAATAAGACGAGGTATTCTTTGGAGAAAGGCCAAAATATCAACTTTATTACTGCGTCAAGTCTAGGTTGGAGGAAGTGACTTCCTTAGGGCAAATGAGCTTTTTTGAATTGAATTTGAGCATTAGACAGACATACCTGCCCAGTTACAGAGGTGCTGGACCATCTCGCGGCTCCTCCAGTGAGGGCAGGACATTTGCTGTTAAGCCTACAGCTTGGTCAGGAGCAGGAAATCTGAGCTCCAAGCAGGCAAGGAAGATGTCCAAGAGCAAAAGATGGAGGGGCTGAGCTGAGCTGAGCTTGAATTCAGACAAAGAGCAAAAAACCATACTAATTTAGCTCCAAGAGGAGGTGGGTGCATTTCCTCTTAGCATTACCCAACTTTTCATTCTGTTGACTTCTCAGGTTTAATCACTGTTATGTACTCTATAATTTACTTTAAATTCTTCAGCATAGGCACTGTGGTCTAAGTATGCATGTTTGCTTTAATCTATACTCTGTATTCAGTTTTCCTAATTCAGGAATATATACTGCAAGGGTCATTAAGCTGCTAAAACTGCTTCAGCTATCTTTATCTTGGACTAGCAATAGAGGCTCTGTCACTTAGACAAATGGATGTCATCAGTAAAATGAGAGGTATACAAGATGTGGGTTGGAAATTACAGACATTCCCACTCTTACCTAAACAGGGTTTAAAATTTAGTGATAATGGATAACCACCCATTGAATAACATTCTGTGAGTTCGTACTGGAATAAATAAATAAATAAATAGATATTCTTTCTCATAATAGAAATACAACAATAAAAATAAAAGAAACGATGGAATTAGAAACTCACCAATGTTGCCCAAAATAGTGGGTGAGTTTCATGATGAACCATATATTTATGTAGGCTCACAATGTCTTCCTGGATATTGTTTATTAAGTATGAAGGGGGGAAGCAGTAACTTTATAGTGAGGAATATTGGCGTGCCCATCTCAACTAAGTCATCAAAATTAACATCACCCAGTAATGGAGCAAGCCATTATCATGTGCCTCCTGATATGGTGTGCTGAGGACACAGCATCACTTCTGTAGCATTCCTACCAAAAATGCATAACCTTAATCTAATCATGAAACATCAGACAAAGCCAAAATGAGGAACATTCTATAAACGAATTGGTCTTTACTCTTCAAAATGTCAAGGTCAAGAAAGGCAAAAAATGACTGAGGAACTGTTCCAGGTTAAAAAAGCAGGCAATGTGTTGATGACTAAATGCAGTGTGTGATCCTGGAGTGGATCCTGGACCGAGGCAAAAAAGCTACGAAGGACATGACTGAGACAATGACAAAATTTGAATATGGACTGAGAATTAGATAATAGGTTTGTATCAAAGTTAAATTTCCTGATTTTAATATTGGTACTGTTCTTATGTAGGAGAATACCCTTATTCTTAGCAAACAAAAAACCAACACTCTGAAATATTTAGTGGGTGATTCATGTGCCTGAATCTGACTATATCCTGTAACCAGAATATTGTGACATTTGCATCTAGTTAACCTTCCATGCACAGAACAGAGCTGGGACTTCACAGAGGTCCCAGAATAGGTTGTAGGACTGTTTCTTGCCTGCCTGCTAATTAGCATTTGCATGGGTGGCAGAACTCAAATCTAAGAATTACTTTCATTGTATCTTGGTAGGGAGGTTACAGAGGAGACCATAGATGTTCATCAAAGGAGCCTGTTGTGAATAAGCAAATTGTTTTAGGTGAGTTTGCAACAGCCGTTAAGCCTGTGGTCAGCCAGGGGTGTGGCTCTCTTGGGGGAGACCAGCAACTCATCAGGAGGGTCCTGCTCCCATCTTTGTGGACTAGCCACTGTTTTGGGGGGTACCCTGCACACCGCTGGTGGGCAGCAGAGGTGGATTTATCACAAAGCTGAGGACGCTGACGCTTCATGACCCCTCACTTGCTGAGGCCCCTACCAGGGCCCTATACCTGATTTTGTATTCATCAACTTATGTTCTTTTTTCCTTAAACTGCTCCCTTCCTGAAAATTGTATAAGCTTCAGGCTTCAAAAAATCTGCTGGCATTTTAGGTTTTGCCTGCAGAAGGCTCTGAGATGGGTCAGAACCGCACAGTGAGCTCACAAAGCTGGACACTCACTCCCCATTCTGTTTCTGACCCCCATTTAAATCAGTCACATTGTCTATCGTCAGAGGTTCTTTGATGAGAGCAAATGATCACATTAAAATATTCCACAAATAAAATGCAAACATTATAAGGAGGTCCCAGGTGTGAATATAAATCCGTTTTCCATTACAAATTCTCAGGGAGAAATGAAGTTGAAAGGTTAGACCTACTTGCATATTAAAGTCCAAAGACAATGAAGTTTTGAAGGAATTAAATTTCGAAATCAAATTATCTTGCCCTTGTGAGTTGAAGTTCAAATAAGTGAAAGTCTAAAATTGATAAAATCCATCTCCCCATCCCAAACCCAGTTGCTAACGGCTCCATCTCAGCTAGAGATGTCTCAAGGCCTGGGTGGCATTGAGGCCCTTCTGGCAGCTGTAGCCTGGGCCAACTCTTCCAGGAAAAGAGGTGGTTCCTTAAGACACAGCCTTGCTCCCCTCCAAAGTAAGAAAACGAGTGACTCTCCAGTCCTGGATCAATTTTCTCAGGAAAAAGCCTGTTTTAGGTGTTGACAGAAATCACAGCAGAGACTCAATGGTATCTGAGGAAAGCAGGATAGAAGAAAAGTCCCTTTTCCCTCTGTATCAAACCCCAGTTCTGAAACAGTGTTCTGAAGGACGGGAAGTCCTGTGGAGCCTCAGGAATGAGCAGACACAAAGTGGAAAATACGGTTTGATGTGAGCCTTCATTCAATAATGATTGTGTCCCCAATGGTGTCATACACTGTGTCATGCTCTGGGGGGCAGTGGTGAGCAAGGCAAGCAAGGCCCTTCCCGGAAAGGATGAGGCCTGTGCATCCGCAAGTGCAGGAGGTCAGTTCGTTCAGAGCTTGGAGGAAGAACATTTACCAGCACAGGAGATTGCTTTGAACTCATTTCTCCCCAGGTAACCGAGAATGACAGTTCATCCTGATTTTATACCAGAGCGAGCCACAAAGAGAGCAGCCGTCTAAGAGAAGGAAGGGAGGGAGACTCTGGGTCAGAACACACAAATAAAGAAGAAAAGAAGCTGAATGCTTGTCTCCTCTGGCCTTCCAGGCACTGAGCTACATCAGCCTGAGGGGGCTTCTCCTCTGAGTGGCATGCCACTGTGCTTCCTGACTCTGAGTTTCTGGGCAGGGGTCCCTTGTCACAGATCTTGTCAGAGAGATTGCCAGCTTTACTTTTACTTCCCAATTGTAAAAAAATGACCTTTTTCTATCATCTTCCAACTGCTTCTCAGAGCACAAGTCATTTCTCTTACCTCTTTACTAGCCGTGTTACTTTGAAACTCCTAACATTTGATTGGCATTGCTCAGTGGAAATATTCCTGCTAATGCATGTGCACCCCTCGAACTTTCATCCTCTGCCAGATTGCTGCTCCAGCTGGACTTTTCACTCACCTTTTCGACAGAAACAGGAGCTTTAAATAAATGCGGCAACTCACATGTTATGGCCCTTTCTCTTCACCTTTCTCCAGAGAATGGAGAGTCACATCTTAGGTAACCCCTCAACCAGGCCTTTAGCAGTTGGAAGGCAGGAAGTTACAGCCATTATCAGAAGGAAAATCTGACTTTTAGATGCTGGAGGATACACAGAGTGCAGAGGGTGGATTATAACAGGTCTTTTTTTTTTTTTACCCTTAAGACATCTATCAGTCCATACCAAGCTTTTCTCAGCTTCCCTCCCCACTCCTAATTGTCCTCTCAGTGTTTTTATCCCCTGCCCTCCTGCGGGTGTTCCTTGGAGTAGAATGTCCTGCTCCCATCTCTCTTCACCCTTGTTGTCAGGGGCTTGAGCAGGGCGGCTTCTCCCCGGAGAGGCAGCACGGTTGCCATGTTGGCTCCTGGGACAAAACGAAAGGAGCCAGAACCCACTTCCATGTGTTTCTAGAGGAGACTTGTGATGAAGAGGACAAAGAGGGACCTTGTTTCCGGGCTAAGATGAAGGCAATAATGGGTATCTCCATAGCAGCACTAAGGGATACATATCCATAAAGCCAATGCCTTTCTGATTCTTTTAGGAATCTGTCTGTACAAAGGTGGCACCAAACCTATCTATACAAAGTTAGAGCCAGTTAAATGTGGAATGGACTCAGACATCTGGGCAGACTGAACCTACCACTGATCAGTCATTCTGCTGATTTCTTCAATTTCCTTTCCATTTTAGGATTCTCACTTCTCCTCACCTGCGATTGTCAACACAGTGAGAGTTAGCTGGGTGCTCTGCTCATATCTAACTCAAGAACTGTTATTGTACTTGTAATTCATCAGCATACATTAACATTTGTAGTTTTACAAGATTCCATGCTAACATCCCTAAAACAGGCTGTGTCCACAAAACAGTGTAGTTGATGGAAAGTAAACATTCAAATCAACCAGTTGATTGGCCATTGTGATACCATTAATGATTTTTGTTTACTCCATGAATTAACAAAGTTCCAGGCCCACTTAAGTGTCAAAGCAACTTGTATTTCCAGAAAACCTAAACTGGAAATCGTTTCCCAGTGTGATAGTAGAGCCACCAAAGGGGCCAGATTCGAGGTAAATACATGATCAATAACATTCCTCTATATAAGGAATAATCAGTTAGAAAAATATAATAAAAAGAGACCCCATTCACAATAGAAACAAGACCCATAAAGTACCAAGGAATACTTTTAATGTGAAATATATGTGACCTGTGAGCAGAAAACCAACCAACCAACCAACTAACCAACTGAATAAACAAACAAAAATGTGGTGAGCTACAAGAAGGCCTGACTGAATGAATATAAGAAATGTGCTCCTGTTGGAGGCAAGAACATCTTAAAGGAGCAATTTCTACTTAAACTAATTTATAGATTTATACAAATTTCCAGTGAATACCATGGAACATTTTTGAAAGATAAAATTATTACCTGAAATAGATAATGAATAAACATCAAAGAAAGAGATGGCATCAAAGAAAATGATTGTGATCGTCCTAATGGGTACTAGGGCTGCCATTTATGAAAAGATATTCTCAAACTATGTAAAGAGTATGATACTGATGCAAATCAATGGAACATAGTACTTACTACAGAAATGGACACTAGTATGTGTAAGAAACAAAAATATTATAAAGAAGATTACATGATCAATGGGAAAAGGAAAGATTATTCAATAAATGCTATTAAGGAATTTGGATGTCTCTAAAATACCTATTCAAATCCTCTTCTAACATTGCACAGAAATTAATTCTAAGTAAGTTAAAGAAGTTTTTAAGAATCTAAATATATCAAATAGAAGAAAATAAAATGGAATCTTGATCAGGCCTCTGATGGAAGGGATCCATGCAAAGCATATAAGCTAGATATGAATACATAAAAACCAACACTCTGAAATGCAATAAAATAAAGCAAAACAAGATGCAGAAGACAGATGAAAAATATTTCCAATGAAAAAGACAGACAAGGTCTAACACTTGCTAATAACTAAAATATGTTTAAAAAAGACAAACAAAGCAAAACCTCTGAGATGTCAATGTGGGCAAAGGACTTGGAAAAAAAAAAGATTTTTAGGGAGAAATTAAACAGGTCAACACAAATATAAAAATGTTCATCTTCATTAATTACAAAAGAAATGTAAAGACATTATAAAGAGGTTCATATTTGGCCTATTAGCAAAGATTTTAAAAATGTTAATCAATGCTAGTGATAATTTAATGAACCTGGCATTCTCATACATTTCTACTGACAACAATCTGTTTGGAAAACATTTAGACAGTATATATCAAGCTTCTGAAAATATTTATACCCTTTGAAACAGAATTTCACTTTTGACGATTTATCCTACAGATAAATACTTTTTGTACAAACAGATTTATTGCATCATTATTTATGAAAGGATACAACAAAAAATATCAAAGTGTTCAGCTGTAGGAAAATGGTTAAGTAAACCTTGGTATATTCAGATAAGAGATTCCAGACTGTATATGTCTGTGATTACAAAGCTTATGCATAAAAAATAATAATGGATTGAACAATGGGACTATCAATGGATTTTTTTTCTTTATTCAATAGGTTTTAAATACTGCTTTTTAAATTACATGAAAAAATAGGAAGTACAAATAAACAAAAGAAAAAATACATGTGAAAACCTACCACCCAGAGTCAATCACTGTTTTTAGTTATCGTCTCCCCAAACTTCCAACACCTTACTTCATATTTTGAAATGATAGTACATTCACATGGTTTAAAAACCAGAAAGTAGGGCTTCCCTGGTGGCGCAGTGGTTGAGAATCTGCCTGCCAATGCAGGGGACACGGGTTCGAGCCCTGGTCTGAGAAAATCCCACATGCCGCGGAGCAACTAGGCCCGTGAGCCACAACTACTGAGCCTGCGCGTCTGGAGCCTGTGCTCCGAAACAAGAGAGGCCGCGACAGTGAGAGGCCCGCGCACCGCGATGAAGAGTGGCCCCCGCTTGCCACAACTAGAGAAAGCCCTCGCACAGAAACGAAGACCCAACACAGCCAAAAATAAATAAATAAATAAATAAATAAAAACCAGAAAGTATAAAAAGGTGCATGGGGAAAAGTCCCCTTCTTGTGCTTAATCCCCCAGTGTCAGTTTCCCACTCGTCAGATTTTTAAATATATTACACATACATGCAAATACAAATCTAGATTTCTCACCCTTTTTGCCCAAAGGGAAACATAACATATACACTTTTCTGAAACTTGCTTTTTTTCATTTAACAATATTATCTAGAAGTTCTTTCCATATCGCCTCAAGAGGACTTGCTCATTTTTTTATAGTTACATAGCACTGCATTGTGTAGACATACTGGAGTTTATTTAACTAGTCCACAGTTAATGTTCATACTTTTTCTATAGGTAAACTTTCCCTTTATAGGTTTCTCTAGTTTCATAATTACCTTTCATAAATGTACATTTTAATGAAAAAGGAAACTTTATTAAAACTATTGATTGAGCTATTAAAGTTTCATCAGAATTTGCAGATATTAATTATAATTCAGAGATACTGACTTTCCAATTTCAAGGATTCAACATAAACAGTTATAAACATCTAAAAAGACAGGACCAATCCCTGCAGAAATCTGCTATCATGAAGACAGCTCAAGATTCAGTGACACAGATGACGATATTCTGTGAAACAATCTGTCAGCATTTTCAGAAATAAGATACGCAATGCCTGGAGCACCAGCCAGCCAGGCTTCCTGGAAGAGATGTCAGTGAGGACAGAGCTGCCCTGGGTGACATGTTTTTAAATAGCTCAGAGGCCAAAAGCACACTGCAGGGTGTCAGGCATCCTTCTGACATTTCCGTTGGTTATAAATTGAGTTGAATCTTTATCAAAATGAAATGTGTATACAGTAATGCTTTCCTAAGAGGAAACCTAGCGTAAGCACCACGTGTAATTAAGAAGATAACTTTTTAGCACGTTTTGCTGTTTATTGCTGTATAACAAGCCATCCCAAAATATCGTAGCTAAACAACAATCTATTATTTCTCGTGATTCTGTGGGTTGACTCAGCTCCATTGAGAGGAACTTCTGCTCTGTGTTGTGTGGCTGAGGACACTCATGCTGTTGCATTCTGTTGGCAGCTTGGTTGGAACTGGAATGTCCAAATGGCCTCCAGGGCCCCTCTCCACTTGGCCTTTCACCCTTCAGGGGTCTAGCTCCAAGATGAAGCATTACAAGAGGACAAGCTCCCATGTGCAAGTGCTTGTTAAACCTCTGCTATCACCACATTCGCTCATGTCCCATTGGCCAAAGCAAGTTACACGGTCAAGGCCAGAGCCAAGGACTTGAGAACACAAGGGCATGAATGCCACAGAGTGTTTTTCACTGGGGCCACCAGAGTAACATACTGACACACCATGTTTTCCTCTAATGTTTTGTTTGACAGGATGGGCTTACTTCCCTCTGAAGAAGTCACTAGTAGGAAACAAGTGAAACACTGAACCTGTACCAGAGATCACACAGGTGAAATTTCTCTGACTTTAAAAAACATCCCTCAAAAATCTTAGAGTACGGCCAAGTAGTGTTGATTATAAAGGTAAAATGTGTAAACTGCAGCATAGTTTTAGAAAGCATCAGTTTATCCAGCTATTGGGAGACAAGCTTTACTACACAGATGGGTCCTTTTGACTCTCTTTGCCCAGGATTCATAGGAGGATCTCTGTCTGTGGCCGCAGATGTCTCTGCAGTTCTTGCCATCAGGCTGAAGCAGGGGGACATGAGTGTGGATGGATGGTATAGTGCCAATCATCACTGCCACCAAAGGGCTTGAGTCTCACTGATAGTGAGTAGACCAATATGACAAATGATTCCATCCAGTGTAAAACATTCAAATTCAAAAAGACAACTCTGTGTAGGGGATAAATTATTAGCCAAGGGATGCTAACAGGAAAATTGGAATTTTATGGTTAAATTGAATCTGTTTAGAAGAAAAACAAAACAGACTAAATCAACAGACTAACTGAATCTCGACCAGCAGGGAGCAGGCATATTGCCTGTTAATATGAAAAATTATTTTGACAATTCTAAAAAAATCAATGATGGTGGAGAGAGTGAATGTTGAAAGAACTGCTTAAATCCTAATATAGTTAACAGTATCAAGAAGGAAAGGCAAAAAGAGGATAGTAGTAAAATAAAACCAAGCATCTCCTGCAAATATGAGATGATTGGACTTGCTCTTTAAGGTCATGTAATTTCGAAAATGGTGCTTATTTTTATTCTCTTCTTTTTCCCCTAATAATTACAGAGTAAATGCTGATAGAAACATGGATTGGGGTATGTAAAAATCTATTTAAAAGAAGAAATAGGTTGGTAAAAATGTGGCCTTCTGCATAAATTTGCTTTATGTAATATTTAGTTAAAGCAAAAATTATAAAGATTTGAAATGACAAACAGAATAGAGTGATTCATCCATCCATTTATTTGATTGCATTAAAATGAAAAACTGAACAATTTATTTTAAGTAATAAGTCAAAGATATTCAAATTATATAATACTCTTTAGCCCCTCAAGTATTTTTCTCCTTGTCTGGGATTGGCCAATACCAAGAACCATGCTTCTTCCTGAAATATGGTGAAAGAAATGCTTTGATGAGTCTTCCTAGGTAGCACAGACATGACCATGATAGTGGTTTGGTGATGACTGCTAATTTATTGCATGTGTAGTGTGTGCCAGGCACTGTGTTAAGTGCTTTACATGCTTATTCTCAGTAATCATCATCCCCACATTACAAATGAGGAAACTGAGGCACAAAGGTACATGTTTAAATCACATGTTGACAGTTTAGTAAAAGGCGAAGATGGGATTTGAAGCAGGCACTCTGCCTGCAGCTCCAACATCCCACTGACTTCCAAGCTGTATCAAAACAAGGACTGGGGGACTTCCCTGGTGGCACAGTGGTTAAGAATCCACCTGCCAATGCAGGGGACACGGGTTTGAGGCCTGGTCCGGGAAGATCCCACATGCTGTGGAGCAGCTAAGCCCGTGTGCCACAACTACTGAGCCTGTGCTCTAGAGCCGCGAACCACAACTACTGAAGCCTGCGTGCCACAACTGCTGAAGCCTGTGCGTCTAGAGCCCGTGCTCCACAGCAAGAGAAGCCACCGCAATGAGAAGCTCGTGTACCACAATGAAGAGTAGCCCCCGCTCGCCGCAACTAGAGAAAGCCCGCCTGCAGCAACGAAGACCCAACACAGCCAAAAATAAGATAAATAAAATGAATTTATAAGAAAACAAGGGCTGGGATGAATAAAACTGTGAGTTACCATAGCAACCAAAGAAAGGAAGCTGAAGAGTTTTTGACATACCCAGCTCAATAAATAATCTGCTACGCCAATTTTCTTCTTTCTACTCACATCCTTTTATTTTTCTACTGTTACTTTTACAAAGCAAAAAAGCTATCCAAACAGTCCACCCTTTAAACTAACAGGAGACTAGAAAAATCTAGTCCTGTAGATATCATTTATTTGCACTTTTCTTCCTTTGTAGATTCAGTAAGAAAACAAATTCTGTATTTTCCATTTAATTTAATGGAATTAAATTACGGTTGATCTCTTGGGACGCAGGAGAGCTCCCTGTTTTAACGACATAGTCCTATGTCGCCATCTAGAGGAAGAAATATAAAAATCTCTTTTATCTTTACTTGGGCTGTCAATTTTTAGCAGTTTCATGATTCAAACAAAGATTATTTATTACATACAAAGAGATAAAAGCAGAATTTAAAAAACAAAATTTTTAGTGCACTTTGAATCAAACATTTCAAGAGTATTACAAACTGGACTACGGTTTAGAGAAATAAGAGTATTATGAAAAGTTGATTCTTGTATTTTTAAGGAAGATTTGGCGTTTTCATCAAGTTCTAATGTACTGAAATGTTTTTTTTTCATAAAATATATTTGTGAGCATGGTCCTTTCTTTTTTTAAAAATTTTATTTATTTATTTATTTATTTTTGGCTGCGTTGGGTCTTTGTTGCTGCTCGCGGGCTTTCTCCAGTTGCGGCGAGCGAGGGCTACTCTGCATTGCGGTGCGTGGGCTTCTCATTGTGGTGGCTTCTCTTGCTGTGGAGCACAGGCTCTAGACGCACAGGCTTCAGTAGTTGTGGCGCGCAGGCTTCAGTAGTTGTGGCTCGCGGGCTCTAGAGTGCAGACTCAGTAGTTGTGGCACACGGGATTAGTTGCTCCGTGGCATGTGGAATCTTCCCAGACCAGGCCTCAAACCCGTGTCCCCTGCATTGGTAGGTGGATTCTTAACCACTGTGCCTCCAGGGAAGTCCCGGTTTTTCTTTCTAAAGGTTTAGGTTCAAGGAGCAGAAGACAAACTGCATCTCTTTCTAAGGTTACTTCTGTTGGCGTGGCACCAACAGAAGTTTAGAACATACCTGAACTCTTTGCTGGCAGGACCCTATGGATCTCACCACTTTCCATCCCCAGCAACCAGAGAAGTTCTGGCCCATTGTTGGTACTCAATAAACACTTGTCAAGTGAATGTTTTCCTTCTTGTGTTCTATAAGTAATCAACCTTTGTTGTATAACTGTGCAGATAACCTAGAATAAACCAAAAATCCTGGTCAGGGCCCAGCCAGTGAGTAAAATGAGATTTCTTTAAGGCAAGTCAGCCTCCAGAATTAAAAAAAGAAATACCCCTTGATTTTCACAGAGCCTAAAATTCCATTATGAACAACTCACCTCTTTGAGTGATACCTTTTAACAATATCCTATTAAAAGTTCACACTTCATAGGAAAATTAGCATTTTAAGTGCTATTAACTCTAAATTTGGCTGGGTCAAGGGCAGACCTAACCCCTAGGTACAACAGGGATTGTGAAAGGTGATGGGTTGAGATGTGGGAGGAAAATATTAGAAGTTCTATTGATGGCATCTTTAAAATGTCTTTGTTTTGCATGATTTATAAGATACATAATTTAATAATACAGTAGTATATGTACATAAACATTGGAATATTCATTCAAAAATTTTTCCTAATAAATTTTTTAAAAAATTAATTAATTTATTTAGTTTTGGCTGTGTTGGGTCTTCGTTGCTGCGTGCGGGCTTTCTCTAGTTGCGGTGAGCGGGGGCTGCTCTTCATTGCGGTGCGCGGGCTTCTCATTGCAATGGCTTCTCTTGTTGCGGAGCACGGGCTCTAGGTGCACAGGCTCCAGTAGTTGTGGCGTGCGGGCTCAGTAGTTGTGGCACATGGGTTTAGTTGCTCCGCAGCATGTGGGATCTTCCTAGATCAGGGATTGAACCCTTGTCCCCTGCATTGGCAGGCGGATTCTTAACCACTGTGCCACCAGGGAAGTCCCTTTCCTAACAAATTTGAAGACCACTGGTGGAAACATGACTTTGGAGTCTGGCCTAAGCACGAAGTCCTGCTCTGTCCTTATCAGGTTGTAGGAAACTGGAAAAATTCTTTAACCTCTTTAAGCCTTTATTTTCTCTTTCATAAGAGGGGATAATAATATTACTTTTACAACATTGTGGTGGAAATTGAATGAGTTGTCTGTAAAGTGTTCAGCCCTGGGCCTAGAAAATCTTAAAAGTTTGATAAATACAGCCGACTTCACAGGTGTGTGACCTGTGCAGTTGCACAGGGCCCCACTCAGAAGGGGCTCGTGTTTGGTTTAATGCTCTGCTATCTCTGTCTTGAGATTTTAACAGTTTTTTGATCAAGTGCCTTGCATTTTCATTTTGTCCTGGGCCATGCAAATTATGTAGCCGGTCTTGGTAAAGGGTAATTCTCGATGTTGGTCTAGCTAAATTTGCCATCCATGTTTTCTTAGTTTAGTTGTAAAGCTTCATACTTTGGTCCACATGCCCATTTAAGCTTCTTTAGGTCACCAAGAATACTCCCTGGGGGATGAGCAGTCTTTAAAAAAATTTTTTTTTCTTGAGGTGTAATTCACATACCATAAAACTTAACATTTAAAAGTGTACAATTCTGTTGTTTTAACCCCCTCCCCCAGTTTCACTGAGATATAATTGACAACATTATTTTAAGTCTAGTCACAAGGTGCCTGGTCTTTCTAAAGAGCCCTAGTTTCTCTCTTGTTTTCACCATTTTTGAAGTAGAATCTCAACAAATGATGTGTGGTTGGACTGTACTACTTCCCTGAAATATGTTTTACCAGTAACAGACTAATGTTCTTAATTACCCATAACATTTTAGAGGTGGAAGAGATCCTACAGATTATTCATCTTACAGCTGAGTAAACCAAGACCTGAAGAGATTGAGTGCCTGTTCAGTGCCCTGCAGGAAGTGATTAGGGCTGGAACTCAGGTCTTGTTTTCATTCCATGTGCCCCTGGCTCAATAATTCTGTCCTCTATTCAGATTGCTCACCTTTCCTCAGTGGAATCAAAACGTTTTCTAATATGGAAGATTAGGTATTTGTGGGTACCAGCACCAGGGTTCACAAAAGGGCATTTTTTAGTCTCCTTTCCATCAGTAAAATGTTTTCAGAAATTCAGGATTTCAGGGGTCAGGATATTTGGATTATAAATATTTCTCTAACTTTCCTCACTCTAGGGCACGACTAATTGATTCTGAGGGCTTCACGTTACCATTCATTTGATGACATTACTGTGCCTTCTGTGTACAATTTTGAACTTATTACAGTCTATAATGGTAGTGATTTAATGAACTTGTGGCATATTATTTAGCTCATTAAAGTCTTTGCATTTAAGCTATGTTGATGCTTTTAAGACTGTGGAGAATTATTAGTTCGATGCAGCATTAGTTCCGATATATTCTACAATTTGGCAGAAAACTTTGGTTTAGAGAACAGACACCAATTTCATGGCCGGGCAGCATATAAACACAACAATAGTAACTCAGGCAATCACATAGACACATGTATAATCAAGTCCAACTCTTATTTTAAATTATTTGGGAGCCTTCTGTGGGAGGATATTTTAAATAGTGATTATATATAATATTATTAACGATAAAAATATTTTGAATATTTACCATGTGCTAGGCATTCTAAACATACATTATTTCATCCACAACATATTTATGAAGTGGGTTATTATTTTCATCTCCATTTTACAGATGAAGAAACCAAGATGTTAGGAGGTAAATAACTTGCCCAGGGTCTCATATCCAGATGGCAGAGGTGGATGTGATTGTAAGCATCTGACTCCAGAGCCTGAATCCCTAACTATCACCATGCGCTTCCTATTTCTCATTAGATGAAGTAATACAACAAGATTTTACTTGTCCTATTTTAATGAAAATGTAATAAAGAAAACACTTGCAGGGATAATGAATAAACACCTTCAGATGAAAATAAGTCCAAGAGAAGATTCTGTAGGGGATGCTACTTTTTTGACTGTGCCACTTGGAACCCTGGCTGGAGCAGTCAGAGAGGATGGGCCCTGTTCAGAATCCTGGCTCTAACAATATTTGAAGCAGTTTTTTTAAAAATTGGAAATATGAAATATTTAAACAATTTTAAATATATACAAAAGTAGAGAGAATAATATAGGGAACCTGTCCATAGCCGTTACCCAGCTTCAGTAATTATCAGCTCAGAGCCGATCTAATTTCATCTCCTACCCTCTACAGATTACTTTTAAGCAAATTCAGACCTCAAAATTTTTCATACATAAATATTTCAGCATGTATCTCTAAAAGATAAGGATTCACTTTAAAAAGCATAATCACAATGCTATTATAACACCTGAAAATTCTAATACCTTAAAATAATCAAATATTGAGTATTCACATTTCCATGTTTATCTCATAGTGGTTCTTTTATTTTTAATGGTTTGTTCAAATCAGAATCCAAGTAAACTCCATGAGATTGGTATGTATTTTAAGTATCTTCTTACAGTTTCCCCCTCCATCTGACATTTTTATTTCTTGTAATTTATTTGATTAAAATAAAAATAACCAAAACAGGTTTCCTTTGGAATTGCCCAAAACTGGATTTTGCTGATTGCATTTCTGAGGTATAATTTATTATGCTCCAATATGATGACTGAAAACGTTTTAATTTTTATAACTTTAGAATCTATCCTCAGGGACATAACCATTTTATTTTATTTTTTTGCCTTCAGGTACATCCTTGGGAATGTACAGTCAATCTTCCTTGTTTTAAAATAGTGGAGTTTTAATTTGCATTTCTCTTATTTTGAGCATTTCTTTTTTTCCATATTATTAAGGACCATTTTTATTTCTTCTTACGTAGACTGCCTATTCATATTTTTCCATAGAGTTAGTAGGCTTATTTTTTTTATCAAAAGAAGTTCATATATTAGAGATATTTATCCCTTCTCTGTGATTTTGATTACAAATATTTTCCCCAGTTAATCATTTTTCTTTTCACTTTCTTATGCTATTCTCTGCCATGCAAGAGTTTCTTAATTTTTTTTTTTTTTTTTTTTAGTTATTGAGTGTATCAATTTTTGCCCATATTACTTCTGGATTTTGCATCATAGTTAGAAATATTTTTCCACGTTGTAGGTGAATTAACTCACGTTTTCTTTCAGTGCTTGATGATTTTATGTTTACATTTACAGTTGACTCTTGAACGACAGGGGTTTGAACTGTGAGAGCCCACTTACACGCAGATTTTTTTTCAATAGTAAATACTACAGAACTAGACAATTCCTGGTTGGTTGAATCCGGGGATACGGAACCATGAAGACAGGGGAGTTGCATATACAGAGGACCAACTATAAATTATACTTGAATTTTTTGACTCCCCAGAGGTTTGGATGCCCCTAACCCCTGTGTTGTTCAAAGGTCAACTGTATATTTCTGTATACATGTATTTAATGTATATAACGGTGTCAGGTGGAATGAATCAAATTCTATCTTCTTGAGAGCAGGTTTTAAAATTCGGGACTTAATAAAAATAACAAAGTGATCTGTTGGGAAGACGTGGGCCCACATTTTCTGGTATAATCCGATCAGAGAAGTAAAAGCCCACAGCGGGTTCTGCTCTGCACCTGCGGCTCATTCTTCCTGAAGAGCTGGCGTTGACACTTAGGCCCTCAGGCTACTAGAATAATTCACGCTCTGGTCCACTCATGGCTGGCTGCTTCTCCTCCCTGGCCCTCTGGTCACCCTCTTGTCCTAAGGGCACTTACCCTGTCACTCGTGCTGCAAGTGCTGACACTGAGTCCATGCTTAGTAGGGAATCTCTGTCAGTTGATCTTGGCAGAGGGCTTTGCTCCCTCCGTGTCACACTCACTAACCTGAAAAGTGGTTGGGCCTCTGCTTGGACCTTTAGAAATCTGTAATCTGAGTGCTTGCACACCAGTGTTCTCTTGGCAGACTGTGTTCTCTCAGATTAGTGGGGAAAGGAAAGCTTCTATTTTGTTACCATTTGTGAGAAGAGTCACTTTCTTACAGTAATAACGACAATAATACTGGTTAAAATGCATGGACTTGGTGGGAATGTAAATTGATACAACCACTATGGAAAACAGTATGGAGGTTCCTTAAAAAACTAAAAATAGAACTACCATATGACCCAGCAATCCCACTACTGGGCATATACCCTGAGAAAACCATAATTCAAAAAGAGTCATGTACCACTATGTTCATTGCAGCACTATTTACAATAGCCAGGACATGGAATCAACCTAAATGTCCATCGACAGATGAATGGATAAAGAAGATGTGGCACATAAGTACAATGGAATATTAGCCATTAAAGGAAACGAAATTGAGTTATTTGTAGTGAGGTGGATGGACCTAGAGTTTGTCATACAGAGTGAAGTAAGTCAGAAAGAGAAAAACAAATACTGTATGCTAACACATATATATGGAATCAAAAAAAAAAAAAAAGGTACTGATGAACCTAGTTGCAGGGCAGGAATAAAGAGGTAGACATAGAGAATGGACTTGAGGACGTGGTGGGGGAGGGGGAAGCTGGGGCGAAGTGAGAGTAGCATCAACATATATACACTACCGAATGTAAAATAGATAGCTAGTGGGAAGCAGCAGCATAGCACAGGGAGATCAGCTCAGTGCTTTGCGATGACCTAGAGGGGTGGGATAGGGAGGATGGGAGGGAGGCTCAAGAGGGAGGAGATATGGGGACATATGTATGCGTATGGCTGATTCACTTTTGTGTACAACAGAAACTAACAGTATTGTGAAGCAATTATACTCCAATAAAGTTCTATTTTTAAAAAAAGATAAAAATAAAATAAAATGTATGGAATGCTTACTGTGTACAAGGCACCAGGCATACCCCAACACTCGTGGGGGCAGGGCAAGAACACTCCAGGAGTTCATTCCATATGTCTACATGCTTGAAAGTTAGATATCGAGCAAGCTGTCTCTTACCATGTCAAATATGCTTTCATAGCAACCTGGAAGGACAGAGTCAAATGTAGAATTCTTAGACTCCCTTGAGCTCCATGCCAGAATGTGGCAGTGTGAGGAGAAGTGGCCCCCTGCCTTCAGGCTGCCTTCCTTCTCATCCCACCTCCTACTCCGTCCGCACCACCAGGGGCCTTGAGCACAAATTTGCGTGCACTCGGCCCATACAGCCAAGCTTCAGATTCATGCCTTCCCACCCCACAGATAGCGTGCCTTCACATCATCCTTTAACTTAGGAGAGTACACCCAAGCAGAGCAGTCCAGAAGAGAGCCCTGTATGTGGACTCAGGCATTTTTGCACAGGTAATTCTAGGGTCTCAGATGCCTGTAGTAAAGGGAGGGAGGAGTATGGGTTCTGGGTGGAAATGTCTCCTTGGCCCTGAAAAATCTTTACCCATAAGGAAGAGGAGAGTTCATACGGGGCCTCAGGTTGCTTATGTATTTAACTCATTCAGTCCTTACCGACAATCCTATGAGATAGATGCTATTATGTCCATTTTACAGATGAGGAAACTGAGGCTTGGATTAGGTAACCTGTCCAAGGCCAAAAGACTACTAAGTGACAGAGTAAGGATTACAATTTGGTCAGTCTGCCTCCAGAACCTTGTCTTCTGAACTGAAAGGATTTCCCCATATCACACTATTCCCATGATACTTTCTGTGCAGCATTATTAATCCCTCCCCACAGCAGTACTCAGGAGTTGATAACTATACAAGCAGTCAATAAAGTTGTTATTGTGGATTTTCTTCATTCTTGGCCATGACCTGAGCCTCCTTTAGTAGTAAAATTTAGGTATTTCTAAGTTACTTTCCAGCTCTAGAATCCTGTGATTCTTTTTTTTTTTTTAATTAATTATTTATTTGGTTGCACCGGGTCTTAGCTGTGACATGTGGGCTCCTTAGTTGCAGCTCACAGACTCCTTAGCTGCTGCTTGCTGACTTCTTAGTTGCAGCATGTGAACTCTTAGTTGTGGCATGCATGTGGGATCTAGTTCCCTGACCAGGGATTGAAACCGGGCCCCTGCATTGGGAGTGCAGAGTCTTATCCACTGCACCACCAGGGAAGTCCCTAGAATCCTGTGATTCTTAAGTGGAGATGATTATGATTTCCCCTTCAGTGTAAGCTTAAGCAGTGTTCTAGAAAGTATACCTGAAGGTAACACAAAACTACTAATAATTAAGAATTATAATTAGAAATAATAATTAAATTATTATCATAGAAACCTACCTATCAGTGAGTTTGCCATACATCTTTAAAGTTTTGGAACACAACATCTTCTATGGGAACCTCTCATTGTTCTCACTAGGAAATACTGCAAAAATTTTAGAGAAGGCACATTAATTAGCCTATAGGGTTCACTTAGGAAGAATATGTAGTGATGTCAGCTTCAATGATCCAGATCTAACAACTAGATGTTACCCCTAATATAATCAACCTAAAACATTTAAAATGTACTGAATGTATAGCATATGTTATTAGCTATGTGACTAATTTTTCATATTCTTTCTTTGAGATTAGAAATCTCATGCAAGAGTTTCAGTAGGGGCTTTATTAGAGAGGAACACTATGACTAAATTATTACCAGGAGCAGAAAAAAAGAATTATTGCCAGGGCTAATGTTTGGATTAAGAAATATCAAATGATGTGCTGAAGTTGTAGATGTCTGTATGTTGCAAGTGGGTCTTCAGGTAAACTAAACTTTACATAGAGTCATAGCTAGTTACATTTTAAAGGCAGACTTTCTGTGTATCTAGGAATGCTTTTAAGAATGGGTCCTTTTCAAGCATGGATTTAAAAGGCCTTTTCTTGTCTGATCGGATTCTTTCATGTTATCTCGATTGAATAGGGAATATACAGGAATTCTATCTTCAATAAAAAATCATGGAAGCTTTTCATTGATTAGATCTCCTCTTGGACTGTAGTGTCTACTTCTAGCTCAATACACAGAGCCTCTTTATCCTTTGTTAAAAATGTTTGAAAAGAGACGGGGGGAAAACTTTAAAAGTTCTTTCTCTACGAGTTAATGATAATCGCCCATTCCTTTTAGACCTAGCATTTACATCTTCCAATGTGACCTGTATAGTTCACCTAAAATGTTTAATATTCCTATAAAACATTAAACATAGGATAAGTCCTGAATGATAGATTAAAACCATGAACTTTAATTTAAAAATCTTTTCCTCTATGAATATGAAATAATTTCTGCTGTAAGAATGACTGGCATTTAAGGAATCAAAAAGCAAGAAATTATTAATATGTATAATAGGAAATCTGCATGTAACAACCAAGTAAAATGAGTCAAACTTTGTTTTTATTTTTATTCTTAATAGCTTTGATATATAATTTACATACTATAAATTCATCCATTTAAAGTGTACAATTCAGTGGTTTTCAGTATATAAAGAATTGAGCAATCATCAACACAATCTAATTTTAGAACATTTTTATCACCCTCCCATACCACAATCCCATACTCATTAGTAGTTATTCACATTTCCCCCACCTACCCATCTTCTTCTCTAGTGAACCACTAATCTACTTTATGTCTATACAAATTTGCCTCTTCTGAATATTCCATCTGGAAATAGAATCATACAATGTGTGGTCTTTTGCAACTGGCTTCTTTCATCTAGAATAACATTTTCAAGGTTCTATGTTGTAACTTGTAACAATTCTTCATTTCTTTTCATTGAGGAATAATATTCCATTATATGGATGTATATATTTTACTTATCCATTCATTGATTGATGGGCATTTAGATTAATTACACTTTTTGACTATTGTGGATAATGCTGCTATGAACATTCATGTATTGGGTTGGCCAAGAAGTACCTTCGGTTTTTTAAATAAAAATAAAAGACACATTTCTCATTTTCACCAAGACCTTTATTGAACAATGTAGTCACCCTTTTGTCCCACTACCTTCTGCCATTTTTCAGGCAACTTCATAATTCCATCTTCCCCAAACTTTTTATCTTTTTGAGCAAAGAACTGTTCCAGGTGCCTTTTACAGTCTTTCAGGGAATTGAAATTTTTTCTGTTAAGAGAATTTTATAAAGACCAAAGTAAATGGAAATCCGAAGGTGCCATGTCTGATGAAAATGGCGGATGAGTCAGAACTTCCCAGCCAAGCTGTAACAGTTTTTACCTCGTCATCAAAGAAACATGTGGTCTTGCGTTATCCTGATAGAAGATTACGCGTTTTCTGTTGACTAATTCTGGACACTTTTCGTCAAGTGCTGCTTTCAGTTGGTCTTATTGGGAGCAGTGCTTGTTGGAATTAATCGTTTGCTTTTCTGGAAGGAGCTCATAATAGAGGACTCATAATAGAGGAACTCATAATAGAGGACTCCTTTCCAATCCCACCATATACACACCATCACCTTCTTTGGATGAAGACGGGCCTTTGGTGTGGTTCATTTTGCTTGCCCCACGATCTCTTCTGTTCCACATTATTGTACAGTGTTCACTTTTCTTTGCCTGTCACAATTTGTTTTAAAAACGGAACGTTTTCATTATGTTTAAGTAGAGAATCTCATGAGGAAATAGTCAAGAAGGTTTTTTTTCTTAACTTATGTGGAACCCAAACATCAAAGTGATTAACATAACCAAGCTGGTGCAAATGATTTTCAATGCTTGATTTGGATATTTTAGTATGTTGGCTATCTCCTGCGTGGTATAACGTTGATTGTTCTCAGTTAATGTCTGAATTTGATCGCTATCAACTTCAACTGGTCTACCCGACCATGGAGCATCGTCCAGTGAGAAATCTCCAGCACGAAACTTCGCAAACCACTTTTGACACATTAGATCAGTCACAGCACCTTCTCCATACACTGCACAAATCTTTTTTTTTTTTTTTTTGCATTTCGGTTGCGTTTTTATCTTTCTTGAAATAATAAAGCATAATGTGCCGGAAATGCTTTTTTCTTCCATCTTCAATATTAAAATGGCTACACCAATTCACCAATTTTGATGTCTTTTTTTAAATGCTCGCTGATTTGACAGCTGTCACATACAATCTAACAAAATTGTTTCTAATGAAGTTAAAGACAACTAAGTGCTAGTAGAGCCATCTTATGGAAAAAAATGAATGAACCTTTTGGCTAACGCAATAGAAGTTTTTGTGTGGATGTATTTCTCTTGGGTATATATCTAGAAATGGGATTGCTGGATGACATGGTGACTCCATGTTTAACTTTTGGAGGAACTGCCAGATTGTTTTCCAAAGCAGCTGCATCATTTTACATTCTCACCAGCAGTGTATGAGGGTTCCAGTTTCTCCACATCCTCTCTGATGCTTGTAATTGTCTTATTACAGCAGGTGTGAAGTGGTATTTCATTGTGGTTTTGATTGCATTTCCGTGGTAGCTAATGATGTAGAGAATCTTTTCATGTGTTATTTTTAAGTATTTTACTTGGTTAAAAATATGGACTCTAACCCCATTAGTTGATTGCTGGTGAAATATCATCGTCAATTTTTTGTAGTTCAATGGTATCTAAAGTGTAATGCTAATGAGGTCAAGGCTACACGGTCTAGCTCCAAATAAATTGGTTATCTTTTACAGAGAAAACTCTGGTTAAACAACTACACTCATATGCCCTAACTCTGTTCAATGATCTGACAGGCTCTTGATATTGCCAATTAACAGAGTCTAGAAAGATCAGCCGAAGGGTTTGTCCTAATGACTACAAATATCATTTCAAGAAAAATACAGTCTATCATCAACAGATATTTTTAAGAGCAATGACTTATTTTTTTTTGAAATATCGTTGACTTACAATATTAGTTTCAGGTGGACAGCATAGTGATTCAATACATTTATAGATTATACTCTGTTTAAAGTTATTACAAAATAGTGGTTATATTTCTCTGTTCTGTACAATATATCCTTGTACTTATTTTATACATAGTAGTTTGTATCTCTTAATCCCATACCCCTATCTGGCCCTTTCCCCTTCCTTGTTCCCACTGGTATCCACTAGTTTGTTTTCTATATCTGTCAGTCTGTTTTTGTTTTGTTATATACATTTGCTTGTTTTATTTTTTAGATTCCACATATAAGTGATAGCATAGAGTATTTGTCTTTCTCCCTCTGACTTATTTCACTAAGCATAATACTCTCTAAGTCCATCCACGTTGTTTCAAATGGCATAATTTCATTCTTTTATATGGCTAATATTCCATTGTGTGTGTGTGTGTGTGTGTGTGTGTGTGTGTATAAATATATATCACATCTTCTTTATCCACTTATCTGTTAATGGACACTTGAGTTGCTTCCATGTCTTGGCTATTGCAAATAATGCTGCTATGAACATTGGGGTGCATGTATATTTTCAAAACAGTGGCTTTTTTTTCAGATATATACCCAGGAGTATATATTCCAGGAGTGGAATTGGTGGATCATATGGTAGTTACATTTTTAGTTTTTTGAGGAACCTCTGTATTGTTTTCCATAGTGGCTGCACCAATTTACATTCCCTTCAACAGTGTACAAGGGTTTCCTTTTCTCCACATTCTCGCCAACATTTGATATTTGTAGACTTTTTGATGATAGCCATTCTGACAGGTGTGAGGTGATATCTCATTATAGTTTTGATTTGCATTTCTCTAATAGAGATGTTGAGCATCTTTTCATGCTTGTTAGCCATCTATATGTCTTCTTTGGAAAAATGTTTATCCAGATCTTCCACTCATTTTAAAATCGTGTTGCTTTTTGATATTGAGCTATGTGAGCTGTTAATGTATTTTGGCTATCAACTTCTTGTCAGTCATATCATTTGCAAATATTTTCTCCCATTCAGTAGGTTGTCTTTTCACTTTGTTGATGGTTTCCTTTGCTGTGCAAAAGATTTTAAGTTTAATTAGATCCCATTTATTTATTTTTGTTTTTATTTCTTTTGCCTTTGGAGATGGATCCAAAAATTATTGCTATGGTTTATATCAAAGAGTGTTCTGCCTATGTTCTCTTCTAGGAGTTTTATGGTTTCAGGTCTTTTATTTAGGTCTTTAATCCATTCTGAGCTTATTTTTATATATGGTGTGAGGAAATGTTCTAATCTCATTCTTTTACATGTAGCTGTCCAGTTTTCCCAGAACCCTTTATTGAAGAGACTGTCTTTTCTCCATAGTATATTGTTGCCTCCTTTGCTGTAGATTAATTGACCATAGATGCATGGATAATGACTTATTGTTTTAATAAAAATGGTACATGCTCATTTCAAATATTTTTGAAAAATCAGAAAGGTCCAAAAGAAGGCAAAAAGTTATTCTAAATCTCACTGCTCCAGAAATAACTAGGTTAGGTTTTGGTGAACTATATTACAATATCTCTATACAGACATAGTTAGATGCATGGCAGATAACTAAATGGATAGAAATAATTTCATGAGAATGGAATTATACCATTCTCATGAATTTTTTTTAAATAAAGGGTTTCAACTAATTTTACTTAATAACAAAAAAAAAAAGTGAAACTGAAGAATGAATGAGGAGAACTGTTTCCTTAATAGACTGATTCATTGCTCCCCTCCCATCTTTTTACCATGCTTTACCATTTCTGATTCTTTTGTTCACTTCTTGCACGGCTGAATATCATTGTCAGGTAGTTTTTTTATGAATGTGTTAGCAGAAACTTCTGGTGAACACCAACATTGCTTTTCCATTTCCTTCTTAGTAAAATTTTCCTGATTTTAAATGTACACACTGCCCCCATTATATATTGTATAATCCTAGCCTCCCTTGCAGCTAGATGCACTCTAAGTTCTGGCCAATGTGATGTAAGCAGAAGTGTATGAAACTTACAGAAAATATTCTTAAAGGGAGGGGATCTTCTTTTCTCCTTCCTGCTAGCTGTATTGCAAATGTAAATGCTGAAGTTTGATCTGTCATCTTAAACCATGAGGTGAAAGATCTGTATTAATGTATAACAAGACAGGAAGATTCTGGGTATCTGAAAATTTCCTTAATCTGCTATACTTCCAAACATTTTATGTGGTAGAGAAACTTCTACCTTCTTTAATGGTTTATTTGGGTTCTTTAGTCACTTGCCATTAAACTTCATTATAACTGTCACAAGGGCTAAAAAATGCCCTGAAGTTCTTTAATGTCAGAGAATGTCTGCCTGTTGCTTTTACACTTAACAGTTTAGCTGGGTATAATTCTAACATTATACTTTCCTTCTCTATCAGAACTTATAAATACTGCTCCATTTTTTCTGGCATTGGAGGTTGCAGTGCAGAATGTGAGGCCAGCCTGATTTCTACACGCATCCTCCATTTTTGTTTCTGCCTAGATCCTTGAGAAACATTTTCCCAGTCTTTTATAATAAAAAATTTCAGACATACAGAAAAAAGATACATAAAGCAACTGCTAATATTTGCCATATTTGCTTTATCTCTCCTGTGCATGTGTGTTTGTATGTACATAGAGAACACATTTCTTCCTGAATCACTTGAAGGTAAGTTGTAGATGTAACATTTTATTCCTCAATGCTTCAGGATGTGTTTCCTTAGAATACAATTTTCCAAAGAATAAGAACAGTAATTCTCTAATATCCGCTAGAACAGGGGTCCCCAACCCCAGGGCCTTGGACTAGTACGGGTCCTCGGCCTGTTAGGAACCCGGCCGCACGGTAGGAGGTGAGCAGCGGGCGAGCCAGAGAAGCTTCGACTGCTGCTCGCTCCCCATCGCTCCCCATCGCTCGCATTACTGCCTGAATCATCCCCCCCACATCCGTGGAAAAATTGTCTTCCACGAAACCGGTCCCTGGTGCCAAAAAGGTTGGGGACCACTGCTCTAGAATAATCCTTTTTGTATTAAAATTCCCCAATTGTTCGTTCTCCTACATTGTCTTTTGTGGCCTTAAAAAAAAAAATCAGGATCCAAGATCCAATCAGGAGTCACCCATTGTATTTGGTTGTTATATCTCTTTAGTCTCTTTTAACCAAGAATAATCCCCCACCTTTTTGTTATGTATTTTTTGTTTCATTACGTTTGCTTTTTTGATCAAGCCAGACCACTTGTGTTGTATGCTGCCCTATTTTCTGGCTTTACCTGATTGTTTACCTATGGTTTCAGTTAACTTGTTCATCTATCCCATATTTTCTGTAAACTTAGAGTTAAGTCATAAGGCTTGATTAGACTTTAGTTATTTGGCCAAAAATGTTTTATGCAGTATTTCATACTGCATCACATCAGGAGGCAGAAGGAGCAGATTGTGCCAGTACTGGTGATACTAAGTTTGATAATTTAATTGAGATGGTGACCTCCAGAGCACTCGATTTAAAGTTACATAATTTGTAGGGTGATTCTTTAGCATTATGGGAAGGAATATCCTCTCATCTAATCATTTTGGTATACATTTGCAACCTTTTCCTGCATCAGTTACATCATTGGATGATTTTCTAAATCTATTATTTTCCCTACATTTATTAGCTAGCATTCTTATGTAAATAGCTTTCCTTTATCAACTGAGGATAAACTTCAGTTCCTCCAAGAAGACAAAGTAAATGCTTAAATGTTTCTCTTTAACTACTAATTGGCAGGGGTGGTATAACAGTCCTCTCTAAAGTTGGCAAATGATTTTGAAATATTATTTATTCTTGAAGTTAAATAATTTTGCTAGGATATGCCTCCAAGGAGACTATTCTATATCATCTTTTTTTTTTTCTTATATACAGTGTACCACTTTAATCTGCAGATTCAGTTAATATATTTCTCTATTTTATTTTCTGTTCCATTTGTTGGCTTCTCTAATTTAGGAATGCCAATGATCTGTAGTTGGGTTAGCTTTGCTGTTGCAAGCATTATCTATTTTAATATCCTTGGCTTTTTCCTCTGCATTTCTTGTGATAATTTCTGGTGTTTCCTCCATACTGGTAATATGATTTCCATTTTTTTTTCTGTTGTTTCAAATGTATTCATTAGATCTGAAACTGTGTTCATATTTGATTACTTCTTTAGCTTGGCTTTTATTTTTAGTATCCATCTTTAAGCTCTTGATATTTTGAATTCATATTGTAACTAAGTTCTTCTTTGGTAGAGAATCTGCTTCTTTGACATAAATTTTCTTCATCAATCTTTCGCATATAATGTACCTTTCTTTCAAGATTTTGGTTTGCTTTTGCTATGCCCTTACTTTTTCTTTTAAAGGTATTTAAAAAAAAATTATTATTTTTAACATTTATTTATTATTAATTAATTTATTTATTTTTGGCTGCGTTGGGTCTTCGTTGCTACGTGCGGGCTTTCTCTAGTTGCCGCGAGCGGGGGCTACTCCTCGCTGCGGTGCGTGGGCCTCTCATTGTGGTGGCTTCTCTTGTTGCAGAGCACGGGCTCTAGGTGCATGGGCTTCAGTAGTTCTGGCGCATGGGCTCAGTAGTCGTGCGTGGGCTCAGTAGTTGTGCCTCACGGGCTCCAGAGCACAGGCTCAGTAGTTGTGGTGCACGGGCTTAGTTGCTCTGTGGCATGTGGGATCTTCCCAGACCAAGGATCGAACCCATGTCTTCTGCGTTGGCAGGCAGATTCCTAACCACTGCGGCACCAGGGAAGTCCCTGCCCTTACTTTTTTTGTTGCTTATGTTTGATGGGGCAGCTCTTTCCAAATCATTTATTCAGATACATTATGTATGAATTCTTCTAGACATTCTTCTCACCTTATCTGAGAATAAGTTTATCTTCTCAGAGCTATAGTGGCTGGATATTGCTTTTTATCCACTTTCCTGTAGCCTAAAATTGGAAAAGCGTTGAGTAGGAAAAACAGTGAGATCTATTGGGATTGAGCATAGCTTCTGCTAGGGAATAGGCCTTTGCTATTTCTTGAGATCCTGTGAAATGTCCAGTTCCAGAGCCCCTTCCATGCAGCCAAAGGTGTATCTCACTCCTGTGGATTCTGGCTTATTCTCTTGACTCTGCAGAGTGCCCTGATGATGGCAGATACTGGTAAAACATTTGATTTCTGTTGAAGACCCAAGGTAATACACAGGGTCTTCTTCTCTAAAAGTATCCTCTCTACAACCTGGAAACTATACACTTACTCTCTTGTTTTACTTTTATAAATGGAAGTATTTTAGTGAGAATTTTCATGAGTTCCTGAACTTACCTTATGTCCTTAATACTGTTTCTTGAGAATATTTTTCCCTCTCATTGTCTAAGAAACATGAGGTGGAAAATTCTCTAACTGTGCCTTACTCTGCTGTATTTTCTCATCAGTTGTTTAATAATAAATAGATCTATGTCTTGAATTGGGAGGTATAGGTATACTCATTTAACTAAAAGTACAATATGGTATAGCATGGTGGTCACTAGTTATATTAAAGGTAACTGAGGAAATGAACATGTCATGTTATATCCATTTCTATTTGTTGAGGAGACTCTTTTCAACATCCTTTTGTAATTTTTCTGGAAGATGTCCCTTCCTTTCTGGACCATTGCTACTACCTCTAATGTAGAACCCCAACCAAGGTCTACCTTAAGCCTCTAATACCCAAAGCTTTGACTACTGGTGTTTTCATTGTTATTCCCTTCTTCCCCGCCCCCCGAAAAAATCCAATGGCCTTCCATTATTTTAAGAATATGGTGCAAACCTCTAGGTTCAGCTCCATTCACAATCTAACCTTTCAGGTTTATGTCCCCTTCTCATCTTACACGAATTCTCTCTTGCACCAGTTCTATTCTCTAAATCTTTGTTTTTCTGTATCTACCCTTTTACTCTATAGACCCATGCAGAGTGCTTTCAATTTATGTTTACTTATCTCAATTCTACCTTTATTTCCTATTTCCTCCATGAAGTCCTTCCTGACTTATAGCTGGAAAAGCTCTTCATCTTGTGAATTTTTATATAGAATTTACTGTCTCTATTTAATTCATTGGCACTGTTTTATGGCATGGCATTATTGGTCATTATATTTTAGCTTATGTCTCAGATCTTTCAGACCATGTTTTTTTGTTTGTTTTTGTTTTTACATTTGGTAGTGCCCTTATTGTCTAGCACAGCGCGACTTCATGGATTTGTAGATCTTTGTTTACTTAAAAAGAATGATGAGACCAATTCACATCCTCTTCACTGCTGCAGGCAGCAACCGCTCATCCAAACTCTGGCACTTCTAATCTCCTAGAGGCTTTCCTACCATTCAGAGGGCTGTGCTAAAGCTTGAGGTAGTTGAAGAACTGAGTAAGGGATTACTCTGAGAGCACAGAAAGGAAAGGGCATGCTAAAAATGTCCCTTTAATCGTCCTTCTGCAGCTTTTTAGTCAGTGAGATTTTGAAGCCTCTTCTTGCAGGTCAGCTGTTGCCCGGATTTGAAAAGAGGCTACTTCAGAACACACTGGAATTCACAGTTCACTTGGATAGATGCCACTGGCTTCTGCGTTTGAGGGTCAAGGTTAGTTGTTCGTGGCGTGAGCACCTTCCCATTTGCAAAATCTGGTTATCCTTAACTACCCAAGTCTTATGAAGCAGCTCATAGGAAGGCGCTGGTTCTTAGGACAATGTGAGACCACATCCCCAGCATTTTTCTTAAACGCGGCATTACTGCACTTTAACAGATTAGAATCCATCTGAATAAAAACTAAAACTGAAGTGGGAAACAAACTTGGGCTTGAGTCGGCTACAGTAGCCCTCAGGGACAGGTGCAGAAGAAATTCTCGACGTGGGCAGTAGAGATGTTATGGTCTCTATTCCTGCTCCACTGCTCTTCTTTTTAGATACACACGCACGCGGGCCGGCAGCCTTAGTCACTAGGTAACGCAGGTCGCTGGCCAGCGGTCGCCCTTGGTGCGCCTTCCTCTGCTCAGCAAAGAACAGCAAGCACCGCGGACGCAGTTAACGGCCTCTCTACGGACCACTCTGGGCGCGCGGAATCCTGGGACTTGTGGTCCGGCTCCGTGCGCTCCCTGTCCGGGCCCGCGTGGAGCGGACTACATTTCCCAGGATGCATCGGAGGAAGGAGGCAACAGGGGAGGTGGAAGGAGGGGGCGGTCCCAGCGCTCAGGGGCACCGCCGTTTCCAAGCGCCGAGATCTCGCCTAGTAACCCGCAGCCGCGGTTCCCGAAAGCGGCGCTGTGGCCCCGCCCCCGGAGCCTCGGCTGGAGGAAGAACCTGTCTCCCGCGGCGCCCCAGTGACGAAGCCTATCCTCGGGTGCGGGAGGCGGGGAAGGGTTGGGAAGTGGGGGACAAGCAGAGGATTTCGCTCGCCCGTGCGAGATCCGGGACGTGCTCGCGGCTGCCGCTCAGAGCAGAGGTTAGGGGCGGCAGAGCCGGGATGCTCCGCAGGCTAGCCTGGATCGGGTGTGGGAGGAGTGCAGGACGCCGCCAAGGCGGCACTGTGCGCGGGCCGGGGTGTCCCCCGGGGCCGGCATCCCTCAGGTCGGCAGAGACCAATGCCTGGGATGTGTGTGCGCGTATGTGGGGGCTCGCCGTCCCCAGTGGTTCCTCGGGCGCTCCCGCCCCACGCCGGGCTAGAGGCGTGACCCTTGCGCCTGCGGGACCCCATAGCTAGCGCAGACCTTCCTGGGGAGAGGTACAAGATTTTGGTCACTTGTTAATTAATTAATTTCTTGTGGACTGGGAGCGTTTGTAGGTTGAGCTTTCCTGCCTCTAGCTGCACTAGTGTCTCAGTTTCCTCCGATTCAGAAAAAATCTTTTATGGCGCTTTCAATTGGAGTTGCTAATTAGTAAGAGCTGCTAAGTTCTTGTGGTTTTCTCGGCCAAGAGACGGTTCACGGAGGATATGAATTATGAACACATACACGACAACTAATTGGAACAACTAAAAAATGACCGTTGCATATTTGCCCTGGCTCAGTGGGGAAACAGCAAATGTTCTTTTTTGGGTTTTTTTTTTAAACATCTTTATTGGAGTATAATTGCTTTACAATGGTGTGTTAGCTTCTGCTTTATAACAAAGTGAATCAGCTATACATATACATATATCCCCATATCTCCTCCCTCTTGCAGCAAATATTCTTTCAAATCGTATCGGCAGCCACCAGCCAGCAGCATTTAGGGCATATTTCATATCATTAAAAAGATGGATCTGGAGGGAGAGAGGAGGAATAGTTGACAATTTTTTAAAAACTTGGTTTAGTTTGGGGATCATTTTCTTGGACTGGGTGACTTACGCAAAACATGTTTCTTTCTTCCTCGCTCTCGCATCCTGGATGTAGACTGTCAGTTTCGGATCCAAGGATGGCGATGGCAAAGCTTACTCGAGTTCCTTGTCAAATTAAAGCTGTCACAGAATAAATCCCGCTGCCTGCTGCGAGGCCCCCGGGCACAGCAAACTTCAGTTAGTGAACTGGTAATCAGTGTTTGGATATGCAGATCCATGATTTAAAAGGCGGGGTGACCCTCCCAAAAACCTCTCACGGGGGCCGTAGCCCGCAGGTGCAGTGAGGCGTGCGCGCGCGAGTGCTGGCGCCCCAGAAGACGCCTCTCCCGTGGAGAGGGAGCCGGAGAGCCCGGCGAGGTCTGGCGGCCGCGCACCTGGCGGCTCGTCTCCGGCGGCGGCGGCGGATGATGGTTGCGGCCGGCGCGCTGGTCTGTGTCTGTGCGTCGCCGCGGAAATCAGAGCCCGGCGCTGCACGCTGAGCCCTTGCAGGTCCTCCGCATCCCGAGCCTTGGAGAGGACAGACCCGGAGCCCAGGGGCCGCGGACCCGCGTGCGGAGGGACCGGGGGGCGAGTGGGGTCAGCTTATCATGGCGGATCGGACAGCTCCCAGCTGCCAGCTCCGGCTGGAGTGGGTGTACGGGTACCGGGGTCACCAGTGCCGCAACAACCTGTACTACACCGCCGGCAAGGAAGTGGTCTACTTTGTGGCTGGCGTCGGGGTGGTTTACAGCACCCGCGAGCACAGCCAAAAATTCTTCTTGGGACACAACGACGACATTATCAGGTAAGGAGGTGGCCTGGGGCGGTGGGGAGGGGTTGGGTGTGAAGGTTGGAAGGGTGAGGAGAAGGATGACCAACTGGGCTTTCCTGGGGTCAGATCCGGAAGCCCCATGGAATAAAGGAGTCTCTCTGGAACCTCATGGAATTACAGACGGGCTACTGATTCTAAGGCTGGGGCAGAAGCAGGGTAGGGGGTGCAGGTGTGGAGGGAGAGATTTCTTTTTATTCCTCCGGAAGTCTTTTAAATCTCTAAGGAGTTAAGGGTCCTGATGCTTTTTTGGTGTTCATTCCGGCTACAAGTGGAAGGATCCTGGGTAAACTATCAAACACTTCTCCTTCCCTCCCTAACTAGGAAAATGTAGGACCAATAACCTGAACTGTGGGTATCATCTTTGGGGGGCTCTTTAGAAGGTTCCTCAGCAAGCAAGAGGATTGAAAAAAAAAAAAACCCTAAAAGAAATTTTGCTAAAGGTAATTGGGATCTTCATTCCAGATGCTTTGAAACTAAGAAATTTCTGCTGTGGGTGGGGAGTTTGTTCTCTAATATTTCCCTTGGTAGTGACTTAGTGCCAAAAAGCATATTTATGGATGCTTCCACACCATCACTGAGGTTATAAAAGGCTGGCAGTTGCTGGACCACAAAACCCTACCAGCCAGCCCACAGAATGACCAACATCTAGTAGCGGATGGCGGGACTGATTAGAAGAACAAAACTGGATGAATAGACATTTTAGGGGTCCTCCTTATTAAATTGTAGAGGGGTATATTTTGATTTTTGGCCCTGTCCTCTCATCTTTGGACCAGACGCATTTTCCTCCAGCCCTTGTCAGCTTCTTGTGTGACCAAACAAGGTGTGGTCCAGATGCTGTTCACAGGGAATCCTTTTCAGCCTTCAGCAGTTAGGGAAGATTTCCACGATATGGGAGCCTCAGCCCACAGGGAAAATGACTTGCTGAGGATGGACCACAACTGACAGAGACCATATTTGTACCTTCCAGACTTGTGTGTTCATTGTTCACGTTTCAGAATATTGCCACTTGTGCTCTAAGTTTCCTTTCATAATGAAGTAAATGGTTAAGTGGTGTAATGATAATGGTCTTAATGTCTCTGTGGGAAGAATGATTTTTAAAAACTAGCTTTTTCCCCTCTTATAGTGTTGTGATTATTCTGTATTCTGGAGCCTTCTTTCCCCCCAAGCCCTAAAGTTGAAAAAATTGTTACAGAAAGTAAAAACTTAATATTTGAAAATGCAGTGAGATATATTTTTTAAAAAGTCTTGAATTTTAGAAGATGAAAATTTTAAGTACTAGGAGCTCTACCGTTCTCAAGATTGGGTGGAACTGACATGTAAAACTTTCTTCATGTCACGTATGACAGAATAGCTTTCTTCTCTCCCTGCTATGGTAATGGTTGTGATTGGGGCATCCTTACTTAGTCCCATCCTGGAGATTTTGCTTCTGTAATTGCTGAACTGATTATTAAAGTCACAGGTGCAAATGATTAACAGTGACTCGTGAAAAGGTTAGATATTTAAAAATTAAAACCCATTATGTTTTTGCTCTTTCTTAATGCAGTGCTTTCCATTACACCATCAAAATAAGTTGTAGTCCTTTAGGGGAAGGGAGAGAGTGGCAATTAAACAGAAAATTCCCTGCAGTTAAATAATAGTAATGTGACAGTTCACTGAACTACTTTGAGGATTTGAACTCCTAATCTTAATTTTTTTTCTCTAATAGGAAAAAAAATTAAATGCACTGTTGAAACTGAAGGTGGGAAAAGGGTGGAGTTGCAGTGAACCACTGTTATGACAGGCTATCGGACTAGTGGGGATGTGATGATATCTGGCTTAGTTGAAGAAACACTCAGATTTGAAGATAAGGTGAATGAAGTTATTTGTGTAACTAGGTTTGCAAGGAGCTTCAATTTTGAAAAGAAAAAAAAAGATGATTTAGCTTCTGGTCTTGTTATTAAGATAGTTATATCTTTGTGCTTTACAGTGACATAGTAGCAAGGCTGCCTGCAGAGAAAGGACTTTATTGCTAAATTTTCGATGATATTTGGTTGGGTCTGAGTATAGGTGAGCAGAGTTCTTTAATATCCATGTATGTGTTTGCACATAGGAATAAAATTAAGTCCAACAGATTAAAAAACACAGACCACAGATCATTATATAATTAAGAGCTGTAAAATTAGAGAATGTAGAATGTTTATGTTGTTATTTTGCTTTATCGTCTATATGTAAATATCTTTTTCCGGTGAAGGTGGTACACAAGCAATATTTGTTTTTATCCTTAGTATATGGGACTCTTAAGTGCCATTTCCTTGATAATTTTATTCCCAGAAACATACTAGATGTTTGAAATTAGTATTGTAAAATGTTAGGAATATTAATGTATTAACTGTATATATGGAAAGGAAATTTGTACTCCTTTATCTTTATGAATTTCAACTCATTTCTGTATAGCCAGTTATACTACTGATTTTCTATTTAAAATATTGCCGTTTCTCATTGAATGAGGAGGACTAAACCTAAGGTACTAGTGCAGAAATGTTTGGGGTTTTTTGGAATCATGACATAAATATTAAAACTTCCAACTCTTGATTCCATCAAACGAGATAATGTAAGTAATTGTCCACATAGCTTTTGCATTAGTTTGAAAGATATATTCATAATGCATACATTTCCCACTGTTTTATTTATTGTGCTACTTTCCCGAGAATATTAACTAGAAAGCAGCCCAACAAATATTGATACCACACTCCATTTTAGAAAACCGTGTCATCTCTGAGATGACGATGAACTTTAATAATAATACTGTAGGATTTGGCAGAGCTCATTAGAGTTCAGCGTATGTTTCCTCCTGATTTGACAGACTATGTGTTTAAGTCAGATTTTTTAAGATGTTAATATGTGAAGCATAATGTGATTTATTGGATATGGAGGCTTAGTTTTATTCTCTTGAATGACTACACTTCAATACAGTTAACAGATTAGCGGATGATGCCATATTTTAACTCTGATAACATTGTGATGGGACAAATAAATATTAAAGCAACACTCAAATCAGGGCTTGAAGGCAAGGACAGTAATACAGGCAGGAATAATTACTAACTTGGTTTCTGCTGCAGGTAGCAGACCATGACACAGAACTGGAGCAAATGAAAGAAAAGGTCATGAACACATTTGCTCTCTGTCACCTCCCGTCCATTTTCACAGTGACTCCAGTTGAGACATTTCTCTCCTTACTCTGGATCCCTATTTTGCGTCTGACTAGTCCCCTGTCTCCCTTTTCGTTTCTCTTATTTTTCAGCTCTCTGTTGCAAGGGAGGTTTTTCGGGCAGTACCATTTTAGGGGAAAGGGCACTGACTTTGATTTCACACCCACTTGGGTTTGAGCCCACTCTGCTGTTTGTTTACTAGAGGCATCCGAGTGAGTGGCTTGACCTCTCAGGGCCTTGTTTGTTTGTGAAAGGGTGGGTAACAACACCTAAGTTGCAGAATTGTAACTATTAGAAGTAATGTTTGCAAATAGTTTAGCGTGGGGCCTGGCCCTTTATCGTTGCTCAATAAATGCTCTTAGTAATGATAGTAGTAGTACAGTATTTAATCAAAAACACACACGTACACCAAAGACATAAAAATGTTTCCTCACTGTCCATAGTCTGAAGTCCAAAATTCTGAGTTTTCCATTCTGCCTGGTCTTAACCCACCTTTCTACCTTCATTTTCCTTTTCTTTAAAAAAAATCATAAATTGTTTGCTTCCCACTTGCCATGTAATAAGATTACTATGTTCTTTCCTGTCTCACGCTGCGATGATTTATCTCCCCCTTCGTCCTTCTTCTCCTGATCCCTTTCCCCCAGTGGCATAGTGGTGGGAGCATGGGCCTTGGTCAGACAGACCTGATTTTGAACCTAGATGTGCCACCAGTTGGGTGGCTTGGGGAAGCTACTAAACCTGTGTGAGTCTCAACTGTCATCAGTAAAATAGCTTCTCATACATGCAATGGAGGTTTAGAGGTACCTAACTTGTAGCTTGTGGAGATAACATACAAGGTTCCCCACAGTGTTTGGCAAATAGGAAGTGCCCGCCGCAGGGAGCCTATTTGTATCTACGTCTTGCATGGCCCCATCCATTTCAATCTCACCTCTCCCATGAGACCTTTTACCATCCTTAGATGAAGGGGTGCCTTAGATGAAGGAATGCCTTGCACTCCTAAAGTTTTGCATCTTTTGTGACCGATGCTACTCACTTGATATATATCATTTAGTGCCGTTGTTTCACTCTGAATATTTTCATTTGTAAATGTATGTAAGACCCTTGAGGCTGAGAATGAATTTAATAATCAGAGCCAACATTTCCTGAGTGCAGACTCGGTGCTAAATGTGTGTACGGATTTATCTCTTCCATCTTCTCGACAACCCCATGACATTGGTACTGTGGTTAGCCTCAGTTCCCTGGTGAGGAAACTGAGGCACAGAAAGGTTAAAGATGTTGCCCATGGTCACTATTTAGCAGATTGTAGAATGGGAACTGGAACCCAAGTCAGTCTGATTCCAAAACCCAGAGCTATCACTTCACTGCTTTACACACTTTTTTATTTTTCTCGGTTACTGTGGTCCCTACCATCGTGCCTTGTTTCTAACCAGAACTCAGTAAGTTTGTGATTCCTTGTAACTGTTTTTCAACCTCGTGCTTTATTTAAGGGTATTTGAAGCAGATCACAAGAACTCTGTTTAGAAATGGAACCATGTTCAAGTTCACCTTAGGAACATCACCAGCTTTGAAGCAATGACCTGAAACAATGAACTGCTGGAGATTTTTTTTTTTTTTTTAATATTTACATTTATCATCTTTTATTTTATTCCCTCAGCAGGGGGTGACCTAAGATATTCTTCCTTCACTTAAAATCTCTCAAAGGCTTGCCACTACTTTTTTTTTTTTTTTTTTTAATTAATAGCTACTCTATTTATTTATTTATTTATTTATAGCTGTGTCGGGTCTTCGTTTCGTGCGAGGGCTTTCTCTAGTTGCGGCAAGCGGGGGCCACTCTTCATCGCGGTGCGCGGGCCTCTCACTATCGCGGTCCCTCCCGTTGCGGGGCACAGGCTCCAGACGCGCAGGCTCAGCAGTTGTGGCTCACGGGCCCAGTTGCTCCGCGGCATGTGGGATTTTCCCAGACCAGGGCTTGAACCCGTGTCCCCTGCATTAGCAGGCAGATTCTCAACCACTGCGCCACCAGGGAAGCCCTGCTGGAGATGTTTTTAAAAAATTTGTTAAGTCTCAATTGTGACATGGCTAAAATTATCTGGTGCTGCAGGTGCACTCAATTGCACTTGCTGAATTTGAAGAGATGGGTGTAATAGCCATGGTTGGGCCTGGACTGTTGGGTACACAGGTTCACATGAAGGCCTGGAGATGTGATTTCATATTCTTCAGTCCCTTGACCAGTTTGAACAAGGGAAGCACGGTGGTAACTATAAAGAATCAAACCTGTATTGAGTTGAGTGCTTGCTCTGTACCAGGCACTACACACACACACACACACACACACACACAGAAATCCCTTTGCCCACAACTCTGAGAGATAGCCTTTATTTTACAGGTACAGCTCAGAGAGGGAAAGAGATTTAAGCGAAGTCACTCAGTGGTACCATCCACAGTATTCGTTGGATCTTACTTGCTCTGTTCATTGGCATGAGCATGTAGTGAAAGGTTTTGATGGAAGCTTACGGTCTATTCATAAATGATTTTACTATTGTTATTTTTGTTAATAAGCTATAGTCTGGTGATTTTTTATTAAGATTTATTTATTCTCTAAATTGGGTAGATTTTACTCTTTTTCATTTGTTTATTCATCAAAAACTCATTTCACATCTAGAATGTAC
This sequence comes from Balaenoptera borealis, assembly GCF_965194805.1. Classification (NCBI taxonomy): domain Eukaryota; kingdom Metazoa; phylum Chordata; class Mammalia; order Artiodactyla; family Balaenopteridae; genus Balaenoptera; species Balaenoptera borealis. The sequence continues at coordinate 45,865,341 of NC_138871.1, read as the reverse complement.
CAGATACAGGGGTGCAGCTTTGAACATGACCAAGTTCTTGCCCCCATTCTGGTGGAGGAAGCCAACAATGAATGAACAAGAAAGCAAGGTGAATATATCAATAGATTGTGATAAGTACTAACGAGGGAATGGCCTTGGAGGGGAACTGGGTTGAGTGGGAGTATGGGAGCTACCTTAGATAAGGTTTCCAGAGCAGCTGTCTAGGGAGATGGCATTTAAGCTGAGACCTGAAGGATGAGAAGGGGTAGGTAAGCGAAGATGTGATGGAGAAGAGCGGTTATGTGTAACGGCACCAGGGTGAGAAATAACTTGGTGTGCCCAGAATTCTGGTATAGATATCCAGAGAAAGACCAAGGTCATAGTACTTCTCATCCAGGTCATTAATGCCTCATGGGTTTTGGCACCATATGTCCTAGATTTCGCAGGACAGTCACAAATATTCCATTCAGTTATTGTTATGGGTATACTTGCTATTGTCATGTCATTATTCTCTTTTTAATTCAGAATATATGACCATGTTTTTATTTTTAAAATATGGTTACTATATAATGGATCACTGCTTGAAAAACATTACACTTGAGTATGCTCTCTTATAAAGAATTATATTGGCTCTACCACCAACAGTCAATCAGAATGTAGATTATACTGTGGTAAGTGAAAAACTGTTTCATGGCAGCATCTCTAAGCAGGGCTGTTCTAGGGCCTCTCCTACTCACAAGGATGTGGATCTCAATAACTTTGCAATGTAGGTGATGTATTTGCCAACAAAAAAGAAAATGCAAGCTGTTGGGAAGGTTACCTTGCTGACTCTGCTTCTGGAACTGACTTTCCCCAATAAGCTGGAGCCGCATAGAAAGCTATCCTTTAGCCAGCAGACCTACACATCTTCAGCAGTCAGCCTCCTCTTGTAGGTTTAACTCGATTTGTCATATGTGGATTGGACTTAAATGTAATTAAAATGTTTGACAGCAAACAGTTCTTCTCAGATATCATTGTGCATAGGAGTCACCCAAGCACTCACTAATAAAATTCAGATTCTGATTCAGTAAGTCTGGTGGTGAGGGCTGACATCCTGCATTTCTAACCAGCTCCCAGGTGATGCTGATGCTGCTGGTCTACTCTGCAGCAAGATGTTCAGATCCTCATTTGTATGTTTCAGATCTCAGTAGACCAGTGTTTTTTTTTTTTTCAACCCAAAAGATGTTGCCATCTTGTGAAATAGACTTTTAATAATATATGTATATATGACGCATTAAATTCTTAAATTAACAGAATCAATTTTTTCATTAAGTTGGCACCTAGCCCAGTGTTCTTTTTTTTTTTTTTAACATCTTTATTGGAGTATAATTGCTTTACAGTGGAGTGCTAATTTCTGCTGTATAAAAAAGTGAATTAGCTATACATATGCATATATCCCCATATACCCTCCTCTTGTGTCTCCCTCCTGCACTCCCTATCCCACCCCTCTAGGTGCACACAAAGCACTGTGCTGATCTCCCTCTGCTATGCGGCTGCTTCTCACTAGCTATCTATTTTACGTTTGGTAGTGTATATATGTCCATGCCACTCTCTCACTTTTCCCAGCTTACCCTTCCCCCTCCCCTTATCCTCAAGTCCATTCTCTAGTAGGTCTGTGTCTTTATTCCCGTCTTGCCCCTAGATTCTTCATGACCTTTTTTTTTTCTGTCTTAGATTCCATATATATGTGTTAGCATATGGTATTTGTTTTTCTCTTTCTGACTTACTTCACTCTGTATGACAGTCTCTAGGTCCATCCACCTCACTACAAATAACTCAGTTTCGTTTCTTTTTATGTCTGAGTAATAATCCATTTTCTATATGTGCCACATCCTCATGATCCATTCATCTGTCAGTGGACACTTAGGTTGCTTCCATGTCCTGGCTATTGTAAATAGAGCTGCACTGAACATTGTGGTACATGACTCTTTTTGAATTACGGTTTTTTCAGGGTACATGCCCCGTAGTGGGATTGCTGGGTTGTATGGTAGTTCTATTTTTAGTTTTTTAAGGAGCCTGCATACTGTTCTCCATAGTGGCTGTATCAATTTACATTCCCACCAACTGTGCAAGAGGGTTCTCTTTTCTCCACACCCTCTCCAGCATTTGTACATTTTTTGATGATGGCCATTCTGATTGGTATTGGGTGATACCTCATTGTAGTTTTGATTTGCATTTCTCTAACGATTAGTGATGTTGAGCATCCTTTCATGTGTTTGTTGGCAATCTGTATATTTTCTTTGGAGAAATGTCGATTTAGGTCTTCTGCCCATTTTTGGATTGGGTTGTTTGTTTTTTTGATATTGAGCTGCACGAGCTGCTTGTATATTTTGGAGATTAATCCTTCGTCAGTTGCTTCACTTGCAGATATTTTCTCCCATTCTGAGGGTTGTCTTTTCATCTTCTTTATGGTTTCCTTTGCTGTGCAAAAGCTTTTAAGTTTCATTAGGTCCCATTAGTTATTTTTGTTTTTATTTCCCTTCCTCTATGAGGTGGTTCAAAAAGGATCTTGCTGTGATTTATGTCAAAGAGTGTTCTGACTATGTTTTCCTCTAAGAGTTTGATAGTGTCTGGCCTTACATTTAGGTCTTTAATCCATTTTCAGTTTATTTTTGTGTATGGTGTTAGGGAGTGTTCTAATTTCATTCTTTTACATGTAGCTGTCCAATTTTCCCAGCACCACTTATTGAAGAGGCTGTCATTTCTCCATTGTATATTCTTGCATCCTTTATCAAAGATAAGGTGACCATATGTACGTGGGTTTGTCTCTGGGCTTTCTATCCTGTTCCATTGATCTATATTTCTGTTTATGTGCCAGTACCATACTGTCTTGATTACTGTATCTTTGTAGTATAGTCTTAAGTCAGGGAGCCTGATTTCTCCAGCTCCGTTTTTCTTTCTCAAGATTCTTTTGACTATTTGGGGTCTTTTGTGTTTCCATACAAATTGTGAAACTTTTTGTTCGAGTTCTCTGCAAAATGCCATTGGTAGTTTGATAGGGATTGCATTGAATCTGTAGATTGCTTTGGGTAGTATAGTCATTTTCACAATGTTGATTCTTCCAATCCAAGAACAAGGTATATCTCTCCATCTGTTTCCATCATCTTTAATTTCTTTCATCAGTGTCTTATAGTTTTCTGCATACATGTCTTTTGTCAGGTAGGTGTTTTCCTAGGTATTTTATTCTTTTTGTTGCAATGGTAAATGGGAATGTTTTCTTAATTTCTCTGTCAGATTTTTCATCATTAGTGTATAGGAACGTGAGAAATTTCTGTGCATTAATTTTGTATCCTGCTACTTTACCAAATTCATTGATTAGCTCTAGTAGTTTTCTGGTAGCTTCTTTAGGGTTCTCTATGTATAGTATCATGTCATCTGCAAACAGTGACAGTTTTACTTCTTCCTTTCCTATCTGGATTCCTTTTATTTCTTTTTCTTCTCTGATTGCTGTGGCTAAAACTTCCAAAACTATGTTGAATAATAGTGATGAGAGTGGGCAACCTTGTCTTGTTCCTAATCTTAGTGAGAATTGTTTCAGTTTTTCACCATTGAGAACGATGTTGGCTGTGGGTTTGTCATATATGGCAAACCATGTATGGCTTACCTTATTATGTTGAGGTAAGTTCCTTCTATGCTTACTTTCTGGAGAGTTTTTATCATAAATGGATGTTGAATATTGTCGAAAGCTTTTTCTGCATCTATTGAGATTATCATATGGTTTTTATCCTTCAATTTGGTAATATGGTGTATCACATTGATTGATTTGCGTATATTGAAGAATCCTTGCATTCCTGGGGTAAACCCAACTTGATCATGGTGTATGATCCTTGTAATGTGCTGTTGGATTCTATTTGCTAGTATTTTGTTGAGAATTTTTGCATCTATGTTCATCAGTGATATTGGCCTGTAGTTTTCTTTTTTTGTGACATCTTTGTCTGGTTTTGGTATCAGGGTGGTGGTGGCCTCATAGAATGAGTTTGGGAGTATTCCTCCCTCTGCTATATTTTAGAAGAGTTTGAGAAGGATAGGTGTTAGCTCTTCTCTAAATGATAGAATTTGCCTGTGAAGCCATCTGGTCTGGGGCTTTTGTTTGTTCGAAGATTTTTAATCACAGTTTTAATTTCAGTGCTTGTGATTGGTCTGTTCATATTTTCTATTTCTTCCTGGTTCAGTCTCAGAAGGTTGTGCTTTTCTAAGAATTTGTCCATTTCTTCCAGGTTGTCCATTTCATTGGCATATAGTTGCTTGTAGTAATCTCTCATGATCCTTTGTATTTCTGCTGTGTCAGTTGTTACTATTTTTTCATTTCTAATTCTATTGATTTGAGTCTTCTCCCTTTTATTCTTGATGAGTCTGGCTAATGGTTTATCAATTTTGTTTATCTTCTCAAAGAGCCAGCTTTTAGTTTTATTGATCTTTGCTATTGTTTCCTTCATTTCTTTTTCACTTATTTCTGATCTGATCTTTATGATTTCTTTCCTTCTGCTAACTTTGGGGTTTTTTTGTTCTTCTTTCTCTAATTGCTTTAGGTGTAAGGTTAGGTTGTTTATTTGACATGTTTCTTGTTTCTTGAGGTAGGATTGTATTACTATAAACTTCCCTCTTAGAACTGCTTTTGCTGCATCCCATAGGTTTTGGGTCGTCGTGTTTTCATTGTCATTTGTTTCTAGGTATTTTTTGATTTCCTCTTTGATTTCTTCCGTGATCTCTTGGTTATTTAGTAGTGTATTGTTTAGCCTCCATGTGCTTGTATTTTTTACAGATTTTTTCCTGTAATTGATATCTAGTCTCATAGCGTTGTGGTCGGAAAAGATATTTGATATGATTTCAATTTCTTAAATTTACTGAGGCTTGATTTGTGACCCAGGATATGATCTGTCCTGGAGCATGTTCCATGAGCACTTGAGAAGAAAGTGTATTCTGTTGTTTTTGGATGGAATGTCCTATAAATATCAATTAAATCCATTTTGTTTAATGTGTCATTTAAAGCTTGTGTTTCCTTATTTATTTTCATTTTGAATGATATGTCCATTGATGAAAATGGGGTGTTAAAGTCCCCTACTATGATTGTGTTACTGTCGATTTCCCTTTTTATGGCTGTTAGCATTAGCCTTATGTATTGAGGTTCTCCTATGTTGGGTGCATAAATATTTACAATTGTTATATGTTCTTCTTGGATTGATCCCTTGATCATTATGTAGTGTTCTTCTTTGTCTCTTGTAATAGTCTTTATTTTAAAGTCTATTTTGTCTGATATGAGAACTGCTACTCCAGCTTTCTTTTGATTTCCAGTTGCATGGAATATCTTTTTCCATCTCCTCAGTTTCAGTGTGTAGGTGTCCCTAGGTCTGAAGTGGGTCTCTTGTAGACAGCATATATGTGGGTCTTGTTTTTGTATCCATTCAGCAAGCCTGTGTCTTTTGGTTGGAGCATTTAATCCATTTACATTTAAGGTAGTTATCGATGTATATGTTCCTATTACCATTTTCTTAATTGTTTTGGGTTTGTTATTGTAGGTCTTATTCTTCTCTGTTTTTCCTGCCTAGAGAGGTTCCTTTACCATTTGTTGTAAAGCTGGTTTCTTGGTGCTGAATTCTCTTAGCTTTTGCTTGTCTGTAAAGGTTTTTAATTTCTCCATCGAATCTGAATGAGATCCTTGCTGTGTAGAGTAATCTTGTTTGTAGGTTTTTCCCTTTCATCACTTTAAATATGTCCTGCCACTCGCTTCTGGCTTGCAGAGTTTCTGCTGAAAGATCAGCTGTTAACCTTATGGGGATTCCCTTGTATGTTATCTGTTGCTTTTCCCTTGCTGCTTTTAATATTTCTTGTTTGTATTTAATTTTTGATAGTTTGATTAATATGTGTCTTGGCGTGTTTCTCCTTGGATTTATCCTGTATGAGACTGTCTGTTCTTCCTGGACTTGATTGACTATTTCCTTTCCCATATTAAGGAAATTTTCAACTATAATCTCTTCAACTATTTTCTCAGACCGTTTTTTTTCTCTTCTTCTTCTGGGACCCCTATAATTTGAATGTTGGTGCAGTTAATGTTCTCCCAAAGGTCTCTGAGACTGTCCCAATTCTTTTCATTCTTTTTTCTTTATTCTGCTCTGTGGTAGTTATTTCCACTATTTTATCTTCCAGGTCACTTATCCTTTCTTCTGACTTAGTTATTCTGCTATTGATTATCTCTGGAGAGTTTTAAATTTCATTTATTATGTTGTTCATCATTGTTTGTTTGCTCTTTAGTTCTTCTAGGTCCTTGTTAAACGTTTCTTGTATTTTTTCCATTCTATTTCCAAGATTTTGGATCATCTTTGCTATCATTACTCTGAATTCTTTTTCAGGTAGACTGCCTATTTCCTCTTCATTTGTTTGGTCTCGTGGGTTTTTACCTTGTTCCTTCATCTGCTGCATATTTCTCTGTCTTCTCATTTTGGTTAACTTACTGTGTTTGGGGTCTCCTTTTCACAGTCTCCAAGTTCATACTTCCCATTGTTTTTGGTGTCTGCCCGCAGTGGGTAAGGTTGATTCAGTGGGTTGTGTAGGCTTCCTGGTGTAGGGGACTGGTGCCTGTGCTCTGGTAGATGAGGCTGGATCTTATCTTTCTCTTGGGCAGGACCGAGTCTGTTGGTGTGTTTTGGGGTGTCTGTGACCTTATTATGATTTTAGGTAGCCTCTCTGCTCATGGATGGGGTTGTGTTCCTGTCTTGTTAGTTGTTTGGCATAGGATGTCCAGCACTGTAGCTTGCTGGTCGTTGAGTGGAGCTGGGTCTTAGCATTGAGATGGAGATCTCTTGGAGAGCTTTCACTGTTTGATATTACATGGGGCCGGGAGGTGTCTGGAGGACCAATGTTCTGAACTCGGCTCTCCTACCTCAGAGGCTCAGGCCTGACACCCAGCTGGAGCACCAAGACCCTGTCAGCCACACTGCTCAGAAGAAAAGGAGAAAAGAAAGAAAGAAATAAAAATAAGTAAATAAAGTTATTAAAATAAAAAAAAATTTTTTTAATAAAAAAGTTTAAAAAGTAATAAAGAAAGAAAAGAAGAGAGCAACCAAACCAAAAAACAAATCCACCAATGATAACAAGTGCTAAAAACTATACAAAAATGACAACAAAAAAACGGACAGACAGAACCCTAGGACAAATGGTAAAAGCAAAGCCATACAGACAAAGTCACACAAAGAAGTATACACATACACACTCAAAAAAGAGAAAATGAAAAAAATATATACATAAAAAAAAAGAGAGCAACCAAATCAGTTAAACAAATCTACCAATGATAATAAGCTCTAAATTCTAAACTAAGATAAACATAAAACCAGAAACAAATTAGATGCAGGAAGGAAACCCCATGTCTACAGTTGCTCCCAAAGTCCACTGCCTCAATTTTGGGATGATTCGTTGTCTATTCAGGTATTCCACAGATGCAGGGTACATCAAGTTGATTGTGGAGATTTAATCCTCTGCTCCTGAGGCTGCTGGGAGAGATTTCCCTTTCTCTTCTTTGTTCGCACAGCTCCTGGGGTTCAGCTTTGGATTTGGCCCTACCTCTGCGTGTAGGTCGCCTGAGGGCATCTGTTCCCACCCAGACAGGACAGGGTTAAAGGAGCAGCTGATTAGGGGGCTCTGGCTCACTCAGACCGGGGGGAGGGAGGGGTATGGAATGTGGGGTGAGCCTGCGGCAGCAGAGGCCAGCATGACATTGCAACAGCCTGAGGCGCACCGTGTGATCTCCCAGGGAAGTTGTCCCTGGATCGCGGGACCCTGGCAGTGGTGGGCTGCACAGGCTCCCGGGAGGGGAGGTGTGGATAGTGACCTGTGCTTGCACACAGGTTTCTTGGTGGCTGCAGCAGCATCCTTAGTGTTTCATGCCCGTCTCTGGTGTCTGCGCTGATAGCCACAGCTCGCGCCTGTCTCTGGAGCTCGTTTAGACGGTGCTCTGAATCCCCTTTCCTCGCGCACCCCGAAACAATGGTGTCTTCCCTCTTAGGCAGGTCCAGACTTTTTCCCGGACTCCCTCCCAGCTAGCTGTGGCGCACTAGTCCCCTTCAGGATGTGTTCACACAGCCAACCCTAGTCCTCTCTGTGGGATCTGACCTCTGAAGCCGGAGCCTCAGCTCCTATCCCCCGCCCGCCCTGGCGGGTGAGCAGACAAGCCTCTCAGGCTGGTGAGTGCTGGTCAGCACTGATCCTCTGTGCGGGAATCTCTCTGCTTTGCCCTCTGCACCCCTGTTGCTGCGCTCTCCTCCATGGCTCCGAAGCTTCCTCCCCGCCACCCCCCATCTCTGCCAGTGGAGGGGCTTCCTAGTGTATGGAAACGTTTCCTCCTTCACAGCTCCCTCCCTGAGGTGCAGGTACTGTCCCTATTCTTTTGTCTCTGTTTTTCTTTTGCCCTACCCAGGTACGTGGGGAGTTCCTTGCCTTTTGGGAAGTCTGAGGTCTTCTGCCAGTGTTCAGTAGGTGTTCTGTAGGAGTTGTTCCACATGTACATGTTTGTTTGATGTATTTGTGGGGAGGAAGGTGATCTCCATGTCTTACTCCTCTGCCATCTTGAAGTTCCCCCTAGCCCAGTGTTCTTTCTTCTCCAGAAAGAACCAAGCAGGAACTGGTTGGAACAAGTTAAGGAGATGGCTACGGTACCCCTGTGAGCAGCAGATGAGTATGCCACAGGCTTTGTGTAGACATATGGTTTCTAGTCTCTTGAGTATATACCTAGGAGTGGAATTGCTGTGTCTTATAGTAACTCTATGTGTAACTTTTTGAAGTACTGCCAAATTGCTTTCCAAACAATTTCATCAGCAATGTATGAGAGTTCCAATTCCACTACATCCTTACTGACACTTGTTATTGTCTTTTTGACTATAGCCATCCTGTGGGTGAGAAGTGGTATCTCATTGTGGTTTTAATTTTCATTCCCTAACAACTAATAATACTGATCACTGTTTCATAATTTTTTTGGCCATTTGTATATTCTTTGGAGAAAAAGTCTATTCATATCCTTTTCCCATTTTTAATTGGCTTGTCTTCTTATTGTTGTAAGAGTTCTTTATATATTCTGAATATAAGTCCCTCATCTGATATATTATTTGCAAGCATTTTCTCCCATTCAGTAAGTTATCTTTTCACTTTCTTGATGGTGTCCTTTGAAGCACAAAAGTTTAAAATTTTGATGATGTCAAATTTACTTATCTTTTTCTTTTGTCACTTACACTTTTAGTGTTATATCTAAGAAACCATCACCTAATCCAAGGTCATGAAGATTTATTTCTGTGTTTTCTTCTGAAAGTTTTATAGTTTTAGCTTTGACATTTAGGCAGATAATACATTTTGAGCATGAGATAGGGGGTCCAACTTCATTTTTTTGCATGTGGATATCCAGTGGTCACAACACCGTTTGTTGAAAAGACTTTTCTTTTCCCGTTAAATTGTCTTAGATGTCTATAGCCTTTGAATTGCCCTACCAGGCAGCCCATTCCTTGCACACAGAAGATACTGAACGTTTGGGGACCCAGAAACAATCATTAAAAAGATTAACCTAGAACTAATAGAAATTTGAGGCTTTGGTTACCATTCTGTGTTTGTAAAGATGCCATTATATCCTATGAAAGATATATAGATTTTTGTTTTAACATCTTTATTGGAGTATAATTGTTTTACAATGGTGTGTTAGTTTCTGCTTTATAACAAAGTGAATCAGCTATACATATACATATGTTCCCATATCTCTTCCCTCTTGCATCTCCCTCCCTCCCAGCATCCCTACCCTGCCACTCTAGATTGTCACAAAGCACCGAGCTGATCTCCCTGTGCTATGTGGCTGCTTCCCACTAGCTATCTATTTTACATTTGGTAGTGTGTATATGTCCATGCCACTCTCTCACTTTGTCCCAGCTTACCCTTCCCCCTCCCCGTGTCCTCAAGTCCATTCTCTAGTAGGTCTGCATCTTTATTCCTGTCCTGTCCCTAGGTTCTTCATGACCTTTTTTTTAGCAACTGCTGGTTTAAGGACCAGCAACAGTCTATACATTGGCTTTGTTTACTTCCAGAGATTCTTGGTTTTTGAAAATGAACTTATAGTCTTCAGTCTTGCTGCTGGAGACAGACCTACTGAGACAGCTGAGGGGTTGGAGGTGGTCTGGAAAGCAAAGAGAGTAGTCAGAGAGGGTACCCCTTGACCTCTTTATCAGTTTACTCCTTTCTTCCCTCAATGGGAGGCAGACACCTGGATGGCCTCAACCTAGAAGTTGAAGGATTCTAGGATTGCCCACTAATTCTCCACCATTCCTTTTCCTATCAGTATGAAGGAGGGGAGTGGCAGGCCAGCTCTACCTCCCTGAGAGGAAAGAAGCTTTCTTTGGACTGGTAGTACATCAATAGGCTGGCCAGAGAATTATTCTAAGGTTATTCAGAATTATTTTAAGACATGAGGATTTTTGTTTAGTTTAACTCCTGTTTAATAATGTCATTAAATTTTTTTTCTGTGTTCGTTATGAATTGATTTCATGGGTAAGAATAAAGCAAGTTCTACCAATGACAGGATGCCTTCTAAGTAAGAGATTATTAGTTGCAAGAAACTGAAATTTTCTCAGAGAAACACAAGGAGGGGATCATAAGATGACAAGAGAACCTTTGGGAACTCAATTACAGGGAGTGTGGCTGGCCTCTCAGACACTGCACAGTTATCAAGCGGCTACTCTTTTCCTATTTCTTTCTCTTGCAAGTGTTCCCATCATCACAGGGATTCACATCTCTGCTTCTCTCTGGATAAAATATGCTTTGATTTCCTCCTACTGCAGACTGGCTTCTTAACTTGATGATCCATTTTGCACATAGCCACCAAAAAAATAAAAAAGCCATCTTGACCCCCTCACTGTACGTGACTACCCAGCTTGATCCTACAAAACCAATTGATTGGACACAGTGGGGGAAGGGGAGGGTGGGATGAATTGGGAGATTAGGTTTGACATAAATACACTACCATGTGTAAAATAGATAGTTAGTGGGACTCTGCGATATAGCACAGGGAGCTCAGCTCGGTGCTCTGTGATGACCTAGATGGGCGGGATGGGGGGGATGGGAGGGAGGTCCAAGAGGGAGGGGATATATGTATGCATATAGTGATTCACTTCGTTGTACAGCAGAAACTAACATGACATTGTAAAGCAATTATACTCCAAAAAAAACCCCCCCAAAACCCAATTGATTAGGTCTTATGAGTCTTAATTCCAGATTTCCAGGAAATAGAATCTAATTGGCCTAGCAGGGTCAGCAGGGTCAGGATGTCCACCAGTTCCATCATCTGTAGCCTGGAGGGTGGGACTAGGTTTCAAAGGGCTGCCCCTTTAAGGAAGATTGTCTAATAAGGGAGATAAGGACTGAGGAAGAATGAATGGCAGCTCTACTATAGGAGGTGGATTAGAAGAGGAGGTGGCAAATGTTTTTTGATGGACAGAACAGAGCAGGACAATGATGAGAAATACTGAGTTGAGGGCAAGAAGAGGTCAGGAAAGAGATATTAAGAGGTTTTAAAAACAAAATACTGGGGACTTCCCTGGTGGTGCAGTGGTTAAGAATCTGCCTACCAATGCAGGGAACATGGGTCGATCCCTGGTCCAGGAAGATCCCACATGCTGTGGAGCAGCTAAGTCTGTGCACCACAACTACTGAGCCTGCGCTCTAGAGCCTGCAAGCAACAACTACTGAGCCCGTGTGCCACAACTACTGAAGCCCATGCACCTAGAGCCCGTGCTCCGCAACAAGAGAAGCCACTGCAATGAGAAGCCCACGCACCACAACAAGAGTAGCCCCCGCTCGCCGCAACTAGAGAAAGCCCGCACACAGCAATGAAGACCCAACGCAGCCAAAAATAAAATAAATAAATAAATTTATTAAAAAACAAAAACAAAAAAACCCCACAAAATACTGGTGATACAATTCATCATGGAATTTTCAGTTCTCATAAGAGGCCATGCGAGGGAGTCCCTGGGAAATGCTGGCCAATGGCTGCTAACCACAGCCTTGGAGGGCTAGGTGGACATCAAGCGTTTGCCTACTGGGGTGCCAGTGCTCCTACTAAGAGTGTTCCCTCTCCTGCTGGGGTCTGGTGGTAGGGGTGGTGGTGGAGGGGAGCATATGGGAATAGGGGCTGATGGTAGCAGGCACCAGACAAATGGCCTGATGGCATGCACAGGAGGCTTCCTGGAGCTGGTGCAGGCTGCCCAGGTGAGGGAGGTGAGACTTGGGGCAGCAGCTGTTTACCATCTGGTGAAGAACTATTTCCATACTTTAGCTGGCACAGATACTGGTGCATACCTGCTGAACACCAGCCTTGGCAATGAGTGAAAAAGTTGCATGAGTGAACCCTGGATGATTTAGTGAGCTTGGCCATCTTACAGACATTGAAAAAGAATCTTCCTCAAGCCAGACTTAAAATCTACCTACGGTTCCCCATTACCAGCAGGATAAGGTTCAAGCTTATCCATGCTCCTTCAGCGTGGTCTCCTAGGGCTATTATGATCTGGTCCCTCTCTCTTCCTCCAGCTTGATGTCCCTCCCCATCCTAACATCCTCCAGCCACATCAAACTCCTTGCAGTTCCCTGGACCCAGCATCCTATTTTGTGTATCCTCATCCTCGCACATGCCAATTTGAAAAATAATTTTTATTGGAGTATAGTTGATTCACAATGTTGTATTAGTTTCTGCAGTACAGCAAAGTGAATCAGTTAGACATATCCATATATCCACTCTTTTTTAGACCCTTTTCCCATGTAGGCCATTACAGAGTATTGAGTAGAGTTCCCTGTGTTATACAGTAGATCCTTATTAGTTATCTATTTTATATATAGTAGTGTATATATGCCAATCCCAATCTTCCAATTTATCCCTCCTCCCACTTTCTCCCCCTGATGACCATAAGTTTGTTTTCTACATCTTGCACGTGCCATTTTGACTGCCTGAAATGACCCCTCACTTGTCCACTTATACAGTCTTTTTCCTCCTTCAGTCTCAGTGCAGTGTCATCTCCCCTGAAGCCTTACCTTGACAGCTCAAGACTATTTAGGCCCTTCTTTCTCTGTGCGTCCAGGCCACCATGCAAGGACCTCCCTGCTGGAGTCATTGCATTCATTGTTTTGCATTTATTGACTTACCTATCTCTCCACCTGATCCATGATCCATGTGTCCCCTGCCTAACACCTGTCGTGGACATAGTAAGTGCTCAATGTATTGTTATTTGTTGTTAGTTCTTTATATCTCAAATTATTTGGAAGGAGCAAGGTATGAAATGGGGATGAGAGTTCTATAGAACTCATTCTGTACATACTTGGTAAGGAGAAAATCCTGAAAATATATTCTCAGTTGGCACTTAGAGGCAGGATTAAGAATCATCTTTTCAAAAAAATATTTGAATGGCAGCAGTTACCAATTACTTCATTGCTCTTAAGTCAGATACCAAATTCTGTGTGGCTTCCTCCTTCTATGACTCTCCTGGTCTAGATGGAAATATAACCATTGAAAACATATATCCATGGATCCATTGAAATATATCCTTGGATCACAGTGAAACATTCCTTTTGAATGACTTAAGATTTTTTGACTGTATTATAAGGAAAATCTTAATTTGTATCCCTTTAGATTTAGGAAACACCAGGGTCTTTTAAGCACCTTTTGACAATATGATGGAACATTTGTAGGGGGGATGTCTGCAGAGATTGTAAGGTAACACCTGTCAACTCTAAATAAATTTAAGTCCTTTCTGGCCCAGAAGAGTTTCACCCAAAGGGAGAGAAGTAGGTGTTCAAAGGCAGGCCTCCTGGAGAAAGTGGTTTTTGAAGGATGAAGAGCAATTTGGCAGGCAAGTGGAAAGGGAATAGGGAAAGGAGGGAACACCAGGGAGGGAACAGTTTGTGCAAAGGGTCTCCTGAAGGGAGAGGAGTTGAGTGTTGCTAGAGTGAGGAATATATTGTGGGAGAAGAAGCTGGAGAAGTGGGCTGGATTTACAGCTCACCCCACAACTTACAGGGACCAGGGAGAGGATTTAAACAGAATGAGACAAGGCCAATTTACATTTTAGGAAGATCACTGAAGGCATAGGATTTCTACTTCACTTATATTAACCTTTTCTTTGTGATTCTTCTCCACACTCTTTTCCTTTAATGCCAGACTTCTTAGAAAGGGAGCAAGGCATTGTACGAGGGGATTGGGTCCCATGGAATTTAACACTGCTCTGGCTCTGTCTCTAACCAGATGTGTGACTTTGGGCCTGGGACTTAACATGGACCTCAGTTTCCTCCTCTACAAATGAGCAGGCTGACTCACTACATGATCTTGAAGATCCTTCTGAACTCCTTTCTAAATCAAAGTGTTGAGATTCTGAGTTGTTGCCATTTACTGCCTCCTTTTTTTAATCTTTTGATCACTCTTCAACATAATGAACTGGTTTCTACTTCCACCAGCCACTGGAGTCATTCTCTGGAGCAACTCCCGTGACCTCCAGTGCTAAATGGGGCCGCCCCCTGCATAACCTCTTCACTGCACTGGGTAGAGTTGATCACCTTTTACTCAATATCCTCCCTTTTCTCTCCTTGAGATTGTAGCCTCTGTACCCTCCTGCCTCCCTGACTGACCTCTGTCTCCTCCCCCTAGGCCCACCTTTTACACAAAGGGGCTCCTCAACATCGCTTATCATATTTTCCTGCCAAAAATGCATGACCTGAAGCTAATCATGAGGAAACAGATGAATACAAATTGAGGGACAGTCTACACCACAACTGGCCTGTACTTTGCAAAAAAAATGTCATTCTCACAAAAGACACTGTTCCAAATTAAAGGAGACTAAAAACACAGAAGTAAATGCAATATGTGATCCTTGATTTGGGTGGGTAGGGATTGCTATAAATGACAGTATTGGGACAGTGAGTGAAATTTGAACATGGGACTATATATCAGGTAATAGCATTGTGTCCACATTAAAATTCTGAATTTGATTGTGCGGTTATTTAAGAGAAAGTACTTGTCTTAGGAGATATGTGCTGAGATATTTAGGAGTGAAGAGTTATGAAGCTGCAGATTGCTCTCACAAGGTTCAGTAGCAACAGCAACAACAGTGATAAGGTGTCTGTGTGTGTTTGTATGTATGTCTGTGTTTGTGTTTCTTGTGGCATCTCTTCTCTCTTCTCGTTTCATGCTCTTTTTCCAAGACCTCTTACCCACTGCTTCCTCCCTGCTTCCATCCTTGCCCTCCCTTTTTATTCTCAACACAGCAGCCAGTTGATCTGGCTGCAATGTAAGTCAAGTCATGTTAATTCCTGCTCAGAACTCTCAGAGTAAAGACAGAGTCCTCATAATGGCCTCTAAGACTCTTTGGAGATTTGGTCTCCTGTTACCGCTATGATCTAATCTATTTTCTCCCCATCCCTTGCTCCACTCCAGACACACTGGCCTCCCAGCTGCTGCTTGAGTACCTAAGCACTCTTCTGCCCCAGGGCCTTTGCACTGGCTCTTCCCACCTTTTGGCTCCTCCTTCTTCCAGACGTCACATGACTCCCCTCTATTAGGTCCCTGCTCAGTGTCATCTTCTCAGTGAGGCCTTTCCTGACTACCCTTTTTAAAATTCAGACCCTTCCCCAACACACTCCTTATTACCCATCCCTGTTTTATGTTTCCCCTTAGCTCTTTTTTATTTTGAGCCTTGTTGACTCTCTTCACTAGATTATAAGCTCTACTTGGGCAGAGTTTTTTGTTCACTGCCCTGCCTACAGTGCCCCAAATGATGCCTGGTATGTATCAACAGAAGACACTTAGTAAGTATTTATTGAATGAATAAATGACTAGTATATGTTGACTTTCGCTTGTTTTGAGATAACCCCTTTGGAATTTCTGCTTAGAATAGGATTTTTTTTGGGCGGGGGTGGCGGGATTGCCTTTGACAGACTGTGAAGCTTGTGGATCCCATCTCAGAATAATAGGTTTGTTTGTTCTGCTTTATCCTTTTACCAAAGTACAATCTAGATAAAGAAAAGTGCACATATCGTAGTGTACAGCTGGATCAATTCTCACAACCCAAATGCACCTGTAACCCTCACCCACATCAAGAAATAGAACCTTACCATCATGACAGAGACCCCTGAGCACCCCCTTTCAGTCACAATCCCCACTGTGAAGGTGACCTCTATCCTGACTTTTAACACTGTAGATTAGTTTTGCCTGATGTTGTACTTTTAAAAGGAATGGTACAGTATGCATTTTTTTGTGTCTGGCTACTTTCAATCAACATTATGTTATGAGATTTATCTGTGCTTCTGCATGTTTATTCTCAGCTCCATATTTTCCATTGTGTAGAAATATCATAATTTATCCATTCTACTGTAGATGGGCATTTGGATGGCTTCTAGTTTCTTTCAGCTACTATTAACGTTCTAGTACAAGTGAACATATATATGCAATTCTACCTAGGAGTGGTATTTCTGGGGCATGGGGTGCATATATGATCAGTTTTTCTTGGCACTGCCATACACTTTTCCAAAGTGGATATATCAAATTATACTGCCACTATCATGGAATAATGTTTCCTAGTACATAAAATAAAATACATAAATAGGATTACAAAGAAAATTAACTATTCTGAAATATAATTGTAAAAATATTTTTAATATGTAGTGATGTATTACATGTGTTTCTTTATTAACTCACACAATTGAAAGGTCTAGCAGTTCTAATAATTATCATGATTTCAAAGTAGTGATGAGTATACATGATGTTTGAAAGATCTGTGACAACTGTGATATGATATGAAAATATCTGTGATTTTATTGATCTCTAGGTCACAGGTACTACTATAGTTTGTTGCCTACGTTCTGAATGACAGGAAATACTAAAGTCTGTTACAAGTTAGTGAAAAATAAAGATTTTTAGTAATTTTTAGACTATCTAAATACATAAACCCTCCTGAATTCTATTAAGGGGTACATGGACTCTAGGTTAACAATTCCTGGATTAGAGGAACAAAAATGGTTTACATCAAATATTTCCTAGGTGTCTACTGCGTGTCATATACTGTGCTAGGCACTGGGGACCCAACAGTGAATAATATGTATCTCTTCTCAAGGAACTTATAATCATGAGGGCAATGTTCATAAATAAGTTGGCAGCTGGGTATGTGTGTTCAGGTCTGCGATAGTTAGCCCAGGACATATCCCTAACCCATGCATGGGAGTGCATGGTGGTCAGAGAAGGTTTTCTGGAGGAGGGAGCGTCATTAGCTTTGGGCTCTGGGCTGTTCACTCTGGCTGCAGTGTGAATAGTGGATTGTTGGAAGGGAAGTCTGGAGGCACTTGAAGTGATACAGCTGTGAGATCATTATGATAGTATGCAAGGAGAGCAATGAATATATTCTGGAGGTTCTAGATTCCTGGTGATTGACTGGATATAGGTGAGTGGGGAGAAGGAAGGTGTAAGGTGGTAATCAGCTGGTTGGATGGTGGTTATTTCACTGAAATAGAATGAGGAGCAGGCTCAAGGCCAAGGAGTGATGAATTCAGCTTTGAACATGTTTAGGTTGAAGTGTCTGTGGAACATCCGAGAGGTAATCACCATATATGTGGGTCTCTTGCTCAGGAGAGAGCAAGAGAAGCAGACCTAGGTTTGAATCTGATTCTACCACTTCTTAGTTGTTCCCAGCCAAGCTCAGCTTCTTCCTCTAGATCTACTGATAGGTTATTAGGAGAATTCAGTTAAATAAAGCATGTAAGGGGCTTTGCAAAGTGAGTTAAAAAGAAATAAAGGGAAGAAAAACCCACCATATATGTGGGTCTCTTGCTCAGGAGAGAGCCTTGTGAGTTGCAGGGGGCATGTGGGAGTGGATGAGATAACCAGGAAAGCACACGGAGGAAAGAGAAGAGGGCAGGCTTAGGATTTTGAGGAAGATCAACTTTCAGGGGATCAGCAAAGAAAGAAGTGCTTGTGAACAATGAGAATAGTCACAGGGGTAGGAGGAAAACCAGGAAAGTGGAGCGCCCTGGAAGCCAAGAGCAGAGACAGTGTCAAGGAGATGCTCAACAGTTTCACTAGAGTGCAACAAGGTTAAGTCTAGAAAAGGGCCCTGTGGATTTAGCAATGAGAAGATCGTTGATGAATTGCTTTTACTACAAAAACACTGGGAATGATTTTTTTCCTCGGGGTTGTACTTTTATCTGGGTTTTAAACTTTCCATTATAGCAGTTAGAATTCTAAGGGCCATTTCCTTTTAGCTTTACTTTTCTTCCTACATCTCTTTTATACATTTCGCTCATGCTCCAGTGACTTTTATGCTGCACTGATGGTAAGCAGTCATCTTGGCTTAATGACTTTTATCTCTAACAAACTCTAGCCCTTTTTTTTTTTTTTTTTGGACAATGAGAGATATGGCTACAGACATTGCTTCTTAAAAAGGCTTCCAGGTCTGTTATTCTGCATAGTAGACATGAGCGCAGTCACTTGAACGCGATCACTTTGGCCAGGCCGTGTTTATCTATGTGGGAGCCTTGCCTGCTGACAGTGAATTCATGTCATCCTTCTTGTTTTGAGTAACACTCAGTTTTTAGTCCATATGATAAAATATAATGGAGGAGATATAAATTCTAGAATGTTTCATAATTATTTTCTTCCCAGAATGTCACTTGGATTTTTATACAAACTATAGGAGCAAAGTGGGAAGATGTTCAATGAAATAAGCCTGTGTTCAGTACTGACTGTGTAAATGACAGTGTTAACAGGCCACAGCGATAACAGTCCTCCAAGAAGGAGGCCTTGAGTGCCTGTTACCCCCTTCTCTTTCACCTTCATTATCCATCAACCCCAAGTCCAGTTGGCCACGTCCTCTCTGTCTTGCTGCTTCTGCCCTAGTTCACACCCCTGTTAACCTATGTCAGAACAGTTATAGAGCTTCTTAACTAGTGTTCCTGCCTCTACTGTCACTCCCCTGGTCAATCCTCTGTTTGAAAACCTGGCTAAACTTAAAAAAATACAGATTTATGAGCCTGCTTCTAAAGATTCTGATTCAGTAGGTCCAGCAAGAGTCCCCAAAGTCTATATTTTAAAGAAATTTCCCACAGAAATATAGATATAGGTGTATATAAGTGCATATACACACTGTATATGCACTTAATATACACCTATATCTATATTTCTGTGGGAAATCAGAGACTTTCCTTGCTCTGTCCATTGAGAGGACTGACAAGCAATGACACATCACTAGGAGGCACACATCTAGCACCCAGAACTTGTTTCTAAATATCATTCTCCACAACAAAAAATTAGAACTCCTTATAAATAGAGCTGATGCCAGGCCTGGGGCAGGGAAAATGCAAGATGAGTCTGAAACAGAAAGTATAGCAGTGCTTAAAGAATAAAGGGAAATATTAAAATGACATAAGAGCCAGCTTGAAAGGACTTCCTTGGGTCACATCTGGAATAATTTGAGCATTAATTATAATCCATTGAATAAAATAAAAAACCCATGTATCTATAGTGATATAAAAAACTAATGGGGAGAAGAGAAAGCTCTCCCTTGAGTAGAATATCAACTATTAAATATAAATGGAACGATGGAGTTAGAAAGTCAGTTGATGTAGTAACTAGGATGAAAGTTTGTTGAGGAACGTGGTACTTACATAGTACTTCACCACAAGATACTTGCTAATTACAATGGGCAAACAATAACTACAGTGGACAACCTTGGCAGACACCACCTTAACAAAATGATCAAACATTCACAATAAAGGAACAAACCAAGCCATTAAAAAAAGAGATTCCCCAAGTGGTTCTGGGTTCCAGAATCCCTGCACTATGCTAGCATTGGGATTAGCTTTCGAAACTACAGATTTGATCTCTCCCTGTCCTGCTTCAAAACTCCTGCCAGCTCTGTTGCTTCTGGAAGGGGCTTCAAACGCTCGGGCCTGGCCCCGCCCTACCTTTTTGCCATCTTCTCCTACCACAGCTCTGTTCTCCACCTTTCCTTGCTTTTGCTCCCGTCACACCATACTCCTTGCGGTGACTCACACGGTTTCATCTCTCTGTTACTGCACACGACCCTGCTGCTTAGAATTTCCTACCCGGTCGGTCTGTCTGTGGGGCAGATTCATGTTGTCCAAGAGACAACTCCATCACACCGTCTCTGAAGCCCTCCGTGATTTCCTGAGGCAGAAGCAGTGTCTCTTTCCTCAGGAGCCCCATAGCGTTTTCTCCATACCTCTCTCACAGCACTTCTCATGTTAGGCTGTGATTTTCCGTTTGTATGTTTCCTCACCCCACCCACCTAGCATCCTGGAGGCACTTTATGCGATGGAAAGAACTAGGACTTTAAAGCCAGCAGACCTAGGTTTGAATCTGATTCTACCACTTCTTAGTTGTTCCCAGCCAAGCTCAGCTTCTTCCTCTAGATCTACTGATAGGTTATTAGGAGAATTCAATTAAATAAAGCATGTAAGGGGCTTTGCAAAGTGAGTTAAAAAGAAATAAAGGGAAGAAAAACCAACCAAACAAACCTCACTAGGCCCTGAGTAAGTTTTTAAAAATATAAACATACAGATATTTTACATGTATACATTTTCCCCTGTAATCCTGCAGAATTTCAAAGGTATATAGTTACATAGCTAGTAATTGACAGACCCCAGATTTGAATCCATCTGACTCCAAAGCCATGCTCTTTCTGTTACGTGGAGACTATAAACCAGAAGGGAGAGACAGAGAGGGCCACAATTACCTGAAATAATCCCATTGTGGAAAATGTCAAACTAGAGCCGTAGACTCCAACCCATTCATGGGAGTTGTAGTCTCTCAGCCATTCATCAGGGGGACATGGTGGTCAGAGAAGGTAGTTGGATGGAGAGCCAGATTAGATAGTCTCTTATATGGGTGGCCGCCAGAATGGATGAGGGTGAGATTCTTCTTACAGATATTGATTGAGTGCCTGCCAGAGACCCTCATGGTGATCATCATATGTGTGAGATTGAAGGAGAGCATGAGAAGTGAAAAGGACGAGGGCTTAAGATAGAACCCCAGGATACACCCTTACCTTTAAATTCTAAAGCACAAAGGGGCCCAAGAAGGGGCAGAGTGACAGGAAGAATTGAGGGAGTGCAGGGACATGGAAGGCCAGGGGGAAGCAAACACCTGTCTCTCTGTGTTTCGGTGGGCCTGGTGGTGAGGGCCGCTGGAAGCCTCCTCTGTGGAGCCCAGCAAAGAGATGGGCCAGGATTGGGACTCAAAAGAGGGCAAGGGAAGAGCATTTTCATTCCGGTCGTGTGGGGGCAGAATTCAGATTGCTGGAACAATGAGTAAGAATCAAAATCTGGGGCAAGAGGAAAGTGTAGACTAATTAGGGCTATATTCCCACGGACTTGGGCAAAATGCTTCCTGAGATCTGGAAGATTTAAGAGTCATCTTGCTCATAGGCACCTATTCTGGGAGATTAAGCACCCCCAAGATGCCATCTGTTTCAGTAGGGAATACTGAACGAAAATGCGAGTTGACCACCAGCTATGTCTCTTCCTCCCCAAAGTTTCCTTAACCAAGAGGCATGTCTGCTTTAATGGAGCTGCAAACCATAGGTTTAAAAATCTATTTGTTTTCCTAAGGACAGGCTTGTGATTTCATCTGGTTTCGTAGTGATTTATTATTTCTTTTCAAAACTTAGCATACTGTTTAAATGGTTTAGCAAAATAAATAAGTAAAGGAAAACAGGTTTGTTTGGGGGTTTTTGGTATGTTTAGTAATCCTTATACTCTGTCACACTGCAAAGATTAAATTATGGACTCAAATTTCACATAATTCAGAG
Organism: Balaenoptera borealis; assembly: GCF_965194805.1. Classification (NCBI taxonomy): domain Eukaryota; kingdom Metazoa; phylum Chordata; class Mammalia; order Artiodactyla; family Balaenopteridae; genus Balaenoptera; species Balaenoptera borealis. The sequence goes on along the minus strand of NC_138871.1, from coordinate 45,843,505 downwards.
TTCTGGATTTTTTTTTCTGAGCTAGAGCAGATTTTCTCTTTAAGTGATAATATTTTTGTTATTTTGTAGATGAAAAATGATTATCTGTTTATAGGTATATTTAATTCCGTGTGTGACCTACTTTCATCTAAATCTCTCACGAATCTCAGAAGCTAATTCAGCAGCTAGGTTTTTCCTTCTGGGTGCCACAAAAAAGTGGAAATCATATTTCCAGAAATAAATCAATGAAAGTATTGAACAGTAGCATGCCACGAGTAATCACACAGAGGTGCCGTAACAAGGAGACGATCACACTGGGATGGAAAACATCCCAGAAGTGGTTACAGGTTGTCAGTTACTGGATGTCTAAGTTACTTGTCTCCTGCCCCGTACGTACTTCAAAGAGACTGCAATATAGGCACTGTGTATTTTCCACAGCCTATGCTCATTCAGAGTGAACACACATCCTTGACCTTTTCCCTTATGTATTCTTAGGAATTCTAACTGTAGGGTTTTAAAAAGTGTTTTTTAAAAAAATATCAAAGAGATATTGAACATTTTGGTAAATATGTGTAAAGTGTAAATAATAATAATTTTAGAACTTCACCATACGTCCACCATGTTGGTGGATAAAATGTTTTCATAATTAGACCATCCTATACAGTGACTTGAGAGTCTAAGGTCCTCACATATTCAGAGCAGGCCACTTCACCTTCCTTAACCACAAAAGAATCACGTCCAGGAAAGGACATCCTTCTTTTCATGCCAAGTGTGCTTTCTGGATAATAAAGTGAAAGGTCTGCTAGATTGGTATTTCAGTGGTAGCAGATGAAAATAGGTAGAGAAAATATAACAAGGCAATCTCCCAGAAATTCAGAACAGTGGAAGTTAATAATGAGATGTTAAAACTCAATTTTTTAAAAAATTTAGATTAGCCTTGTTTGGGGGTTCCAAAAATCCTGATACAGGAACTAAACAAATATTTGTGAAGTGACAGAAAACAAAATTGTTAGCTCTCTTTAGATTTCTGCTATAACTTTGCTTGTCACTACGCTATGCGGAAACTACCATGTATGTCTGAAGCCCACATAATGAATGACCTTAATTCTTATTTAAGACTAATATGGCAATATTGAATGGAAATGGTAAGGGAAATGGGAACTTGGTAAATTATTTCAGGCTCTTTGTTTTATTTTATTTGGGCCCTAAGCAAAGCTGTACTAATTGTCATGATTGCTTTTATGATGTGATATTTATCCTTGAAATATGTGAAATTATGGGGAATAAAATCCTTGACGTATACATGGAAGAATGTGAAACAGTTCTTGTTTCTGTTAGTATCTTGTTTTAATGTTGTTTATTCATAACTAAATTATAGAAATTTATCTAGGAGTACTACTTTATATTAGTACTTGATTACAGAACTGAGCTATTATTACTTACTCTAATTTTGCACCTGATTGTATTTTTTTATAATTTATCGGTTAAGAAAGTTTCACTTTAATACGTGCAAGGTGTTCCAGTAATTCTAGAGGAAACCGATTCCTTTTAGTGCAATTTATTACAAAAATTATAAGGGGTAAAATTGTTTATTGATTTTTGGCAAGACACCAGAAAGAAATTACAGCTATTTGACAGAAAATTCAGGAGAGATAAACAGTGAGATGACATAAGAAATGATCAAAACTATGATTATGTGATGCCAGACAAAGGCTCAATGAAGATTTATTTCCGTTTCATACAAAAGTTTGCCCCAGTGCTTTCAGTGGGCATAATTGATCCTTAGTTGAAGTTATAAACTAAAAATCACGTGTGTTACTAAAAACAATCTTATAAGAACCTCCTTGGATTGGGAGAATATGGAATCTGGTTTTGGGTTTTCTTCTTCTGGCTAAAGGGCCAGAGTCTATCTTGGTCACCATTGTCCTTACACACCTAGCACAAGGCCTGGCATGGGGAGGACAATCAATGAATTTTTGTTGAATGATTCAGAGGCCAGTGTTCACCTACATGTGGCTTTTGGAAGAATCCCTGGACTTCTAGTTTGTCAACTCAGTCTCTGTTCTGTGTCTCAGCATTCCTACTGATGGGTACTTTGTCCACTATTACAAGCAATACTGTAGCAGCCATACTTATATGTGCTTTTCTGGAGCGTATGCATGGATATTTCTGTAGCTGATATTTCTAGAAGTAGAATGGCTGGGGTCGAAGAATGTGTACATTTTATATTGTGATAGATACTGACAAACTGCCTCCCCAAAAGAGATGTACCAATGTATGTGTAAGACAGTGACATACGTTGGCTTCTGCTGATCTGGTATGAGATTAATTTTAACTCTCCTGAAGTCAGAAAGTGTGGACATTTTATAATTCAAGAAAGTGAGGCATTTCTGGATGACAGTAAACATAAAGTTTCTTCTTTTCTGTTTGGTCCTTTTAATGGTGATGCCTACATCCTATACATGTGAAGATGCACAGAGATAGATTCAATTAAAATATTCAATAATAAATATTATGTTCAAATATCTTCGGCTTGATGATTTCATATGTGATAGTTTCATTGCTATCATAATGTTATAAATAAGGATTTATTTTATGATAGTGCCTATAGAATAGTTCTGCTAATATATATTGTTGATGTAGAGAGAAGATAAAAATCAACATTTTGTATATGTACTTCATTGATTAATAATGTATTATTATGTGCTGGGCACTTTGCTGAGCATTTTGTGTACATTATCCTATTTATTCCTCACAAGTCCTTAAGGTAGACACTATTATTCCCTTTTTACTAAAGGAGAAACTGAGGCCTAGAGAATTTAAGTAATTTGCCCAAGGAGAATAGCTAGTAACTGTCAAGATGGGATTCAAACCCAGGTGTCTCTTGCCCCAGGGCCTAGTTGCCTAATTTACCATTTGCCTAATTGCCCGGCCTGTTTTTGTCACTCAGTTATTGTCATCTGATGGTGAGAATCAAGGATATTTTCTAATAATAATAATAATAAGTCTAACATGAATACCCATTAAGGTATATCCATTCATGTCTCTCAGAGTGGTGTCTCTTGAAAAATCTAGATCTCTCCTCCTAAGAACTTCTGCTTGGTTCTAGGTCCAGATTAACTTTTTTCCCTTGATGGATCTGCTGAAAGCAAAGGTAACAATCCCTATCACCTGTTTCTTGAACACGGAGGGATCAGTTACTTTGCACGGAATAGACATTGGTGATGACAGAAACACGTGCTTCAGCACAGGGCAGGGCCCATGGCTGTCCATGCTCACCACACAGCATCCCCTGAGCCTGGCCGCCCAACATGAAAGCCTGGAGTCCGGCTTCTGGGTGGGGCCCACAGAGAACTCAGGGGACATGCAGATTGGTAATCCTGGACTCCTGGGACTGGATTCGCTTTTTAGACCTGGAATGGTCGACCTGAGAATCTCCCATTCAGAATGGCTCCACAGCCACCTACTCACTGGCCAGTCCACGCCCTGAGATACTCGCTCCTCCGGTTAGCTGTAGGGAGCTGGGGAGAGCAGCTAGTGATTGGCATCACCACCACTGCAGGGTTTTGGTGCTTTAAGACTTTGGTTCAGGGTAACAGAACCCAATTTAAATTGGCCTGAGGAAACAAAGGAATTTAATGGTTTATGTCACTGGAAAATTCCAGATTGGTGCTGACATTGGCCTACGGGGACTCACGTGACACTGTCTGTATTCTCTTAGACTCTCTCTTTCTCCATCTCTTGGCTGTGTTTCTCTCTGGTCATTGGCCTCTTTCACTCCTTTTGCTGATAGATTTCTTTCAAGCTATGGGAGCAGGCAGCCTAGTGATGCCGTGACCAAGGATGGCTGCAGGTTTCCAGCCTCTCAGCTAGAGACATCAGAGGACACAGGGAACTTTTCCGGCACTAGCGTATACCATTCCAGGGAAGCACACTCTGATTGTGCACATGGGTCCTGTGTCCATCCTTTGGACCTGTCACTGTAGCCAAGAATTGAGTATCATGCTTGTCTAGCCCGTGTAAGGAATTGTGATTGGCAGTCCTCCCAGAGCCACGTGGGATGGGGAAAGGTTAATTCCTACAAAAAGGGAGAAGTGTTATTACCAGAAGGAGAGAGAAATGTTGGGCTTATTAAAACAGTAGATGTTTCAAAGTGGTAGTCACAAGAAAGCCTGGAAAATGATAGGGGACTGAGCTTGAAGTATCATTCAGAGAATAGATGAGTCCAGGGAGCAATAGATCCGTTTGTTATCCTTTTGAATGGGGTGGTCAGCTCCCCATTGTCTTTTTAGATTGAGAGTTAGAGCCATTTTTATGGTGACAGAGACGGTTTGCTTGGGAATTTCCCTGGTGGTCCAGTGGTTAGAACTCCGCACTTTCACTGCCAAGGGTGTGGGTTCAATCCCTGGTCAGGAAACTAAGATCCTGCAAGCCACATGGTGCACGGCCAACAACAAGAACAACAAAAAAATCAGTTTGCTTAAGCAGAGCGCAGAATGATATGGGGCATGTTAAATAGCAAATAAGAAACCAACTACTGGTGTGGAGAACAGGGACCACTTCCTTGGATTAATTCCTGAGAAACATACAAAGGCATAAGGGAGTTTGGGCATGAGCTTGCTCTCAGCTTGGAGGGCTCTAATGGAGTACAGATAAATGGAAGCTTCTGAACAGAAGAGTCCCTTTAGAATACTGAGTAGAAAGTTCACAATAAACTTTAGTTATTTCATGCAAAACACAAGGGAACGGAGAGGAATAAATTGGAGTTTCTACTTCTAGAAAAAAATATGATTACATTTAAAGAAAGAGAAATTTGCAAAAGGAAGGACAAATGCTCTGCAACATATAGTACACATATCCCTCCCTCCTCATTGCCCTGTCCCCATATCCTTATTAAATTTTAGGTTCATTTTTAAAAATCCCTGAGGTTATCTCATTGGGTTATATTTAAATTTTATTTTTCAGTTCAGACAAAATATGTTACTCCATGTTGGCATATGGTAGCTTAAAAGTTTTCATGACTCATCATGCAAGGTTTGTTATTCAGAAGATATTGTGCCATTTATTGTAGACTTTTGGGCTAATAACTGCCTTCAGGTTGCTTTTTGAAAGCTAAGGCAGTAAGAGTATCAAAAATAGAATGTGAATTTTGTAATCAAGTTTCAAGAAAAAAGGGCAATAGAATTTGGGATTTCATAATGATACCCCAAATACTTTAAAAGTCTGTATATCACATGATTAACTGTTTTGAAGGTAAACTTTAACATCCTCTATTTGTAACTTAGGCTTCCAAACCTTTATTTCTTCTTCCCCACCTTAAGGATGAATTCATTCTAGGTCATCACTTTCACCATGTCTAGCAGCCCAGTGTTTTTCAGTTACACTGTGTTTAAATTACACACAGTACTTAGATTTGGTGGGAAACTCACGGAATCTCAGTTCTGCTATTTTTTAAAAGTTGCTTTTTCCCCCCATTATTTCCATATATGTTCATTAAACAAATTTTTGAAAATAAGGCCAGAAAGAAAAATAAAATTGTCCATAGTTAACACCAAATCTCTCTCTACATTTTTATAAAGTTTAAAATTCAAGTACACACATATTAAAAAGCACACAAATTGTCAGTATTCAGCTTGATGAAATTTAGCAAAGTGAATACACCCATGTAACTACCATACAGATCAAGAAATATAACATTACTGCATTCTAGAACCTGTCGCCTACTACTTCCTAGGCATTATCCCCTCTGGAAGGTAACCACTATCCTGACCCCTTTCATTTAGATAAGTTTTCCCTGTTGGTGAACTTTATATAAATTTTTTTTTTGATTTTTGATTTTTATTTTATTTTTTTATACAGCAGGTTCTTATTAGTTATCCATTTTATACATATTAGTGTATATATGTCAATCCCAATCTCCCAGTTCATCACACCACCACCTCCCCCCGCCACCTTCCCCCCTTGGTGTTCACACATTTGTTCTCTACATCTGTGTCTCAATTACTGCCCTGCAAACTGGTTCATCTGTACCATTTTTCTAGGTTCCACATATATGCGTTAATATACAATATTTGTTATTCTCTTTCTGACTTACTTCACTCTGTACGACAGTCTCTAGATCCATCCACGTCTTTACAAATGACCCAATTTCATTCCTTTTTATGGCTGAGTAATATTCCATTGTATATATGTACCACATCTTCTTTATCCATTCGTCTCTCGATGGGCATTTAGGTTGCTTCCATGTCCTGGCTATTGTAAATAGTGCTGCAGTGAACATTGGGGTGCATGTGTCTTTTTGAATTACGGTTTTCTCTGGGTATATGCCCAGTAGTGGGATTGCTGGGTCATATGGTAATTCTATTTTTAGTTTTTTAAGGAACCTCCATACTGTTCTCCATAGTGGCTGTATCAATTTACATTCCCACCAACAGTGCAAGAGGGTTCCCTTTTCTGCACACCCTCTCCAGCATTTGTTGTTTGTAGATTTTCTGATGATGCCCATTCTAACTGGTGTGAGGTGATAACCTCATTGTCATTTTGATTTGCATTTCTCTAATAATTAGTGATGTTGAGCAGCTTTTCATGTGCTTCTTGGCCATCTGTGTGTCTTCTTTGGAGAAATGTCTATTTAGGTCTTCTGCCCATTTTTGGATTGGATTGTTTGTTTTTTTAATATTGAGCTGCATGAGCTGCTTATATATTTTGGAGGTTAATCCTTTGTCCGTTGATTCATTTGCAAATATTTTCTCCCATTCTGAGGATTGTCCTTTCGTCTTGTTTGTAGTTTCCATTACTGTGCAAAAGTTTTTACGTTTCATTAGGTCCCATTTGTTTATTTTTGTTTTTATTTCCAGTACTCTAGAAGATGGGTTAAAAAAGATCTAGCTGTGATTTATGTCAAAGAGTGTTCTGACTATGTTTTCCTCTAAGAGTTTTATAGTATCCAGTCTTACATTTAGGTCTGTAATCCATTTTGAGTTTATTTTTGTGTGTGGTGTTATGGAGTGTTCTAATTTCATTCTTTTACATGTAGCTGTCCAGTTTTCCCAGCACCACTTATTGAAGAAACTGTCTTTTCTCCATTGTATATCTTTGCCTCCTTTGTCATAGATTAGTTGACCATAGGTGTGTGGGTTTATCTCTGGGCTTTCTATGTTGTTCCATTGATCTATGTTTCTGTTTTTGTGCCAGTACCATATTGTCTTGATTACTGTAGCTTTGTAGTATAGTCTGAAGTCAGGGAGTCTGATTCCTCCAGCTCCATTTTTTTCCCTCAAGACTGCTTTGGCTATTCGGGGTCTTTTGTGTCTCCATACATATTTTAAGATTTTTTGTTCTAGTTCTGTAAAAACTGCCATTGGTAATTTGATAGTGATTGCATTGAATCTGTAGATTGCTTTGGGTAGTATAGTCATTTTCACAATATTGATTCTTCCAATCCAAGAACATGATATATCTCTCCATCTGTTTGTACCATCTTTAATTTCTTTCATCAGTGTCTTATAGTTTTCTGCATACAGGTCTTTTGTCTCACTAGGTAGGTTTATTCCTAGGTATTTTATTCTTTTTGTTGCAGTGGTAAATGGGAGTGTTTCCTTAATTTCTCTTTCAGATTTTTCGTCATTAGTATATAGGAATGCAAGAGATTTCTGTGCATTAATTTTGTATCCTGCAACTTTACCAGGTTCATTGATTAGCTCTAGTAGTTTTCTGGTGGCATCTTTAGAATTCTCTATGTATAGTATCATGTCATCTGCAAACAGTGACAGTTTTACTTCTTCTTTTCCAATTTGTATTCCTTTTATTTCTTTTTCTTCTCTGATTGCTGTGGCTAGGACTTCCAAACCTATGTTGAATAATAATGGTGAGCATGGACATCCTTGTTCCTGATCTTAGAGGAAATGCTTTCAGTTTTTCACTATTGAGAATGATGTTTGCTGTGTGTTTGTTGTATATGGCCTTTATTATGTTGAGGTAGGTTCCCTCTATGCCCACTTTCTGGAGAGTTTTTATCATAAATGGGTGTTGAATTTTGTCAGAAGCTTTTTCTGCATCTATTGAGATGATCATATGGTTTTTCTTCTTCAATTTGTTAATATGGTGTATAACATTGATAGATTTGCATATATTGAAGAATCCTTGCATCCCTGGGATAAATCCCACTTGATCATGGTATATGATCCTTTTAATATGTTGTTGGATTCTGTTTGCTAGTATTTTGTTGAGGATTTTTGCATCTATATTCATCAGTGATATTGGCCTGTAGTTTTCTTTTTTTGTGACATCTTTGTCTGGTTTTGGTATTAGGGTGATGGTAGCCTCATAGAATGAGTTTGGGAATGCTCCTTCCTCTGAAATTTTTTGGAAGGGTTTGAGAAGGATGGGTGTTAGCTCTTCTCTAAATGTTTGATAGAATTCCCCTGTGAAGCCATCTGGTCTTGGACTTTTGTTTGTTGGAAGATTTTTAATCACAGTTTCAATTTCATTACTTGTGACTGGTCTGTTCATATTTTCTGTTTCTTCCTGGCTCACTCTTGGAAAGTTATACCTTCCTAAGAATTTGTCCATTTCTTCCAGGTTGTCCATTTTATTGGCATAGAGTTGCTTGTAGTAGTCTCTTAGAATGCTTTGTTTTTCTGCGGTGTCTGTTGTAACTTCTCCTTTTTCATTTCTAATTTTATTGATTTGAGTCCTCTCCTTTTCTTGATGAATCTGGCTAATGGTTTATCAATTTTATTTATCTTCTCAAAGAACCAGCTTTTAGTTTTATTGATCTTTGCTATTGTTTTCTTTGTTTCTATTTCATTTATTTCTGCTCTGATCTTTATGATTTCTTTCCTTCTACTAACTTTGGGTTTTGTTTGTTCTTCTTTCTCTGGTTCCTTTAGATGTAAGGTTAGATTGTTTATTTGAGTTGTTTGTTGTTTCTTGAAGTAGGATTGTATTGCTATAAACTTCCCTCTTAGAACTGCTTTTGCTGCATCCCATAGGTTTTGTGTTGTCGAGTCTTCATTGTCATTTGTCTCTAGGTATTTTTTGATTTCCTCTTTGATTTCTTCAGTGATCTCTTGGTTATTTAGTAACGTATTGTTTAGCCTCCATGTGTTTGTGTTTTTTACGTTTTTTTCCCTGTAATTGATTTCAAATCTCATAACGTTGTGGTCAGAAAAGGTGGTTGATATGATTTTAATTTTCTTAAATTTACTGAGGCTTGATTTGTGACCCAAGATGTGATCTATCCTGGAGAATTTTCCATGCGCACTTGAGGAGGAAGTGTAATCTGCTGTTTTGGGATGGAATGTCCTATAAATATCAATTAAATCTATCTAGTCTATTGTGTCATTTAAAGCTTGTGTTTCCTTATTAATATTCTGTTTGGATGATCTGTCCCTTGGTGTAAGTGAGGTGTTAAAGTCCCCCACTATTATTATGTTACTGTCGATTTCCTCTTTTATAGCTGTTAGCAGTTGCCTTATGTATTGAGGTGCTCCTATGTTGGGTGCATATATATTTATAATTGTTATATCTTCTTCTTGGATTGATCCTTTGATCATTATGTAGTGTCCTTCCTTGTCTCTTGTAACATTCTTTATTTTAAAGTCTATTTTATCTGATATGAGTATTGCTACTCCAGCTTTCTCTTGATTTGCATTTGCATGGAATATCTTTTTCCATCCCCTCAGTTTCAGTCTGTATGTGTCCCTAGGTCTGAAGTGGGTCTCTTGTAGACAGTATATATATGGGTCTTGTTTTTGTATCCATTCAGCGAGCCTGTGTCTTTTGGTTGGAGCATTTAATCCATTCGCGTTTAAGGTAATTATCGATATTTATGTTCCTCTGACCATTTTCTTAATTGTTTTGGGTTTGTTTTTGTAGGTCCTTTTCTTCTCTTGTGTTTCCCACTTAGAGAAGTTCCTTTAGCATTTGTTGTAGAGCTGGTTTGGTGGTGCTGAATTCTCTTAGCTTTTGCTTGTCTGTAAAGCTTTTGATTTCTCCATCGAATCTGAATGAGATCCTTGCCGGGTAGAGTAATGTTGGTTGTAGGTTCTTCCCTTTCATCACTTTAAGTATATCCGGCCACTCCCTTCTGGCTTGTAGAGTTTCTGCTGAGAAGTCAGCTGTTAACCTTATGGGAGTTCCCTTGTATGTTATTTGTCGTTTTTCCCTTGCTGCTTTCAATAATTTTTCTTTGTCTTTAATTTTTGCCAATTTGATTACTATGTGTGTCGGCGTGTTTCTCCTTGGGTTTATCCTGTATGGGACTCTCTGTGCTTCCTGGACTTGGGTGGCTATTACCTTTCCCATATTAGGGAAGTTTTTGAGTATAATCTCTTCAAATATTTTCTCTGGTCCTTTCTCTCTCTCTTCTCCTTCTGGGACCCCTATAATGCGAATGTTGTTGCGTTTAATGTTGTCCCAGAGGTCTCTTAGGCTGTCTTCATTTCTTTTCATTCTTTTTTCTTTTTTCTGTTCTGCAGCAGTGAATTCCACCATTCTGTCTTCCAGGTCACTTATCCGTTCTTCTGCCTCAGTTATTCTGCTATTGATTCCTTCTAGTGTAGTTTTCATTTCAGTTATTGTATTGTTCATCTCTGTTTGTTCTTTAATTCTTCTAGGTCTTTGTTAAACATTTCTTGCATCTTCTCGATCTTTGCCTCCATTCATTTTCCCGAGGTCCTGGATCATCTTCACTATCATTATTCTGAATTCTTTTTCTGGAAGGTTGCCTATCTCCACTTCATTTAGTTGTTTTTCTGGGGTTTTATCTTGTTCCTTCATCTGGTACATAGCCCTCTGCCTTTTCATCTTGTCTATCTTTCTGTGAATGTGAGTTTTGTTCCACAGGCTGCAGGATTGTAGTTCTTCTTGCTTCTGCTCTCTGCCCTCTGGTGGATAAGGCTATCTAAGAGGCTTGTGCAAGTTTCCTGTTGGGAGGGACTGATGATGGGTAGAGCTGGCTGTTGCTCTGGTGGGCAGAGCTCAGTAAAACTTTAATCTGCTTGTCTGCTGATGTGTGGGGCTGGGTTCCCTCCCTGTTGGTTGTTTGGCCTGAGGTGACCCAACACTGGAGGCTACCCAGGCTCTTTCGTGGGGCTAATAGCGGACTCTGGGAGGGCTCACACCAAGGTATACTTCCCAGAACTTCTGCTGCCAGTGTCCTTGTCCTCATGGTGAGACACAGCCACCCCCCGCCTCTGCAGGAGACCCTCCAACACTAGCAGGTAGGTCTGGTTCAGTCTCCCCCGGGGTCACTGCTCCTTCCCCTGGGTCCTGATGCGCACACTACTTTGTGTGTGCCCTCCAAGAGTGGAGTCTCCGTTTCCCCCAGTCCTGTCAAAGTCCTGCAGTCAAATCCCACTAGCCTTCAAAGTCTGATTCTCTAGGAATTCCTCCTCCCATTGCCGGACCCCCAGGTTGGGAAGCCTGACGTGGGGCTCAGAACCTTCACTCCAGTGGGTGGACTTCTGTGGTATAAGTGTTCTCCATTCTGTGAGTCACCCACCCAGCAGTTATGAGTTTTGATTTTATTGTGATTGTGCCCCTCCTACCGTCTCATTGCGGCCTCTTCTTTGTCTTTGGATGTGGGGTATCTTTTTTGGTGAGTTCCAGTGTCTTCCTGTCGATGATTGTTCAGCAGTTAGTTGTGATTCCGGTGCTCTCGCAAGAGGGAGTGAGAGCACGTCCTTCTATTCCGCCATCAACATTATATAAATTGAATCATACAGTATGTGCTCTTTTATGTAGGGCTTGATTTGCGCACCAGTCTGTCTATGAGATTCATACATGTTGTTGCATGTAGTTCATTCTTTTTCATTGTAGCTATCTAGTATTCTATTGTGTGAATATAATTTACTCTGTTCACTACTGAACATTTGGGTGGTTTCCAGTTTGGGGCTACTGGAAGTAATGCTTCTTTGAACATAGTTAAACATGTCTTTTGGAGGATGAATGTACTTTTCTTTTGGTGTGTACCATAAGACATGTATCAATACATGTTTAGTTTTAATAGATACACTACTAAACAGTTTCCCCAAGTGGTTGTATTAATTTATGTGCCAGCAATATATGAGAGTTCTAGTTCCTATACATTCTTGCTAACAGCTAGTATTGTGTGTCTTTTTCTGTTTTGGCCATCCTTGTGGTTAGTATAGAACATTGTGTTTTTAATTTGAGTTTCTCTGATGCTCAATAAAGTTGAGCACATTGTAGTCAGAATAGTGTCCCCTCTGAAGATGTCCATGTCCTAATCCCTGGAACCTGGGAATATGTGACTTTCCATGGCAGAAGGGACATTACTGATGTCATTAAGTTAAGGATTTTAGAATGGGGAGATTGTCCTGGATTATCCCAGCAGGCCCAATGTAATCATAAGGGTCCTTATAAGTGAAAGAGAGTGGAAGGAGCGTTAGGGAAGGTGTCACGATGGAAGCAGTGATGCAACATGAGACGGACTCAACTAGATTTGAAATGCAATGGGCCCACTAGCCAAGGAACGTGGGCAACCTCTAGAGGGAAAAAACAAAGGAACAGATCCTCCCCTAGAGTCTCCAGAAAGAACACAGCCCTGAGGATATCTCAGTTTTTGCCCATTGAGGCCTATTTTGAACTCCTGGCTTCCAGAACTGTAAGATAATAAATTTGTGATGCTTTAAGTCACCAGGTTTAAGATAATTTCCTATTACAGCAGCAAGAGGAAACTGATACTGGCACCTTTTCATAGGCTTCTTGATCATTTGGGAACCCTCTTTTGTGAAGTGCCTGTTCAGGTCTTTTGACCATTTAAAATAACTGAGTTGTCTTTTTCTTATTGATATATAGGAATTATTTGTATATTCTGGATATTAATCCTTTGTCAAATTTATATAGCAAATATCTTCTTCCACCTTGTACCTTGCATTTTTTACTCCGAACAGTGCCTTTTGATAATTAGAAGTTCATAATTTAATGAAGTTCAATTTAACAATCTTTCTCAATCTTATACTTTATGGTTAATGCTTTCTGTGTCCTGTTTATACAAGTTTGAGTCCTGATTTTATATTGTTGTATATAACAAAGTTTCCTTACCTATTTCCCTTATAGTTGGACATATAGGTTGTTTCCTTTACTTTCCTTTTCATAAATGATGCTCTGATGAGCACTTTATAAAAATCCTAGTCCAGATTTGGAATTTTTTTTAAGTAGAATTACTCATTTATTTCTGTTGTTGTTTGTTATTTTCTCTGAAGCTTTTAGGATCTTCTCTTTATTCTTGGCATGCTGAAATTTAACAATAGTATGCCTTTGTTTGAATCTCTATCCATTTTTCTAGCTTCTCATGGAATCTTTCAGTCTCCAAACCTGTGAGCCTCAGTTCTGGAATATTTTCTTGCATTGTTGCTGCAATAATGTCTTCCTCTCCATTGTCTCTGCTCTTTCTTTTACAAAGTACCTTTAGTAGTTTTGGGACCTCCTGGGTTCATCTGTAATTGTAATCATATTTTCCATATCATTGTTATGTTTCCTATTTTCTGTTAGTTTTTTTCTATTTTATCTTCCAGACTTTCCATTAAATTTTAATTTCTATTACCATATTTTATATTTTGAAATGTTGTTTTACATTTACTGAATGTTTCTTTTCTAATAGCTTCTGATTCTTGTTTCAGCATATTGCAATACTTTCTCTTATTTCTCTGAGGATATTAATTATGTTGTTTTTAAATTTTCTTCTATCCCCTTCATTGTCTCTATTACCTCAGCATTCCTTTTTCCACCCTATTCATTTGTATTGGTGTTTATCTTTCAGGTCAAGACTTCCATCACGCAACTGTTGGCTCTCCTTTTGCACTTAAGAGCAAGACTCTGTAAAGCTCGTTGGAAGCATGGTGTGCGGGGTAGGGCTTGTTGAGTGGCTTTACCATAGAGTGCTAAGTTGATGGGCCAGCTTTTCACTGAAGGATGAGAACATGTCAGAACTGAGAAGTATTTTCTCTTGTGTTGGCCAGTCTCCCTAGAAAGATATCCCTGAATCTCTTGCCTGGGGTAGGATGGGCGGCTCTAAGCCTAAATGCCAGGGTTGTAGGAGCCGAATAGGGAGGGTTCTAGGATTAAGCAGACTCTTGCTTCACTGCCTGAATGCGCCTTAGCCCTCTCCTTAGCTGGGCAGCCTCCCAGAAAGTAAACCTCCAGACGTCTGCTAGGTGGGAGGCTATCTGGTGGACAAACTCCTCTACAAACCACAAACTCTAAGCTGGCCCTCCTACCTTCCCACACCCTCCACTCCTGCCTGCAGAGCTATCTCATGTCTCCAAGCCCTGAGCCTTTGCAGGTTTCTGGCTGTGAACCGGCTTCTTCTTTCTGGCTTCCCCCTCCCTCCTCCCACTCCAACCCCTGTTAGGCTTAGATTTCAGCTTTCCTAGGGCTCTAAAATCAGTCACCACTTAATCATTTGCTTTCCAGCTCCTTTTTTTAAAGTTTCTCTTGTATATTTTCTCCTTTCCTGTTCTCTTTGTGAGTTTATGTCTTTTAAAATAACTCCCTATCCTTTTAGTTTGGTTTTAGAAAGAAGCATAGATAAATGTTTTAAAACTAGAAGTCTTGCATTGGTTTTGAATGTCAGTGATGATACTTTCTACAAATTCTATTTGATTTTCAGTGTTCTTTGTTCTGTTTTCGTCTGTATTATTCTTGCCTTTTGGTGTCTATACCTTCTTTTATCTTTTTATTGACTTTAAATATACATAGAATCTTTCAAATTGTTCTATAATTTCCAAGTCTTTGGGTGTATGTGTGTGTGCTCGTTCTCTTGTTTGCTATGTCTCCTGACTCTTCCTCAAGGTGGTTTCTTTCCCTCTGTAGTATGTAACATTGTTTTTGGTGGGAATCCTGCTGGCCCTGATTATAGAGACTTCCTACAGAGTAAGCTTAGCCTTTGCTTCTGCTTGACCAGAATGCACCCTTATAGTTTCTCTAATTTCTGGGCCTCTATACATGTGGTTTCTGGAATGTTCTGTTTTCTCACCTTTGCTTGGCTGTTACTCATCTCTCAGGTCTCAGTTTAGGAGTGATTTTCCTGGGACACTTTTCCTGATATCCTATTCCCAATATTCTCCTCCAGTAGCCTTGTACTTCTTCCATCATAGTACTTATTATTCTGTAGTACAGTCATGCATTTATTTCTCTTTCTCTTCCGTATGCCTAGACTAAGTTCTGGGAGGCCAGGATCATGTTATCTTGTTCACCATTAAATATCCAGTTTCTATCAAAGTATCTGACTGAAACCAGGTGTCAGTAAATATTTCTTAAATGAGTATGATGCTGTATCTTATTTTAAGATGCTTGCGGGATGGGTTACAGATTGGTCTGAGGACATTGTTCCTGTCCTGGTTTTGCTGCGCTCCAGCTGCAATGTAGGGTGTAGGCTATCTGGTGGACTAACTACTCTTTATACAAAGTGTGGGGCAGTGTAGGTGATGCAGGGATGCTGCTCTCCAAGCATAAAATGTGAATGGTTCATAAGTTGATATTTAGCGTATAGAGGTTCTTCCTGTTATCACGTCCACATATAATAAGTCAATGGATCACAAGATTGACAACAAAACATTGTGATGGAATGCTTGGCACTCAGCATATGACACAGCTTCTGTGTGGCTCACTCTTACACACAATGAAGCAGCTTCCATTAAGTGAATGTTTTCGATTTCTTTTTCATTGTGAAATGCGTGACTACAGAACAGTTGTGTACTAATCTGTTGTTGTATCTATAGTGCCCTCTTTTCAGGTAGTAAGAAATGGCAAGTTCATATTGGATAAATAATATATGCATATCTGATAATTAGGCCCACAGTTTACAGTGACTTTGACTTGTATTTCTTGTAGCTACCCTCAAAATTTGAGTTTAGGAATACTGTCTAAGGTTTTTGTGTATTTTTTCAATAGCTAAATAAATAAATGACTTTAGTTTTCTGGAGGATTTCTTATGGTAATAGTGGAATGAAGTATAATGGTGGTGACTTGTAAGCTTGTAAGGATTCGCTTTTTTTGGAAATAGAATAATAGTATTTGCTAATGCTTATTGAGTGCTTACTATGTGCCAGCCAGCCTTCTAAAAACTTTACACGTGCCAACTCATTTAAATCCAAAGAAAAGTTGGATTTACATTAGTAAATCTTCATCATTAAGCTACTATGTGAATGTTCAGGAGAGAGAACATCAGAACCTGTTTGGAATTGGATACATTGTAATTACATCCAAATGTTAGACTGTGCTAAGGTGATTAGTGCTGCTGTAATTCTTTAACTGTTTTTGAGTATACTTACTCTTACGTTTCCAGTAATGCCTAGTAATTCCAGGCAGTGTAATTTGGGCTAGTTTTCCCAATGAAGACAACCAAAAAGGTTAGATGAAATATAAAGATAAAATCTTCTAAAAAGCTTCAAAAAGATAGTAAGATAGTAGTTACTGGGGCTGAGATTTCAGAGAAGCTGAGAGTCCAGAGGAGAGAAGCTGTTTTTCCCCTGGGGGTGCCTCTATAGGAGGCTGAAGAGCTGGGCTTTTGGAGGCTGTAACGGGTTAGGGTGACAAAAATTGGACTCTGGTATGAATTAATGATTCCTGGTATATTAATCCTCTGCTTTGCGCTGCACCCTTGGAATAAAGATGAACTGGAAGGAAAGTAGCCCTCATACAGCTTGAATCCTGGATTCCTGTCGTTTAAGTAATTCAGGGAACCCGAAGTGAGGAGCTTGGCTTGATAGGCCTTCTAGGGCCTCAGGAGTCAAGAAGAAGGAAGCAAAAGTCCTCTGTGGAGAATGGCATCCACACTTCAAGTTACTTCTACAAATAATCTTTCAAATTTAGTGTCCAGTCACAATCAGAGTTGACCAGGCATATGAGTAGACAAAACAAAAGGAACAAAAGTCAGACAAAATGTCTAGCATATATTCATTTGGTGACTTAAAAGAATAGGAAGAGAGAGAGAGAATGAGGGTAGAAGCAGTATTTTAGGATATAATTGCTGAAAATTCCATAACTGATAGGAGACATCAACCCTGGTACTTAAGATGCCAAAAGAATTCTAATCAGGATAAATAAATTCACACCTAGACATATGGTAGTGAAACTGCAGATAATCAAAGATGAAGAGAAAATCAGGACAGTCTCCAGAGAAAGAACATCAGCTACCTTTATAGGAAAGCAGTTAGACTGATAGCTAACTTCTCAATAGGACAGTGGAAGAGAAAGGGGAAATAAGACATTTTCAGACTTAAAAATCAAAAAACAAAAAACAGAGGATTTGCCACCAGCAGACCCACACTAAGAAGAATACCCTTTAGAATTTGTTTTAGTGTGGGTCTGCTGTTAGCAGCAATTCCTCGCAGTTTTAATTTTAGTGTTCTTCACACAGAAGGAAAATGATCCCGGTAGGAAAGAGAGGTAACAGAAAGACTAGTGGTAAATATGTGCATAAACAAACACTGTATGAAACAATAGTAAGTTTTCAAAATGTGTGTAATATTTTAAAAATGCATAACAACAATACCATTTCAGTTGAAAGGGACTAAATGGGCTTAAAGTGTTCCAGGTTCTTTCTGGAAAGAGGGGAAAGGTATGGATTAACATTAAGATTTAGGAGTCAAGGTTATATGCTGTAATTTATGGAGGTAACCACCAGAAGAACTTACAAACTAACACATGAAATAAATGTAATAATAAACTTCTCAGCTTTTATAGAAGATAGCAAATTTGCCAACACAGCTACTCTGTGTCGTCTCTTCCTAGTGCTACTTTCTTTTGCATTTAAGGAAATAAATTGACATATGTGAGCAAACGGTTCCTTAAGTTTTACTTATTAAGTTCAGAGCAAGATGTAAATTAATGTATCCATCTTCTCTCAGTGGAAATTATTAAAAATAAATGGATTCCTTCATCTTCCTAACTGCCTACTTGTCCTAAATGTATTTCCCTAGGCTTTGGGAGTTATTTCCATATTGTCTATTGAAAAAGAGTTGATATTTTCAACTCTCTAGAGTCTAGCATTCTCAAGGTCTCTGTAGGAGAATGTCCCCCTGCCTCCTTGTTTTGCTTTATTTTAAATCAAAGATCTTTTTGGAGAGAATTTTGTGCTAGTATTCCTCTCCCCACCACTCAAATATTATACATGATTCAATATTGAAGTTTGAAGTCAGACAAATAAACAAAATTAGACTTAACACTTCGGGAAACTTCTCTCCCTCCCTTTCTTCCTTCTTTTCCTTCCTTCTCTCTCCTTTCTTCTTAAGAATGGGTTTCTTAAAAATTTTAAGTACAGATGAGAAGTAAGATAGTTAACTCTCTTTAGGAATTGGTAGGATTCATTATATGCAGCAAGATCAAGATTCAGACTCTGACTCTGGGCCATTGCACTGATGTATTAAAAATGTTAGGGCTTCCCTGGTGGTGCAGTGGTTGAGAATCTGCCTGCCAGTGCAGGGGACACGGGTTCGGGCCCTGATCTGGGAGGATCCCACGTGCCGCAGGGCAGCTGGGCCCGTGAGCCACAGCTGCTGAGCCTGCGCGTCTGGAGCCTGTGCTCCTCAACAAGAGAGGCCGCGACAGTGAGAGGCCCGCGCACCGCGATGAAGAGTGGCCCCCACTTGCCACAACTAGAGAAAGCCCTCGCACAGAAACGAAGACCCAACAAAGCCAAAAAATAAATAAAAATAAATAAATATTTAAAAAAAAATGTTAGTAGTTCAAACTTAGTCTAATTAGTTATTTCTCAGTTTCCATCATTTTCTATTCGAAGTGATCTCTGTCTTAGATTTACTTGGTGTTTAACTTGATTCTTTTTTTAATCTTTCAAAATTAATTTTTAATTAAGTAATACATAAATGCATTTTCCTTTAAACTTTAGAACATCTCAGACTTAAACTTTAGTTTCCATTCCTGAACTCCCTCCACAATCCCCAGAGGTAACCACTGCTATGAGTTTGATGTGTATCTTTTTAGATCTTCACATATCTATCCCCGAATTTACATAGAATTCTTTGTGCATGTGTTTCTTCTCTTTCTAAATAAGTTCTCTTGCTGAAAGAGATTTAGGTTCTCTTGCTTTTCAAACAGTGTTTTGGTAAATACCCGTATACATGGGGAGTGTCCTTCTAGGGAGATATATGGAGGTAGATTTAGTTAGTCATAGCAATGCCCATTTTCAGGTTAATATATTCTGCAGAATTGCACTACCAAGAGGCAGCAGGCTTGAAGAGGACCTGTTTCCCCATTACCTTGCCAGTATATGATCTTATCAAATTTAATTCTTTTTGCCAAATGTGAGTCTATCTGGGTTTCCTTTCTCGTATGAAAAAGTGAGTTTGTGAATGTCCTGTCTTTTCCTCTCAAAGTGAATCTTGAAGCCAACTGCTACTCTTGACCGAGAATTTAGATTTCAAAGATGATGGAGGTGCACATGAGACTTGTCCCCCACCTCAAGCCCCTCCCTCCCAACCTCTTCCTATTGCTTTGAAATGAAGGGGATGCATTTACTAGAAGAAGAATCGGGGACAGATGGAAAGAATGGAGGTTACCCTCTGGGTCTCGGGGAGCCTGGAAATACAAACTTCCTGAATATAGAAGAGATGAGGCTTAGCATGATGAATGGTGATCAATGATGTTTTTATTAATCTGGGAAATTCTGAGTTCAGTAATCAGTATTTTTGAGGTTTATGCTAGTGAAGTTAATACCAAGTTATTTTAAAAACTAGATTTTTGGCTTCTTAGCTTTATGATTTTAATTCCCATTTTATTCTCATTAGTAGTGCAGCTGAATGACAATGAATCTCATCATTTTTGAGAAATTGGGGAATTGTTTTCCATGCAGGTATTTCAAATAGAGAATATAATTTTAAATGGATTACAAATGTCATTAATACTCCCAGCTTGTGGAGTGGTCTTGTTCAATGTCATAAACCTGAATTTTGCATAATTTTATAAACCAGAAAGTAGACTAGTAAACAATATGTTTTGTTTTTTAATAAATGCTTAATTGAAAACAAAGCATAAATTTAGGTGCCTATTTCCACTAATTTTGGGGGAAGTATCAGGAATTTTAAACATTTTGGTACTTCCATGTTTATAATTACTAATAAGAAAGTCAGGTAAGGTATTTTGCATTTTCAGAGCAGTTTACCAGTTTAAAGTATGCTTTAACATATGACTGCAACAAATTAAAATATAAAATATTTGGTTAATCATTTTGAAAAATCACAAAGGCATAAAGTAGACATTGATGAATCAGATGTAATTTGATTGAAAGTGCTTCTTTCACTAATGTAAATTATAAACTCTGTGGATATAGCTTGACTTTAATTTGTCTGAATTATAATATGGAAACATTTTTAGGGGTTTAGAAAAACTAGTTGTAGGTACCTATACTTTAAATTCAAACTATAAACTCTCAATTTTTAGTTTTGGAATAATTTCAAACTTACAGAAAAATAGCAAGAATAGCTCACAGATTTCACCCATCTTTAGTATTTCTGACACAATTGCCTTATCAGTCTTCCTCTTTATAGATATATATTAATATTGCTTTTTTCTGAATCACTTGAAAGCAAGTTTCAAGCATTATTCCCTTTATTCCTAATATTAAAACATGCAACTTTAAGAATAAAGACATTATCTTATGAAGCCATAGTACAGTTATTAAATTCAGGAAATTTAATATTGGCATAATACTATTATCTATACATTCTATAAATCAGTCTATATTCTAATTTAGTCAATTGTCCCAGTAGTTTCCTTTAGGGCATTTTTTTCTAGTACAGGTCCCAGTTCAGATCATGTGTTGAACTTAGTTGTCATGTCTCTTTAGTCTCCTTTCATCTGGAAAGGCATCTCAGCCTTTTTTTGTTTTTTAGGAAATTGATACTTTTGAAGAATCCAGGCAGTTATTTTACAGAATAAAGTTCAAGTTGGGTTTATCTGATGCTTCCTCATGAATAGCTTCAGGGTATGCATTTTTGCCAGGAGTGCCTCAGGAGTGACATGAGTCCTCCTCAGGGCCTCCTATCCAGAGCTTCAGGGTGTCTATTCGCCTATTATTGGCAATGTTAAATTTTATCATTAAAGTGTTATCCATTTGCTCCACTGTGTATTTACTATTTTTTCTTTTGTAATTAATAAGTAATTTGTGCGGAAACACTTTAAGACTGTATAAATATCTTATTCCTCATCAAGCTTTTCCCATCCCCAGATTTAGTATCCACTGCTACTAATTTATGTCTGAATTTATGATTTTTTAAAACTTTATCATTCCTTCCATATTAGTCAGCATTCTGCTAAAAAGCAGTGCCTCCTGCTCTTCATTATTTGGATGCTCAAATTATCCCCAGGGCCAGTAGGAAGCCCCTTTATTTCCTGCATCCTTTTGATAGGCTCTTGTAATTTTTTTAAAGCACTATTGCTGTTTGGCATAATTAGCTGTTCCAGGTCCATCTAGTACTTTCCGTGCCCTAGCACTGGAATCACCTGTTTCTCCAAGGAGCCCTGGTTCTTTTAGTGAGGATTGTAATTATTGCTGTGGTAGAATGTCATCGCTTCTTGACCTTTTCAACAGACAGAGCTTGGAAATACATATACTACACACTCTCATAGATGCAGCTAAAAAGATGGAGATATATTTTTAAATCCCAAGTTTATACTGATACTTACAACTTAGAGCCCCACCCCAAGTTCTTCCTTGCCTCCCCCCATTCTTATCTGTATCTCCCTTCTTCCACTGTGATTACTCATTTGATCAGTCCTGTAATACACATAAAATAGTTTCAGGATTGCTATACCCAAGGACTATAAAAAACAAACCTACTAAGAAGAGTTCAAGATTCTTTGCAGTTCTTTTATTTTTCTTTACATTGAGAGTAGTCAAAGTTCTGTGTTCAGATGTTACTTGGATTAGTTCTATTTTTAAAAATTCAGTGTGGTAATGTTATTCATTTTAAATATAGTTGGGTTCATTTATTTTAGTTTGCATTCAGTTTTAGGATCCTTCCCCCATCTTTGATGGTTTAATTTTATATTTGACTATGTGGAAAATTAACATGATTCTAAAATTCAAGACTACAAAGCAAGATATACTCAGAGAAGTGTTACAAGTTTCTTTTATTTTTTATTTTTACGTTCCTATTCTGCTACTAAGGCATATTGATAATTTAAAGTCAAACATAGTGTATGGTTGGATGTGTCTGTGTTGCTTTTTCACAGGTATGTGGGTAGAGGATATTGACTATTCTCCAAGACATAGGTAAAACGTACAAGTGAAATATCAGGAGCCTAAAAGAGTGAATGTAGCTCAAAATGGTTAAGGTACAAATTGGGAATTACATTAATTTCATTGGAGAAAAGCCTCAGCAGTCTTGGAGCAAGGTGCTGCTCCAAAAGGCTGTGGTGCTTTCTTTGTGGGACACTAGGGGGCGCATTGGCTCAGACGCGCCTTCAGGCCTCCTCCTCTGCCAAGCTGAGGCTGGGAGGTTAGGTTCAAGACCTCCGGACCTGGAGGCCTCCCAAAACTATCTTGGTGGTTCTGTGCCACCTCTTAAGGTTTTGACCCAAGATTTGGGTGAAAGATAAGAGAGAAGGTCATTATCAGGCCTCTGGTCTTCTCCTCTTTGATCATATCTTCTTGCCTTTTAGTTAACGTTTTATTTTTTAGGTTGGCAAAAATGACTAAGAGTTAAGTAACCTGTCCAAGGTCATAATTCAAACTCCATGTCTAATTCTTTTCATTCTGCCATTTGAGAATGTCTCTTTCTGCATGTAAAATAAGATCAAGCCCATATAATTTCCTAATATAAAACAAACTGGCACAAAGTGGACATGGAGAAATATTATTAGTCACATGTTATGAAATGAGAAAATTCAAATGAGATCCAATTAAAGTAAATATGGAATTAATGAGATTAGGCCAAGAGGAAAAAAAGTCCAACTGATAATTAACTCAACATCTGATTCCCCAAAAGTTATCATAAATAAATTCATTATCTCTATTGCTTGTGAAACCTTGGGGCACTCCACTTGTGTAAGGAATCTGAAGTACATTAACCTTAAATTGCTCTTGTTTGCCTCTTGTTGCTGATCTAGGCTTATTTGCATTGCTTCCATCAATGCTTAGTTACTCAATGGCTAAAGCGATGTCCTCCAGCTTTCACTTTGGGGGAGACAAAATTAAACTGTGCCCTCATCAGTAAATACAAGGATGAGCTGAAAGATGAACTTGATTTTTAAGAACATCACCTATCTTATCAGTGCAGTGACTAGTTAAATAATATTCTGCTCAGGGTAGAATCAAACCCAAGTTGGAGAAATGGGGCAGCAAAGGGCCAAGGTGGCTTTTTCAGCTTTATTTCCATTCCGTGTATGAGTGTAGGAGATGCCAGCTTCTCCTGTTTAACCTCTTCTATTTACCAGATCACTTATGCTAAAACTTATCCATTGAGTGCTTCCATTAAAGCTTTTAGTGGATTTTCTTCATCTGGGGTTGTTGACGTTTGATTAGTGGGAAATGGTTAAGTCACACATGTGAATAATTAGCTACTGTTTGTGCTGGCAGTGTATATTTATTTCGTTTTTTTAAAATTAATTAATTAATTTATTTATTTTTGGCTGCATTGGGTCGTCATTGCTGCGTGCGGGCTTTCTCTAGTTGCGGCAAGTGGGGGCTACTCTTCGTTGCGGTGCGCAGGCTTCTCGTTGTGGTGGCTTCTCTTGTTGCGGAGCATGGGCTCTAGGGCTTGTGGGCTTCAGTATTTGTGGCGCGTGGGCTCAGTAGTTGTGGCTCGTGGGCTCTAGAGTGCAGACTCAGTAGTTGTGGCCCATGAGCTTAGTTGCTCCTTGGCCTGTGGGATCTTCCCGGACCAGGGCTCGAACCTGTGTCCCCTGCATTGGCAGGCCTATTCTTAACCACTGCGCCACCAGGGAAGTCCCTATATTTATTACTATTAAAAATTTTTTTCTTTCTTTCACCATCATTAGGATATTTCTTCTATTTCCATTTTGTTATAATAACATTTTCTGGATATCTTACTTTGAGTGGAAAAAGTACCTGCATTTCAAATCCAAGTGATTGTAGAAGTTTTGGAAACAGTAAATATTTTATTATATCTGGCCTCTAAATTCTTGTGTGTAATTATATGCATACATGAGATACCTTTTGAAGTTATTTACAAGTGTGTTTGTAAGAACAGAAATGCTGATAGGTCTTATATTTTTGGTATGGTTTATCATTGTTTTAAATCCTAAACAGTGGCTCAAAATTGCTATGAATTAGTTATGCACACCTAAGATCTTTAGCACTTAATTATATATCTACTCTTTTGAACTGTTCTCTGATTATTTTATTATATTAATCCTCTTTCCTCTATAAGTTTAAGGGCAAGAACATTTCATGCACTCTTCTTAGTATAGTCCCTACAGCACCTGGCACTGTCTCTATCACATAATAGGTATTTACTCTCAATTATTATTTTTAATCCTTAGTAAAAACTTGAACCATTCTTTATGTATATATGTTCTACTTTCTTTTTTAGTTTACTTTTTATTTTGAAATAATTTCAGACTTACAGGGAAGTTCCAAGACTAATACGAAGAATACCCATGTACCCTTCACCCAGATTCCCCAAATGTTAATATTTTGCCATTTTTGCTTTAATATTCTCTCTCTTGCTCTCTCCCTTCTGCTTCCTCCTTTCATCCCTTTCATCCTCCCTCCCTCTCTTCTTTCCTTCCTTCCTTCATCTATCTATCTATCTACCTACCTATCTGACTGCCCACAGTGTATCCATCCATTCATCTGTCCATCTATAATACATACATACACACATGCATACATATATGCATATATAATATAATATATATATATATATGCATATATTTTTTCTTGAACCATTTAGAATAAGTTGCAGACCTGATGGCTCTTTTCCCTTGAATACTTCACTGTGTAGTTCCTAAAAGCAAGGACATTCTTTTGTATAACTACACTACAATACTCAAAATCAGTGAATTAACATTTAAACAATATTATTATTTGCTCTACAAATCCGATTAATATTTTGGCAATTATCCCAATAATGTCATTTAGAGGAAAAGAAAATCCCAGGTCATGTGTTACATTTATATATCAAGTCTCTTTAGTGTTGTTTAATCTAGAACATTTGCTCCATCCTTCATGAGCTTGATATTTCTGATGAGTACAGGCCAGTTATTTTGTAGAATGCCTCTCAGTTTGTGTTTGTCCAATTTTCCTCATGATTTGGGTTATACATTTTGGGCAGAAATATCATAGAAGTGATGTTGTATTCTTCTCTGTACATATTATCAAGAGGCACATAATGTTGATTTGTACTATTACTGATGATGTTAGCTTTGGTCACCTGGTTTAGGTGGTGTCTGCCAGATTTATCTACTGTAAAGTTACTATTTTTTCCTTTGTAATCAATAAGTATCTTGTGGGAAGATATTTCGAGACTATGTAAATGTATGTTTCTTATCAAACTTTCATCCAAGAGTTTTAGGATCAGTTGATGATTCATGCTTTAATCATCATCGGTCGCCAAAGGGTGATTTTCTAATTAGATTCTATGTTTTTTATTTTGAATATAACTATCCTTGTTATGCCAGAATTCTCTTGTAGTTCTCTTAGCACTATGCCTTATTCTGTTTGTGCAATACCCATGTTTACCACAAATAAAAAACTTCATAACCAATACTTTTTATAATAGTAGGATCATCTGTTCCACTTTGTTTGAAATTACAGCTAAAAGTAGCATCTAATATATTAAATATTTTTAGCAGAGTAGCCTGCGTTTACATAATTTTGTCAAAATTACTCTCCGTGAGTGAGGTAAAGTCAGTTTTTGTAGAGCATCTATTTGCTGTCCCTGTTTCTCTGAAGCATCTTGAATCTTCTTCTGACACTGTTGTTGTGACAAAGTATTAACTGTTGCAGCATAAACACAATTTAACTTAGTGTTAACATGACAGTTTGACAGTTTCTAATCTGTTCAAGATGTATATCAATGAAGAAGAACCTGCAGCTGGAAAAAACCTAGATTCTCACAGATCAACATAGAGATAGTTTTTTAGTTTTATTATATGATGATAAAGTAGAATCTACTAGATAAAAATAAATAACATGTACGTCGGTATTTTTATCAAGACTGGAAAACATATTTTATCTAAAAAGCCACTCGAGCTTATACTTTTAGTCTGAAGTCTAAAAAGCTGTTTCACATGCAGATTATTTTATTTATACTGTTTCTATTTCAAATCAGTTCTGTGTAATGCATATTTATTGGGCCTATGCAGTAATTAGGTAATGTGAAAAATATATACATATGTGTATATATGATACACACACACAAACTATTGTGATAACTTTAACTTGCATTAAAATACTGGAAGAAGTACTTCTGATTTAATTTTAAATTCTGCTTACAAACATCTGCATGAGATTGCATTCTGGATAAAGATTCTTAGGCTTTGCAGAAATTATGGAATTGCCTTCTAAATAAATTTTTTACATTGGTTCAGTCGACCTCCTGAAAGGTAGCATGGATGAGATATTCGAAGGCCTCTTCTTGATTGGTGATACCTTGGTTCAGTTCTCATCATAGGTCCTAAATAGATCAGAAAAACATTTTTGATGATTCACTGGTCTTTAAGAAAAATGGTCTTTAAGAAAAATTTAACTTTAGCTGATCTCAGAGATACCACTCATTTAGGTACTCATTTTTTAACTAAAAAGATTCAGCAACTGTCAAAGAATCAAACTGATTTAGCAATGTTCTGGCTTCTTATTGCTAGAACCTACTGAGAGGTAAGCATCTCAAGGAGTCCTATGTGCAAGGCCTTTTCTCAGTTTGCCCCACTGCTGTTCTTCCCAGTGTGAGTGGAGGCATTCTGAATTGACTCTTGTAAAGTTTTCAGGGTGCCAGGCAACGCAACGATGAGAACACTTGTAAACAGTTTATTTATATCAAGTAGATTGTATTTTATAATTGTATAGTCAACATGCATAAATGTCTCTTTATGGGGTGTCCATGAGAGTTCACTTTGTTCGTGGTAAGCAACATGGCAGAGATGCTGAGTCAGGAGACCAGATTCTAGTCCAAGGTCTGCTATTGACATTGTGTGTGATCTTGGACAAGCCATTATCTCCTCTGAATCTGTTTTTTCATCTACAAAAAAGATAGATTAGATCATCTCTAAGGATTCTTGCATCTCTAAAACTTTTCTAGTTCAATATATATTTGTACATATTTGATTCTACTTAAAATTATCTCTTTTTTCAGAAAATTAATGGGATTTTGGCTTCTATACAGATGAAAATCACACAAAAATTTTAAATCCAAATATATGATTTATTGATTCTGATTTAGATAATATACGTAATTATATCTACATAATGCCAACATATATGGATAATGATGACTTAGACTTTTAGCATGACTTGGAAAAATATGGGATAGTTTCTGTTGTAAATAGGGCTCACATAGCTGCCCTGAAATTTCTTGCTTCTGCATCACAGAGGTGAGTTGGGACAGGCTCATGTGGCAGTGAGAGCTGCAGAGATTATTTGCATAAGATTTTGGCTGTGTGGGTCTCAGCCTATAGCTGAAAGCTGGGCAGCTAAGAACCACACTAGCCAAGATGGTTAAGTGACTTATTTTAATTAATCAAAATACAATGTACAGATAAGCTGGTTGAGACACCAGAATCTGACAGGACTTTGTAAATAAACTGGCAAAGATTTATACGAGCCAATCCGGCTGCAGTGTGTACCTGGAGGGTTGTCAGGAGGCTTTGATGAATTAGTAGTCATGTCAGGAGACTTCACCATAATTCAAGGCTTGAGTATTGCCATAGAGGATGCTGCAGAGGACATCTGGATTCACTTCAGTTTATGTGTCAGAGGCAACAGCATCGGGTACTATGGGACCAGATCTGGAAATATAGATTTTGTTACTGTGCATCTGATCTATCATGGATTCTTATTTTTGAGAAATGGTTAAGTATCGGTTTAAATAAATTTTAAAAATTTGAATTACAAAAGTAGTGTATGTTCACTGTAAAAATAAAACATTGAAAACTACTGAAGTAGTATAAAATAAAAGGTAAGAGCTCTTACCCCCATCCACCCGAGCTCTCACTCCCTATGAGCAGCCGCTATAAACAGTTTATGTGGGTCCTCCTAGGTCTTTTTCTAAGCACACCACCATTTTTTTGTATACTGTGATTTAATATTAACTGTTACATTATGTTATTGTAATTTAGGATTCAGTACTTGACAATATAATTTTGTATTCTATGAAATAGTATAATGAAACCTTTAATATTTCCCCAGTAAACTGATATTCTACCAACATAATCAGATATTTGCCCTTAGCGTCTTGCCTGGAACCAGTCTTGGGCAGTTTTCTAACTTAAATAGTGATCTTAACTTCACTTAAGTGATAGGGCTTGTCCAATGTTGGGTAAGAAGACAGTGAACTATAAATAGAGAAAAGATAGAATTTATTATCTAAACCAGGACACTTTGAGAGTCCTTAATAATTACTCTGGGACAACAGATATAAACTGGGACTGTACAGATATATGTCACTCTAAAGGTTGCCGTCAGTGCACCGGGGACCACTTGTTCCATGGTTCCTGGTTCCTGTTGAGTGACAGGGCTGTGAACTCTACTGTACCTGGGCACTGACTAAATGAATTGATGACTGATTCCTTTCATGCTCTTTGGTTTTTCTTATAGGGAATTTTCGGTAATTCTTAGGGGAACCTGTTAGCACTCAGACCTCAGATTGTTCAATTTCTTGATTCTTAATGTAAGGATAGTCTAGCATCCCTCTTTTCCGCTTCTCACTTCCTGTTCTCTTCTCAGTCGGCTCCAGCTGGGCTTCTCCTGCCACCACTCCACCAGACCTGCCCTTATTAACATCATTAGTAAGCTCCATGTTCACGAATCCAGGGTAGTCACATCTCTGTTCTTATTTGATACAGTTGATCATTCCTTCCGTCTTAGAATGTGTTCTTCTCCTTATTTATGTGACCCCCACACTCTTCTGGCTTCTCTCCCCTTTCCAGTGTCGCCTTCTTGGTATCTTTGGCTGGAGGCTTCTTGCTCAACCTCTCAGCATCGCGATGCCCCTGGACTCTCCCCATCCACAGTCTCAGTTTCGTACCTGTAATTATCATCTTCACATTGACGCCCATGTTAGTATCTTCAATCCTGATCCTTCCACTGAACTCAAGACTCATGTATCTAAGTGCCCAGTTGACATCTTCATCTGAGGATATAAACCTGACATGGTCAGAACAGAACCTTTGATCTCCTCCCACCCCCATCGCACCTAATCCTCTTCCAGTCTTCCTGTTTCAGTACCTGGCACCACCATTCATCCACTTACTCAAGCCCAAGACCCAGCCATCATCTTTGATTCCTTCTAATGCCACCCTTCCCTTCTTCCCAGCAAGTCCTGTCAACTTCATCTTTAATATTCTGTTCACTCTGCTGCTACCCCTCTGGTGCACACCACCATCATTGATGGCCTAAAGTTTGTCAGTAACCTTCTAACAAGTCTCCCTGTGTCCTCTTTGCCTTCCTGCAGCCCGTTTTCTACATCATGGCTAGAGAGTTTTTAAGTTACTTTCCTCCTCAGAATCTGCTTGCGGCATCATATTGCAGATAGAAAAAGAATCCAAACTCCTTGTACGACCTGTGGCTTTCTGTTTAGCCTCTTCTCTTGCTCACCTCTGATTTGCTGGGCATGGGCTCGTTGGTCCTCAGCACCACCCAGCTCACCCTGTGTCACAGCCTTTGCACCTGCTGCTCCTTCTGCCCTGGGCTTTGCACGACTGATTCCTTCTTGTTCAGGTTTCAGCCTCCCTTCCTCTCCTCAAAGAGGCCTTTCCTGACCAGATAGTAATAGTCTCCCTCCAAATCACTGTTTATGCCATTACTTTATGTACTTTCTTTATAAAGTAGGTATTTGTTGTCATCGCCCTCCTCCTTTACCTACTAGAATGTAAACTTCTTAACAGCAGGGATCGTGACTGTTTTGTTTACTTTCTTGTCTTGGCACATAGAACAGTGCCTGGCACATGTGAGGCACTTGATTCTTGCTGAATGAATAAACAATGGTCACTGCGAACCAGGATGACTTGTGTCCCGGCAGCTCTTCAACATCATCAGTGACCCATTTTCATTTCAAAATCAACATTGTTTGTTGCTCTGTGTCTATCTCCTCTATTTCCTGTTCCACTCTGCATGGTCTTCCTGCTCCAGGCCTTCGTAAGCTTTGTACATGCTTTTTCTTGTTACCAAATCATCGCTTTCCCCATGGTGTTTATGTGGAGGCTGATCCACTGTTAGGAGACCATTTTATTCTGTTTACCAGGTTAAACTGATCTAAGCACCCAAGTAGTCACTTTGAAAATTGGTTCCTTAACTCCCCTTACCTATTCCTAAGGAGGTTCTATTAACTCAGTGCTTTGTGGAGATGACAAAAGAATTAGTCAAGAAAAACTGAGCCTTGTCATCCAACCTATGTAATTTACTGTGCCACTAATCTTAATGGTATGCTACAAACTTTTGCAGTTATAATTACAGTTAGGGGTTCACCACCTTCTCACCAGATTACCCCTAAAGCCCTTAACCTGGACTGGCCAGATTAAGTGTCCTTTGGTATTGTGGTATCCAATTCTTTCTTTCTTATCATACTCATTCCCTGTCATCCTCTGAGTCACCATGTCACCTGTAGTGCCACAAGCAACCATTTCTACTTATACTGGAGCAGATACGTTAACTGTAGATATATCACATCCTGTCTGCTGTTATTCAAAAGCCAGTCTTTATATAACTTTTCTGTCTCAACTAATCTTCACCAACTGTTTATCAGCTGCATTTCTATTGCTAATTGCATAAATAAATGCAAATGGAGGTAATTCGAGATGCAAGATGCCTTGTGTGAAAATGAATTCTGTTAATGCCATTTTCAAAATGTCTGCTCCAAAATACCTTCTATAAAATGGTAGCTATCACATATGTGTGTGTGTGTGTGTGTGTATGTATGTATGTTAACATACACATAGGCATATCCATAATTGGGGTTGAGGCTGTTCTTAAGTTGTCCAATAATCTGTTGACTGATGTTGTATCCACATAGTTTCCTTGATGTATAAAACGACTGTACACTGGGCAGCAACACTGAAGCCTATTTTTCTACTCTGATAGTTTCATTTGTGTTACCTCTTCAACATGAGGATTAGAATTAAATTGACTAGGCAAGCAAAGCTGCAAATTGAATTAATTTCAGATTTGTAATGAAAAATGGGATCTCTCTTAGTGTTAACTAGGACCCTGTGGGCTATGCAAACTAAATTGACAATCTCTCATTCAAATGATATTTTCTCCAGTGAAATGTACTGGCACTAAATAGTCTCTGAAATGCTTTGTGCTCCAAGATCCCAGCTGCCATCAGGATTCTGGAACTCAGGGCAATTTTTATGAAACCCATAGAATCCACAGCATTTATTAAATTCAATGCTATTTTGCCAGGTATTTGTGGCATTCCTACTCTGTGCTAGACGCTGTGCTGGGCAATTAGGATTAAGGATGACTAGCTCATGATTCTTGTCATCCAAGGCCTTCCACTCTAATAGGAGAAACAGCTATACATTAAACCAAGCTTCAAGTGACTTGTTTAGTGATGTGAGAGATGTCCTGTGGAAATATTGATGGAGAGGGACTAATTCCATCTGGTTAGTTTGGACAAAAAAGGAAATAGGTGATAATAGGTTTGGACTTTGATGGATTTCACCAGGCAGAGAATGGTCATCCAGGACTGTGGAACTTACAAAACGTTTCATGAAAAGTAAAATACGATGGATACCAATTCAATTTTTATTTTAACTGTATTGTTTACCTTTAAGGAGATTTGATAATTTCGTTCCAAAATAAAATTTTTCCTGAACTGAGGCTACATTTTGGTTCATGAGAATGAAAAACATTTGTTGAATACCTACAATGCGATGGATGTCTTATGCACATTCACTGATACTACTCAACAGCAGCTCAGCAATGTAGGTAAGATTATCAATATAATCTAGATGGGAGAGGTCAAGAGACTTGCTGATGGTTACACAGCTGGTAAATGGCAAAGCTGGGCTTCACACCCAGGTCTGTTCTACTTTAGAGACCACTCCCCACACCCCTCCCCACCCCTCACACACAAAATACTGTCTCTTTCACACACAACTGTTACAGTCGTGACTGCTGTTTGATGAAGGTGATGACATTGGCAGAGTCCTCATGTACTATTCTGGATTAATTTAACCAAATGCTACATTTGGACGAGGCTTGGAACCGGGCACTTTTCAGTATTTTGGTGGCTTGGGTACTAACAGTTTAGGCCCAAGCCATGACAACACTGGCCTGTTTCACTGTTCCCATGTCAGAGGGTAACTGACTCATGCAGGATGAGGCCCAGACGCTTAAGAGAGCAGAGAGCCCCTCATGATCCCAGATGCGCCTCCTTAGTAGGGGTCAGTATGTGGGTGATCTTCATGAGCTGAGCTAACTGTCCAGCTAGAGGCTGTGGCTCTTCCCTGAGGCGCTGATGCCGCAGACCCCTGGCTCCTCTAAGAGAAATCTTTTCTCTCCAGAGGAACCAGAGCTATAGTGAATGACCTTAGGATCAGAAGGCACCACTCAGCAATGAGGCCCAGTGTGTAGCCCAAAGCTGAGAGGACAAGGTGTTTCAGACAAGCTTCAGAACTGCTTTCCCTGGTGCTTCTTGTGTGCCTACACCTCGCTCTGTCAGCGTTCTCAGCCACGCTGTCACATTGCTTATCTCAGGTCCCTAACTGAGCCTGTTCTTCCCCTCCTGGGCCAGTAGCCTGGCCAGTATGGCTGGGATGACCACTACTCCCTTCCTCCCCCGTGCCACTCCTGAAGGTCTGAGCTTTCTTCCACCCCGCTTTACGAAAGATAGGAAAAGGCATTGCTCATGTTTAGAAAGAAATTGCAGGCCTAGAAGGAGATTTCCGAGCTGACATCTGTATCTCTACGCAAAGCATCGCTAGATAATTACTTCCCATTTACATTGCCTAATCTCTCGGCTCTTCATGGAAGGAGCCATCTCTCTGTCCTCTCTTCTCTAATCTCCTACAATATTTACAACTGGGAACCTTTTTCTTGCAGCTAACTTAAAGTCTGTGTAATGGATTTGAATATCCATATCTCTTAATTATGTGCTCAGAAGAAATGGATAATCATAATTTACGCTTTTCCTAAGCAAAATTATCATTAAATTTCTTCCCAGAGGCTCAGTCTGGCATAGGAGCATAAACTTTGGAATTAGATCTGGATTCAAATCTAGTTTTGCTGCTTATTTTCAGTTTGCCTTTGGACCCAATGTTTAACTCTTGGTCAGTTTCTTCGCTTGTAAAGTGGGGCAGTATTACCTACCTCACAGGATTAAGTATAAAATGCCCCCACCGATGACTGGCACAGAACCTCCTTTTTGTCTTGTTGCTTTGCTATCCTCAAGAAGATGGCTGCTCCCACTCCAGCCCTCATGTCTGCATTCCAGCTGACAGGAAGGAGAAAAGGGGGCACAGGGGAGGGCCCTTCTCCTCCCATTTCCTGGAAATTGCACACATAACTTCCATGTTCATCCCATTGGTGGGAGCTCTGTTGCATGGCCACACTTGAGTGGTTCCAAGGGAAGCTGGGAAATGTAGTCTTTATTCCCGGCATTTATTCACATGCCCAGCTGACATTTAAATGTTCTATTTCTGAGAAAGAAGAGGAGTATTATAGGTTGATTTCCCCAGGAGGCAGACTGAGACCAAGCTTAGCTTGCATGATGTTTATTAAGGGGTGCTCTATGGGTCAAAGGCGATGGATGGGAGGATAGAAGGAAAAGTCAAGCCACAATGCTGGTCCCATGATAGCCTCGGGGGGGCCCCAGAGGTTGCTCTGGAGCTGGGATGGCCTTTATATACTTGTATTGATCAGCTGTTAGGTATGGACTGGCCTGGGAATAGGTGTGATCTTGGGCAAGGCAACTCTTGGGAGTTGAAGTGACCCCTGAAGAGACTGACAACTGAAGGATGGACCAGTTGGGCCAACAAGTCCTTCATGAAAGGGGATTCTGGGTGACTCAGCGTCCAGTGCAGAGAGAAAGGGAGAACTAGCATATCTGCTACCCTACATCTTAGAGTGGTTGTGAGGGTCAAACAGCATAAAACATAGAGGGCTTTTGCAGAGGACCTGACTTATGGTAAGCACCCAGTCAGTCTTAGCTGTGGTTTTAGCATTTCCCAAAGTTATTTTAACAGAATATTTTTCTCCTAGAGCATCCTGTGGGACTAAAAGAGTTGGTCATCCCTGGTCTAATGATCAAACTTAGGAAATGTTATGTTGCCAAATCTTTAATTTCTACTTCATGTTGGCCAGTGTTCAGTCAAGGCCTCTTCTAATAAGTTGCATTAGAAAAGATAGTGTTGACATTGCTCGTGCCTTTGGTTTTCTCCAAAGTGGAGATATAGAAATGCTTCCTGTGTTTCAGATTCTGTGTTACTGATATCCATCACTTCTGTTGACAAATCTGTTACATAAAAATTTCCTGAAAATAAGATCAAGAAATGAAAAAAAATCATTCCTTAAACGAATGCTTACTGAGAACACATCTGTGGGTGGGCCCATCCCATCCAGTCCAAGCCAGTGTTTCTCACTTGGGCCTCACTAGCAGTCTCCTAACTGGTCTTCCTGTTTCCATTTTTGCTCCCTTTATGGTCTGTTCATTACAGCAGCCAGAGTGATCCTTTAAAAATTTTTAATCAGTCTTATCACTCCCTTTACTCTCAACCCTCTAATAGCTGCCCAGTGTACTTGTAGTGAAATTCCAAGTCCTGGCCCTGCACGCTCTGGCCCTTAGCCACCTCTCTGACCTCATTTCTGTCCTGGCCATTTTGCTTCAGCCACACTGGCTGCTGCTGTCTCTCAGACATCCAGGCAAGTCCCTGACTCAGGACTTTTGCGCTTGTTGTTCTTTGTGCCTGGAAAGCTCTTCCCCTAGGTTCATGTTTGGCCCCCTCCCTTCACGCAGATCTCTGTGCCCCTGTCGCCTCATCAGACAGGCCTTTCTGGCTTGTCTCTCTAAAGTGACCACAGTGGCCCCTCTCGCTTTTACCCTCACTCTCTCACCCTACTTAATTTTTCTTCTTATTACTACCTGCAATTGTATATTCACTTGTTTACTGTTCATTGTCTATCTCCCTGACCAGACTGTAGGATCTGAGAGAGCAGGACTTGGTTTTTGTTTACTGGTGTGTCCCAGAAGAGTATCAGTAAATTTTTGTGAGGGAAGGAGTATGCTAGTTTCTCAGAACATAATGATAAATAAGACAGTCATGGACTGTGCCCTCATAGAATATATAGGCTACAACTAAGGCTCTTTCCAAAGGAAGAGGCAATAAAAATGATAGAATTTTCTCTCTTAATATATTATAGTAGTAAATAATTATACAAATGTACCTCAGAGATATTGAGGGTTCAGTTCCAGACCACTGCAGTCAAGTGAATATCACAATAAGTGAGTCATGTGAATTTTTTTGTTTCCCAATGCATTTAAAGCTATGTTCACCCTACAGTACAGTCTATTTTTTTTGTAGTAGATCTTTATTGGAGTGTAATTGCTTCACAATACCATGTTAGTTTCTGTTGCACAACAAAGTGAATCAGCCATATGCATACACATGTCCCCATATCCCCTCTGTCTTGAGCCTCCCTCCCATCTTCCCTATCCCACCCCTCTAGGTCATCGCAAAGCACTGAGCCAATCTCCCTGTGCTATGCTGCTACTTCCCACCAGCCAACTATTTTACGTTCGGTAGTATATATATGTCGATGCTACTCTCACTTCGCTCCAGCTTCGTCCTTCCACCCCATGTCGTCAAGTCCATTCTCTATGTCTACCTCTTTATTCCTGCCCTGCAACTAGGTTCATCAGTACCATTTTTTTTTTTTTTAGATTCCATATACATGTGTTAGCCCATGGTATTTATTTTTCTCTTTCTCACTTACTTCACTCTGTATGACAGACTCTATGTCCATACACCTCACTACAAATAACTCAGTTTCGTCCCTTTTTATGGCTGAGTAATATTCCGTTGTATATATGTGCCACATCTTCCTTATCCATTCATCTGTCGATGGACATTTACGTTGGTTCCATGTCCTGGCTATTGTAAATAGTGCTGCAGTGAACATTGTGGTGCATGTCTCTTTTTGAATGATCGTTTTCTCAGGGTATATGCCCAGTAGTGGGATTGCTGGGTCATATGGTAGTTCTATTTGTAGTTTTTTAAGGAACCTCCATATTGTTTTCCATAGTGGTTTTATCAATTGTATTCCCAACAACAGTGTAGGAGGGTTCCCTTTTCACCACACCCTTTCCAGCATTTATTGTTTCTACCTTTTTTGATAATGGCCATTCTGACTGGTGTGAGGTGATACCTCATTGTAGTTTTGATTTGCATTTCTCTAATAATTAGTGATGTTGAGCATCTTTTCGTGTGCCTCTTGGCCATCTGTATGTCTTCCTTGGTGAAATGTCTATTTAGGTCTTCTGCCCATTTTTTAACTGGATTGTTTGTTTTTTTGATATTGAGCTGCATGAGATATTTATATATTTTGGAGATTAACCCTTTGTCTGTTGTTTCATTTGCAAATATTTTCTTCCATTCTGAGGGTTGTCTTTTTGTCTTGTTTATGGTTTCCTTTGCTGTGAAAAAGCTTTTAAGTTTCATTAGGTCCCATTTGTTTATATTTGTTTTATTTCTGTTACTCTAGGAGGTGGGTCAAAAAAGATCTTGCTGTGGTTTATGTCAAAGAGTGTTTTTCCTGTTTTCCTCTAAAAGTTTTATAGTGTCTGGTCTTACATTTAAGTCTTTAATCCATTCGGAGTTTATTTTTGTGTATGGTGTTAGGGAGTGTTCTAATTTCATTCTTTTACAGGTAGCTGTCCAGTTTTCCCAGCACCACTTATTGAAGAGGCTGTCTTTTCTCCATTGTATGTTCTTGCCTCCTTTGTTGTAAATTAGGTTCCCATATGTGTGTGAGTTTATTGCTGGGCATTCTAACCTGTACCATTGATCTATATTTCTGTTTTTGTGCCAGTACCGTACTGTCTTGATTACTGTAGCTTTGTGGTATAGTTTGAAGTCAGGGAGCCTGATTCCTCCAACT
Source organism: Balaenoptera borealis (assembly GCF_965194805.1). Lineage (NCBI taxonomy): Eukaryota > Metazoa > Chordata > Mammalia > Artiodactyla > Balaenopteridae > Balaenoptera > Balaenoptera borealis. The sequence continues at coordinate 45,806,262 of NC_138871.1, read as the reverse complement.
CCGTTTTTCTTTTTCAAGATTGCTTTGGCTATTCTCGGTCTTTTGTGTTTCCATACGAATTGTAAGATTTTTTGTTCTAATTCTGTGAAGAATGCCATTGGTAGTTTGATAGGGATTGCATTGAATCTGTAGATTGCTTTCGGTAGTATAGTCACTTTCACAATATTGATTCTTCCAGTCCAAGAACATGGTATATTTCTCCATCTGTTTATGTCATCTTTGATTTCTTTTGTCAGTGTTTTATAGTTTTCTGTGTACAAGTCTTTCACCTCTGTAGGCAGGTCTATTCCTAGGTATTTTATTCTATTTGTTGCAATGGTAAATGGGAATGTTTCCTTAATTTCTCTTTCTGATTTTTCGTTGTTGGTGTATAGGAATGCCGGAGATTTCTGTGCATTAATTTTGTATCCTGCAACCTTAGCAAATTCATTGATTAGTTCTAGTAGTTTTCTGGTGGCATTTTTAGGATTTTCTATGTATAGTATCATGTCATCTGCAAATAGTGACAGTTTTACTTCTTCTTTTCCAATTTATATTCCTTTTATTTCTTTTTCTTCTCTGATTGCTGTGGCTAGTACTTCCAAAGCTATGTTGAATAAGAGTGGCGAGAGTGGACATCCTTGTCTTGTTCCTGATCCTAATGGAAATGCTTTCAGTTTTTCACCATTGAGTATGATGCTTGCTGTGGGTTCATCATATATGGCCTTTATTATGTTGAGGTAGGTTCCCTCAATGCCCATTTTCTGGAGAGTTTTTATCATAAGTGGGTGTTGAATTTTGTCAAAACCTTTTTCCTGCATTTATTGAGATGATCATATGGTTTTTATTCCTTAATTTGTTAATGTGGTGTATCACTTGATTGATTTGCATATATTGAAGAATCCTTGCATCCCTGGGATAAATCCCACTTGATCACAGTGTATGATCCTTTAATGTGCTGTTGGATTCTGTTTGCTAGTAATTTGTTGAGGATTTTTGCATCTATGTTCATCAGTGATATTGATCTATAATTTTCGTTTTTTGTGATATCTTTTTCTGGTTTCGGTATCAGGGTGATGGTGGCTTCGTAGAATGAATTTGGGAGTGTTTCTCCCTCTGTAATTTTTTGGAAGACTTTGAAAAGGATCGGTGTTAGCTCTTCTCTAAATGTTTGATAGAATTCACCTGTGAAGCTATCTGGTCCTGGACTTTTGTTTGTTGGAAGATTTTGAATTACGGTTTCAATTTCATTACTTGTGATAGGTCTGCTTATATTTTCTAATTCTTCCTGGATCAGTCTTGGAAAATTGTACCTTTCCAAGAATTTGTCCATTTCTTCGTGGTTGTTGTCCATTTTATTTGCATATAGTTGTTTGTAGTAGTCTCTTATAATCCTCTGTACTTCTGTAGTGTCAGTTGTGATTTCTCGTTTTTCATTTCTAATTTTATTGATTTGTATCATCTCCCTTTTTTTCTTGACGTGTCTGGCTAAGGGTTTATCAATTTTATCTTCTCAAAGAACCAGCTTTTAGTTTTAGTGATCTTTGCTATTTTCTTCATTTCTATTTCATTTATTTCTGCTCCGGTCTTTATGATTTCTTTCCTTCTACTGACTTTGGATTTTCTTTGTTCTTCTTTCTCTAGTTGTTTTCAGTGTAGGGTTAGATTGTTTGTTTGAGATTTTTCTTGTTTCTTGAGGTGAGATTGAATTGCTATAAACTTCCCTCCTAGAACTGCTTTTGCTGAGTCCCATAGGTTTTGGGTCATCGTATTTTCCATTTGTTTCTATGTATTTTTAAATTTCTTCTTTGATTTCTTCAGTGATCTCTTGGTTATTTAGTAGTGCACTGTTTAGCCTCCATGTATTTGTGTTTTTTTACAGTTTTTTTCCTGTAATTGATTTCCAATCTCATAGTGTTGTGGTCAGAAAAGATGCTTGATACGATTTCAGTTTTCTTAAATTTTCCAAGGCTTGATTTGTGACCCAAGATGTGATCTATCCTCGAGAATGTTCCATGGGTACTTGAGAAGAAAGTGTATTCTGCCACTTTTGGGTGGAATGTTCTATAAATATCAGTTAGATCTGTCTGGCCTATTGTGTCATTTAAAGCTTGTGTTTCCTTATTTATTTTCTGTTTGGATGATTTGTCCATTGGTGTAAGTGGTGTGTTAAAGTTCCTTACTATTATTGTGTTACTGTCGATTTCTCCTTTCATGGGTGTTAGCATTTGCCTTATGTATTGAGGTGCTCCTATGTTGGGTGCATAAACATTTATAATTGTTATATCTTCTTCTTGGATTGATCCTTTGATCATTATGTAGTGTCCCTCCTTATCTCTTGTAACAGTCTTTATTTTAAAGTCTATTTTTTCTGATATGAGTATTGCTACTCCAGCTTTCTTTTGATTTCCAGTTGCATGGAATATCTTTTTCCATCCCCTCACTTTCAGTCTGTATGTGTCCCTAGGTCTGAAATGGGTCTCTTGTAGACAGCACATATATGGGTCTTGTTTTTGTATCCATTCAGCCAGTCTGTGTCTTTTGGTTGGGGGCATTTAATCCATTTACCTTCAAGTTATTATCAATTATTATTATCGACATGTATGTTCCTATTACCATTTTCTTAATTGTTTTGGGTTTGTTTTGGTGGGTCTTTTTCTTCTCTTGTGTTTCCTGCTTAGAGAAGTTTCTTAAGCATTTGTTGTAAAGCTGGTTTGGTGGTGCTGAATTCTCTTGGCTTTTGCTTGTCTGAAAAGCTTTTGATTTCTCTGTCGAATCTGAATGAGATCCTTGCTGAGTAGAGTAATCTTGGTTGTAGGCTTTTCTCTTTCATCACTACAAGTATATCCTGCCACTCCCTTCTGGCCTGCAGAGTTTCCACTGAAAAATCAGCTGATAACCTTATGGGGATTCCTTTGTATGTTATTTTTTGTTTTTCCCTTGATGCTTTTAATATTTTTTCTTTGAATTTAATTTATATTAGTTTGATTAATATGTGTTTTGGTGTGTTTTTCCTAGGGTTTATCCTGTATGGGACTCTCTGTGCTTCCTGGACTTGGCTGACTATTTCCTTTCCCATGTTAGGGAAGTTTTCCACTATAATCTCTTCAAATATTTTCTCAGACCCTTTCTTTTTCTCTTCTTCTTCTGGGACCCCTATAATTCGAATGTTGGTGCATTTAGTGTTGTCCCAGAAGTCTCTGAGATTGTCTTCAATTCTTTTCATTCTTTTTTCTTTATTCTGCTCCTTGGCAGTTATTTCCACCATTTTGTCTTCCAGCTCACTTATTCATTCTTCTGCCTCTGTTATTCTGTTATTGATTCCTTCTAGTGTATTTTTCATTTCAGTTACTGTGTTGTTCATCTCTGTTTGTTTGCTCTTTAGTTCTTCTAGATCTTTGTTAAACATTTCTTGTATTTTCTCAATTTGTGCTCCCATTCTATTTCTGAGATTCTGAATCATCTTTACTATAATTACTCTGAATTCTTTTTCAGGTAGATTCCCTGTTTCTTCTTCATTTATTTGGTCTTGTAGGTTTTTACCTTGCTGTTTCACCTGTGACATATTTTTTTGCCATCTCATTTTTTTTTTTTTAATGAGTGGGATTGTATTCCTGTTTTACTGGTTGTTTGTCCTGAGGCTTCCAACACTGGAGTTTGTAAGCTATTGGGTAGAGCTGGGTCTTGGTGCTGAGATGAGGAACTCTGTGAGACCTCACTCTGATGAATATTCCCTGGGGTCTGAGGTTCTCTGTTAGTCCAGTGGTTCAGACTTGGAACTCCCACTGCAGGAGCTTCCACCTGACCCCAGGCTCGCGAACCAAGATCCTGCAGGCCGCGTGGGGTGGCAAGAAAAAAAAGAAAGAAAGAACAATAACAAATTGAAAAATAAAATTAGACTAGGAAACTAACAGATATGTTAGAAAGAATGTAAAAATAAAAATATAGATGAATCAACAACCGGAAGGTACATCAGTACCACAATAGTAAAAAAGAGGAGGAGGGAAAAGAGAAAAAAAAGGGAGGGGAGGGGAGACCTTGGCTGTGGAGAGCAGGGCCTAAGCAAGGGTGAGGTTTCGGCAGTGGGTGGGGCCAATGCTCAGGACTCACAGGGCTGGAAAAGGCTGTGGGCGGATGGGGCTTAGGCTCAAGGAAGAGAAGGGGCCCAGGCGTGGCCCCCACCCCTGGTTTCAGAGGGCAGGGGACCTCACCTGGGAGCCCAGCAGGCTTCCTGGGCTCGAGTTGGTGGGGGAAACGCCCTCCTCTCCTCTCCTGCTCCTCCGGTCTGGGGTCTGAGAGGGCCTCTCTTGCCTGCCTCTCCTGATTTCTCCAGCCTCCCTCCTGTGACCCCAGTACCAGTGTGGCTGGGGGTGAATTGGGGGCCTTGGAGGGCAGGGGATTGGCCTGGGAGCTCAGCGGGCTCCCCGGGCCCAAGTGGGAGGGACAAACACCTCCACTCCTCTCCTGCTCCTCCCAGAGGGCCCCTCCTGCCTGCCTCTCCTGATCTCCCTGGCCTTCCTCCCATGCCCCCAGGACCCACGCAGGCTGGAGGAGGCTTGGAGGGCAGGGGATCAGCCTGATAGCTCAGCAGGCTCCCCGGGCCTGCGTGGGCAGGGCAAACGCCCTCCACTCCTCTTCCACTCCTCCTGGATGGCTCCTCCCGCCTGCCTCTCCTGATCTCCCTGGCCTCAGGGGCGCTGATCTTGTCTGGCCTCCACTTCTCCTGCCCCCTCAGTCCCCCTGTGTCCTACCGGTTCATTTTGGGGTTCTCCCGTCTCCTTGGGCGTCAGAGTTCCCCACCAGCAGCCAGCAGGTGCCCTAGTTGTGGGGAGACGCTGACTCCATGTCTTCCCACACCACCATCTTGACTCCTCCTATAGTACAGTCTATTAAGTTTGCAATAGCATTATGTCTAAGAGAAAACAATGTACATACCTTAATTTAAAAATATGTTGTTGCTGGGAATTTCCTGGTAGTCCAGTGGTTAGTACTCCATGCTTCCACTGCAGGGGGCAAGGGTTTGATCCATGGTTGGGGAACTAAGGTCCTGCAAGACATGCAGCATGGCCAAAAAATATATATATACGTTATTGCTAAAAAATGCTAACCATCATCTGAGCCATCAGTGAGTTGTCATCTTTTTGCGATAGTAACACCAAAGATCACTGATCACAGATCACCATAACAAATGTAATAATACTGAAAAAGTTTGAAATATTATGAGAATTACCAAAATGTGATACAGAGACATGAAGTGAGCAAGTGCTGTTGGAAAAATGGCTGCAATTGACGTGTGCAAGGTAGGGTTGTCACGAACCTTCAATTTGTGTAAAAAAAAAAAAAAAAAGAAAGAAAAATGCAGTATCTACCAAGTGCAGTAAAATGAAGCAACATAAAATGAGGTATGCCTGTAATAGAATCTCTAATGTTGAACTATCCTTGCATTCTTTTGACAACCTTACTTGGTCATGATATATAATTCTTTTAATATACTATTCTTAAGATTCAGTTTGCTATTTTTTTTTAAAACATTGCTTATTTTATTTTATTTATTTATTTAGTTAGTTATGGCTGTGTTGGATCTTCTTTTCTGTGCGAGGGCTTCCTGTAGTTGTGGCAAGCGGGGGCCACTCTTCATCGCGGTGCGGTGCGCGGGCCTCTCACTATTGCGGCCTCTCTTGTTGTGGAGCACAGGCTCCAGATGCGCAGGCTCAGTAATTGTGGCTCACGGGCCCATTTGCTCCGTGGCATGTGGGATCTTCCCGGACCAGGGCTCGAACCCGTGTCCCCTGCATTGGCAGGCAGACTCTCAACCACTGCGCCACCAGGGAAGCCCCAGTTTGCTATTATGTATTTTATTTCATAGTGGCATGTAAGGATGATTTTCTGTAATTTTCCACTGTCTTCATCCAGTTTTGATAACCATTAGTGTTAATGGTTATGCCAGCCTTATAGGAGTACTTGGGATGCTATCTATCTCTTTCTGTTTTCTGGAGCAGTTTAAATAACATTGGAATCCCTGTTTAATCTAGGTATGGTAGAACTTGCCTATTAAACTGCCTGGGTTTGGTACCTTCATGCTGGGTAGAAGTTTGATCATCTTTATAATTTTTATAATTTTTGGTCTATTCAATTATTTTCCTTCTCTTGAGTCAATTTCTATAATTTTATATTCTAGAAAAGTTTTCATTTTATCTAGATTTTTATATATTTTTTAAATAGTAGGCTCTTAAGATCTCCTTGTATCTATAACTCTGTCCCCTTTATCATTCCTAATATTGCTTGTTTGTGTTTTCTTTCATTGGTCTTAAGCTTAGCGAAGTTTTAACTACTTTATTGTTATTTCAGAAAACCACCATTGATTTTATTAATCAAGTCTACTTTGTTGTTGTTGTTGTAGTTGTTTTATTCTCTATTTCACTGGGGTCTCTGTTTATTCTACCACAATTGTCAAAGTAAGGACAGCTGTACTCCTAGACACAGCTTTTCTGTCCACCTCCATCTCTACCCAGTGGAGGTCTGAAGTTACAACAGCCTCTACCCTGCTTCTCTTTGACCTCAACACTCAGAGAAGGGAAGTCTCCCAGCCTTGAAGATGCTTCATTTGGTGCAAATCTTAAGGTTTTAGCATGGAGCCAAATGCCTTTTCACTGTCAGCTAATTGTTTAGGGCCGGTGGGGGTAGGGCAGTTATGATGGCACAGTGATGGGGAGGAACTTATAATTGGTCCAGCTGTTCTGCAGTAGGTCATTTAATTGAGGATCCCAATGACTTTAAGACCACTTCTGCTTCTTATGTTTGTTTGACTCTGAGCTTGTTATGCCCATTTTTAGGTTGCAGGTTTTTTGCTTTAGGTTCCATGTAAACTTGAACCCTTTGCTTTCTGTGTTCTAGATACACTAAAGTTTTTGTCTGCTATTAGCACCCTTTCTCAGTATTTAATTTTTTAACAAAACAAGATTCTAGTGTGATCTTTGACAGTGCAGAAAAAGCTCTGGAAACCAGAAACATACTTATTATTTTGTTGTGTCTTTAAGGGGCCTCATTTAACTTCCATATGTTGTAATTGGCCATTTGAGAGAGAGAGAGTCATGAGTTCCATCCAGCACTGGAATTCTGTCCTCACACTGAGAGTGATGACCCACTGTTAGTTCAGCAATTCCAGTGACAGAAAGAGCCCTTTCTGTGCTTGCACATTTCAAACTGGCATGAAATGTTATATTAGTAAAAGATATCACCTCATACCTATCAGAATGGCTGTTATCAAAAAGGCAAGAAGTAACAAGTATTGGAGAGGATGTGGAGAAAAGGGAACCCTTGTGCACTGTTGGTGGGATTGTAAATTGGCACGCCCACCTTGGAAAACAGTATGGAGGAGCCTCAGAAAATTAAAATAGAACTAACATTTGATCCAGCAATTACGCTTCTGAGTATTTTTCACCAAAACACTAATTTGAAAAGATATATGCACCCCTACGTTTATTGCAGCATTATTCACAGCAGCTAAGATATGGAAACAACCTCAGTTCCCATCGATAGGTGAATGGGTAAAGAGGATGTGGTGTACATACACACACACACACACACACATACACACATATAACGGAGTATTACTCAGCCATAAAAAAGAACAAAATCTTGCCATTTGTGACAACATGCTTGGACCTTGAGGATATTATGCTAAGTGAAATAAGTCAGACAGAAAGGCAAATACTATATGATCTCACTTATATGTGGACTATAAAAAACAAAACAAATGAACAAATGTAACAAAAGAGAAACAGAGTCACAGATAGAGCAAACAGGTAGTTGACAGAGGGGTGGGAATAGGTGAGAAAGGGGGATGAGAGAAATAGGTGAGGGAGATTAAGAGGTACAAACTTACAGTTACAAAATAAGTGAGTCCCGAGGATAAAATGTATAGTATGGGGAATATAGTCAATAATAATACAGTATCACTATATGGTGACAAATGGTAACTAGCCTTACAGTGGTGATCATTTTGTGATGTATAGAAATATTGAATTACTATGTTGTGCACCAGGAACTAGCATAGTGCTACGGGTCAATTATACTTCAACAAACAAACAAACTCATGGAAAAAGAGATCAGATTTATGGTTACTGGAGGCAGGGGGATGGGGGAAGGGGAACTAGATGAAGGTGATCAAAAGGCACAAACTTCCAGTTATAAGTAAGTACTAGGGATGTAATGTACATGATTAATATAATTAACACTTCTTATGTTATATATGAAAGTTGTTAAGAGAGTAAATCCTGAGAGTTCTCATCACAAGGAAAAATATTTCCTTTTTATTTATTTTATATCTATATGAGATGATGGCTATTCACTAAATTTATTGTGGTAATCATTTCATTATGTATGTAAGTCAAATCATTATGATGTATACCTTATATACTTATATAGTGCTGTATATCAGTTATATCTCAATAAAACTGGAAGATAAAAAAATGAATTAAAAAAAAGTTATTTGAAAGTACCCATATTTTCTTTGGTAAATAAACTGTCTTAAAATTCAATTAGTGAATTATTTTGTAATGTGATTTATTTGCAACAGATTTCTACTGCCTTCAAAATAGACTTTCTAAAATTATTGATAACATTATTGGGAAATATTTACATGTGAACAGATATTAATGGTTCTATTTTCAAATGTAAGCTTATAGAGAGAAAGAAAAGTTGAAGAAAAATGTTTAAAACAAAAGATAATCAGATGTTTATCACCTAAGTGTTCAGAGATTGGAAATATCAACTTGACTAGACTTTCTCTTTTCTCTCCAACTGTTTGGAGTTGTTTAGGCATGTAGGGATAAGAGTTCACTTCTGTTTGTATGTGCCTGTGAATCTCTAAATGTTTGGTTTCTTTGGGATTACGTCAGAGTGTGCAAATCCAGAATTAATTCTCAAAAGAAAATGCGATGAAATCAGTTTAAGATGACAGGTGAAGGATTTGAATTAGATTCCAGTAAAGCTTATTAAGTGCTAAAATTTATTACTAAAAAAGGCTCTGAGGTTTGTGCTAAATATATACATATAGAGAGAGGGAGAGACAGGAAGAGTGATGAGAGGAGAGAGAGAAAAGTGTTTTCCATCTGGGATGATGAGAAAGTTCTATACTCCCTCTTAAATTGGGGCTGACCTGTAATTCTAACCCCTAAGAGGTGCTACATTTCCAAATGGTGATTATGATTAGTCTGTTGTTTTTTTAAAGTATAGTTGACTTGGAATATTATATCAGTTTCAGGTGGGCAGCATAGTGATTCAGTATTTTTATAGATTATACTCCATTTAAAGTTATTACAAAATAACAGCTATAATTCCCTGTGCTGTGCAATATATCCTTGTTGCTTATCTATTTTATACATAATAGTTTGTACCTCTTAACTCCATACTCCTATCTTGCCCCTTCCCCTTTTCTCTCCCTATTGGTAACCACTAGTTTGTTTTCTATATCTGTAAGTCTGTAGCTGTTTTGTTATATACATTTGTTTTATTTTTTAGAGTCCACAAATAAGTGATATCATACAGTATTTGTCTTTCTCTGTCCAACTTGTTTCACTAAGCATAATATTCTCTAGGTCCATCCACATTGCTGCAAATGGCAGAATTTCATTCTTTTTTGTGGCTGAGTAATATTCCATTGTGTGTATGTATGTATGTGTGTGTGTGTGTGTATGTGTATATATATATATATATATATATATATATATATATATATAGGCATCTTCTTAAGCCAGTTGTCTGTTGATGGACGCGAGTTGCTTCTGTATCTTGGCTGTTGTAAATAGTGCTGCTGTGAACAATGGGGTGAATGTATCTTTTTGAATTAGTGTTCTTGTTTTTTCTGGGTGTATACCCAGGAATTGCTGGGTCATATGGTAGTTCTATTTTTAGTTTTTTGAGAAACCTCCATACTGTTTTCCATAGTGGCTGCACCAATTCACATTCCCACCAACAATGTACAATGGTTCCCTTTTCTCCACACCCTGGCCAACATTTGTTATTTGTAAACGTTTTGATGATAGCCATTCTGACGTGTGTGAGGTGATATCTCATTGTGGTTTTGACTTGCATTTCTCTAGTAATTAGTGATGTTGAGCACCTTTTCATGTGCTTGTTAGCCATCTGTATGTTTTCTTCAGAAAAATATTCTGGTGTTCTGTCCATTTTTGATTGGATTGTTTGTTTAGGGATTTTTTTGATATTAAGTTGTATGAGCTGTTTATATATTTTTAATAGTAACCCCTTGTCAATCATATCATTTGCAAATATTTTCTCCCCTTCAGTAGGTTGTCGTTGCATTTTGTTGAAGGTTTCCTTTGCTGTGCGAAAGCTTTTAAGTTTGATTAGGTCTCATTTGTTTATATTTGCTTTTATTTCTTTTGCTTTAGGAGACAGATCCAAAAAAGTATGCTATGTTTTATGTCAAAGAATGTTCTATCTATGTTCTCTTCTAGGAGTTTTATGGTTTCAGGTCTTATATTTAGGCCTTTAATCCATTTTGAGTTTATTTTTGTGTACGGTGTGGGGAAATGTTCTCATCTCCTTCTTTTACATGTAGCTGTTCAGTTTCCCCAGCACCACTTATTGAACAGACCGTCTTTTCTCCATTGTATATTCTTGCCTCCTTTGTTGTAGATTAATTGACCATAGGTGCATGGTTTTATTTCTGGGCTCTCAATTCTGTTCCACTGATCTATGTGTCTGTTTTTGTGCCAGTACCATGGTATTTTGATTACTGTAGTTTTGTAGTATCTGAAGTCAGGGAGCATGATACCTTCAGCTTTGTTTTTTTCTCAGGATTGCTTTGGCAATTCCATATACATTTTAGGATTATTTGTTGTAGTTCTATGGAAAATGTCATGGGTATTTTAATAGGTATTGCATTGAATCTGTTAATTGCTTTGGGTAGTATGGCCATTTTAACAATGTTAATTCTTCTAGTCCAAGAGCACAGGATATCTTTCCATATCTTTGTATCATCTTCAGTTTCCTTCATCAGTGTTTTATTTTTTTCAGAGTATAAATCTTTCACCTCCTTGGTTAAGTTTATTCCTAGATATTATTCTTTTTGATGTGATTTAAAACAGGATTCTTTTTTTTTTGCTTTCTCTTTCTGATAGTTCATTATTGGTGTATAGAAAGGCAACAGATTTCTATATATCAGTCTTGTAACCTGCAACTTTTCTGAATTCATTTATTAGTTCTAATAATTTTCTGGTGGAAATTTTAGAAAAAAATATTTTTTCTGTATATAAAGTATCATGTCATCTGCAAATAGTAATAGTTTTACTTCTTCATTTTCAATTTGGATGGCTTTTGTTTCTTTTTCTTGTCTGATTGCTGATCACAGTCTGTTTTATCACTTTGCTTGAGATACTGAAGCCATGTGCTAAGTCAGGTCCCACTTATTTCTTTTTATTGTGGTAAGAAAGAAGAGAAAAGACTGAAATAGAACTAGAAGTTCAATGTAAAGAGTAAAATTAATATATATTAAATGTATAAAGGATCCTACTTTACATTCTTTATAATTGTGATAGTAAGAATGAATAAATTCTCAGTATTCCCACCTGAGAAATGACAGATGTTCAGAATTTTATTTCTTTAAGACAGTATTAGTGGAATCTGAGTAGATATTTCAAATGACAGACACAACAGGAGGGGAAAACCATTTTGGTCACAGTCTCATGAACTTGTCAGTGGTAGAACTGCAGAAGAGAATCCAAGATTTTTGACATGTTTTTCTCAACCCTATCTGACATGGCACTAACTTGTTCTTTTAGAATATCTTTTTAAAAAATCTTTACAGAAGTTGAAAAAGTGAAACAAGACGGTTGTAAAACCTTCAAATAATACAGAAATGTACAGTGTGGGATGAGACTCCCCCATACCCCCCACCAGCTTATCCTGCTTTCTAAAAGTCCCTACTATTTACAGTTGGGTGTATATCTTTAGAGGCATTTATCTATGCAGATGCCAACACATATGCATTTAATCAGCTGAGAGACATTTAGTTATTTACAGTTTTTGTAATATTTGTAATATTACAAATATTACACAGCAAAGTGCCTTTTAACCCAAATAGTATAATATCTGTTAAAATGTAATTGGAAATGAATAATTAATTAGATATGATAAAAATGATTCCAGTCTGTACTTTTACATAAGTCTAAACAATTTACTAGACTGGATTGTTTAAAATGGTAGTTCAAAAACTAGAGCGATTTAAAAAGTTCAAAAACCAGAGTGATTTACTCTCCCTTAGCATTTAGAATCCATTCACAAAAATGATGTTTTTAGCTTTAGACTTACACAAATAGATGATCGACTGTCCAAGAGAGTAATTGACTTTCAAGGGAGAGATTGTCTTTACATATGCTTGCTTTCCAAAGGGGGCTGTCCTGGGCTGTCAATGTTAAAAAAGGCTCTTATTTCTCCCTATATTCTTTGGTTTTCCCAGTAATTAAAGAGACTATCATACTGGAAACCTGGAGGAGAAGTCAAGGTTAAAAAACAAATAAAGAGTGATTATGTCATTCTCTAAGGTGAGGTATAATAATTACAATTCTTTAGGGAAATATCTCAAATGTACTACACGCTTTTCTAGTGGAATAATTGCACCCTTGCAGTAAATGTGGAATGATGACCTGAACAAGATATTTTCAAAGAAACATGGCTAAAGGATAGTGCTTAAGAATAAACCGCCTTTTTGCTTGTGTATCACATAAATAATAATTTGAATTTTGTGAATGCTGAAATTGTTGCAGAAGTTTGATAGATGGTTCATTCTTGCCACTAAGCATTTGACATGCTAATTAATTATAAAGGTTCAAAGCCTACGATTATTTCTAATTTTTCTTTGGGTAGTAGGAAAGGAATTATTATCTCTGGTATTATGCGTTTGTATGTAAAATTTTAAAAGATAATCATAGTGTACAGTTCTGTGTACATGCGGATATACTACTGAATAATAAAAATAACAATTTACCTTGATTGAGTGATTACTATGTGCCTGCACTGCTCTGAGCAGTTAAACATTGAGTGATTCCAATAACCGTACTAGATATACCTATTATTATCCCACTTTACACATGAGGCATGGAAAGAGTAAGTATCCTGGCCAAGGACCCACAGCCAGTGAGTGGCCAAGCTGGCCTAGGTGTTGAGAGACTTTTCTGGTAGTGATAACAGATTTGCAATGAGCCAGCTCTTCACTCACATTCTTTTTTTGCTTTTTTTAAATTTATTTATCTTTATTTTTGGCTGTGTTGGGTCTTCGTTGCTGTGTGCAGGCTTTCTCTAGTTATGGCGAGCGGGGGCTACTCTTCGTTGCAGTGTGTGGGCTTCTCATTGTGGTGGCTTCTCTTGTTGCAGAGCACGGGCATGTGGGCTTCAGTAGTTGTGGCGCATGGGCTCAGTAGTTGTGGCTCGTTGGCTCTAGAGTGCAGGCTCAGTAGTTGTGGTGCACGGACTTAGTTGCTCTGCGACATGTGGGATCTTCCTGGACCAGGGCTTGAACCCGTGTCCCCTGCATTGGCAGGTGGATTCTTAACCATTGCACCGCCAGGGAAGCCCCTTCACCCACATTCTTGACCAGACCCTTCTGTGGCCAGTGAATCGCAGTTTTTCTCTACTGGTGAAAAATTTGAAATATAATTGTATGTAGACAGTGCTGATAAATTATTGAAGTTAGAGAATCCTAAATATGTTTTAAAACTTATGTCTAATACTAAAAACATACAAGTGTTATAGTGAAGTGCATGTATAAATTTACAAATAAATTTTAAAAATTTAAAAATTTGTTAATATGGAGTTATCTTTGCCACTTTTAATTATAGTACATGTAACAAAAAGGTTTATGTCTTTTGTGCCAACCAAACTTCATTCTCTATTATATAGAAATTAGGCATAAAATAATAAAATATATTTTTAAAAATCTATGCTTTCACTAAGTTATATTCTAAATTTCTGTACCACCTAATAAGTATCTTTCTGCACTTGTGTTAAATTTTACCTCAAATATTAAATTTTCCTTCATTGCTTCATTGGTGGTTAGTTCCTTTCCCTTGGTGTTTTCCTAATACTAAACAAAAACTTTAAAAATATTTACAAAATGTCATTTTATTTCTTATGAAATATTTTGTATTTTTAAAGTCAAACATATATTGGGAAGCATGATAAATAAAAGTTAGATTTTAGAGTAATTGACATAGTATTTTGAAATATTAGGAAGATTTCTTAGGGAAATTGAAAAAGACATGATTTTTCTAAATTGGAATTATTTTATTTTTCTTGTCAAATTCAAGGCTTGCTTTTAAATTCAAAGGATCTGTTCTTCTTGCTTCTAGAGCCCAAGTAAGATATATGCAATGATTATCTGTTAATTACTTTGGTCTACTGGATACTTTTTCAGCTTCTCAACTCTTCTTGCAACAAAAATAAGGATGTGTCTAATCAAATCTTAAGGGTTATAAATAACTCTACTGGATCAACTTAAACTCTTTATTTTTCTTTTTTTCTTTTTTTTACTAAGTTCTATCTTCCTGTCTTCTTTTCCAAGATGTTTCAGCATTCTTACCTTCATTCACTGTGCATCCCCACCACTATCTCCATTTTGTAAACCCCTTACTTTTTGATTAAAAGCCATAACCTCCACTGTGGAGAAGGTTTGCAGGGGATGTTAGGGTGTTTTGATTAATTGAACTTCTCAGTTAGTTGAGGGCTAATTAAAAAATAACTTTTATTGCAACCCAGGTTTGAAGTTGTTTTAAATGCATTTTCATCTCCCCTTGGAAACTATATACTGAATATAAGCATAAAGGTTAATAATTGTGGGGTCAGACAATATTGTATTTTAGACCTTCACCACCTCCTGTCTCTTGTGTAACCCATGGCAAGCCCCAGGTGTCTCATTATTAAAGAGAGGATGAAGCTAGCACCTGACTCAGGGCTGCTGGGATGATTAAACGAAGTAATCCGTCTAAAGGGCTTAGCATCCTGACCAATGCATAGTAAAAGTCCAGTAAATTATAGATGTTTTTATTGCTGTCAGTGACCATTAGCTTTGTTCCTGTGGATTATTCTACCTGATGGAGAAGTTAATGTATGTATGCATGCATGCATACATTATGTCAATCAGTAAATAATAGCTGATAAAATTCATAACATACCCTATCACATCCTACATGGAAAATACTTTATTATAATGCCTGCAAAATGTCACTCACTGACCTCGTATCTTGTTTTATGAAGCAAGAAATTATTCATATTCCATGGCAATTGATGTATATGCATATTTCTTTTTTATTGTTATGGATATTATATAAGGATGTAATGAAACATTAGCAAGCAAAAACTAAGCTGAAGTCTATATTTTTAATTTATACTTTAAAATCTTCTCTTTAGTCAATATATTAGATAATCCTCAGAACATTGCAAATAGTTTTCTGTATTGCCATATGGTCAATTTGTTACCCAGTCTGTAAAATCTTTTTCCACGTCTGGAACAAAATTATATTTGATTTTAGGAGCTTGTTTAACTAGATAAGGAGATGAAATAGAGATATATACCTCTTCTCAATCTGATTTTTTAAATGTAATTAAGCATGAATATCTGGTGTTGCACAGAAAAATGTCCCTAAAATTAGCTGTGGTGTATAATGAGTTAATGTGATCTTGACCACACAAGGACAGAATTATATACATTGAAAATTTTTGAGGCTTGATTTTTTTTTAAAAAATAGATTTTAGAAAGACAAGGCTTTTAAATGTGAGATTAAAATCACTCACTTTTTTCACTACCCTAAAAAACTGACCATTTTTCTTTTTGCATAATACTATCTGTATTGGTATATGTCAAAATATAGTTCTAATGAGACTGTACATGCTATCTTGTATTCTGTTTTCATTTAATATTAATATCACTGTAATGTAATTATTATTTTAAATATCTGCATTCTGGCATAACATGTTTATGTTCCATAATTTATTAAACCATTTCCTTAATGTTCGATCTTTATGTAGTTATAAACTTTTAAATCAATTAGCGAGCAGTTAACTTTATAGTGCCTGTCTCTTTTATATTGAATTAGAATAAATACTTATGAGTAGTTATCATGTAAATGAGTATAACTACTAATAAAGGTTTTACTACATTTTACCATATTTCTAAAAGTGCTGTAATGTTTTCCTGAACCACCAATAGTGAATTGCTTTGCCTACATTGGGTGTTATATTTTTTTGCAGCTTAGGAGTGTAAAATGGCATTTAAAGGTACTCTAATTTTGTTGATAGGGAATAAAAACTTCAGTTTTCTTTCGACTTCTCCTTGGGTGAACTGTTTATCCAGCAGCACTGCCACCTTCAGAGCTCTCATTTCCTCAGTCCTTTGTCATGTGCCAGGCTTCGTGCTAATGCTCCCAACAGCCCTGTGAACTAAGAATTCTTATGTCCTCATTTTACAGATGAGGAAGCTGAGGCTTAAAGAGGAGTTAGTTACTCAAAGTTACCCAGCTAATAAATAGTAATTAGAGGTTGGCCATCAAGCCCTAGGATTCCAGAGTTAAAACCCTAAACTCCTCCTCCATATCGTACAGATTTTGACATTGGTTACATTTAATGCAAGTATTTCTATCAGTCTTTGTCTTTTTGGTTTTGTTCTTATTCTACTGTGTAAATGTTTAATTGTGGTTTCTTTTTGGAAATCATGATCTTTTTCTTGGTGTCTGTTGCTTCAAAGCTGAAAAAGTTATCATCCTTGTACATATCTGATATGCCACATTTTTGCCAGTCTACAATTTAAATTATTGTATTTACTTAAGCTTTTTAGTTTCCTCTGCAGTTTATTTTGGTGCATTTTAACTCCCCCACCTAAGATAATATTTTAAATACTCCTTCCTTGTTCTTTGTCTTAGAAATAAAAATTTATAAGCTATTAGTTTATATGTATATCTCTCTGTCTCTATATTTTGGCTATTTCTTAACTCTCCATTTTTTTCCCTTGCTCTGTATTTGTCACATTTCTTTTTCTGGTGATTGGTTGTGATTTCGGCATACGTAGACGAATGTGTCAGTTTACTACACAGTTCATCATTGCTTTTGGAACTCTCTTGCTTGGTCATGGTGAATTAGAATCCTGGACCTTTTTGTTATTTTAGCTCTACCACAGTAATTGTAGAGCCAGAAGACCACAGGATGGATTAACATGTCATAGACAAAATTCTACCATCTACCTTCCATCTAAGATGGCAGCTTTTCTCAATAGGAATGAGGCATGAATCACAGGGCATCTGTGGCCTGGACACCCCTTACCTGGTCTTTGCTTGTTTTAAATAAGGACCATGGTGGGAGGGATAAGAACAGACGTTTGAGAGTGCACTGCGCCAAGGGTAACACAAGACCTTGGGCTGGGTGGGTTTGGTTTGTTTGCAAAGATAAGTTCAGTTCTTCAGTGCCTCACTTTTCATAAAGTGAGCATAAAGGCCACATAATGTGTTATTTTAATTCTATTTAAAAAAACTAAGATCATAAGGGATACAGTATTGTAAGTTTCTTAGGGAATCTCCTATGATTTTATATGGTTTAACCTCAATTTGTGTATTTTGCATTATCACGATTAAGATCATTGAATTGTTGTGCAGGATTATTGCATGACTGTTTCGTTTGTAAAATTAAGCTATTGGAGGTGTAAACTGAGAATACTTGTTGAATTTGAAACCTGTCTCTACTCCCTAGCCTGTCTAGACCTGCTCTCTACCGCCACCCTTCCAACCAAACCCAATTCTGGAAACCTTGCTGAATAACATCAATCCTGGTTCTAGGTTTTCTTAAAGAAGTTTCAGGGGTTTTACAGCATGTCATTGAGCAAAATATCCTAAAATTCTAGTTCATTCATCCATCTTCCCAAAGGGTTTGCCTAGTCTTGCCCCTCTTTGTTCACCATTCATGTTTATTTCTATCATATCCTCCTTCTGTGTCTCAATTTCTCCCCACCCCAGTCCCACCTTCCTTTCTTTTTTTTTTTTCTTTTCATTTTTTTAAACATCTTTATTGGAGTATAATTGCTTTACAATGCTGTGTTAGTTTCTGCTGTATAACAAACTGAATCAGCTATACATATACATACATCCCTATAGCTCCTCCCTCTTGTGTCTCCCTCCCACCCTCACTAACCCACCTCTCTAGGTGGACACAAAGCACTGAGCTGATCTCCCTGTGCTATGCGGCTGCTTCCCACTAGCTATCTATCTTACATTTGGTAGTGTATATATGTCCATGCCACTCTCTCACTTCATCCCAGCTTATCCTTCCCCCTCCCCATGTCCTCAAGTCCATTCTCTACGTCTGGGTCTTTATGCCTGTACTGCCCCTAGGTTCTTCAGAACCTTTTTTTTTTTTTAGATTCCATGTATATGTGTTAGCATATAGTATTTGTTTTTCTCTTTCTGACTTACTTCACTCTGTATGACAGTCTCTAGGTCCATCCACCTCACTACAAATAACTCAATTTCGTTTATTTTTATGGCTGAGTAATATTCCATTGTATATATGTGCCACATCTTCTTTATCCATTCATCTGTCGATGGACGTTTAGGTTGTTTCCATGTCCTGGCTATTGTAAATAGAGCTGCAAAAACACTGTGGTACATGACTCTTTTTGAATTCTGTTTTTTCTCAGGGTATATGCCCAGTAGTGGGATTGCTGGGTCATATGGTAGTTCTATTTTTAGCTTTTTAAGGAACCTCCATACTGTTCTCCATAGTGGCTGTATCAATTTCCATTCCCACCAACAGTGCAAGAGACTTCCCTTTTCTCCACACCCTCTCCAGCATTTATTGTCTGTAGATATTATGATAATGGCCATTCTGACCAGTG
The DNA here is from genome assembly GCF_965194805.1 of Balaenoptera borealis. NCBI lineage: Eukaryota > Metazoa > Chordata > Mammalia > Artiodactyla > Balaenopteridae > Balaenoptera > Balaenoptera borealis. The sequence continues at coordinate 45,787,388 of NC_138871.1, read as the reverse complement.
TGAGGTGATACCTTGATACCTCATTGTAGTTTTGATTTGCATTTCTCTAATGATTAGTGATGTTGAGCATCCTTTCATGTATTTGTTGGCAATCTGTATATCTTCTTTGGAGAAATGTCTATTTAGGTCTTCTGCCCATTTTTGGATTGGATTGTTTGTTTTTTTGATATTGAGCTGCATAACCTGCTTGTATATTTTGGAGATTAATCCTTTGTCAGTTGCTTCATTTGCAAATATTTTCTTCCATTCTGAGGGTTGTCTTTTCATATTCTTTATGGTTTCCTTTGCTGTGCAAAAGCTTTTAAGTTTCATTAGGTCCCATTTGTTTTTTTGTTTTTGTTTTTATTTCCATTTCTCTAGGAGGTGGGTCAAAAAGGATCTTGTTGTGATTTATGTTGTAAAGTGTTCTGCCTATGTTTTTCTCTAAGAGTTTTATAGTGTCTGGCCTTATGTTTAGGTCTTTAATCCATTTTGAGTATATTTTTGTGTATGGTGTTAGGGAGTGTTCTAATTTCATTCTTTTACATGTAGCTGTCCAGTTTTCCCAGCACCATTTATTGAAGAGGCTGTCATTTCTCCATTGTATATTCTTGCCTCCTTTATCAAAGATAAGGTGACCATATGTGTGTAGGTTTATCTCTGGGCTTTCTATCCTGTCCCATTGATCTATATTTCTGTTTTTGTGCCAGTACCATATTGTCTTGATTACTGTAGCTTTGTAGTATTGTCTGAAGTCCGGAAGCCTGATTCCTCCAGCTCCGTTTTTCTTTCTCAAGGTTGTTTTGGCTATTTGGGGTCTTTTGTGTTTCCATACAAATTGTGCAATTTTTTGTTCTAGTTCTGTGAAAAATGCCAGTGGTAGTTTGATAGGGATTGCATTGAATCTGTAGATTGCTTTGGGTAGTATAGTCATTTTCACAATGTTGACTCTTCCAATCCAAGAACACGGTATATCTCTCCATCTGTTTGTATCATCTTTAATTTCTTTCATCAGTGTCTTCTAGTTTTCTGAATACAGGTCTTTTGTCTCCTTAGGTAGGTTTATTCCTAAGTATTTTATTCTTTTTGTTGCAGTGGTAAATAGGAGTGCTCCCTTAATTTCTCTTTCAGATTTTTCATCATTAGTGTATAGGAATGTGAGAAATTTCTGTGCATTACTTTTGTATCCTGCAACTTTACCAAATTCATTGATTAGCTCTAGTAGTTTTCTGGTAGCATCTTTAGGATTCTCTATGTATAGTATCATGTCATCTGCAAATATTGACAGTTTTACTTCTTCTTTTCTGATTTGGATTACTTTTATTTCTTTTTCTTCTCTGATTGCCGTGGCTAAAGCTTCCAAAACTATGTTGAATAATAGTGGTGAGAGTGGGCAGCCTTGTCTTCTTCCTAATCTTAGTGGAAATGGTTTCAGTTTTTCGACACTGAGAACAATGTTGGCTGTGGGTTTGTCATATATGGTGTTTATTATGTTGAAGCAAGTTCCCTCTACGCCTACTTTCTGGAGGATTTTTACCATAAATGGGTGTTGAATTTTGTTGAAAGCTTTTTCTGCATCTATTGAGATGATCATATGGTTTTTATCCTTCAGTTTGTTAATATGATTTATCACATTGATTGATTTGCATATATTGAAGAATCCTTGCATCCCTGGGATAAATCCCACTTGATCATGGTGTATGATCCTTTTAATGTGCTGTTGGATTCTGTTTGCTAGTATTTTATTGAGGATATTTGCATCTATGTTCATCAGTGATATTGGCCTGTAGTTTTCTTTCTTTGTGACATCTTTGTCTGGTTTTGGTATCAGGGTGATGGTGGCCTCGTAGAATGAGTTTGGGAGTGTTCCTCCCTCTGCTATATTCTGGAAGAGTTTGTGAAGGATAGATGTTAGCTCTTCTCTAAATGTTTGATAGAATTTGGTCCTGGGCTTTTGTTTGTTGGAAGATTTTTAATGACAGTCTCAATTTCAGTGCTTGTGATTGGTCGGTTTATATTTTCTGTTTCTTCCTGGTTCAGTCTCAGAAGGTAGTGCTTTTCTAAGAATTTGTCCATTTCTTCCAGGTTGTCCATTTTATTGGCATAGAGTTGCTTGTAGTAATCTCTCATGATCCTTTGTATTTCTACAGTGTCAGTTGTTACTTCTTCTTTTTCATTTCTAATTCTCTTGATTTGAGTCTTCTCCCTTTTTTTCTGGATGAGTCTGGCTAATGGTTTATCAATTTTGTTTATCTTCTCAAAGAACCAGCTTTTAGTTTTATTGATCTTTGCTCTTGTTTCCTTCATTTCTTTTTCATTTATTTCTGATCTGATCTTTATGATTTCTTTCCTTCTGCTAACTTTGGGGTTTTTTTGTTCTTCTTTCTCTAGTTGCTTTAGGTGTAAGGTTAGGTTGTTTATTTGAGATGTTTCTTGATTCCTGAGGTAGGATTGTATTGCTATAAACTTCCCTCTTAGAACTGCTTTTGCTGCGTCCCATAGGTTTTGGGTTGTCGTGTTTATATTGTCATTTGTTTCTAGGTATTTTCTGATTTCCTCTTTGATTTCTTCAGTGAGCTCTTGGTTATTTAATAATGTATTGTTTAGCCTCCATGTGTTTGTTTTTTTTGCAGTTTTTTTCCTGTAATTGATATCTAGTTTCATAGCGTTGTGATCAGAAAACATATTGGATACCATTTCAATTTTCTTAAATTTACCAAGACTTGATTTGTTATGCAAGATACGCTCTATCCTGGAGAATGTTCCATGAGCACTTGAGAAGAAAGTGTAATCTGCTGTTTTTGGATGGAATGTCCTATAAATATCAATTAAGTCCATCTTGTTTAATGTATCATTTAAAGCTTGTGTTTCCTTATTTATTTGCATTTTGGTTGGTCTGTCCAGTGGTGAAAGTGGGGTGTTACAGTCCCGTGCTATGACTGTGTTACTGTCGATTTCCTCTTTTATTGCTGTTAGCATTTGCCTTATGTATTGACTTGGTCCTATGTTGGGTGCATAAATATTTACAATTGTCATATCTTCTTCTTGGATTGATCCCTTGATCGTTATGTAGTGTCCTTCTTTGTCTCTTGTAATAGTCTTTATTTTAAAGTCTGTTTTGTCTGATATGAGAATTGCTACTCCATTTTTCTTTTGATTTCCATTTATATGGAATATCGTTTTCCATCCCCTCACTTTCAGTCTGTATGTGTCCCTGGGTCTGAAGTGGGTCTCTTGTAGACAGTATATATATGGGTCTTGTTTTTGTATTCATTCAGCCAGTCTATGTCTTTTGGTTGGAGCATTTAATCCATTTACATTTAAGGTAGTTATCAATATGTATGTTCCTATTCCCATTTTCTTAATTGTTTTGGGTTTGTTATTGTAGATCTTTTCCTTCTCTTGTGTTTCCTGCCCAGAGAAGTTTCTTTAGCATTTGCTGTAGAGCTGGTTTTGTGGTGCTGAATTCTCTTAGCTTTTGCTTGTCTGTAAAGGTTTTAATTTCTCTGTCAAATCTGAATGACATCCTTGCTGGGTAGAGTAATCTTGGTTGTAGGTTTTTCCCTTTCATCACTTTAAATATGTCCTGCCACTCCCTTCTGCCTTGCAGAGTTTCTGCTGAAAGATCAGCTGCTAACCTCATGGGGATTCCCTTGTATGTTATCTGTGGCTTTTCCCTTGCTGCTGTTAATATTTTTTCTTTGTATTTAATTTTTGATAGTTTGATTAATATGTGTCTTGGCATGTTTCTCCTTGGATTTATCCTGTATGGGACTCTCTGCACTTCCTGGGCTTGATTGACTATTTCCTTACCCATAATAGGGAAATTTTCAACTATAATCTCTTCAACTATTTTCTCAGTCCCTTTTTTTTCTCTTCTTCTTCTGGGACCCCTATAATTCGAATGTTGGTGTGTTTAATGTTGTCCCAGAGGTCTCTGAGATTGTCCTCAATTCTTTTCATTCTTTTTTCTTTATTCTGCTCTGTGGTAGTTATTTCCACTATTTTATCTTCCAGGTCACTTACCCATTCTTCTGCCTCAGTTATTCTGCTATTGATTCCTTCTAGAGTATTTTAAATTTCATTTATTGTATTTTTCATCATTGTTTGTTTGCTCTTTAGTTCTTCTGGGTCCTTGTTAAACATTTTTTATATTTTCTCCATTCTATTTCCAAGAATTTGGATCATCTTTACTATCATTACTCTGAATTCTTTTTCAGGTAGACTGCCTATTTCCTCTTCATTATTTTGACCTGGTGGATTTTTAACCTTGCTCCTTCATCTGCTGTGTATTTCTCTGTGTTCTCATTTTGCTTAACTTACTGTGTTTGGGGTCTCCTTTTCACAGGCTGCAGGTTCTTAGTTCCTGTTGTTTTTGGTATCTGCCCCCAGTGGGTAAGGTTGGTTCAGTGGGTTGTGTAGGCTTCCTGGTGGAGGGGACTGGTGCCTGAGTTCTGGTGGATGAGGCTGGATCTTGTCTTTCTGGTGGGCAGGAAAGGTGGTGTGTTTTGGGGTGTCTGTGAACTTACTATGATTTTCGGCAGCCTCTCTGCTAATGGGTGGGTTTGTGTTCCTGTCTTGCTAGTTGTTTGGCATAGGGCGTCTAGCACTGTAGCTTGCTGGTCGTTGAGTGGAGCTGGGTCTTAGCATTGAGATGGAGATCTCTGGGAGAGCTTTAGCCATTTTATATTACATGGGGCTGCGAGGTCTCTGGTGGACCAGTGTCCTGAACTCGGGTGTCCCACCTCAGAGACTCAGGCCTGACACCCCGCCAGAGCACCAAGACCATGTCAGCCACAAGTCTCTGTGGCATAAATTACAGTTCCCCAGAGGTCAACTCACAAAGCCTGTTTTGCGACTTCCCTGGCACTCCAGTGGTTAAAACTCCACACTTCCACTGCAGGGGGTGCGGGTTCAATCCCTGGTCGAGGAACTAGGATCTCGCATGTTGGTCTTGGAGCTCATCAGCTCGTCCAGATGCATATTTCTGTTCCACCAAGGAAAAAGCATAGGTTGGCAGCCAGTGCTGAGTAGGGGAGAAACAGGGGGGATCCCCAAACCAAATGGTTTTGGCAGGTGCTCGGAACATCCCCCCAAACCCCCCTCCTGGGGACAGTGAGCCAGGAGCAGCGGCTCCTCATAGCCACCCCTGTGAGTTTTCATCCCACCTTCCTTTCTTTCCCTTTATTTTTACTTCTTCCCTGCAACTCTTTCCTGACTCATGACCCTCCCTGCTGGGTGCAGCCCCTTGGGAAGTACAGTCTGGTTTCCAGCTTTACCTGCTTTTTCTCTCAGGAGATACAGAGCAAAAATCCTAGTTAATAAAATCCTCTGCCTTGTTACAGGAGGTGACGAAGAACAGTAATGAATATTCAAGGGGCCTTGGTCTTATAAGCAATTGACCCACACAAGTCAGTTTCTTCAGGAAGAGGCCAGGGCGGTTGTGACCAGGAGCATCAGTAGGAGAGACAAAATGGCCAGGCCTGGGCAGCAGCACAGGGAATGCTGGGTATGGTTAGGGGTGACAGGGGATGGAGGGGCTGTCCAGAGAGCTATGGTGAAAGAGTTAACTGAGAGCATCCATTGTAGAGAAACTTATGTTTTCTCTGGTATAATCAACTTGGGGTACCCCAGGGCTGGCAGTAGAGAGGATGAGATGACTGTACCTTGTGGCTCCTCTGCTTTCCCTAGAAGATTTCTCTCTGCTCTATCTTCAAGAAGGGCTCCTCCAGCTTTAAGTCTTTGGTTCCAGCCCTCCTTAGCTGCTCTTGTCTTAATCTCCCTAGCTTCAGCAGAGAATGCCCTGGACTGAGGTCTCAGAGTTCTTGGCCTCAAAGAGAATCAACTCTAGGTGCTATAAACAGAGAAGTAAAGGGTATTGGGAGTTCATTGAATCTCTAGGAGAGCCAGAGACCACACAGCCCAGAACAGTGCCCAGCCATAGGGGGCTCCCTAATTCAGGTGCTGTACTGCACCCCTATCCAGCCCTGCAGTATGTTCTGGTGAAAGAAGAGTCAGCTGTGCCCTCTCAGAGGGTCAGTGAACAGTTCACACAAGATAAAATCCACAACACACATCTCAAGAGTCTTTGGGTTCCTTCCTCTCCATTATACTAGGGAGTTTCTGGCAAATAGTGTAGTTCACCATTGAGTCCACATTTCAGTGAAGAAATGGAGCAAACAATTAGAATGACTCCTAGTTGCTTGAGCTTCCATATTGAGTCCAGAAGACCTGTTAAGACAGTTGATCTATAAAGCCTAAGTTAAAATCATGTTCTTCCTTTTCCTCAGATTCCCACATAGATTCCCCAAGTTTATACGGGCTGAGTGAAATTTGACAAACTTATAAAGTTTGTAAGTTTGCAAAATATTGCCATTCTTTTGTTGTGTTAGCCTTTTCTCTCTGGTTTGACCTTTTTTTTTGGCCCCCAGTGCAGCTGGTATCTGATTCTGATTATGGGTCTGGAAACAAGGGGGCAGGTGGAAATGGAACATGAGAAGACAGGTTCCCCTTGTAAGGTAGGTGCCTCAGGTGTGCTCTTACCTTGTCCCCAAACAAGGCAGGTACTGCCAGTGGAGACTCAGCAGGGCTCCAAGGAGTCACGGATTGTGGATAGCGGGGAGAGGGCATTGGAGGAGGCCATTTAGAGGCTGGTAGTGTTCAAATTGACAAATGCTGTCATTTTCTCATCAGTATCCTAACTTATATTAAAAATGTGGCTCTCCCATGGTCTGGGCCTTGTCAGTGAGAGAGATGAAAGAGAGAAATAAAATTTTATTTGTACCTAGATGTCAGGTTTTATAAGAATTTCAAGCATATTTGTATTTTAAGAAGGAACCAGAGGAAGACTAAATTGTGAAAGGACTGTGAAGCCATACAGACCCTAATCTGAATCCTGGCTCTGCCACATGTAGGCTTTGTGACCTTGGGCAAGTTCCTTAACCTTTCTGAGTCTCAGTATACTTGGGTGTAGGGGGGGATAAGTATTCTTATTCCACTGGATTGTTCTTGAGGATTAAATGAGATCATGTGTAAAGTAACACATATTGATCTATAAATAGTAGATAATACTCATTCAATGATTAATAAATGCTTACAGAATTTAATGCAATCTTTAACAATAAAGTGGAGCAACTTTCTGATGAGGAGCTTAGAGTCACATGTGTGTAGCTGTCTTTTGACCTGCAGGCTTTCTTGAGGTCTCCAATTCAGATTTTATAGGAGAAAGTTTGCTTCACCTGTCTAAGGTAGCCTGAGTGTTTAAATGTCTTTGAAAGTTAGAAAAACGATCAAACAAAATTTTTCACTAAAGTAACTGGTTATTTGGCTGGTTTTCCTAGTTTGTAGAGTCTAACAGACTGGTAGACTAGTCATGATATTGGAAATTCCTAAAGGTGTTATTTCTGTACTTGCTTGGTTGGAAAGTGGTGATGAACATTAATTGGCTTTTAAAAAAAATAGGACCAAACTTTTTAAAACATCTATTTCAGAAGCTGAAAATTTAATTCTCCTGAAGTTTTAATAACCCTTCCATTTTTAATATCCGTTAGTCAATAAGTACAAAGAGAACTTTAGAATAAAGAATCTCTACAAGTATAGACTGATTTCTCTGGCTCTTGGACACATAAGTTAGAGCAAGCTTCAGGGTGTGTGTGGGGGGGGGAGGGGCGGTGTTTCACCTCCTTTTGCAAAGCTATATACACATTTGTCTTATATTATTTTTAAATGATGAAAAATGTAAAGATAACCTGTGCACTATTTGCTTGAAGAAGGTTTTCCCAAAATATTGAATAGATAATAATAGTAATTTATATATCTTAAAACTCATTAATTACTAGTGGTCTTATGTAGTAAAGATTGAATAGTGGGTAGTTATTTCTAATGAGCCAGTTAAAAAATTGGATAATTTGCTGTGTGTACAATGGCAAGTCACCCATTTTATAATAATATTTTATCTCTCACAGTTTTTCCACATGTATATATATTGTTTTTGTTGATATATTACTGAGTTAATTAGGTTAAAATTTTTATATTGTGCCCAAGAGAATGTTTGGATAATTAATTTCAGATTTACCGTTGGGGGTAAAAAGCATCTTAACTGTGAGTTGTGCTCTGAATAATAGAAGAAATTTCTGATGAGTGGAAATCATAAATGACATTTACGTGCTATCCACTCTTAATCTGTGTATGCCCTACCATTTCTGTTCTTTATTGTCACCACCCATTTCAAAGCTAGAGGGCCTATTCTTATCTTGTATCATGATATTTAAATATGAACATTTGGGAACCAAGGACATAAATTCTAATGCACTTGGATGCAAAATCGAAATTGGTTATATTTTAAAAATACTTAGCACCAGGATCCTGTGGTTGATCAGTCACATCCATGTCAGTATCAGGACTCCATAATATGTGATACATATTTGTAATTTACTTTTTAAACTTGAAAACATAAACATTAGCCACAGGCCTAAGTTATTGCATTGCCACCAGCATTTCTTCTGAATAAACATTACAAAATAAAATAGGTATAGACATACATTCAGAGTGGGGTATAAAGTTTTCAACTTTATTTTCTGCTTCTCCTGAGTTGTGTATGAGAACACAGATGATATGATGAGTGAACGCCTGATCAGAAGGTGCTATAGACTGTATGTTTGTGTCCCCCACAAATTCAAGTGCTGGAACCAAATCCCCAGTGGGTTGGTATTAGGAGATGGGACCTCTGGAAGGTGATTAGGTCGTGAGGGTGGGGCCATCATGAATGAGATTAGCTCTCTTATAGTCACACCTGTAGTCCCACTGCGTGTTCATTCAGGAGGGTCTTTTTCTCATCTCCTTTCAAGATAGTTTATCAGGAAGATGTCCACATTCTTTCCAGTTAGGGATTTCATTTGTGGTTTGCCAAGATGAGAATGAGTACAAGTTTTTGGGTTTTTTTTTAACTGAACTCTATGCACCTTCAAAATTAAAAGAAATCCAGCAGTACTCCCCCACTTTGTACCTGTGATACAAGATTATTCCTCCCTGGTTGAGTTCTCTAACAATAGAGAACTCGGTTGATTGATTTCCCCCCACTTCTAGTTCTAGTCAGTGCATTTTATAATTAGAAGGAAGAATTGCTGAGGTGCTGTAATAAAATATTTACCTTAAACAAACAAAAAGCCACACAGCTACCCCTTTTGTTCCTCTCTATGTCCCTAGATAAACATTATACCTGCCATGTTGGCCTGTGTGCTAGAGCCATTGAGAATTTAATATTTATATATGTAGGAAAAGAAAGCTTCTCTCTGCTTCCCTTCCCGGTTCTTTAGTTGGTCTAATGATTTAATTGAAATAAAACAGATTACCAGGAGAAAAACAAATTTAAATTTGTATGTACAAGAGCTCATAGAAATATGAGACTCAAAGAATTGACCAAAGCAGGCAGCTTTTATACCTTTTAGACAAAGAAATAATAGATTTGTGAAGAATTAGCAAAACGAAGGGGTTTGGGCTTAGGGCAGCTAATTAATGAAGAAGTAACAAGGTTTGTTTAAACAGCATTCTCGACCCTCAGTTCCCCATCTCTGGTGATAAGGATGCCTCCCTGCCAGATGCAGGGAGGGTACCCCTCACATGGGAAATATATTTGCTGCTTTCAGTGGGACAAAGGAGGGTCACAGTACTGTTCTTGTTCTGGCTGTTTCTTAAGTAACTTTAACTTAAAATAATCCCTATGCCATATTATGGGATGGTGTATTCTGTTTGCATTCGTGTAACAAAATTATATGAGAAGTTCCATACTTTCCACCCCTCTATTCACCTTCCCCTTGTGGGGTCCAGCCCTGGGCTCTACCATGAAGTAGCTGTGCTCTTGGGCAAGTGATTTCTCCTCTCTGGCTTTTGTTTTCTTCTAATCTGTGAACTGAGAGAGTGGGATGAGATTATATTTGAGTTTCCTTTTAGTTCTGATTCTAGGAAGAAGTGATATGTCTTCTTTGACTCAGAAAATCCCAACATTTCTTTAAGATTTATTGTATCATTTATTACAGTGAGCTCCTCTTTAGAAGCTTCCACATAAGCAAATATCAGAATGCACCATGACCTCCTAAAGTCATCCCTGTTCTCTTCAACAAGCTTTTTAAAGTTCAGAAATGTGATTTGAAGGAAGAGTAATAGAAGGAAGTATAAATTACAGCACCATTGGGAATACATTTATCTTAAAACCGTGTATTTCCTTATTGCTTTTCAACATCTAATATTTCCTCTTATTTCCGTTGTGTTGGGCACAATGAAAAATAGATCTTGATACATTTTGTCCCTTCACTTCTAGCCTACTTTGTTAATGTCCCTTGGGCTATCTCTTAAAGTATTGGTGCCAGTTTCTCTTTTTAGTAACTTATTATGCAGATCTTTGGGGATGACTGTCAAAGTGCTTAATAAAAACTTGATATCTAAGCTAACTCTTGATTTGGGGCTTTGAATAAATATCTGGTGACCCAGCAATACTACTCCTAGATATTTACTCAAGTGAAATTAAAACTTATGTTCACACAAAAACCTGTATAGAAATATTTATAGCAGCTGTATTGGTAATTGCCAAATACAAGGGGAGCGGTTGACTAAAAAGAGGCACAGACAGAACTGGTGGGGGGATGATAGAACTGTTATATATCTTGATTGCAGTGGTGGTGGTTACCTGACCACAGATGTTTGTCAAAACTCATGGAACTGTACACTAAAAAAGGGTAAATTTTCCTTTACGTAAATTATAGCTCAATTTTTAAAAAATGAAAAACATTACTGTTCAAAGAAAGTATCTGGAAAGAAATAAATATTTCAAATATTTATTGAAGTATTTTTTAATACTTAATATTCCATTGGGCACTTTGGGATAAAATAGAAATATAGATGTTATATAAATATAAGACATTGTTCACAAGGACCTTATACTTTATTTAAGAGATAGAAATTTAGGATTTTTAAAAGACATGTTATTAGAACACAAAGGTGTTTGGAAGCAGTCTTTTTTTTTTTAACAGACAACTGAAGAGATCACTCAAGATATAAACAGTTTTAAAGTATGGCATCTGGATTATTTTATATCTTGATTTAAATTTTTTAATCTTTCAATTCTTGGGGGACAGGAGAGGGGAGGAGAATCAAATCATAAAATAAGTAATAAAACAAAGATTAACCTTGTTTTTCTGAAAGGATACAAGGTAAATACTTATGAATTGATTTTTGGTCCCAGCATATAATAAAAACTACTTTAAATTTGTTTGTTTATAATTAAAGTATAATTGACATACAATATCATATTAATTTCAGGTGTACAGCATAGTGATTTGATATTTATATACATTTCAAAATGGTCATCATGATAAGACTAGGTACCATCTGTCACCATACAAAATTATTACAATATTATTGTTTATATTCCCTATGCTGTACATTATATCCCCATGACTTATTTATTTTACAGCTGAAAGTTTGTACCTCTTAATATCCTTCACCTATACACCCCTCCCAACCATTTCTTCTCTAGCAATTACCAGTTTTTTTCTCTGTATCTATGAGTCTGTTTCTGTTTTGTTTGTTCCTTTGTTTTGTTTTTTAGATTCCACATATAAGTGAAATCATACTTTCTTTACTTTTCTCTGTCTGATTTATTTCACTTAGCATAGTACCGTCAAGGTCCATCCATGCTGTTACAAATGGCAAGAGGTCACTTTTTTATGGCTGAGTAACATTCTACTGTGTGTATATATATATATATACTTTATCTTCTTTATTCATTCATTTACTGACAGGCACTTAGGTCTCTTCCATATCTTGGCTATTGTGAATAATGTTGCAATGAACATAGGCATACATATATTTTTTTGAATTAGTGTTTTTGTTTTCTTTGGAATAATACCCAGAATTGGAATTGCTGTGTTGTATGGTAGTTCTATTTTTAGTTTTTTAAGGAACCTCCATACTGTTCTCCATAGTGGCTGCATCAATGTACATTCCCACCAACAGTGCATGAGGGTTCCCCTTTCTCCACATCCTCACCAACACTTGTTATTTAATAAAAGCTACTTTTGATCATCTTCATTTCAAAGAACATTTGTATTATGAAAGCAAACCTATGTATATTTAATTTTTCTGTGCAATTCAAAGAACACATGATTACTGTGAGCATTAAATCCTGTTGAACTTCTTTACATACACCCAACACAGCAATTATCATTTCAAGGACTGTGGAAGAGACTGCCAGTTGTGTACAAATATCTAGTCTCCCCTTCCTTAGCAACAGCCTCAGATTTTTCCAGAGAAGCAATGTGTCCCCCCCAGTGACATTCCCCAGACTTCTTTGGAGTCAATTGTGGCTGGGTGACTACATAAGTGTTGTGTGGACTTCCAGGAAGGCACTTATAGTGGGAGCTGGCTCCTCTAGGCTGGTGGGAGTTGTGGGACCTCTGTGTCTTCCCCATTCCTGCTGCCTGGAATACAGACATGATGGCTGGAGCTCCAACCTAGGTTGATTCTCTCGCCTCCCCTGCCCCTTGTCAATAAACCCCTAGGACACAGTTCCCTCTTCACTGAGAGAAGAAACCTTTACTTAACAGTTGATGGAACAGTCTTCATCACGGGTTTCCCTTTTTTTTTTTTTTTTTTTTTTTGGGTTTCCCTTTAATGGCTCTTTGGTCAGCCCCCTTGACTTGCCTGGCCCAGTAAACATGACCAAAGCTGACCCTGGCTGAGCATTTTTCACTTTCCCTCAGTGCACTAAGCACATTCCATACGTCATCTCATACAAAGCTCACATCCCTAGGAAGAAAATCCGGTTAGTACCCACATTTTACAGAAAAAGCAATTCAATGGCTAGACCAGATTACCTAGCTGGCCTTACAGCTTTGTCACACAGTGGGGGAGCTGGCATATCAGCTGAGGCGTCTTTGCTTCCAGACTGTGCCATTACACTATGCTGCCTATTCATCTTCACTCACACACTTGTCACCACATTTAGATCATTTAAATACTTAAAGACACCAATTCAGCATTATGGAGTTCTATTCACCTCTTTCTCTGTCCCTGAATATCCTTATCCTGTATTATAAAAATTTTTCATAGCAAAAGTCTTACTTTGACCACTTGCTGACCATGTGATTTCATTATTAAAACACCAGTCCTCAGTCCTCTTCTCTGGCAGAAACATCTGGGAGTGTGTGTTTGGGGGATGGGGGTGATGGTAGGGCAGCATCTATTCAGTTCTCCTTAATTCAAACCCCTCCCACTACACCCCTATGGGCTCCTTAAACTGACTGGTCCAGAGGCCCCACTAGGGATCCTGTCTGCCTAACATTTTCCCCATAAAAACTTCTCAGTATCCAACAGCCTCTTTTTCCTTTCAGTGGAATAAAGTCTCGGTCATCTATAAATGTTTAGTGAGCTCAGGGATTAACTTTAATAATAAAAAGATCCTAAGCATTCTTACATGACTAGTATCATATTTATCATGTTTAGTAAATGCCTGAAGGAGGGTCATTGGAGATGAATTTGCAGTCTTCAGTAGGTTCTGATGCCAAGACTGGCCCCGTCTTTATGACAGCAACTAAACATTTCAGGATGCTGGCTCATTTGTTAATCTTCTTTGACCACACCAGCTGCCACTGACCTATGCTTCTTTAAACTCCTTTCTCACTTATAGCCTTTACCCCAGGATTTTACCATGCCATTCTACTATTGGGCAACTATTTCTCTGGGTTGCTTTTCCTTCTTCAACTAGGTTGTAAGCTTCTTATGGGTATAAAAGTAGTATAGTGAGTCTCATCAAACACAAATTTCCCACATCTTTCCTGGAGAGGGAGAAGAGGGGGATGGGGAGAGAGAACGACTTAAACAGCATGGCTGGGCCTCTTGTCACCTCTTGCAAGGAGTCTGTGCCCTGAAGGACTGTCTAGTTTCCTCAGTGGGTCTCAGTACTATACAGAGTCATAGACACAGACCACGTGCATGCACTATACTGTCCCTGATGGTGGGCTAAGGGACCGACCACAAGCAAATTGCAGAATCCAACCTCTCATAGAAGATGAGACTCCCTCATATTCAAAACTTGATAACTGAGTGAGCCCAATTCCCTGGAGAAAACAGTGATGACACGCAGAGGAGCAGTTAAGGAGGTACAGCTTCAGCATTTAAGACAAATGTTACTCATTTGGCTTCAAAAGAAGCTACTTCTGTGGAATTTGCATAATTTCTATTTCATAGACATGCTTATCAGCAAGTTATAATTGTTAGCATTAAAAAGTCAGCTCCAAAGTCTAGATGACATGTTCTCATTATCTAAATTTATTAAAAAACATTGGGACTTGATAAAATTATATAAATAAATGAAACTATAATCTTCCTGTGTGAGAAAGTTTAAGGAGATAAAGGTTTCAAAAGATTCTAAAAAAGTAAATGCAAGTAGATACAAAACCCATCTAGTATATAAGTAAAATCTCTATGGTATCTATCTATATATGGCATCTCTGTGTCTATATATCTATATCTAATTTTAACCAGAAGAAATCCCCCTGGGAATCAGTCTGATTAATGGATTCTAAAAATGACTGATGAGAGATAAAATAGCTCCTTCTGAATTTCCCTATTTTATTCAGTCTTATTACACTCAGAATAACACAATAGGAGCATAAAGAAGCTAAATGACCTATTTCTTTAGAGAACCTATTTTTTTTTTTAATTTTATTTATTTATTTATTTATTTTTGGCTGTGTTGGGTCTTCGTTTCTGTGCGAGGGCTTTCTCTAGTTGCGGCAAGCAGGGGTCACTCTTCATTGCGGTGCGCGGGCCTCTCACTGTCGCGGCCTCTCTTGTTGCAGAGCACAGGCTCCAGACGCGCAGGCTCAGTATTTGTGGCCCACGGGCCCAGCCGCTCCGCGGCATGTGGGATCTTCCCAGACCAGGGCTCGAACCCGTGTCCCCTGCATTGGCAGGCGGACTCTCAACCACTGCGCCACTGGGGAAGCCCTAAAGAACCTATTTCTTAAAGGAGAAATGAAATATTCCCACTCAAGGTAGACTTCTCATTTATATAATTTGTGCCTTTTTGAAGAGCATTAAGTAAATTGAGGGTTTTGTTATGGTTTTGGTAGATTTTTTTGTAAATTTAATCCTATTTTAAATATACTTGGAGAGTTTGCTATTTTAAAGGAAGCCTTGGGACTTCCCTGGTGGCGCAGTGGTTAAGAATCTGCCTGCCAATGCAGGGGACACAGGTTTGATCCTTGGTCCAGGAAGATCCCACATGCCGCGGAACCACTAAGCCCGTGCACGTGCCACAACTACTGAGCCTGTGCTCCAGAGCCCTCGAGCCACAACTACTGAACCCGCGTGCCACAGCTACTGAAGCCTGCATACCTAGAGCCTGTGCTCCGCAACAAGAGAAGCCACCGCAATGAGAAGCCCATGCGTTGCAAGGAGGAGTAGCCCCTGCTCACCGCAACTAGAGAAAGCCTGCGTGCAGCAATGAAGACCCAGTGCAGCCAAAAATAAATAAATAAGTAAATGAATAAATTTATAAATAAATAAAGGAAGACTTGATCCTTTTATAATGAAAATTGAATATATTAAACATTCACACACACACATATACACACACAGACACACACACATTTAAGTAGCTGTCACTGACTCAGCACCAGAAGGCTTTAAGCCTAGTACGCTTAACATATCAGTAAAGTTTGGGGGGATTAATGCAGGCCCTACTTAGAAGAAAATTTCAGTTCTGTTGTGGTGACATGAAGTGAATGTGTAGAATAAACCGTTTTAGAGCATCACAAGGCCGTATATGATTAAGTGCAAGAGTAAGTGATTCAGACCAGCAATTCTCACCCTGAAATGCGTCTCACTTTAAAGCTCAAGTCACTGGGACAATCTTTTTAAAAGATAAACTGTGATCTTATAGGTCTGAGGTAGGGCCTGAGGCTCTGCATTTGTGTTTAATAAGCCTCAGCTGTTGTGAATGCTACTGGTCTGAGGACCACACTTTGAGTGGCAAGGAGCTAGCGTAGAACAGTCACAATCATAGGAGTTTAAAACAGGGAGAATTAATAAGATCTGGCATGGAAACCTCTCCCTAACCCTGTTTAGCTTTAGTAATATGAATAGTCACATCTTAATTTCTCTGCTTAGTATAGACACACACACACACACACACACACACACATTTAAGCAGACACATTAGAGCATCATGACCATATATATCTCTATCTATCTATCTATCTAGTCTTAGTCTGTTCAGGCTGCTATAACAAAAATACCATAGACTGGGTGGCTTATAAACAACAGAAACTTATTTCTCACAGTTCTGGAGGCTGGAAAGTCCAAGATCAAGGGGCCAGCAGATTCAATGTCCTGTAAGTGTCCACTTTGGGGTTGCAGACTGCTGACTTCTCTCTGTGTCCTCACATGGCAGAAGGGATGAGGGAGCTCTCTTGGGCCTCTTTTATAAGGGTGCCAGTCCCATTCATGAGGGTGCTGCCCTCTGAATGTTTGTGTGTGTCCCCCCAAAATCCATATGTAGAAATCTTAAACTCCAAGGTGATGGTATTAGGAGGTGGGGCCTTTGGGAGGTAAGTAGGTCATGAGGGCAGCGGGAAATCATTTAGTGACTTAGAATTTTCTTGGGAGTTGTTTTACAGGCTGGTGGTCAGTGTTCTGAAGTTTCTTAGTGCCTGTCTCGAGGATTTTTGGTGCTGTTCACATTTGATTATCTAATTGAACATGATTGTCTTGGGCAGTGCATGGAGGTTTAGGCCCAACTCTACAGTTGGAGGATACAGCCTCCACACAAGACCACCCTTCCCTCTGGCACCAACTGAAGTGTGGGGTTCCCAAAACCACTCTCAGTTTGAGAGTGGAAAGAATCACAGGACTCACTGAAAACGGTTACACTCAGAGTTATGGTTTATTAGCAGGAAAGGATACAGATTAAGATCAGCCAAAGGAAGAGACACATAGGACAGAGTTCAGGAAAGTTCCAAATGCAGAGCTTTCATTGACTTCTCTGTGGAGTCAGGACGTGTTACTCTCCTGGTATCGATGCGTGAGAATACACACAATGTCGCCAACCAGGGAGGCTCACTCAGGCTTCAGTGTTCAGAGTCTTTACTGGGGCTCCATGATTGATTGGTTGCCCATGTGTTTGATCTCAGTCTCCAGATGGACTGATGCCGTGGGACCTAAAGCCATATTGTTGGTCTCTCTGGTGTGGCCACCCCCCACCCTAAGTCATATCGTTAGACTCTGCATCACCCAGCGTTCCCTGGCAAACAAAGCCATTCTTACCAGGCATGACATTCTAAGGATCCAGAGGTTGTCCCCAGAGGTAGAGGGCAAAGTTCTGACATTCTGTTTGGACAAGACCAAATTCTTTACTATACTTGGACAAGTTTTTCAAAGTTCTGGTTGAGATCCATCAGTGGCCAGTGAAATCAATTTAAATAGTCCCCAATGGCATTTCACTGAAGGTCACATTTTAAAAGTTTGAACAACATTGACTTAGAGTAATTAATGTAAATGAAATTGGAACTGCGTTACTTAACTTGGGAGTAGTTCAGGTGAGACACTGTTGCCTCACTCGGGAGTGACCAGACCCTTGTATAAACACCTTAGGGGTTTTAATATTCTTGTTTTGATAAGTGCTTATGCATGCTTACAGGGGGCTAATGCTTTAAGATCTATCTGTCACTTTAAAACAAAATGTACATTGATTTTTACAGTAATGCATCAAAAGTATCAAAAATAAGAATATAAAAAAAGGCAACTATAAACACATTCTTGCCGTGAATAATTCATTTACATATGTATGTGTGAAAAGAACTTGTAAGCTGTAAATACTTTCTACATTTTAGTGGTTATTTGGTTTCCTACGGTTTGGTTCAGCTACCAAACAGCTTATTACACTTGGTTCTGGAATCAAGCAGGTATGGATTCAAATACCAACCCTTTTACTGATACACTGTGTGACTTGGACAAGTCACTTATCTTCTCTCAGCCTCAGTTTTCTCATCTGTAAAATTAGGATAATAATAGCTGCTCTTTTTTGACTGTTGTGAGGGTTAAATATAAGTGAATCGTTTAACACAATGATATGTAGTAGGTGCTTAACAAATGTTGGCTATTATTATTATTATTAACATCAAAAATTTTTAGGCTGCTGTTGATAGGAAGGGGTCTATGGGAAGCAGTTGGTTTGTAGTGAGACTGTGTTGTGGAGAAGGAGTCTGTATAGTGGTTACAAGCACAAGCTCTAGAACCTGACGACTGGAGTACAAATCCCATCTCTACCACTTACCAGCTCTGCAATCTTGGGCAAATTACTCAACTTCTCTGGACTTCCGTTTTATAGATACATTTGTCTATCCTTATGCCAATACCACCTTTTCTTAATTACTGTAGCTTTATAGTAAATCTTGAAATCAATAGTGTGAGTCCTCTAAATTTGTTGTTTTTTCAAGATCATTATGGCTGTTCTAGAACCTTTGCACTTCCACTTAAAGGTTTGAAGACAAAAAGACAACCCTCAGAATGGGAGAATATATTTGCAGATGAAACAACAGACAAAGAATTAATCTCCAAAATATACGAACAGCTCATGGAGCTCAATATCAAAAAAACAAACAACCCAATTTAAAAATGGGCCTGTTGGAATTTTGATTGAGATTGCATTGAATTGGTTAATGTCGGTACAGTTCATCAATGAAACCATCCAGGCTTAGAGTTTTCTTTGTGGGAAAGTTTTTGATTATGAATTTGCAGTGATATCCCTTCTTTCATTCCTGATAATTCTTAATAATTTCTCTTCTCTCTTTGTCTCTCTCTTAAATCAGTATTTTTGGTGGCTTTTCTTTTTTTTTCTTTTTTTTCTTTCTTTTGGCTGTGTTGGGTTTTCTTTGCTGTGCGTGGTCTTTCTCTAGTTGTAGCAAGAGGGGGCTACTCTTCGTTGCGGTGCGCGGGCTTCTCATTGTGGTGGCTTCTCTTGTTGCGGAGCATGGGCTCAGGCCCAGTAGATGTGGTGCAAGGGCTTGGTTGCTCTGCGGCATGTGGGATCTTCCCGGACCAGGGATTGAACCTGTGTCCCCTGCATTGGCAGGCAGATTCTTAACCACTGCACCACCAGGGAAGTCCCATCTGGTGGCTTATCATTTTTATTAATCTTTTCAGAGAACCAAATTTTGGCTCTGTTAATTTTCTGTATCGTTTTTCAGTTTTCTATTTCATTGATTTCTGTTCTTTGTTTCTTCCTTCCTCTTATTTTTGTAATAATTTGCAGAAGCCATTTTAAGGGTAATATATTCCAATATTTTCATTTCTTTTTACTTGGCATGATTTGACATTTGGGTAGTTCTGAAAATTTATAATTTTTGAGAGGTTTTGATTTTCTGATAGGTTTGCCCATTCATGCTTTAAGGGATATTATCTACTCCCTGGACACTGCTTAGATAAGAAAAAAATTTGACTTTTTTTCCTATTTAAATTAGCAGTTTAGATAAAACCCGAGTGAGTGAAAAAAATTTCTGTTTGATAATTATGTAGGACTCCTACATCCTCTCTTTTTCTGCAGATGTAATCATTAAAGAGAGTGCAGCTTTTGGAGATATGCAGTGAATAAGAAACTTGGCCCATTATTAGACTTTATATGTCATGAAAATTCTATATGAATCAGTGCAGTAAATGATTAATCTTTGCCATTAACATTAATATTTAGATTTAAGTTTAAAAAAATATCTTGCACTCAATTCAAAACTGAGTTAACTTTAGCTTCAATCAATAATCTAGAAACCATCCATCTGTGAGTTCCTGTCAGCCCTTCTTCTCCCCCTGGCTCTGCAGTACCCATGTCACCCACATCTAAGTCCATTGCATCCTCAACCTGTAGACTGTTCTGGCTTAGCTCCTGAGACAACTCTGATGGAGGTAGTTCTAGCTTCTTCCCTGGCTCCTTGAACCTTCTACCTACGGGCTTGTGCACTGTTCCCCACTTCCATACCTGTGAATTGAAGTTGCTACTGTGCACTCCATTTTTAGGTTTCCCTAAGGCCTCCCAGGGACTCTGGAGAACTGGGGCTTTATCATGTCCTTATTAGTTCCTTCGCTAATACCAGGGCCTTGCTCCTGAGCCTCACCTAGTGCCTGGGGCCTTGCTGAACACAGGCTCTTCTTCCTCAGCCCTCCCTGCCTGCCGTGGTTCTGGAGCACCATGCCTGGCTGATCTTCATCCATCTCCCCACCTGCCAAACCACAGCTCCCAGGGAGCCTGGGTCTCCTCTCGTATGTCTGCTTGTCTGTCCCTCACTGTGAGCCCCTGTAGCCAAGTCTGCACAGCTCCTGGCTCTCCCAGTGAAATCCCAGGCTGCTTCGCACCTTTCTGCCCAAAGCCTTCTTCACTTCAAGTAAATGGCTTGGCTTTGCCACAGCCCAAGAAATAAGTGTTCCAAACTATTTGTACAACTTTAGAAACTTGAACTCTAATAATATTCCTTGATGGTGAAATTTCAATAATATGTCAGATATTTAAAATTATTTATGCTGAATCTGTTTAATCTTTTCATGCACATTAGAACTTCATCTCTGTGAATTTATTCAGATGTATAAGCATCTGATGCCTGTACCCAAAAGAGGAACTCAATAAATATTGTTTAATTTTAGTTTCCTTTACTATATGAGGTAGAAATTTCTCTTGGGGATTTGTAATGGATGACAAATTCCTTTTCATAAGAATTTATTCTATATAGATTTTGTTAACATTTAATAAAGTACTCTTTCCAAGCATTGTTTAACACAACATACTAATCTTATCAAATCCACTACTTCTGGAAACACAAGCTTGTCACATTTGAGGTAATAATAATAATCCTGAGTTAATTGATAAGAATTGATTAATCCATGTATGTTTATTATTGGAGGAAAAAACATACCATTGTCATTTCACAACATATCATAATCTTCCTGGCTTAATGAGAAAGAATGCTTCGGAGCTGGAATGCCTCAGTGTGCGGTGGCCGTGTGTAGGCTGAAAGAACAGTGCCCTAGAGTCTCCTACAATCAGAAGGAGAGTATTTGCTATAACTTAATAGGACGTTTTAAGGATGACCATGAAGGAGAGAAGCAAACCAAGGCGTGTCGAAACCACTGAGAAAGCTAAAACCAGGAAGGCCAGGCTCATGAGACTGAAGACATATCCTTTGGTGTTGACATGATCTTCATTATGTAACTTCAGTTCCGTGTCTTCAGCCTTCACCTCTCTCCAGAGCACCAGAATGAAATTTCAAAACCCTTGCTAGACCTTCTGAAGCTGCCTAAAACTCAGCATATCCAAAATGGAAGTATATTCGTTACTTGAGCAGGTATCGTCAGACCCCACTGTGTGTCAGGCATGGAACACAAGAGGCACGGTCCCTGCCTGCAGTTCATCTTCTCTCCCTATAGGCTTCCCTTCCTGGGCTCCTTCCCAGTCCTCCCCTGGGAGCAATTCCCCTGCCCCATCCACCCCTCCTGCTGATCCCATCTCCTTGGTTTACCTCCCTACCCATCCTCTCTTTTTCATCCCTTCTAACACTGCCCTGGTTCAGGGGCTTCCTAATAGCTTTCTTTATTTTTTCTTTTCTTTTTAAAAATCGTGGTATTTAACATGAGATTTACCCTCTTAAAGTTTTAAGTGTACATTACAGTATTGTTAACTATAGGCACGATGTTGTACAGCACATCTCTAGAGCTTATTCATCTGATTTATGAGCATATTCATACAACTGAAACTCTGTACCTTTTGAATAGCAACTCCCCATTTCTCAATAGATCTCTGAAAGGTCCCAGTATCCACTCTCTTGCTTCTCCATTCTCCTGTGCTTACTCTTTGCTACATGGACCCCAAAACTCATTTTATTTGCTTGCTTGTCTGTCTCCTTAAGGATACTCTGAGCTATGTGGAATTACAGACTATTTTATTCATGAGTATATCCCCAGCACCTACCACAGAGTCAGTCAGTAAATATCTGTTGAATGAATGAATGAATGAATGAAAAATCAGTTTGAGTCGTGTCTTGGTAATGTGGTTAGTGTGATTTGGCATGAGATTTGAATTCAAGCCCCCTCCTTCTCTATGCTGTGACATAGGCCTCAATTGCCTCATATTTATAGTAGGGGTATCAACACTGTATCTTGTCAGAGTTTGTGTGAGGGTTAAATGTAGATAACATGACTCAGAAAATTACCAAGCTGCTTAAATGTTGTTACTAATGCACAAAACATTTTTTTTTTTTGGTGGGCTCCTGCTTTCTAAATTGAAATTTGTTGTTAGAGTATTTCTGCTCAGCACGGTCTGGACCATTCAGCTTCCTTTCTGTCTACATCTATCTGAACTTTCTACATACTTACTGCTTCCCATTTCCTGGACACTCCGGACACCCCCTGCAGGTGCATGCCCAGCACCTTTGCTTACCTTGTTCCTCAGCCTAGATTGTCTTCCCACCCCACAGCCTTCACCTAATACAATCCTTCAAGTTCCCCTTAAGTGCCACTGGCCTTCCTGAAGACCTCTGTGTCCCAGTCAGATTTAATAATCCTTCTTTTCTCCAACACCATTCAGTACCTTGATTATTTTCCTCTTATTATACAGTAATTGGTCCTTGTGTTGTCATTGATGCTGTTCACAGATATTCCAGTACTCTCTCCTTCTTGGGACAGGGTGGGATTGCACCTCCTTTCCCACTTAGAGTTAGGTGTGGCCATGTGGCTTGCATTAGCCAATGAAATATGAGTAGAAGTAACATGTGTTGCTTAAGCTTTAAATGCCAGTGTTCACCATGTGTTTTTCCCCTTGGCGTATTCAGGATAGTGACCATTGTACCAGCCTGGGTCCCTGAGAGAGTCCCTCTGCTGACCCACGTGGTCATGTAACACAAGGAGGGAACAAGCCACTGAGACTATGAGGTTCTCGGTGACTGCAGCATAACCTAGCCTATCTTATGCAGTTGTTTATATGTGTGTCTTCCTCACTGCATTATAAATCCCTTAAAGGCAGGCTCTGCATCTAACTCACTTTATACCCACACTCACTTCTAACCTCCCTGCACCTAGTGGGTGCTCAAAGTAGTTTTACTTGAATCTTCCTGGAACACTGGAGAAGGATATGAATTTGGGAAGAGCTGGGAATGAATACTATTTTAGAAAGACTACATAGTACATGTTGGAGTAAATATCCCATTTCAGACCCTTAGATTTTTAATTTAAAATTTATTAAATATTATTTAAACTCACAAACATTTAAAAAATATTTACTACCTGACCCTTAGAAGGAAACAAATTTCAGGAAGAAAAGAAGAGCTACGTGGTACAGGCATTGAGATGGATTAACTTCGCCACCTCACTGGCAGTGTCACTAGGGAACACTGACTTTGTGCTTTTAACATTGGCAAACAAGTTCTAGAAAGACACTTGAAGCTTAGCTTTATCCCAACATATTTTTCATGAAGTTATAAGATGCACATGCCACATTTTTTTTCTTTTTCTTTTTCTTTCTAAACACTTTTTCTTCATTTCTAAGTCAACCAGTGATTTGCAGTGAATTTTAAAGTCATTAGTATGAATTAATGCAGCATTGTACTGATACTATTTTCTAGATTTATTAGTGAGATATCTGTTTTAACATTAAGTTAGGGAAGTAAATTTTTTTTATGGAGAAAGGCAAAGGACCTGAGTCATTCTAATGAGATAAATGTACAATTTTAATAGCACTAATAGAGCTATTCATTTTACTGGCTTGAAAAGAAGACTAATGGTTTATATCACTTGACTTTCTCAATTTGTCATGTCTATGATTCACTAATGTACCTTCTGAGCAGCTGGATTTGGGCCTCCATGGCCCAGCTCTGTAAGTCCCTTTTCCCAGAAGAGGAGATACTTTCAGGGAATGAAAATCTGTGCCCTCCCCCCAACTCCTGCCCCCAGCATTACACTCTCCAAAGGAATTCACCTGCAGCTTCTCTCTCTTTCTATCAGTGAACCCTATGTATACAGATCATATTTGTGATTGTTACTCCCCAGGAGACATGTTTTTATTAAAAAGATTTTGGCATTTATTTTAAAATATATTCTTTATTAGAAATAGACTGATAGACTCTTTATTAGAAATCTAATTTATATTTTTAGTTAGAAATCTATCTTTATATCATTTAAATTTACTCCTGAATAGTATTTCATATACCATGCTGTCATTATCCATTCTCTTGTGAATAGACATATTGCTTGCTTGCTTGCTTTTTCCCTCCCTCCCTTCCTTCCTTCCTTCCCTTCTTCTCTCCCTCCCTCCCTCCCTCCCTTCCTCCCTTCCTTCCTTCCTTCCTTCCTTCCTTCCTTCTTTCCTTCCTTTTGTACAGCTACACCAAATGTGGATACAATCTCCAACATTATGTTGAGTGAAAGAAAGCAAGTTCCAGAATACATACACTATTTAAATAAAGTCCAAACACAAATCTGCATACATGCAGAGTAAAACTATATATTAAAAACACTAGGAAACGATGAAGGCAAAATTCAGGATAGTGGCATTTTCATGGGGAGAGAGGAGGATGTGCCTGGGGAGGGGAATGTAGGAGCATCATTGTTTGGTAATGTGTTTCTTAAAGTGGGTGGTGGGCCCACCGGTGTTCATTTTATTTTCCTTCACGTGTATGTATGAGCGTGTATTTGTACTTATATGTTTGAAATATAAGAGAAAAGAAAGTTATTTTCTCTTGTAAGCCATGTGCTCAATGTCAAAATCGTGGATTTTCCTGCTGAGAAGTAAAACTACCCTTCGGCAAACTAGATTTTTTAATTGGCTTCTTAATTGGCTGCTGGCATCCGGTAGATACTAAAAGTAGGATGGTATAACTCAGAAGTTGGGAAACAACAGCCCACAGGACAAATCTGGTGGACTCTGTTTTTGTATGGCCCATGAGCTGAGAATGGCTTTACATTTTAAAGTCCATTTTAAAACGTAATTTTCATTTTAAATGAAGAAATTTCAAAGAAGAATAGTATTTCGTGACACATGAAAATTAGATGATATTCAAATTGCAGTGTCCATAAATAAAGTTTTACTGGAACACAGGTGTGTTCATTCATTTATGGATCATCCGTGGCTGCCTTCACACTACCATGACAGAGTCAAGCAGTTGCAACAGAGACACTGTGGCCTTCAAAGACTAAAATATTTATTATCTGATCCTTTGCAGGAAAAGTATAATGTAAAAGAAGCTGATGTTAAAAGAGGTAAAATTAATTAGCTCTTACATTTTCAGAATCAGGCAAACCTCAGTTTGAATCTTCACTCAACTCCTTACTAAATGGAGCTCTCTGATCCTCAGCAGAAATTATTTAATAAGACAGTGAATGAGAAAATGCCTAGCGAACCAACTGGCACACGTTAGGGACTTAATTGTTTCTTTTCTTTTGAGATTAAAGTTCTGGCTGATATTAGCCCAAAGGGTCTGAGCAAGACTTCTCTTTATTCTTTGCACATTCATATTAGTTATGTTTGGGTAACTTGCATCTATGGACTGAGCTTAGACAGGTCCCCTCATATTCTGAGCCTCAGTTTCCCCATCTATAAAGTGAGAGTAATAATAACAATCTCCCAAGGTTATGCTGAGGATTAGCAATAACAATGGTTGTTACGGTTACTGGCTCAGATCCCTTGCTCACAATCTGGTTATTTATGTGGTACATTTCTCCAGAGAACATGTTGCTCATTGAAAATCCAGACTTTTTTTGTTTTTTAATTTATTTTTGGCTGCATTGGGTCTTCATTGCTGCGTGTGGGCTTTCTCTAGTTGCGGCGAGGGGGGGCTACTCTTCGTTGCGGTGTGCGGGGCTTCTCATTGTAGTGGCTTCTCTTGCTGCGGAGCACAGGCTCTAGGCACATGGGCTTCAGTAGCTGTGGCACGCAGGCTCAGTAGTTGTGGCTCGTGGGCTTAGGTGCTCCGCGGACCAGGGATCGAACCTGTGTCCCCTACATTGGCAGGCAGATTCTTAACCACTGCACCACCAGGGAAGGCCCCAAAATCCAGCCTTTTTAAAGGCTATCAACAGAGCTGAACTACAGGCTAGGGGTAAAGCTGATCTAGAGCTCTGCCACTAACTGGGAGATTCTGGGCACACCACTTAACTACTCTCCACTTTATTCTTTGCATATTTGAAGAAGGATCAGATAGCTTCCTAGATAGCTCAGGATTTATGTGTTAAAGCTATCATCCACTATTCTATCAAAATGAAGCTTGAGTTAAGGAGTACAGTTTGACCAGATTTTTTTGGAGTACCAGTTTAAAGAATATGGACATTTTTCATCATCAAAAATGTTCTAACATAATCACAGTCTTTAGAAACCCCCACCACATGGGTGCTTTCATTATTTTTCTTAAAACTAACATGAATTGACTTAGAGGATAACTCAAGGATGTAATTCTACCCTCCAAGATGGTAAAGTCTCTCATGGGTCTGCTGGCCCTCATCACAGCCTGTGTTCCTTGCACTCTCACTCTAACCCCTGGCATATCAAATATTTGGATGGGTGGATGGATGAACCAGTGTCTGGGAATATGAAGTAATGCAAGCAGGCTAGGCCAGCCTGGGCATTGAAGTGTTGCTTACATGAATTCCCATCACTGGAAGGACACTTGTTTTTCATGCTGGACTCCCCACTGTGATGTGGGGATTGAAGAGGACCTAACTCCATGCCCCTGTGCTGAGGAGGGCATGATTTTCCTTTTTTGTGGAATAATAGAATATAGATAAAGCTCCTTTTCCCCATGAAACCATTCGTGCTGAACTAAAGTACAAAGGAAAATCAGTGACCTTGAATGAAGCTTGTTTGCAGTGTTCTTGGCTTTCAAAGACCCTTTCTTCAATGCTATTTAACATTTGTGCTATGCAAATGTAAGGAATCTAATATGCTATTTTTCAAAACCAGTATCACAAACACGGTTGTTTTTTATTTTGTAACCTAATTTAGTTAGAAAAGTGTAAGTCCCTATGAATTACAATGTTATGCCATCATTCTCAGAATGGCACTTTTAAAAATTGGATTTTGAGCTTCTGGATAATTTTAAATAAATATTTTTGAGGAACTATTAATATTGAGTACAAATGACATTTTTCATGAACTTTCTTGTTAGGAATTATATGCATGAAAGGTGCCTATATCATTTAATGTGTTTTTTCATCCATCTTACTTTTATTCAGGTATCTGGAACTATGTATGTTTACTTATTTACTCATACAACAAATATTCATAAAGCATCCATTAGATGCTAGGCACTCCGCTATTCCGATGTCATTAATGAAAAAAGACAGACTAAAATCCCTGCCCTCTTGTAGCTAACATTCTTTTAAAATACTGTTAATCACTGAACTGGAACTAATGATCCCAGTAAGAGAAAAAGTGAGAAAAAGATATTCATTTCAGTTTTTATTTTTCATGTCTGAAAATCAAAATAAGTAACTTATCTAGTATGTTTAAGTTTTAATTTGGTTCACTTGATAATAAATAATTTTAGCTGTCATGCTAAAGGGACTTGTCCCTTATAGCTACTATGTATTGAGTACTCACTGAGTCCCAGATCCTGTACTAAGTGTTTACGTTTACCCCATTTGGCAGATGAGAAAATTGAGACCCAGAGACATAATTTAACTTTTGACCTTCCCACAGTCAGTAAATGGTAGAGATTCAAACCAAATGCAGGTCTGTCTTATCCATTGCACACACTCTCTCCAAGCAGGGTCACAGATAAGAAGCAGAAATCAATGAAATTATAGTATGTACTCAGAACAAAATCCCAGATGATGGCCAAATCCAGAAATCACAGAGTTCACAAAACCAGTGATCTAGACTTAAGTTAGGTATTAGAAGTTAAAGATGTGAAAATGAAATTTGATTCAACTAGGCTATATTGAGCATTTCCTATGCAAGGTGCAGTTTTATGCAGTGTGTGTGGATAAGAACATGTAAGTCTGTGCGTATGAGGGTGAGTGAATTAGTATGTGTGAGTGGGTGAGTGTGCATGTGTAAGTGTGAGTATGTGAGTGTGTGTGCTTGTGTGGATGGTGGCATTGTGAAATAATAATCAATAACTTGCACTGTTTGTCCCTGTAGAGCTCATAACATGCGAGACACATGTTTTAAAACAGGCCTAATTATAATTCTAGGTAGATTGTGATAAGTGGAGTAAAAGATTACGAAGTGATTTCTAAACCGTAGGAAGGAGCCTAAACCACAGCAGTGGTAGTGGGATTGCAAAGGAAGGGACAGACAGACTTCATATTTTTAGTAGTATGCACCATCAGATAACCTGAACAATCCTCCCGTTGAGATCAATTTAAAATGTTAGATAAAATATTAAAATGCATTTCAAAATTTATTTCTGAGATGATAAATCAAGGAATACATAGAGGCTGAAAATGAATTGAAGACTGAAACCCAGAAAGATAAGTCAATACTCAAGATGGTCTTACCTCTGGGGCATGTGCTGAACTCTTCCATTTGGAAGAGTTCATGTGCCTTCCACTGGGAGGGCCTTGTGGGATGTAGGGGACAGGAGACAAAACAGGGCATCCAATGGTAAATGCTGGTATAGTTAGAACCATGAAGACTTGGACCCAAATTATAATAGTGTATTAGCCAACAAAACAAAACAAAAAAATCTCCCTTGCATAAGGGGGAAGTGGGGAAGGGAAAATAAAATTTTCTTCTTGAAAATTCATGATCACAAGTTGGCTGTCATATAGGCTTGAAACACAAATTCACACTTCCTGTGTGGTCTAACAAAACCTCACACAATGATCCTAGGACAATGGTGTCCCCAGGTGCCCAGAGAAACAAATGCAGATCTGCTGGAGGAATAATGCACTTTTACTCTGAGTCTCAAAGAATTCCCACGGATAAAATTCCAAGAAGCATTAGCTTTCAGTTAAAAAAATCACGCTACCTATAAGAAAATAAGACATCATAAGAGCAGACAGGAGAAAAGCAGGCAACAGAATCAGGTCCACAAAGAACTTTAGATATTAGAAATGAGTATGATTTATATGTTTAAAAAAAATAAAAGAAGGAATTAAAATACAAATTAAGAACAAGACACTCTTTAAAACAACTAAGATTTGAATAAGAACCAATAGAACTTCAGAATAAATAGCAGGTCAAACACAGTTGAAGAAGGACTTAGTGAATTGGAAGATATATCTAAATTGTCTAGGACAGAGAGGTTTAAAAATATGGAGGATAGAATGAGAGGGCATATTAGAATTATGTATCTGGTGAGATTGTATTTCAAGAACAGGGACAAAATACTGTCTCAGTTAAACATGAACTTTTTCAGACCTCCACTAAATGAATGTTAAAGATATACTTCAGGTAGAAGGAAAATGATCCTAGATGAACTGTCTGAGAGGCAAGAGAAATGTGAGCAAAGTAATTGATAAATGTGTAGATAACTAAATAAACATCAATTACATGAAACAATAACAATAATGTGTAACTTGTATGTTAAAAAAAAAACAACAATTCAATAATGGTAGAATTAGAATGTGAGCCAGGCAAGATGGGAGTTAAAGTGTTCTCAGGTTCTTATATGGTTAAGGAGGAAGGTACAGATAATTCTCAACTTTAGATTTTTGTAAGAATGCATATTAACCCTTCTAGAATAATCACAAAAGGAATAGAAAAAGAACCAACAACTTTTAAACTAGTACAGTGGAAAAACAGAATAAGAGAAAAATAAATTCAAAAAAAGGTAAAAAAGGGAAGAAAAACTAGAAAAGAAAAAACAGGATGAATAAGGAATAAAGTAAGTGGTAGAAACAAACCCAAATATTTCAGTGATTACACTAAATACAAATAGACTGAACTCTTAAAATCCAGCTATATGCTTTTGCAAGAGACACCCTTAAAGGTTAAGAACATGGAAAAATGGAAAGTAAAAAGATAGGAAAAGTATACCAGACAAATTCTAGCCGAAAGGAAGCTGATACAGCCCAGTTAATATCTGATAAAATAGAATTTAAAGCAAGATCAAATATTAGAGTAACTACACGATGATAAATTTATTTACTACAAAAATAAAAAGTTCTAAGCTTGTATTATGTACCCAATAACATAGCCTAAAGATGTAAAGCAAAACTCAGCAGAACTACTTGGAGAAGTTGACCCATCTGCAATCAGTGAGAGGTATTGGCACTCCTTTCTGTAGTTGATAGATCAGTCAGAAAAATAGCAAAGGAAGGAACAGCTCAAGAGACATTTCAGAGATTGGATATGTCTGTTTGTTTATTTATTTGTTTATTTATTATTAGGGTAACATTGGTTTATAATATTATGTAAGTTTCATGTGTACAACATATTGCTACTTCTGTATACCCTACAGTGTGTTCACCACCAAAAATTTAGTTTCTATCCATTACCATACAGTTGATCCCATTTACGCATTTCACCCTCCCCCCCCCCGACTTTTCCCTTCCAGTAACCACTACTCTATTCTCTGTAACTACCTGTTTGTTTCTGTTTGGTTTGTTCATGTATTTGGGGTTTTTTTGTGTGTTTTTTTTGTTTGTTGGCTGGTTTTTTTATATTCCACATGTGAGTGAAAGTATACAGTGTCTTTCTCTGTCTGAATTATTTCACTTAGCACAATACCCTCAAGGTCCATCCATGTTGTTGCAAATGCAAGATTCCATCTTTTTTATGACTGAGTAGTATTCCATTCTGCATATATGTGTGTGTGTGTGTATGACATCTTCCTTATCCATTCATTTCTTGGTGGGCACTTAGGTTGTTTCCATATCTTGGCTATTGTAAATAATGCTATAATGAACATAGGGGTGTATGTATCTTTTCAAATTAGTGTTTTCATTTTCTTTGCATAAATACCCAGGAGTGGGATAGCTGGATCATATGGTAGCTCTGTTCTTAAATTTTTGAGGAATCTCCATACTGTTTTCCATAGCAGCTGCACCAATTTATACTCCCACTGACAGTGTGTAAGGTTCTCTTTTCTCCACACCCTTGCCAACACTTCTTATTTCTTGCCTTTTTGATAATAGTCATTCTAACAGGCATGAGACGAGATCTGACTGTGGTTTTTGACTTGCATTTTCCGTAATAATTAGTGATGTTGAACATCTTTTCATGTGCCTGTTGGCCATCTGTATGCCTTCTTTGGAAAAACATCCAGTCAGCTCCTCTGCCCACTTTTAAATCGGTTGTCTGTTTTGTTGTTGTTGTTGAGTTGCATGAGTTCTTTATATATTTTGGATATTAACCCTTTATTGGTGGATAGCAGTCTTTTGAAAGCGCAGTCATCAGAGGGTTCTCCTCTGGGAACATGCTCCTTCTCCCTTCTCTTCTGGCACAGCAGAGTCTGTGCTGCCACTAGTCCTTGCCCTGAGAGCCAGGAGGTTAGATGGCACCCTTCTGCATCTCATCTCCTAAGGGCAGAGGTGCTAGGCACTTGCTCAGCACTTTCTTATGGAAATCAGCCCTTCCTCACACTAATTTGGATCCACACGAAAAAGCCAGTTTGCTCATCCTGGCCCCTTCTGCCTGGGCCTCTCACAGACTCTCACTTTACTATAGGGCACAGGTGGTTTGAAGATGGATGATCCTGAACCCCATTTTGATCCTTCTAGCCTGTTGCCCATATTTCACTGAAGGGGTCTGCAGTGATGGGAGAGTAGCAGGGACGGGGGCATCAGTCTGTGACCATCTCTGTACTCAGTGGAAATACAGATGCTCTTACGCATGTGGAATCTTAAAAAGGTTTGAATTAGTCATTTATGCCATGTTCACAGTGGTAGTTCCACAATGATAGAATTCAGCTGTTGAAAATTGAGGGTGGTGGTGAAGTGTCAAGCATGGACTTCCAGTTCTGGCAACATGTGGTACTGAGGTGACAGAGACACATACCTTCCCACCCTCCCCACTCCTATCCAAACACATAGAAATGCTGGATAAAATATAATACCCAATGTAAAGACAGAGTAAAACTTTAAAGGGAAGGAAAGAGGGGAAGGAAGAGGAATAAAATAAAAACAAAGGGAAGAGGTCGTACTGGTAACCAAGAGCCTTCAATGCTAGAGTTGCTGTAGTGTGGTACCCCTAGTTCCCAGATGCTCAGGGGATAGCCTTGGAAGCAACAGTTCCCCGAATATAAATTCCATCTGATCACAGTCAACTCCGTCAATTAGATATGCAACTCTGGCCTTTATTAGGAAAGAGTGGGGCTTCAGCTCAACCTAATGCTTAGCCTTAGAATATACTTAAGGGGTTGGAGGTTGAGTGGCAATAAAATGTTGGGCTCTTTTCTAGGCTTTATCTTTGCTTCATATCTTCATCAAGCCACCTTCAGACCCTCCTCCAGCAGCTCCAAGCCCCTAGTTATCACCTGGGTTTAAGTGTTTACCTTAGACACCAACCGGTGAAGTGACTGTATTAAAGTTGCCATTGTCAGTGCTTTGGAGAATACCTTGCATTTTGACCCAGCTGGTTAGGGAATTGGTAAGTCAAAGGTTACCTCTGCATGGTCGAAGAACCAAAACAACTTAAGATTGTCATTTTAAGGTACTCTCACAAAGCTGTACAGCTCTGTAATTTTAAAGAATCAAAACTGGTCACTTTTCCATTTAGATGACTATCCCCATGGAGGAAGTACTTCCAGGGTTCTCCTCATCTTGGAGTATTATAATCTCATGGGTGTGAAATCTCACTGTGGTTCTGACTCTCTAGCCACAAATGGAGCACCATCTGAAATGTTTGATGAGAACCTTTTGAGGAAACGGAAATGATGAAATCAATTGAATTCAACAGTAAAACAACAGGCCGTTGAACACAGCCTTGAAATCTTGTGGCTCAGTTGGCATGGTGTAACACAATTGTCAGGCTTGCCTTCCACCTTCCAGATTCTTTGATAATGTAAACTAGCAAATTAAGACTTACCCTGAAAATAACTGTATGCTATGATACAATAGAGGTATTGATAGAATATTCCAAGAACAAAACAGATAGAGGTAGTAACATTTTGCCATCTGGCACAGCCACTAGACCAGATGGATTCACTAATGACTTCTCTGAAGTATTTAATCAGACCTTACTGAAACATGTGACTGGCATATTTAATTATCCTAAATTAACAGGACTTCTGCCAAATATAACCCTCAATGCTTGAGTCATGCTCCTTACTTAAAGAAGAAAAAAGAGATGAATAGCTCCAGAAAGCTGGGTTTCACATAGACCCCATTCATTAGTGAAACTTCTCATTACCAAATTGTTGTGTTAGAGTCTTAAGGTATTATTTCTTATTTTTCAAAGAATGAATTGTAAGACTAGCCATGCTGGTCAAATTCATTTTATCAGTAACAATTATACTTGATGAGAACATCTGGGGGTTGATAAATCTGATATAGTCATCAGACATCCCTTCCTACTTCCTGCCTGTGGAAAACTTCTCAACCACCAGATATGGTCTTTTTTGCATAAGTTAATCAATTTTTATTTCTCTGTAACTATTTTTTTGTTTTTATCTGGCTTAATTTTCATGTTTGTATCGAAGCAGTATTGACCCACATGTCAAAAATTACAGAAGGCTTTATAATGAAAAGCTGCCCCTGCCCCACACTTTGCCATCCCCAATCCACTTTCCAAAGGAACACTTAATTCTTATGACTGTTTTTTCTGGTGATTACGTACCTACATCTCAAAAAACTTTGATTAATTGCTATTTTTTTATTTATCTGTTTTAGACATGGTCAACTTCCTTTTAAGACATGAGGATGTAGCTTACATATGCCATTCTTACATCCCTTCTCTTATCCTCTTCAAAGGGTTATTTCATATTTTTAATTCCCTTAACATTTACCTTTGTAGCTTTTATATTTTTATATCTTTATTTTGGGGGTCATCAACTATAGGCAGTGTCTCTGGGCTCCTAACTTTGTATGATGGAGGTCTTAGTGACATGAGTATTCCACTGAATGCTCCAGGATTCTTTCACTCGGTACAATGTTTTTGAGATTCATCTGCATTGTTGTGTGTATCAGTACTTAGTTTATTCCTTTTTTTGCTGAAAACGATTCCATTGTATAAATATACAATAATTTGTTTATCCATTCACCTGTTGATGAATATTTGAGTTATTCCCAGTTTTTGACTACTATAAATAAAGCAGCTAGGAACATTTGTGTATGTCTTTGTTTAGAGACATAATTTTATTTCTCTTGGGTAAATACCTAGGAATGAAATTGCTAGGTCATATGGTAACTGTATGCTTAACTTTATAAGAAACTGCCAAACTACTTTCCAAAGTGATTGATCATTTTACATCCCCATCAACAATGTGTGTACATTCCAGTTGCTCTACATCCTCAGCAACTCTTGGTATTGTCAGCCTTTTCAATTTAGTTGTCTTTGACAATGTCAAATCTTTGGGCCATATTTTAAGTTGGGTTGTCTTCTTACTATTGAATTGTAAGCATTCTTTGTATGTTCTGGGTACAAGTCCTTTGAGAATTTTCTTTACCAGTCGATGACTTCCCTTTTCATTTTCCTAATGGTGTCTTTCTAAGAGCAGAAGTTTTAATTTTGAAGTCCCAATTTATCAATTGTTTTTTTTTTAATGGCTAATGCTTTCTGTTTCTTCTTTAAAAAAACATTGTCTTTCAAAGGTCACAAAGGTTTTCTCATGTGTTTTTCTATCAGTTGTATGGTTTTAGTTCTTACATTTAGATCTCTGGTCATTTGAGGTAATTTTTGTGAATGATGAGAAGTAAGTGTTGAGGTTTATTTTTTTCCATATGGATGTCCAGTTGTTCCATTATTCATTGAAAAAACTATCCTTCCCCTTTGAGTTACCTTAACACTTTCACTGGAAATCAATTGACCATATGAGTGTGAGTCTATTGATGGACTCAATAGTGTTCCATCGATCTATATGTCTATCCTTATGCCAACACTCTACTTTCTTAATTGTCACTCCTTTTTATAAAGGCTTTACACAGAACTTCCCCTTCTATTAACATTCTACTCATATTTATTAATTTCAGTGTTCGAGTCCAGATTCTCTCACTGTCGATCATGACTGGATACAATTTTCAAACTTCTTGCCTAGGATATTTTCTCCTTAGATGACTTCTTTAGATAACCAATCTTGTCCATTTCATGTGGTTTTTACCAGTTTAATTCTCAGAGGGTAGTCTTATTTTTAAGCTTTGGAGATTAGTTCACAGTAGCTCTCTATGTACATGAGTTTCCCTGTCTTAGAATGCCAATCCTCAGGGGTTTCACATGTGATTGTTTTGAGCAGATTCTATCACATGGCAGTTAGTTAATACTAACGACACCTATATACTGCTCACTATGTTTTAAGCACTCTTGTTTTAATCACTGTTTTAGGATTTATTAAATCCTCACAATAGTACCTACCTTCTTTCAGGTAGGTACTGTTATTATTCGTATTTTATGGATGAGAAACTGAGGCACAGAGAGATTGAGTAATTTGCTGAAGGTGATTTGTGAGAAACTTACATGCCAGTAAGTAGAGGAGATATGCTTCAGTGATGTACTGATAACTGTTTAAGAACAAGCTCTCCAAGAGAAAATGTATGTATGCATATACATGCATAAGTTTTTTGGTAAATTTTGCTGATATAAATGATGTGTTGCACACAATTTACAAATAATAATGAAATATATAATACTCTTTATTGTAAATCCCATATAGCCAATTAATTGTCATAAAATTCTTTCCTTGCTTTTTGCTGAACTCTTGTATCTGTGGCCAACCTATGGTTGCAGTTCAACCATGATTTGACAAAATCAGATGAGGAATAAATGCTTGATTACTATCTAGTTCAGAAATGAAGTCCCTCACATCATTGACAAATGAGTATAGTTCTGACATGAATGTTAGTTGATATTTTTGTTTATATTGATAAGAGAAAAGTGACACAACAAAGACTTATGTCAGAACTTTAATCATTAGCCAATGATGTGAGTGACTTACTTGCTAACTGGATAATACTTTTTGAATATTCGAAGAATATTTTCTCAATTTTTTGTGTTATTCGTAATGTAACAGCTATAAACATGACACACTTTTAAGTTTATTCTGCATTGTTCACATTTTATCCTTCTATATTTTAAGTCTAGACAACTGAAAAAACAACAAATCAAGGGCTGATTTGCAGCATTTGTTGATTTCCATGATGTAAAAACTCCCACAGCAGTTGATTTCAAACCACTAATGTGACATCATTGAAAACAGTTGGAAAGAGATGTGCAGAGGTACATCATTCTATGTAGTATTTCTACCACACAGATAGGCTGGCAATCAATATCCTTAAGACTATATATAATAGTAAAATTAGTAAAATAATTAGGAAGTGATGAGTTTTAGTGTGTATTACCTTTGTTTTTATTTTTTGTTTTTCTTATCATAGTAATTGTAATAGTTAATATTTATTGCCATTTAATATATGTCAGGCACTGATTTAGGGTCTTTATTTAATGAATGTTGATCGTTAGCATTGAATGATTTCAACCCCAAAGAATTAAAATTGTAAGTTTAGTGTTTTGCTGTTATAAGACCTGTCAACTAGTGTGTCATTGGAGTTCTTCTTTCCTAGAAATTTCTCTTATATAGAAACTATTATATGATGCAGTTGACAAACATAAGCAAGGGAGTGTGGATACGAAAACTCTATGATCAGCTCCTAGACCATTAAAGACTGAGTCATTATTTTATAACATAAGCCAAAACTGTGTTTGTTTTTGCTGTCTTTCATTAGTGTTTTGTTTAGGCACGGAGGGTAGGGCAACAACTCCTCCTCCTACTACAAAAGCTCCAGGCTTTACCTTCTATCACCTTATCTTTTTTTCCTTATTATCTATTTTATACATATTAGTGTATACATGTCAATCCCAATCTCCCAGTTCATCACACCACAACCCCCACCCCCCGCCGCTTTCCCCCCTGGTGTCCATACGTTTGTTCTCTACATCTGTGTCTCAATTTCTGCCCTGCAAACTGGTTCATCTGTACCATTTTTCTAGGTTCCACATATATGTGTTAATATACGATATTTGTTTTTCTCTTTCTGGCTTACTTCACTCTGTATGATAGTCTCTAGATCCATCCACGTCCCTACAAATGTCCCAGTTTCGTTCCATTTTATGGCTGAGTAATATTCCATTGTATATATGTACCACATCTTCTTTATCCATTTGTCTGTTGATGGGCATTTAGGTTGCTTCCATGACCTGGCTATTGTAAATAGTGCTGCAGTGAACATTGGGGTGCATGTGTCTTTTTGAATTACGGTTTTCTCAGGATATATGCCCAGTAGTGGGATTGCTGTGTCATATGGCAATTCTATTTTTAGTTTTTTAAGGAACCTCCATACTGTTCTCCATAGTGGCTGTATCAATTTACATTCCCACCAACAGGGCAAGAGGGTTCCCTTTTCTGCACACCCTCTCCAGCATTTGTTGTTTGTAGATTTTCTGATGATGCCCATTCTAACTGGTGTGAGGTGATACCTCATTGTACTTTTGATTTGCATTTCTCTAATAATTAGTGATGTTGAGCAGCTTTTCATGTTCTTCTTGGCCATCTGTATGTCTTCTTTGGAGAAATGTCAATTTAGGTTTTCTGCCCGTTTTTGGATTGGGTTGTTTGTTTTTTTAATATTGAGCTGCATGAGCTGTTTATATATTTTGGAGATTAATCCTTTGTCCATTGATTTGTTTGCAACTATTTTCTCCCATTCTGAGGGTTGTCTTTTCATCTTGTTTGTAGTTCCCTTTGCTGTGAAAAGCTTTTACGTTTCATTAGGGACCATTTGTTTATTTTTGTTTTTATTTCCATTACTCTAAGAGGTGGGTCAAAAAAGATGTTGCTGTGATTTATGTTGGAAAGTGTTCTTCCTATGTTTTCCTCTAAGAGTTTTATAGTGTCCGGTCTTACATTTAGGTCTCTAATCCATTTTGAGTTTATTTTTGTGTATGGTGTTAGGGAGTGTTCTAATTTCATTCTTTTACATGTAGCTGTCCAGTTTTCCCAACACCACTTACTGAAGAGACTGTCTTTTCTCCATTGTATATCCTTGCCTCCTTTGTCATAGATTAGTTGACCATATATGCATGGGTTTTTCTCTGGGCTTTCTATCCTGTTCCATTGATCTATATTTCTGTTTTTGTGCCAGTACCATATTGTCTTGATTACTGTAGCTTTGTAGTATAGTCTGAAGTCAGGGAGTGTGATTCCTCCAGCTCCATTTTTCTTTCTCAAGATTGCTTTGGCTATTCGGGGTCTTTTGTGTTTCCATACAGATTTTAAGATTTTTTTGTTCTAGTTCTGTAAAAAATGCCATTGGTAATTTGATAGGGATTGCATTGAATATGTAGATTGCTTTGGGTAGTATAGTCATTTTCACAATATTGATTCTTCCAATCCAAGAACATGGTATATCTCTCCATCTGTTTGCGTCATCTTTGATTTCTTTCATCAGTGTCTTATAGTTTTCTGAGTACAGGTCTTTTACCTCCTTACATAGGTTACCTTTGTTTTTAATATAATTTATTTAGTTGCAAGTTTATATAATTTAATTGTAAACAGTGGCTGTGTTTAACAACTGACGTTCAAAATGTTTGAAATTTAACAATCAGTTCTTGCTGGCTCCAGCATGCTACTGCATGCTTTGATCTCAGGCAGCCAAACTACTATGCCCTTAAGCCATTCTTTTATGTGGTATTAAGGTATTACTAGAATATGGTTCCATACCAATACCCATGTGGCAACACTCAGCATGCAAGATATATTGTATGTCTTTATTTTTCTAAATCACATTAATTCTCATTAGATGTACCACTCATCAAGGTTGTTGAGAAGTCCAATTTGAGGGACCACTGCTCAACCACGGATTATACAGGTACCCATGGACTTACACAGTTCAAGGACAATGGCAGTGGACCCTGGTGGTCTGTTGACATTGCTGTCACTTCCATATGTCCTGCCCAGGCCCACCTAGAGGGCGGGGCTGTCTCCGTGGTGTGAGGTGAGATCACAGTCCCAGTGGTGGTACTCCAGTGCCAAGTGCAGCTCTGGGGACAAGGACTGAAGCACAGCCACCCCCATCTGAGGTCCCACTACCACCAGCCCACTATTTTCAAAAAAGTCTTCCTTTGCCTTTTCTTTCTCACAGATGAGCATCCACTGAGGTTGGGCCACTCCCTCTTCAGCCCAGAAAGCAGCAGCCTCCCCCTCTGCCCTCAGACAGTCCAGCCTAATCATCACTTTGATGCACTTATACCTCCAACACTGGAAAATTCTCTCAGGGTTATTTTCAGAGAAAGGAGAGAGAAGGCTTTCATGCTTTCCTGGTGAGACTACTGGAAAAAAAAAAAAAAAAGCTACTACCGTATAAAGTTATTACTGAGAGAATCCCTAAAGCAGCCTGGGCAAAAATGAAATAAGGCTTTAAAAAGCAAAGTCCAAATCATGAACATTTTTTTAAATGCTGCACTTGGAACAAATACTCAAATATAATTTTTTTGCCTTCAGGAATTGAGAATGATTAGTGTTGATGAGAGTTTTTTGTTTAACCTCATAAGGCTACCTCTTTTCATGACCCTATTAATTCTCATTTTCTCCCCACACAACATTTTGGGAAATCTTCCTGATCTTATCTGACATCAGAAAGACATGCTTTTGCCCTTGGAGAAACAAATCAATTCCTTCTCCCCGATAGGGTGATGAAAGTTCTTCTCTGCAGTGCTTTCTATTGCTATGGCAACAGAAGATGGGATTTCCCAATGGAACTAGATTTATATATACACAGAGAAAAGCAGTTCTTTAAAAGCTTGATCCCTTTTTTGTTGCCATGTGTACAATACAATCAATGCAATAAACTAACTACCAAGGAAAGGACACCAAACCTTTTTATGTAGGTGTGGAATGAGACCTCCGTGGTATTGAGACCCTCAGTGAAAGGGAGTCAATTTTGAAAGTTTTAACACTGTGACATTGCTGTTGTAGCCATAATAATCTGTAAAATTTGTAATGTGCAAGTTTTCTTAGAAAAGCAGAGATTTGGCTTTATGGACTCTCAAATGGAAGACATAAAATATAAGTAAGCAGTATCGATACTTCCAGTCACAGAAAGAACCCAACACTATGTTATGGTAAAGAACATGATGGGAAGCCCAGAGTGGACCAGATATTTTGTGTAGTGGTGGTACTTTCCACTTCTGTAATTTCTTCATGGAAGAACACAACAGTTGGCCATTTCTGATAAAATCTTATCAGAAGGAATTCAGGGGGCATGATAATTTTCATCATGGCCCCTTAATAGGATAAGGAGACCCACCCTCCTATAATCTGTTGGTTGATCTAAAGGCAATACTTAAGGTAGCTTCTTAGGCTTAGGGTGTCTCTGTAGGAGAAGGAAAGAGCAGTTTTGAAGTATGCAGTAGGGGCCAATTTGGAATCTGTATCTATCTATCTATCTACCTATCTATCTATCTATCTATCTATCTATCTATCTCATTTAAACACTTCTGAACTAAAATTCCAAATATGTTTTGGGATTAGATGAAAGCAGATCCTGCTCAAAATGACTTTTCATGAAATTCTTGAATTCCTAAATGCAGACAAGTGAGAAGGGAATAGATAACTTGATGGTAGCTTCAAATATGCTTATTAAATAAATGCTTCTGTAACTTCACCCTTACCGATACCTTATGTGCAAATCCAGTGAGTAAGGTTGCTGGGGTTTTCCCCTGCTTTCTTACGAGGATTAAAAACTGCTGTTGAATGATATGACATATTTAAAACAAAAGTAAATGCCACTTGGCTCTGCTCTAAAAGATACACGGATGCTGTCATTCTATTACCCAGGTGGAAGGAGTGAAGTTTCTGGGAAGCTGATGGGAAAATGGCAAAGTGAGTAGAGGTGGTTGTGTGTTTGCCCTATTCTTGCCATGGACGTGGATAAATAGGAACATTATGAGTCATTGCATTGTTGCATGCAAGCCAGAGAAGCGAGGTCAGAGACTTGGCTTATAAAAGGAGAAAAGGATAATTTTGTTAATATATTCAAATGGTAAAGGAGGAACTTAGATAAATGGGATATCATGGGCTGGGAAAAGATGGTTTAAAGACTAGTGGTAAAGAAACTTCTGGGGAAAAAAATCCAGTATGGACATTTTAATAAATGTGATAAATTTATATGCTTTAAGGTGAATGAAAAGGATGATAAAAACCAGAGTAAAAATATTTCAAATCCATAATGGGATGTTTTGGGGTCACGCTGATAATTGAGTAACATACACTGATAAAATATTTTGAAGGCCTCTCTAAAGATTTGTTGAAAGTGTTTTTTTCATTTCCCCCCTCATTCAAGGAATGAGAAAAGTCAGGAATCTTGAAATTATAGTTAGAACAATTGCCTGGAATAGCGATGTTTTTATTCTTCATTGTTTAGAACCCCAGAAATTTACCAAGTCTCTCAAGCATTTTAATTAGAAGCTGTAATCACAGCAAAAGAGTTTCATTTGTGCCTCTTGAAAATGTCTCTCAGCCTCTAGGGGAAATATGCTCAATCCTCTTTATTCTCCAGTCCCGGGTAGAACCTGTGCCTGTAGCAGGAGGGAGAGGCAATACAGCAGCCATGACCGTTGGCCTCCTTCACTCCCTCTTCAGAAAGCACCTTGTTTGTTTTTTAACATCTTTTATTGGAGTATAATTGCTTTACAATGGTGTGTTAGTTTCTGCTTTATAACAAAGTGAATCAGCTATACATATACATACATCCCCATATCTCCTCCCTCTTGTGTCTCCCTCCCACCATCCCTATCCCACCCCTCTAGGTGGACACAGAGCACCAAGCTGATCTCACTGTGCTATGTGGCTGCTTCCCACTAGCTATCTATTTTACATTTGGTAGTGTATATATGTCCATGCCACTCTCTCACTTCGTCTCACTCCCAGTTTACCCTTCCCCCTCCCCGTGTCCTTAAGTCCACTCTCTACGTCTGTGTCTTTATTCCTGTCTTGCCCCTAGGTTCTTCAGAACCACTTTTTTTTTTTTTAGATTCCTTATATACGTGTTAGCATATGGTATTTGTTTTTCTCTTTCTGCCTTACTTCACTCTGTATGACAGACTCTAGGTCCATCAATCTCACTACAAATAACTCAATTTCATTTCTTTTTATGGCTGAGTAATATTCCATTGTATATATGTGCCACATCTTCTTCATCCATTCATCTGTTGATGGACACTTAGGTTGCTTCAATATCCTAGCTATTGTAAATAGAGCTGCAGTGAACATTGTGGTACATGACTCTTTTTGAATTATGGTTTTTTCAGGGTATATGCCCAGAAGTGGGATTGCTGGGTCATATGGTAGTTCTATTTGTAGTTTTTTAAGGAACCTCCATACTGTTCTCCATAGTGGCTGTGTCAATTTACATTCCCACCAACAGTGCAGGAGGGTTCCCTTTTCTCCACACCCTCTCCAGCATTTATTGTTTGTAGATTTTTTGATGATGGCTGTTCTGACTGGTGTGAGGTGATACCTCATTGTAGTTTTGATTTGCATTTCTCTAATGATTAGTGATGTTGAGAATCCTTTCGTGTGTTTGTTGGCAATCTGTATATCTTCTTTGGAGAAATGTCTATTTAGGTCTTCTGCTCATTTTTGGATTGGGTTGTTTGTTTTTTTTGATACTGAGCTGCATGAGCTGCTTGTAAATTTTGAAGATTGATCCTTTGTGCGTTGCTTCATTTGCAAATCTTTTCTCCCATTCTGAGGGTTATCTTTTCATCTTGTTTATGGTTTCCTTTGCTGTGCAAAGGCTTTTAAGTTTCATTAGGTCCCATTTGTTTATTTTTGTTTTTATTTCCATTTCTCTAGGAGGTGGATCAAAAAGGATCTTGCTGTGATTTATGTCATAGAGTGTTCTGCCTGTTTTCCTCTTAGAGTTGTATAGTGTCTGGCCTTACATTTAGGTCTTTAATCCATTTTGAGTTTATTTTTGTGTATGGTGTTAGGGAGTGTTCTAATTTCATTCTTTTACATGTAGCTGTCCAGTTGTCCCAGCACCACTTATTGAAGAGGC
Organism: Balaenoptera borealis; assembly: GCF_965194805.1. Taxonomy (NCBI): domain Eukaryota; kingdom Metazoa; phylum Chordata; class Mammalia; order Artiodactyla; family Balaenopteridae; genus Balaenoptera; species Balaenoptera borealis. The sequence goes on along the minus strand of NC_138871.1, from coordinate 45,744,233 downwards.
TGTCTTTTCTCCATTGTATATTCTTGCCTCCTTTATCAAAAATAAGGTGACCATATGTGCATGCGTTTATCTCTGGGTGTTCTGTCCTGTTCCATTGATCTATAATCTGTTTTTGTGCCAGTACCATACTGTCTTGATTACTGTAGCTTTGTAGTATAGTCTGAAGTCCAGGAGCCTGATTCCTCCAGCTCCATTTTTCTTTCTCAAGATTGCTTTGGCTATTCGGGGTCTTTTTTGTTTCCATACAAATTGTGAAATTTTTTGTTCTAGTTCTGTGAAAAATGCCAGTGGTAGTTTGATAGGGATTGCATTGAATCTGTAGATTGCTTTGGGTACTAGAGTCATTTTCACAGTGTTGATTCTTCCAATCCAAGAACATGGTATATCTCTCCATCTGTTTGTATCATCTTTAATTTCTTTCATCAGTGTCTTATAGTTTTCAGCATACAGGTCTTTTGTCTCCTTAGGTAGGTTTATTCCTAGGTATTTTATTCTTTTTGTTGCAGTGGTAAATGGGAGGGTTTCCTTAATTTCTCTTTCAGATTTTTCATCATTAGTGTATAGGAATGCAAGAGATTTCTGTGCATTAATTTTGTATCCTGCTACTTTACCAAATTCATTGATTAGCTCTAGTAGTTTTCTGGTAGCATCTTTAGGATTCCTTATGTATAGTATCATGTCATCTGCAAACAGTGGCAGCTTTACTTTTTCTTTTCTGATTTGGATTCCTTTTATTTCTTTTTCTTCTCTGATTGCTGTGGCTAAAACTTCCAAAACTATATTGAATAATAGTGGTGCGAGTGGACAACCTTTTCTTGTTCCTGATCTTAGAGGAAATGGTTTCAGTTTTTCACCATTGAGAACGATGTTGGCTGTGGGTTTGTCATATATGGCCTTTATTATGTTGAGGAAAGTTCCCTCTATGCCTACTTTCTGGAGGGTTACATCATAAATGGGTGTTGAATTTTGTAGAAAGCCTTTTCTGCATCTATTGAGATGATCATATGGTTTTCCTCCTTCAATTTGTTAATACGGTGTATCACATTGATTGATTTGCGTATATTGAAGAATCCTTGCATTCCTGGGATAAACCCCACTTGATCATGGTGTATGATCCTTTTAATGTGCTATTGGATTCTGTTTGCTAGTATTTTGTTGAGGATTTTTGCATTTATGTTCATCAGTGATACTGGCCTGTAGTTTTCTTCCTTTGTGACATCTTTGTCTGGTTTTGGTATCAGGGGGATGGTGGCCTTGTAGAATGACTTTGGGAGTGTTCCTCTCTCTGCAATTTTTTCAAAGAGTTTGAGAAGGATAGGTGTTAGCTCTTGTCTAAATGTTTGATAAAATTCACTTGTGAAGCCATCTGGTCCTGGGCTTTTGTTTGTTGGAAGATTTTTGATCACAGTCTCAATTTCAGTGCTTGTGATTGGTCTGTTTATATTTTCTATTTCTTCCTGGTTCAGTCTCAGAAGGTTGTGCTTTTCTAAGAATTTGTCCATTTCTTCCAGGTTGTCCATTTTATTGGCACATAGTTGCTTTTAATCTCTCAGATCCTTTGTGTATCCGCAGTGTCAGTTGTTACGTCTCCTTTTTCATTTCTAATTCTATTGATTTGAGTCTTTTCCCTTTTTTTCTGGATGAGTCTGGCTAATGGTTTATCAATTTTGTTTATCTTCTCAAAGAACCAGCTTTTAGTTTCATTGATCTTTGCTATTGTTTCCTTCATTTCTTTTTCATTTATTTCTGCTCTGATCTTTATGATTTCTTTCCTTATGCTAACTTTAGGGTTTTTTTGTTCTTCTTTCTCTAATTGCTTTAGGTGTAAGGTTAGGTTGTTTATTTGAGATGTTTCTTGTTTCTTGAGGTAGGAATGTATTGCTATAAACTTCCCTCTTAGAACTGCTTTTGCTGCATCCCATAGGTTTTGGGTTGTCGAGTTTTCATTGTCATTTGTTTCTAGGTATTTTTTGATTTCCTCTTTGATTTCTTCAGTGAGCTCTTGGTTATTTAGTAGTGTATTGTTTAGCCTGCATGTGCTTATATTTTTTACGGATTTTTTCCTGTAATTGATATCTAGTCTCATAGCGTTGTGGTCAGAAAAGATACTTGTTATGATTTCAATTTTCTTAAATTTACCAGGGCTTGATTTGTGACCCAAGATATGATCTGTCCTGAAGAATATTGCATGAGCACTTGAGAAGAAAGTGTATTCTGTTGTTTTGGATGGAATGTCCTATAAATGTCAATTAAATCTATCTGGTCTATTGTGTCATATAAAGCTTGTGTTTCCTTATTAATTTTCTCTCTGGATGATCTCCATTGGTGTAAGTGAGGTGTTAAAGTCCCCTGCTATTATTGTGTTACTGTCAATTCCTCTTTTATAGCTGTTAGCAGTTGCCTTATGTATTGAGGTTCTCCTATGTTGGGTACATATATATTTATAATTGTTATATCTTCTTCTGGGATTGATCCCTTGATCATTATGTAGTGTCCTTCCTTGTCTCTTGTAACATTCTTTATTTTAAAATCTATTTTGTCTGATATGAGAACTGCTACTCCAGCTTTCTTTTGATTCCCATTTGCATGGAATATCTTTTTCCATCCCCTCACTTTCAGTCTCTATGTGTCCCTAGGTCTGAAGTGGGTCTCTTGTAGACAGCATATATATGAGTCTCATTTTTGTATCCATTCAGCCAGTCTATGTCTTCTGGTTGGAGCATTTAATCCCTTTACATTTAAGGTAATTATTGATATATATGTATGTTCCTATTACCATTTTCTTAATTGTTTTGGGTTTGTTATTGTAGGTCTTTTCCTTCTCTTGTGTTTCCTGCCTAGAGAAGTTCCTTTAGCATTTGTTGTAAAGCTGGTTTGGTTGTGCTGAATTCTCTTAGCTTTTGCTGTCTGTAAAGCTTTGAATTTCTCCGTCAAATCTGAATTAGTTCCTTGCTGGGTAGAGTAATCTTGGTTGTAGGTTTTTCCCTTTCATCACTTTAAATATGTCCTGCCACTCTCTTCTGGCTTGCAGAGTTTCTGCTGAAAGATCAGCTGTTAACATACAGGGGAATCCCCATAAGTTTATTTGTTGTTTTTCCCTTGCTGCTTTTAATATTTTTTCTTTGTATTTAATTTTTGATAGTTTGATTAATATGTGTCTTGGCATGTTTCTCCTTGGATTTATCCTGTATGGGACTCTCTGTGCTTCCTGGACTTGATTGACTATTTCCTTTCCCATATTAAGGAAATTTTCAACTATAATCTCTTCAAATATTTTCTCAGTCCCTTTTTTTTCTCTTCTTCTTCTGGGACCCCTATAATTTGAATGTTGGTGTGTTAAATGTTGTCCCAGAGGTCTCTGAGACTGTCCTCAATTCTTTTCATTCTTTTTTCTTTATTCTGCTCTGCAGTGGTTATTTGCACTATTTTATTTTCCAGGTCAGTTATCCGTTCTTCTGCATCAGTTATTCTGCTCTTGATTCCTTCTAGAGAGTTTTAAATTTCATTTATTGTGTTGTTCATCATTGTTTGTTTGCTCTTTAGTTCTTCTAAGTCCTTGTTAAACGTTTCTTGTATTTTCTCCATTCTATTTCCAAGATTTTGGATAATCTTTACTATCATTACTCTGAATTCTTTTTCAGGTAGACTGCCTATTTCCTCTTCATTTGTTTGGTCTGGTGGGCTTTTACCTTGCTCCTTCATCAGCTGTGTGTTTCTCTGTCTTCTCATTTTGCTTAACTTACTGTGTTTGGGGTCTCCTTTTTGCAGGCTGCAGGTTCGTAGTTCCAGTTGTTTTTGGTGTCTGCCCCCAGTGGCCAAGGTTGGTTCAGTGGGCTGTGTAGGCTTCCGGATGGAGGGGACTGGTTCCTGTGTTCTGGTGGATGAGGCTGGATCTTGTCTTTCTGGTGGGCAGGACCGAGTCCAGTGGTGTGTTTTGGGGTATCTGTGACCTTATCATGATTTCAGGCAGCCTCTCTGCTAATGGGTAGGTTTGTGGTCCTGTCTTGCTAGTTGTTTGGCATAGGGTGTTCAGCAGTGTAGCTTGCTGGTCATTGAGTGGAGGTGGGTCTTAGCGTTGAGATGGAGATCTCTGGGAGAGCTTTCACCGTTTGTTATTACATGGAGCTGGGAGGTCCGTGGTGGACCAATGTGCAGAACTCGGCTCTCCCACCTCAGAGGCACAGGCCTGATACCCGGCTAGAGCACCAATACCCTGTCAGCCACATGGCTTCCTTCAACCAAGAAATGTTGTTTTTGTCATTTTCAAAATGCTCAGCTGTTCTGACTTTATCTTTTCCAGCTCAGTTTCTGACATCTGTTTGTTCCCAAGGGAGGAGGCCCAAGGCATGGGATGGGGGAGCAGCGTGGTGATGCTCTGGGCATCCTCCCTTCTCATCTCTCGATGTCCAGCATTCCTCTCTCAAGCACCTTGTTAATGCTTACTCTGCCACGATGTTTCAGGACCATGTAGAGTGATAGAAACAGCCCTTGCCCTCATGGAACAGACAGTCTAATCAAATCCTCTTCTTCATAGCTCTTGGGACTTCAGGTGTGATGTAACCTGGGGAGTCTCTTTGGTGGAGACTAAGGTCAAGTTAAGGCCATCTTTTTCCCAGGATCAGGCTTCAAACTCTAATGCTGCCAAGCTCTGTGATTTATCAACCCAGTTGCCTAAGCAAAAAACTGTCAGGTTTGACATGTTCAAGCTTTTCCTTAGCCTCAAACACCCTCACCCTGTCTCTCTCTTGCTCTCTTTCCCTTACATATCTCTTGACTCTTCCTCTCCATCCTCTCTGCCCCTGTCTTACCTCACTCTCTCACCTAGTCTCTGGCCTCTCTGCTTCCTCTCCTAACAGCCATCACCCATTTGTTCTTCCCACTGTTCCTCACTGCTACTAGGTTTACCTTCCTGACATGTGAAACTATTTATGTTGTATCCTGCTCATGACTGTCAGTGGTGCCCTAACTTTCTGGCCCGATTAAAAGGGCTTTCAAGGCTGCCCTGGCCTGCCCGTTATTGGTTTACGTGTCTGTCCTTCCTTTTAAGGTGGGCTTCTTGAAAGAGGGGCAGTGTATTTTCTGTTTTTGTTATCTATGGCACCACCTGACATTTCATAGGTCCTTAAATAAGGGTTTGTTGAATGAATGAATGAATGAATGAACTAAAATATACCAAATTGTCATAGGGTTTTCATAGACTGCTTCCATCCACTCTTTTAATGAAACAAGTATGACACTCCATAATCTACTTGCAATTTTCTAGGACATCTAGAAACTATCAAGGACCAGATGTATCCCAGCAAAATTGATATTGAGAGGGTACTTTTATACTTTATTGGTCTTCTCTCACCAACTCTGAATGCTAAAGTGTTCTACAAGCTTAAAATGTTTTAAAGCCTCTAACAGTCACCTATTGTGAAAAAACTACCCTTTTATGTGTGTTTTCTTTCTATATTACTCCTCATAATGATCCCAGAGGATATATTTTCCAGCAAGTACTAAGATGGCCAACTCAGACTCGGGGCATCCAGGTGTTTTTCATCCCAGCCCATACTCTCCTCCCTTCCCCTCCATCAGGACCCTCGTTCACTCCCAACACAGCTGAAGCCAGGAAATCACCTGCACCTTGTTTGCCTTCCCGGGAAACCCCACACTCCCCCGTCCAGACCAGGCCCGGCCCAGACCCATAGACTCCCTGACAGAGTTCGAAAGAGGAGCACATTTCCTTATGGAGGGGCTTGCCTGGAGAGGCCGGCTCCCCCATCGCAGGGTGCAGCAGTTGGACTGGGTCAGAAAGGGAGAGCAATGCCTGAGGTGGTGCTGCAGGGGAAAGGCTTGAGGAAAAGGCAGCCATGGTCTCCTGGGGTGAATTCTAGACACCTCGCTGCTGCCAGGAGGAACAACTGGCCCCCGAGGATGTGCAGTGACATGGTGCATAAGGGTTGCTGCAGCCTTGGACCATGGCAGATATTGGATTTGTCCTTCCTCTTCCTGAAAGGTGATAGACTTTCGGCCCGCCTGCGTGCATTTCACTCCCAAGTTCTGAGCTCGGGCAGTCTCCCCCCTGCACAGCCTTTGGGCCAGAGCCTGGTCCCCAGCACCTGGCCAGGCCCCTGAGGAGAGTGCCCTGTGACTATGGCTGGCGGTGGGGGGTAGGGGATAGGGGGTGGGGGTAGGGCAGGTGAGGCAGATTGAAATTTGCTTGATTGGTAGTGTGAGCCGAACTCCTTTCTGACTGGAGCGTCCTCACTGGCACCTGGAGCACGCAGGTGTTTCTCATCCCAGGAAGCCTCTGCCTCCGCAGAACTCGCGAGATCCCGTGCGATGGGGCTGCTTCTTGGAAGGGCGGTGGCGGCAGAAGCTCCTGGGCTTGATTCCTCTGAGACGCCCCGAAGGTCAGCGCTCCCAACCCATCCTCTTCCTCCTCCTCCATTTGGACCCACACTCCACACTCCACACTCCCCCCCCCTCCCCCCCGCAACCCTGCAGCCAAAACCACAAAGCTCATCCTCCAGGCAGCTCCAACTCCACCCTCTTTGCTTACAAAGAAAAAGGAAAAACCAAAACTCGATGAAGTATCCAGCCTCGTAGGGAGAGTGCAAGTGGAGCCGACCTCCAGCTTAGGAGGCATCACAGGGACTGAAGACCTGTGGATTGGGGCACTGGGAGCTCCTGGGAAGGCCAGCCGCACCCCGGCGCCAGGGTACAAGGGCCTGGGAGGGCCAACGGTAAGGAAAGGGAGCCAACACTCGGGGTCCTGTGCAAAAGATGGTACTAGGTTTGGTGGGAGACCCAGGAAGTGAGCACAGTGGGATGAGAGACACCAGAACAGACTGTGGGGCTTGGTGGTTGCAGAATTGGGGGCCGGGGCACACATGGAGCCAAGGGAGAAGCAGAAAGTAGTTTGTTTCTGAAAGGAACACCCGTATCCACAGAGACAGGCCTATGTTGGTTGTATCTTTCTGTTGCCAGTTACACAAATAATGATGGTAATGAAACTTGAGTGCTTACTCTGTGCTAAATGCTCTATATTCATTATATCATCTATTTTCATATATTATCTTCATTTTAAAGATGAGGAACCTGAGGGCAAAAGAGATCAAGTAATATGTCCAAGGAACTAGAGGTAGTGAGGGGCAGCCAATGTGCAAATCCAGGTGTCTGATTCCAGAGCATATATTCTTATCAAAATCAAGCTGAAAGTTGAAAAGGAAAAAAAATTCTACTTCTGTTAACTGTAAACAGATGCTGAAATTGAAAAGGAAAAAAATTCTACTTTTGGTTATTGTGTAAACAGTCATCTGCTAGTTTTTTATATAGGTCTTTTGTTTAATTCCCAACACCTATTTTTAGAAAGGCACAACTTCTTTACACACCGAATTTAAAACGTTCAAGTGATTTCTCATCTAGGAGTAATAATGATTACATTTCTCCCTCTTAACTGCTACAGATTCCTTGAAATTCTAGTTGTTATTTGACAGTTTTATTTTGATTGGACTACAGATGTAGGAAAAATTCTACACAAACCACAGGCATAGTAATTTGCGGTTCTCTTAGTGTCACAGTGATTTGTGTAATATAGAAATTTTCATTTAAAATACATAATCTATGGCAGCAGATACAGAAACAGCACTTGACTCTGAGACCCCCTCCATGCTTTGAAATCCTAATGAGGGTGGTATCCAGAGCTTCTGCAAGCAGGTTTAATTAATTCTGAGAAGTGCACTTTCTCCTGGCAACAGCATTTTTTTTTTCAACTTAAAGTCAAAAGTTAATTTGAAACCTGAGTACAGTAAGTAAATACCATAACATAAGGCAATTATAGAACATAGAATTATAACAGTTGTCTGATTTTCAAGGTTACCAAGCAGGTAAGATGAGATGAAATTATTGTTAAACTGTGCTAAGCCTCTCTTTGCCAAAGTTGAACATTTCTATTAGACCAATCAGCTAATTCATTACTTTGGGGACAGTTTGGACTCTTTCTCTTGGGATTATCTTGTTAGATGATTAAAATGAGAAATGTGGATAAAAGATGATCAGTGTTTTTTTTAACTTTGTTCAATAGGAAGATGTGAAAGAGGCCTTTTTCTTTTTCAGCCTTGCCTTACACCCAGATAAAACCCTTGTTGCAACTGGCCAAGTTGGGAAGGAGCCATATATATGTATATGGGACTCCTATAATGTCCAGACTGTGTCTATTCTTAAAGATGTCCATACACATGGAGTCGCCTGCCTGGCTTTCGACTCGGATGGACAGGTATGTATCTTTTTGCATTTTCTTTTTCTTTAATGACTTCTCACAAGTCACCTAGAATTATAATGTACATAGCCTATAGGCTCAGAAGGTCTATCAACCCTCCCTATCTCCCCTTGTCAGCCTCTTAGAACCCTCATATGTTTGGTCCTTTTCCACACTCATGGTACTGACATCCAGCTCTGGATAGGACCCAGTTTTGGTTCCCCCAGTCTCACTATTAGGTTAAAAAGCCTCCAGAAAGGAAGTTGTGAACTTCATGTTGATTGGGTTCATAGTGACTCAGTGATTCTACTTTGTCTTCCATTGTTAGCTTCCTATCTGGAATGAGGGTTGGACCGAACCTTTTTCACTGACCTCAAGCCCTGAGTATCTCCTTGATTCCCCTTGCTTTCAGAAGATAGCATCACCTCCTAATAATTCATTGAGAAGATTCTATTTGATTCTTTAACCTTGAGGTGACTTCTAACTCCTTTCCTCTACCCATTCACCTCAATTCAAGCAGTCACTGATCCATGTGTATTTATTAGTTTCTTTACAGTGACTCTGACATTCATTCTCTCCTTCCCATTCTCCCTGCCACCGTCCTTTAAGTTCCAAATCTGTGTCATGCCTGACAGTTTAAGTAACCTCTTAACTGGTCTTCACACAGTCAATTTCTTGCTAATGCATTTCACCAACTGAAAAAAGTGTCAGAACGTTGTTTAAAAACAACAGAAGCTTGGAGTACCCCCTGAATGAAGTCCACACTTTGTGGCTGGGCATTCTATCTAGGCTGACCAACTTTTCTAGCCTTCTCTTCACTATTCCCTTGCAGTCAAGTTGGACAAGTCAGCAAGATTCCTCTATCAGACCAGGTACTTTGGCACGTCCAGACACTTTCTCATGCTGCCCTCTTCACCTCCAGTGCCCTGCTCACCCTGTTTGCCCCTTAAAATGACTCATTCTTCCAAGACACTTCATAGGTCTTCATGAAGCCCTCCCAGTCTCCCCCTCCAACAAAGTGTCTCTCTTTCTGTGGACTTCCAGCAACACTTGATAGAAAAGATTTGTTAATGTGTTATAGATACCAACTCTATCTCAATTTTTAAAAGATGTTAAAGAGAAGGGAGTGGAGGCGTAGAGGCCTCATTCCTGGCTCTCCCTGCATTCACCTCCTCACGAAGGCCGTGCCTTTTCTTCCTAGCCTTCTCCACGTTCCTAGGATGCCTTTCCTCTGTCTCTTCCACTCTTGTATTAATACCAGTTAGTTCCTTCAGTCTATTTTTTGGTAAATTTTAGAGTTACTTCTCTAAGTCCATATTGTGGAAAGACCTGTGAAATTATTCATAGAAGATTGACCAAACTGAGAGTTTGCAGGTAGTTCAGATAGGACTTGACCTGGTTTGGGTCACTTTTTAAACAGTTAAGATTTACTTTGTGTTTTCTGCTATTTTGAGAGAGTAGTGATCGTTCTATTCATTTTTCTTTCCAGAATTAGATTCAATACATATGTGGACCCCTGGTATATATGTTTTTGATTTAACTACTCTATAATCTTGTCCAGTTTAGTCAGGATAATGCGTAAGTTCTATTGTATATCCAGGTCTAAAGAGAAATAGCTAGATAGTAACATTTATTCAGATTTGCAGTTATTAACTTCCTGACAAAACTGAATGAATGTGTCAGGATGCATATGTATGTACAAGTGTAAATGAATGCTTTGATGTGAACTTACATGCACATTGTCTAATCTGATTTTGCTTTTCTAGCAAACGTTTATCAAAATTCTAGCAAACATTCTTTACCAATGTTCTAGCAAACATTCTTTATCAAAATCACAAGAAAAATGTAATGTAGCAGGGGGAAATCCAGCTGTAACTTTTAGTTCTTTGTTCATGTTATTTTGTGTTAGAATCCTAGCTATTTTTTTAGGTTCCATTTTGAAGGTAGAGACAGGGATGGACTGCATGGTACTTTCACAACTGTCAGTTGAGAAAAATAACCTCCTATTTGTTTGCGGTGATGGATTTCGTGGCTTGTTGATGCCTATTGCTTCAGATCTGCCTTTTTCCCTGGACAGAGTTCACTGGAATCGAGTGATATTTAGAAAATGACAAATGGACCATCACCTCACAAGCATCAAAAGGCAATTGAAATGCTTTTCAGGTAGCGATAGGGCCTGTCACTGCAAATGAACAGAATAGATTTCTTTTGGCTTTTTCTCAATCTTCTTCACATTTCTTATGTGGGTTTTACTTTAGTGCCCATGTTTATGTTAACTGCTTTTTCTGTTTAAGTAAAGAGAAAAGAAAAAAATAAGCTGAATGGAATTCACCCACTTCAAATTTTCATATATAGATAAAAATACAACCATGTCTTATAATCATTTCCATTACTGCACCTCTCAATTGAAAATTACAGCGAAGACCTCCTTTCATTAAGCACCAGTTTTAAAACCTCCAACTATATGTTTTTTATACTAAATATTCCTAATGGAAGCTGCCTTTAGTGAAGAAACCTGAATAATCTCTGCATAACAGTACATGTATACATTTAGCCATATATGGCTGTCTATCATTGCGTATATATGCACATACACACACAGTGAAATACATAAGCTCACATACTGTTATACTTGGGTAATGATGTTTTTAAAACCTTTTGACTTACATTATTTCACTGATCCATACAATAATACTACTTTGTAGACAGAAAAAATATTTTACACTCATTTTACAGTTGAAAAAATTGAAATTTAAGGAGTTTAATTTTCTAAGGCCTTATGTCTGGCTAATCATGAAGTCAAAAGGGAAGCCAAATCTACTTACTCCCAGCCCAGACCTCTCTCTATTACATAGTGTTGTTTCTATGCTGCTAGAAGCTCTGATTTTGGTGTCCCTAATATGTGTTTTGACCCTATTAATTTTGTATATACTCAGGTGTGGGATTTTTTTTCCCTTTGAGGACAAGGTCTGATCTGAATCCAGTGAATTTAGACTGGGAGATGAAGTACCAGAGTACTTTTACTAAAATTATGTATCCTTCTGTGGTCACTCCAAATGTTTGTGAAATTATGAAAATTAAGAAGAATGAAGATAATGTTCATTTATGGGATTTCTTCTCCATGTGTTTGTCAAACCCTTTCATTTTAACAGTTTGGTGAGGCTTTTAGACTACAGAATCCTAGATGCTCTTAAAACCGTATTAAGATCTTAAATTTGAAATTTTAAATCCTGCCTTCTAGTTCTGTTCCTATGATTTCCACTGATTAATCAGAGACTTCATGAGATTTTGCATGTTTCCTGTGTTTAAGAAGGACAAATTGGTTGTAGGTTTTAGGTTGTCGAAATTTTAGTATATGCTAATGGAATAATATCTACTGTGATATGTTTAGTTTTGGATTTAAGATGGATTTTGAGAAATCATTTTTTTCACAAGAAATTCAATACTTGGCCCATAGTAGGTAATAAGAACTATTTATCGAAAGACAGAATGGATAATAGGAAGTTTTCCCATCATTTTCTGGTATTAAATTATTGTTCTTATTCTTAGCGTTTAGCCTCTGTGGGATTGGATGCCAAAAACACAGTCTGCATTTGGGACTGGAGGAAGGGAAAACTTCTGGCCTCAGCCACTGGCCACTCTGACCGGGTAAGAAGACCTTGTTGGATCAAGCCATGCAGGTTTCATTACTGTGGGGGAACTGTGATGTAGCTTCTCAGAGTTGTAGTATTTTTTAAAATAAAATTTTCAAGTGTAGATTTTCCCTCCATATGCAACTTAAAATCTTACTGTTTATAAAAATTAATTTATGATTAGTAGCTATGTCGGCATGATCTCTTCTGGTGATCAGATGCTTTATTTAAATTGTTACTGTTATTCATAGGCAAAACAAATTTTTGATACTGGCATTTAGCTTCATAAAATAAAAATAGAATTGAATTTGAAATTATATGCACTGTTTAGGTGTATTCATTTAGAAATGGAAATAGTTGTTAGAAAATAATATTCACAAGATATGTTTACAAGTGTATACATTTGAATTTCAAATGAATGTAATGACAACTGTGTGATTCTTTGTTATATTCAAGAAACTGGAATATAAATTGTGGCCTGCTTACCATTCATATTGAAGTCATTGTGATCGTAGATGATAATTCCATGTAGCCATAGCTGGCAAGATGGGGTAGGAAGCAGGCATGTGCATTAGCTGGTCAGAAATCTATTCCTCCAGTGTCTGGAATAATTAAAATAATTTGGCTATTTTATTGTCTTGATTTTCTAATTGTAAAAAAAATGAATTTGCATGACTGTCTTACATTGATTCCTAGTTGTTCTGTATTTCTGCAAAGTATAACTCCATGCAGAATGAGGCCCTAATTAAATGTAAATTCACTGCCTCTTGAATGGTGTGAACTCTAAAAGATTTCTTTATATGAATGGCATATTCATCTAGGGAGAATTCTCATTTTAAGGGCCCCCCCTAGTTTTTACTGAACATTTGGGCAAATTTTATTCGAGGATTAAGTCCTCAGAAAGTCCAGGAGTGATCAGCAATGGAACGTTAGTGTTGGAAGAGGCCTGGCACCCCTCTGGTGCAATGGTTCCCACCAGTGGCTACACATAAGAATCCCCTGGGCAGATTTCAGACTATAGTGATGCTTGGGCTTTACCCGCAGGTATTGATATTAACTTACTGCTATTTAATTGGTATTAACTTAGTACTTAATGAACAGGTTGAAAATATTTGTGATTCTTGCATTTGGTTTTTTTTCCTACATTAAATTATATCAATATTTATTCTCAATTTATTAATTTTATTTACTTATTTATTTTTAATATAATTTTTATTTTATATTAAAGTATAGTTGATTTACAATGTTATATTAGTTTCAGGTGTACAGCAAAGTGATTCAGTTATACATATACATATATCCATTCTTTTTCAGATTCTTTTCCAATATAGGTTATTATACAATATTGAGTATAGTTCCCTGTGCTATACAGTAGGTCCTTGTTGATGGTCTATTTTATATATAATAGTGTGTATATGTTAATCCCAAACTCATAACTTATTCCCCCCCACACCTTTCCCCTATGGTAACCATAAGTTTGTTTTCGAAGGCTGTGAGCCTGTTTCTGTTTTGTAAATAAGTTCACTTGTATCATTTTTTTAGGTTCCACATATAAGTGATATCATATGATATTTGTCTTTCTCTGTCTGACTTACATCACTTAGTATGGTAATCTCTAGGTCCATCCATGTTGCTGCAAATGGCATTATTTCATTCTTTTTTATGGCTGAGTAGTATTCCATTGTACTTATACCACATCTTCTTTATCCATTCCTCTGTCAATGGACATTTAGGTTACTTCCATGTCTTGGCTATTGTAAATAGTGCTGCAATGAACATTGGAGTGCATATATCATTTCGAATTATGGTTTTGTCTGGATATATGCCCAGGAGTGGGATTGCTGGATCATATGGTAGTTCTATTTTTAGTTGTGTAAGGAACCTCCGTGCTGTTCTCCATAGTGGTTATACCAATTTACATTCTTTTGTACCAATTTACATTCCCACCAACAGTGTGGGAGGGTTCCCTTTTCTCCACACCCTCTCTAGCATTTATTGTTTGTAGAATTTTTCATGATGGCCATTCTGACTGGTGCGAGGTGATACCTCATTGTAGTTTTGATTTGCATTTCTCTAATAATTAGTGATGTTGAGCATCTTTTCGTGTGCTTTTTGGCCATCTGTATGTCTTCTTTAGAGAAATATCTATTTAGATCTTCTGCCCATTTTTTTTTATTTGGTTGGTTGTTTTTTGATATGGAGCTGCATGAGGTGTTTGTATATTTTGGGATTAATCCCTTGTTGGTTGCTTCCTTTGCAAATATTTTCTCCCATTCTGTGGGTTGTCTTTTCCTTTTGTTTATGGTTTCCTTTGCTGTGCAAAAGCTTTTTAAGTTTCATTAACCCCCATTTGTTTATTTTTGTTTTTATTTTCATTACTCTGAGAGGTGGATCCAGAAGATCTTGCTGAGATTTATGTCAGAGAGTGTTCTGCCTATGTTTTCCTCTAAGAATTTTATAGTATCCAGTCTTACATTTAGGTCTTTAAACCATTTTGAGTTTATTTTTGCATATGGTGTTAGGGAGTGTTCTAATTTCATTCTTTTACATGTTGCTGTCCAGTTTTCCCAGCACCACTTATTGAAGAGACTGTCTTTTCTCCATTGTATATTCTTGCTTCCTTTGTCTTAGATTAATTGACCATAGGTGCAGTGGTTTATTTCTGGACTTTCTATCCTGTTCCATTGATCTATATTTCTGTTTTTGTGCCAGTACCATACTGTTTGGATTACTGCAGATTTGTAGTATAGTCTGAGGTCAGGGAGCCCAATTCCTCCAGCTCTGTTTTTCTTTCTCAGGATTGCTTTGGCTATTCAGGGTCTTTTGTGTTTCCAAACAAAGTTAGAAATTTTTTGTTTACCAAATTTATTGATGAGCTGTAGTAGTTTTCTGGTAGCATCTTTAGGATTTTCTATGTATAGTATCATGTCATCTGAAAACAGTGACAGTTTTCCTTCTCCTTTTCCAATTTGGATTCCTTTTATTTTTCTTCTCTGATTGCCATGGCTAGGGCTTCCAAAACTATGTTGAATAAAAATGGCGAGAGTGGATATCCTTGTCTTGTTCCTGATCTTAGAGGAAATGCTTTTGGCTTTTAACCATTGAGAATGATGTTAGCTGTGGGTTTGTCATATATGGCCTTTATTAGGTTTAAATAGTTTCCCTCTATGCCCACTTTCTGGAGAGTTTTTATCATAAATGGGTGTTGAATTTTGTCAAAGCTTTTTCTGCATCTACTGAGGTGATCATAGGTTTTTTTTTTTTAAATTGGAGTATAGTTGCTTTACAATGTTGTGTTAGTTTCTGCTTTACAGCAAAGTGAATCAGCCATATGTATACATATATCCCCTTCCTCCCAGATTTCCTTCCCATCTAGGTCACCACAGAGCACAGAGTAGAGTTCCCTATGCTATACAGTAGGTTCTCACTAGTTATCTATTTTATACATAGTAGTGTATATATGTCAATCCCAGTCTCCCAATTCATCTTTGCTAGTATTTTGTTGAGGATTTTTGTGTCTATGTTCATCAGTGATATTGGCCTGTAATTTTCTTTTTTTGTGGTATCTTTGTCTGTTTTTTTGTATCAGGGTGATGGTGGCCTCATAGAATGAGTTTGGGAGTGTTCCTTCCTCTGCAATTTTTTGGAAGAGTTTCAGAAGGATAGGTGTTAACTCTTCTCTAAATGTTTAATAGAATTCACCTGTGAAGCCATCTGGTCCTGGACTTCTGTTTGTTGGAAGATTTTTAATTACAGTTTCAATTTCAGTACTTGTGATTGGTCTGTTCATATTTTCTATTTCTTCCTGGTTCAGTCTTGGAAGGCTATACCTTTCTAAGAATTTGTCCATTTCTTCCAGGTTGTCCATTTGATTGGCATGGTGTTGCTTGTAGTGGTCTCTTATGATCCTTTGTATTTCTGTAGTGTCAGTTGTAACTTCTCCTTTTTCATTTCTAATTTTATTGATTTGAGCCCTCTCCCTTTTTTTCTTGATGAGACTGGCTTAAGGCTTGTCAGTTTTGTTTATCTTTTCAAAGAACCAGCTTTTAGTTTCATTGATCTTTGCTATCGTTTCCTTCATTTCTTTTTCATTTATTTCTTCCCTGATCTTTATGATTTCTTTCCTTCTACTAACTTTGGGTTTTGTTTGTTCTTCTTTCTCTAGTTGCTTTAGGTGTAAGATTAAGTTGTTTATTTGAGATTTTTCTTGTTTCCTGAAGTAAGATTGTATTGCTATAAACTTCTCTCTTAGAACTGCTTTTGCTGCATCCCATAGTTTTTGGATTGTCATCTTTTCATTGTCATTTGTCTCCAGGTATTCTTTTATTTCCTCTTTGATTTCCTCAGTAATCCTTTGGTTGTTTAGTAACATGTTGTTTAGCCTCCATGTGTTTGTGTTTTTTACAGTTTGTGTGTGTGTGTGTGTGTGTGTGTGTGTGTGATTGATTTCTAATCTCATAGCATTGTGGTCAGAAAAGATACTTGATATGATTTCAGTTTTTTAAAAATTTACTGAGGCTTGATTTGTGGCCCAGCATGTGATCTATCCTGGAGAATGTTCCATGTGCACTTGAGAAGAATGTTTATTCTGCTGCTTTCTATAAATATCAATTAAGTCCATCTGGTCAAATGTGTCATTTAAGGCCTGTGGTTCCTTATTGATTTTCTGTCTGGATGATCTGTACATTCATGTAAACTGGGGTGTTAATGTCCCCCACTATTACTGTGTTACTGTTGATTTCTGCTTTTACGGCTGTTAGCATTTGCCTTATATATTGAGGTGCTCCTATGTTGGGTGCATATATATTTACAATTGTTATATCTTCTTCTTGGATTGATCCCTTGATCATTATGTAGTGTCCTTCTTTGTCTCTTATAACAGTCTTTATTTTAAAGTCTATTTTGTCTGATGTGAGTATTGCTACTCCAGCTTTCTTTTGATTTCCGTTTACATGGGATATTTCCATCCCCTCACTTTCAGTCTGTATGTGTCTTTTGGTTGGAGTATTTAATCCATTTACACTTAAGGTAATTATCCATATGTATGTTCTTATTGCCATCTTGTTAATTGTTTTGGATTTGTTTTTGTAGGTATTTTTTCTTCTCTCTCTTTTGTTCTCTTGTGATTTGATGACCATCTTTAGTGTTGTGTTTGGGTTGCTTTTTATTTTTTGTCTGTGTATCTATTGTAGATTTTTGGTTTGTGGTTCCCGTGAGGTTTTGATATAGCAGTCTATATATATACAAGATTGTTTTAAGTTGCTGGTCTCTTAATTTCAAATGCATTTCCAATATCCTGCATTTGTACTCTCCTCATGATTGCTGATTTTGGTATCATATTTGTGTGTGAATGATTTCCTACATTTACTGTACGTTTGCCTTTACTGGTGAGGTTTCCCATTCGTAATTCTTTTGTTTCTAGTTGTGACCTTTTCTTTTCCGGCTAGAGAATTTCCTTTAGCATTTGTTGTAAAGCTGGTTTGGTGGTGCTGAATTCTCTTAGCCTTTGCTTGTTTGTAAAGCTTTTGATTTCTCCACTGAATCTGAATGAGAGCCTTGCTGGGAAGAGTATTCTTGTAGGCTGTAGGTTTTTGCCTTTCATCACTTTAAATATATCATGCCATGCCCTCCTTTTTCAGGTAAATTGACTTCTTTTTCAGGTAGATTGACTTCATTTTCAGGTAGACTGACCATCTCTACTTCACTTAGTTGTTCTTCTGAGGTTTTATCTTGTTCCTTCATCTGGAATATATTTCTCTGCCATCTCATTTTGTCAAACTTTCTGTGTTTGTGGTCTCTGTTCCTCAGGCTGCAGGATTGCAATTCTTGCTTCTGATGTCTGCCCATTGGTGGGTGAGGTTGGTCCAGGGGCTTGTGGAAGCTTTCTTGTAGGAGGGATTAGTGCCTGCCCACTGGTGGGTGGAGCTGTGTCTTGTCCCTCTGTTGCGCAGGGCCCTGTCAAGGGGTGAATTTATAGGCGATTGTTGGCTCAAGACAACTTCAGACAGCCTGTCTGCTGATGGGTGGGGCTGTGTTTCCCCCCCACCCCCACTGCTGGTTGTTTGGCCTGAGGCATCCCAGCACTGGAGCCTGCAAGCTGTTTGGTAGGGCCAGATCTCGGTGCCAAAATAGCAACATCTGGGAGAGCTCATGCCAATAAATATTCCCTGGGTCCTCTGCCACCAGTGTCCTTGCCCCCACAGTGAGCCACAGCCAACCCCTGCCTCCCCAGGAGAGCCTCCAAGACCTGCAGGTAGGTCTGGCCCAGGATCCTATGGAGTCACTGCTTTGCCCTGGGTCCCAGTGCATATGAAACCTTGTGTGCACCCTCCAAGAGTGCAGTCTCTGTTTCCCCCAGTTGTGTGGAACTCCTGCACTCAAGTCCCACTGGCCTTCAAAGCCAAATGCTCTGGGGGCTCCTCCTCCCAATGCCAGACCCCTAGGCTGGAGAGCCTGACATGGGGCTCAGATCTCTCACTCCTGTGGGAGAACCTCTGTGATATAATTATTTTCCAGCTTTTGGTCTCCCACCCAGTGGGTATGGCACTTGATTATATCATGAACGTGCCCCTGCTACTGTCTTGTTGTGGCTTCTTTTTTGTCTTTGGGTGTGGAATATCTTTTTTGGTAGGTTCGAGTCTTTTTTGTAGGTGGTTGTTCAGCAGTTAGTTGTGATTTTGGTGTTTTCATGAGAGGAGGTGAGCTCAAGTCCTTCTACTCTACCATCTTGTCTCCTGCTCATACCTTGCATTTTGGATATTACTGTTTCTGCTGTTGCATGATCCCATTATATCTTATCTTACAAAGTGGTTGAATTGGACTGGATCAATACATGAATTTCCTGTTGTTTTGCTGATGAACTGTACATTTTCCAGTTAGGAGTAGATTGTAAAAAGTACAATGCTAGCTAGTGAGAACTCTGTAATTTTAAGAGCCTAGAATGTTTTAATGAAATACTGCTTTTAGAACACTGTTCTCCCAGACTCCATAATTTGTATCACACAGTTTTACTCTTTATTGTTGAGGTCAGTATAAATTATTATTGGTTGCTTATGGGCAAATGATTATTTTCAAGATTATTTTAGTGGCTAAAATACTTAGCCCCTAGCACTAATTTGTATAATCAGTGCTTTGTAGTCTGCAAAATGATCGTACATACATTATCTTAATTGACCTCACAACAGAACTGAGATGGTGTCATTCATTCATTTTTGAGATGCTGAGGTTAAGGTTAGAGATGCTAAGACTTGCCTGAGCTCGCATAGATAAAATAGGTACTTGGACCTTATTCATACTTGGTCCTTAGACCAAGTGTTCTTTCTTCAGCGCTGTTTCTGTGGTCAATAATTGTTCCTTTCTACCTAACCAAAGGTCCTCCTTCTTTGTCTGATGATTGGAGCAATAGCTTCCTACTTGATGAGAAGTTAGCAGCCTCTTTCTCTAGTCTAGTGTCTGCCCCTACAATTGGTCCTTCTTTCTATTAGAGCTTCACAGAATGTGGTCCATGGACCACCTGCATCAGAATCTCCTGGGCTGTGTTTTAAAATGCATGTGCCTGGACCTAATTTCCAATCCACTAAATCAGAATCTCTGACATGGGCTGGGGGAATATGCACTTTAAACAATTGCCATTCTCTTTGTTTTCATTGTAAAGCTATCTCAAAAGTGTGTTATTAGCATTGTGGAGAGCCACCAAAAATTTGATCAAAAAACTATCCTAAATCATCACAGTTTATTTACCTTGGATGGACAAAGTTAAAAATGTGATACCAGTTTGTTCTCAATGATTGTGGTTAATTATTACTTATTCATTCACAACTAAGGTAAGTAGATACAAGGTGCTAAAATGTGTATTAGCAATTCCTGACTCATCTCCATAGCCAAATACTCCATTTGGGTAGGTAACATTGTGCTCTGAATGTTAGGGTAGAGTCTTGGCAATTGGACAGTATCTGAAAGAAGGCAAAAACACATGAATGATCAACAGAGCAACTTTTTATCTTTTTTAAACAGATTTTTGATATTTCCTGGGATCCATATCAGCCAAACAGAGTGGTTAGCTGTGGAGTGAAACATATAAAGGTAAAGTAGTTATTATAAAGAAATTTTGGTACCTTGTATGAAAATAATTCCAGATGTTTATATATATAATTTGGTGTTGAGAAACTGCTTGACTTTACATTTTTTCCCCTTAAATTTGGAGGTTTCTTACCTGCATCTCTGATCCCAGAGCACACTAACATCAGGTGATGGGCCTCCCTTTTAGAAATGCAGTATAAAAACAATCAAGCCAAGTGCTCAGCAGGCAGCTGAAAAGGAAACTTTATGTTAATTAAATATTATACAGAAGACAGAAAACTCATAATACTTTTAGGATGGCATGTTTTAAAACAGCTCTGATTTTAATTTTGTGAATTAAGTTTTTTCATTATGAATGTTTATACATATTGCATGTCAAAACTTTTTGACATGTTGATGTGTTCTTTTAGAAGAAAGATGCCATGTTGTGTTGGACCTAGAAGGAGAGGGATACATAGTACAAACCTACCTGGGCCGTTGGCTTTTAAATGCCTCTCCTCCTGTAGACTACACAGCCTGGAATACTACTAGTGGAGCACGACCTGCCTCTGTCTATTTGCTCCTCTCTATTTTGTTACACAGGTAGCAAAATTAACACCATAGACATCCTTTCCTCTGACATAGCAAAAATTTCTCCTGGACCCTGGGATACGGCCCAGGATCTTCTGTCTATAGGTTTGTAGATAATATAAGTTAAAGTCCATAAAGAAAAGAGTGTAAGGGCTACTTGCGTGAACAGAGCATGTATGGATCTCTGCTGCTACAAAAATGGTGCATTTCTGTGTGAACAGAGTAAATGTCTGTGTTACTCCTCCAACCAACTCCTCCTGTTTCCCAGTTCTTTTGTTCTTCTTTTAGTCTAGTTTTTCATGATCCTTCCCATTATTCCTACTTAATGGTTAAAAGGGACACATGATAAAATGCTCAGAAATAAACATAACAAGAAATATGCAAGACCTAATTTAAAAACTATTATAAAACTTTATAGAGGAATGTAAAAGAAGACTTGGGCAAATGGAGAGAGACAACTTTGATTCCGGACATGAAGTGTAAAAATTATAAATACGTTATTTATCTCCAAGTTAATTTATATTTAATACAAGTTCAATTGAAATCTTTATAAGCTTTATTGTTATCTGACATTTCCCTTTAAGTTATTCTAAGTTAATCTATGAGAATGAAAGAGTGAGAATAACCAAGAACTTTGGCACAAAAAAGAATAATGAAAAAGAAAATGCACTACAATTTACTAAAGCGTATTATGAAGTTTCAAAAATTAAAATGGTACAAGACTGGGGTAAGGATAAATAAACACCAACAAAAGAGAAACTAAGCTGAGAAATAGACCTTAATATGTATGACAACTTAGAATATAATAATAGTACATCTGACAAGTGGGCACTAGAAACATTTATTATTCTAGTTGTATGTCATTACTTCATAGCATATACTAAAATTATTTATGAATTAAAGAGTTAAATGTTAAAAAAACTATAAAATAGAGGAATATATATGTAAATATTTAATTTCTCTCAAGTTGGAGAAAGGTGTTTCTAAATGTAAAAGCAAGTAAAGAAACCATAAAGGTGTTTGACACAAATAACCAATAAACAATCTACAGTAAGGAATAGAAGGGAGTTTTATTTCAGCCAAGCTGAGGACTAGCCCGGGAGTGCAGTCTCCACCAAGGAAGAAAGCACTCTGGAGAAACATGGTTTTCAACACAGTTTTATATTTTGTCTGAACAAAGAACATACATACATCAAACATGACAGGGTACATTCCTTCAAGCTTTCAACAGAGATGTGTAGTTTCAGATTAGCACATACACAGAGAGTCAGCATGACCTTGACCTCTGGGAAGGGAACTTTGTCTTCGAAGGAGTACTAACATGGGCATCATGGAAGGGGAGGCAATTACTCCTATGTTCAAAGAGGACATTCTTTACTTCTGGATAATGCATTCTTTTCTTTAATGGTTAAAGCAAATGTACAATGTATGTTTGACAGGCCATAAGTCAGGCTGTTCTAGTTCACATAAAATTCAGGCCAAATCACGTATAAGCCAGAATGGCTTCCCCACACCCTAATAGGTGAAAATTTCATCCATCAAAGGATAATACTATAGATTCAACTATATAAATATTAAAATATTCTGTTTACCTTCCCACTACCCCCAAGAAACAAAAGAGGCAGACCACAAACTAGCAAAGTATAGGCAACAAGCATACAACGTTGGCTTGTTCTTGAAATACAAAGAATTCTAGCAAATCTATAGAATGGACAAAGAATGTCCACAATATTTTTATTTTTGTCAATTGTCTGCTAATAGACACATGAAAATGCTAACTCTCATTAATAATTAAGGAATAGACATTTTAAAATAACAATGTTTTTAATATATCAAAATGATGATTAAAATGTATCCAGTATTGGGAAAGATTTGGGGAATGAACACTCTCAAACCTTGCTGGTGGAAGGGTAAATGAGTATAGTCTTTCAGTCCAGAAATTTGGCAATACCTGTCAATTACCTTAGAGATGTTGATACCCTTTGAAACAATAATTTCATCCCAATTTTAGTATATGTGCTGCCAAAGTAAGCACGGCCAGTAATCTCATATCTTGTAATTTATCCCAAGGAAATTCTTAGAAGTATGAACCAAGCACTGGTTCATTGCTGAATAACTTATCAATAGCAAATAAAACCAAACAAAAGACGACCTGAAACCCCCTAACTGCCCTCAGGTGGTTAAATAAAATATGGTATATCCATATGAAGAAACACTGTGCAATCATAAGTCATGTTTTAGAGGATTATTTAATGTTATTGGACATATTTAAGATCTATTAACAGTCTGTTTCGGGGTGGGATAAATTTGTGGCTTTGATTTTTTTACTTTAAAAGTATATTTTTGTGTAGGAAATAAATTGGAAGGCTATCCCAAAACATTAAACAGTTATCTTGGGTAGTGAGTTGATGGTTTTTAAATTTTCCCTTTATTTTAGAATTATTTTACAATAACATGCATTTCTTCCAAAATAAGAAAAAAGTAATGGAAAAGCAGGGGACAAAAAGATAAGTCTATAGGTTCTACTCTTCAGAGGTGTCACATGTCCTTAGGGCTTCATAAACATTTTATAATCCTTGTGCAGAGAGCTGATTTTAACCTGAGACTATGTTTGCTGAAATGAAGGCACTTTTTGCTTCAACAGTAGTTGGAGGATCCTTTCTCATAATTTATACAGTCCACCTGAAAGACTAGAAAACTCATTAAATTTGATAAACATTAGTTGAGTTTGTACCATGTGATAGAATAAAAACTGACCCGATTTTCAATTTGCTTAAAATTGAGCAATTAAAACATTGAAATAGAACATTCTGTAAGAGAGGCAAAACCAAAATTCTCTAGGGATAACGGAGAGATCCCAACTGGTTAGAGGAATGTTAAGTATTTCAGGAAGGAATGCTATTTGAGCTGAGCCTTAATGGACAGGTGAGTTTGGTAGGGTGGGCTTGGAAGGCAGCAGAACCCAGGGGAGGGGTTGCCCTTCAGTCAGGAGTTAATAGGCAGGGACTGGTCACCCATCGAATCATAGGTCTGGGGAGCAGAAGGGTCCTTGCCCCATTAACGTGTTCACAGATTATCAACTTTTTCATCACCAAAGAACATCTTAATTTTCTTTCCAAGGGAACAAATATTTTGAAAAATTTTGGCCATGAAATACATGGTAGCCATTACATCTTAATTCCCTTAACAGTTTTTAATTAATCAAGGATATATATCTGCTAACATGAGTTTCTGATCATAACATATGGAAGAGGCACTGAGTTGTTCTTTCAGCCACAAGCAAAGAAATACATGAGCTCAAGATGAACCGGATTCCATTAGTCCATGGTGGCTCTCTGGAAGTCTGGGACCCTGACCAGGGAGCCTTTAGCCAACTTGCATATTCCACAGTGAGGAAGCCAAGACCTAGGAGGTTGTTTGACTTTGAATCCTGGTTCTGTCTCCCTCTACTTGATTCTGGGAAAGCTATTTTATCTCCGAGACTGAATTTCTTTCTTTCCCAAAAAAACAAAAACAAAAAAGACAGGATAAAAGGGGGGGTAGGGATAACTACCTCCTGAATTTAAGAGTTACATTAAACAGTGTATGGAACCAGTAGGGGCACAATAATATTAATTTCTTTTCCCATTTCCTAGGACTACAAAAATAGTGACACAGATAAGATTTAAACTCCGTTTCCAGCTCCCTTTGACAAGCTCTTTTCTCTTAGCAGTTATTTCTTTAATGATCTATCTTGGCTTAACTCCCCACCCCCCAACTAGATTATCAAAGATAATAGATTAACTGCTTTAATTGGTAGATTCGTCCAGTTTCCCTGTTTGTTTCCATCGTTGGTTAACTCTTTTAATCAGTTGATTCTAAAAGCAGAGACAGATAAAACCCTGGAACTTCATTTGAAAACACTAAGAGCTGTTTGTCCTGTTAAATTTGTTAATTGCGTTTCGGCAGACTTAGGCATTTTTCTAAGCAAAAACAAGCATTTTTACCTCAAATGGAAGAATCTGCAAATGCAGATTCTTTATTAATTCTGTCATTCTTTATTCTTTATTAATTTTGTGTAGAAGGAAATCCACAACAAATTTCGGCAGGCTTTAACAAATTATTTTCACTATCTGTATTTTCTACATCCAATTCCAGGACCCCCACCTTTTCTTCCCAAAGCTGCCTAACATCAAACGAATCATTCCAGTCACAAGGTGAATGCAGAATCTCTGATGCACTCCAAGAAAATATTTTTATGTGAAATTTTTGTAGCTAGGGTAAAATCCTTCCTCATTTTGCAATCCCCAGTGTTTGGCAAACAGGCAAATTATGATTATCTGAAATGAATGCTTGAAAAACAGTAGCAGTTGAGCATTTTCTGCTTGGTTGGTTTTACAGGAAATGAGTCTACCAGGTTTGTTGTCTGTTATTATTGCTTTTTCTCCATTCTCTAGTCACAGACAGAAGGGACCTCAGGGATTACTTAGGGCCAGATGAGCTCCCAAGTACCTGCCAGTTCTAACAGAATTTGCATTACAATCTGTGAATGGAGATTGGAGAAGATAAACAATGTCTTTTCATTTGATGTGGAGTTAATGGTGTGTTGCTACCCTAATCTGTCACTGTTTTCCAAATATGAAGTGCTTCTCAAGAAGAGATAATGTCTCAGATTTGCCATTTTCTGCAGAAAATCTCATGCCTATCCTGTCATTACAGCTATATATGCCTTTTTAGAGAATCATCTGATTCTCTAAATTATCTGGAATGTTTCATGTTGACATTATGCCATCTGACTGGGTGATTTCATCAGAAAAATCTTTGTGTAGGGATAAGTCTCTCTTTTTTGTGGTTGTCCATCTAGAAATATTTCAATAACTCAGGCCAAAGTACACATCCCAAGTTAAAGGGATAATAATTACCAAATAGTTACGCTTCCTTTAATTTTCATGCATGGGGAGATATAGAAGGATAAATGTCTGCCTTAAGCATCACCATGGAACAGCAAGTTCTTTGGCATGTAGGTACAACCAGTAGGTACTACCAGTAGTTGTTTATGTCTCATAGTTTGTTCAGGTTCAAAGTTAATACTTAAATGTTTTCCCAAAGCATATACCTATCTTTCCCCAGATTGTTCTTATTCTTTTGATGTATACTTTAGTGCCTTTTTGTAAAAACAGTAATAGCCAAAGAAACAAATCACCAGAGTTGATACTTAATGAGAGAAGAATCTTGTATAGTCTCAAATGATGGCACATCTTTCTCTCATTCTCCCCAAGGGCCACCACCTCCACAGCTGCCTGAGTCCTGGTCCTCCTGGGGGGTGCATCCATCTAGAACTGCTTCCTCGAATACCCAGCTACTCTGAGAGGACCGTCATTTTTCCTCTCCTGCAGGCACAGAGCATTAGGGTTGTCACTAATTTTTCCTCACACATTTCCTGTCACTTGGATTCACCTAATCCTGCTCTCCTAAACCACAATGCAGTTTCTTCCTCACCACTAATCCAAATCCTATTCTTGCTCCAGTTAATTCAACATGGTTCTCTATCTTCGAATTTCCTTACCACTTGTATGCAGTCTGAATATGCTGCCTTAAAATGATCTTTTTTGTTTTATATGTATCTTCATTGGATTTAAAGTTCTCAAGGCAAATATTTCAATACTTTCTCATGTATAACCCCTGTGAACCTTTGGCAAGTCACTTATGCCTTCTTTCTCTCCCTTCCAAATGGGTGTAATAATAATATCTGCCTTAGCCTATTCGTAAGGGTATTATGAAGATCAAATAACTAAACATATGTAAAGAGCCTTTATAAATTGTGAGAGGCTACGTACATGGCAGTGAAATTATACCAGTTCACCTACTGAAAAAAAATATGTCAGAGTGAAATACTTAATTTCTACATAACCATGGGAGTCTCCCTGCTGCTGTCTATAAAGCAGCTCAACCTTTATGCTTATGGTCTCCCACATGATAAATTATGCAACTAAAACTGAAAAGCCTAGTCAGTTATTTGGCTATATGAAATATAACTTATATTTAGAAACATTTCTGAGTAATGTTTTTACAGTGAAGATTTATATAATTTTTAGTTAGAAATTATTTCTAATAATTATTTCTAATAAAATATATATATAACTATATATATATTTCATATATATATATATATATATATATATATATATATATATATATGCAACAAAAATACCTAGAAGATATATCAACATGTTAACAGGAGGTTGTGAATAATTCCAATTTTCCTCTTTTCACTTTTCTCTGTTTCTAAACTTCTCTACAGTGAACCTATACTAGTGCTATAACTTGACAAGAAATTAAACAAAAAAATGAACATTAAACATTTAGCAAAGTTTTGGAATTTTGGAACTTTGAAAGTTTAAAAAATATTGTTATAAGTTTTTTTTTTTTAACTGCTAGTAGTTGGCTAAAATGTTTTGCAGTTCTCTGCTGTTATAACAAAACAAGTTAAATTATGTGTATCTAGTGCACATATAGCAAATTATGTAAAATGTATTGAAACATTAGCAAATAAATACCAATAATGAGATGCATCAGAATACTCTTTTTTCTTGGATCCATTTATTTTATCACTTATTTTCTAGTTTTGGACACTATGTGGAAATGCCCTGACTGCAAAAAGAGGGATATTTGGCAAAACAGGGGATCTTCAGACCATCCTTTGCCTTGCATGTGCCAAAGAAGACATCACCTACTCTGGTGCTTTAAATGGCGACATCTATGTCTGGAAAGGGCTCAATTTAGTCCGCACCATTCAAGGAGCACATAGTGTAAGTATTACCATATAGAAATTTGGGAATGACTTATTAAATAAGTTAAAGTCACAAATCTCTGTATTTTTTCCCAGTTGCTTTAGGATCAGTCAGTTCTGCTGAACACTCACTAAACATTCATGAAGGATTTCCCTAATTATTTTTGTTCACCTGGAAGAAATTACTATTTCAAAAGCTTAATAACTTAATTAGCCTTCATCTCAATTATTGATTGACTGATTAGTGTTGTAGTTCATCAGCAGCAGCTTGACAGAAACTAGAAGTATTTCATCGTCAGTTTCATCTTCTAGACCAGGATTTCTCAAATGTAATGTGCCTATGAATCTCCTGGAGATCTTGTTAAAATGCAGGCTGTCAATATCTCTGATGAACATAGATGCAAAAATCCTCAACAAAATACTAGCAAACAGAATCCAATAGCACATTAAAAGGATCATACATCGTGATCAAGTGGGGTTTATCCCAGGAATGCAAGAGTTCTTCAATATACACAAATCCATCAATGTGATAAATCATATTAACAAATTGAAGGAGAAAAACCATATGATCATCTCAATAGATGCAGAAAAAGCTTTCAACAAAATTCAACACCCATTTATGATAAAAACTCTCCACTCT
This sequence comes from Balaenoptera borealis, assembly GCF_965194805.1. Taxonomy (NCBI): domain Eukaryota; kingdom Metazoa; phylum Chordata; class Mammalia; order Artiodactyla; family Balaenopteridae; genus Balaenoptera; species Balaenoptera borealis. Next base: position 45,716,301 of record NC_138871.1, on the reverse strand, counting down.
CCAGACAGTGGGCATAGAGGGAACTTACCTCAACATAATAAAGACCATATATGACAAACGCACAGCCAACCTCGTTCTCAGTGGTGAAAAACTGAAACCATTTCCACTAAGATCAGGAAAAAGACAAGGTTGCCCACTCTCACCACTATTATAAAACATAGTTTTGGAAGATTTAGCCAATGCAGTCAGAGAAGAAAAAGAAAGAAAAGGAACCCAAATCAGAAAAGAAGAAGTAAAGCTGTCACTATTTGCAGATGACATGATACTATACATAGGGAATCCTAAAGATGCTACCAGAAAACTACTAGAGCTAATCAATGAACTTGGTAAAATAGCAGGATACAAAATTAGTGCACAGAAATCCCTTGCATTCCTATACACTAATGATGAAAAATCTGAAAGACAAATTGAAACACTCCCATTTACCACTGCAACAAAAAGAATAAAATACCTAGGAATAAACCTACCTAAGGAGACAAAAGACCTGTATGCAGAAAACTAGAAGACACTGATGAAAGAAATTAAAGATGATACAAACAGATGGAGAGATATACCATGTTCTTGGATTGGAAGAATCAGTATTGTGAAAATGACTATACTACCCAAAGCAATCTGCAGATTCAATGCAATCCCTATCATACTACCAATGGCATTTTTCATAGAACTAGAACAAAAAACTTCACAATTTGTATGGAAACACAAAAGACCCCGAAGAGCCAAAGCAATCTTGAGAAAGAAAAATGGAGCTGGAGGAATCAGGATCCTGACATCAGACTATACTACAAAGCTACAGTAATCAAGACAGTATGATACTGGCACAAAAACAGAAATATAGATCAATGGAACAGAATAGAAAGGCCAGAGATAAACCCACACACATATGGTCACCTTATCTTTGATAAAGGAGGCAAGAATATACAATGGAGAAAAGACAGCCTCTTCAATAAGTGGTGCTGGGAAAACTGGACAGCTACATGTAAAAGTATGAAATTAGAACACTCCCCAACACCATACACAAAATAAACTCAAAATGGATTAAAGACCTAAATGTAAGGCCAGACACTATCAGACTCTTAGAGGAAAACATAGGCAGAACACTCTATGACATAAATCAACAGCAAGATCCTTTTTGACCCACCTCCTAGAGAAATGGAAATAAAAACAAAAATAAACAAATGGGACCTAATGAAACTTAAAAGCTTTTGCACAGCAAAGGGAACTACAAACAAGACAAAAAGACAACCCTTAGAATGGGCGACAATATTTGCAAATGAAGCAGCTGACAAAGGATTAATCTCCAGAATATACAAGCAGCTTATGCAGCTCAATATCAAAAAAACAACCCAATCCAAAAATGGGCAGAAGACCTAAATCGACATTTCTCCAGAGAAGATGTACAGATTGCCAACAAACACATGAAAGGATGCTCAACATCACTAATCATTAGAGAAATGCAAATTAAAAGTACAATGAGGTATCACCTCACACTGGCCAGAATGGCCATCATCAAAAAATCTACAAACAATAAATCCTGGAGAGAGTGTACAGAAAAGGAAACCCTCTTGCACTGTTGGTGGGAATGTAAATTGATACAGCCACTATGGAGAACAGTATGGAGGTTCCTTAAAAAACTGAAAATAGAACTACCATATGACCCAGCAATCCCACTACTGAGCATATACCCTGAGAAAACCATAATTCAAAAGGAGTCATGTACCACAATGTTCATTGCAGCACTATTTACAATAGCCAGGATATGGAAGCAACCTAAGTGTCCATCGACAGATGAACGGATGAAGAAGATGTGGCACGTATATACAATGGAATATTAATCAGCCATAAAAAGAAATGAAATTGAGTCATTTGTAGTGAGGTGGATGGACCTGGAGTCTGTCATGCAGACCAAAGTAAGTCAGAAAGAGAAAAACAAATACCGTATGCTAACACATATATATGGAATTTTTTAAAAAGTGGTTTTGAAGAACCTAGGGGCAGGACAGGCATAAAGGCGCAGATGTAGAGAGCGGACTTAAGGACATGGGGAGGGGGAAGGGTAAGCTGGGATGAAGTGAGAGAGTGGCATGGACATATATACACTACCAAATGTGAAATAGATAGCTAGTGGGAAGCAGCCACATAGCACAGGGAGATCAGCTCCGTGCTTTGTGACCACCTAGAGGGGTGGGATAGGGAGGGTGGGAGGGAGATGCAAGAGGGAGGGGATATGGGGATATAAGTATACGTATAGCTGATTCACTTTGTTGTACAGCAGAAACTAATAGAACAGTATAAAGCAATTATACTCCAATAAATATGTTAAAAAAAAAAATGTGGGCTGTGACTCAGTGGGTCTGGGATGACGTTACTGCTCCTGGCCTGTGGCCCATATGTTGAATAGCAAGGGTGGAGACAACTATTATTTTTATAGTGGTTAATAATGTCGATTTTCCTCATCCTGAGTGAGAGAGCGTCACCTCCATGTCCACATCACAAGTTCTTAAAATGCAAAGAAAAACCACTGATAAATTCTTTTGATGGTCTGCTCTGTAAGAACAAGGACAAACTTGACTCTGACCACTCTGCTCAATTCTGACATATATTAAAATAGTTATATTGCTGTGTCTATAGATGATAAAGTAGAAATGCCCAGAAGAATGGGGAGATGATGTGAAAGGTAAAGCCTGTGTAATAAATGGAAATTTGGTAAAATGTTATCAGAAACTCAACAGACCTTTGCTTCTTGCCCTATTACTGTGAACATGAAGAAAAGTTTCAGCAACTCTTAGCAAAAGAGCTATGAGATTTTAGATCTTTCACTGTCTTGTATGTTGAAGATCAATTTTCTTGGCTTCGCTAATTGTGAAACAGCTCTTGAAACAAAAGGTCAGTATTGGTCCTCATTCATAAAAACAGCTGCGTTAGTAACCTAATTTCTCTTTACACTGGATATTATGTCAACATTATACTCTTGTAACACATTTTCCCATGCAAAAGCATCTTTAAGTTGTGAAACCACATGAGATGTGAAAAGCATCTTCAAATAATGCTTAACAAGCTAACACAAGTGTAATTTATGCTTCCATTTAGGCTCAGATGGTGCTTGCTTGAGCTCATTGGGATGCATTTCTGTCCCCATTGTACCTATAGAAGTGTTTGTGTTCCTAGCCCACATATCTTTACTTGTTTTGGGAAGGAATTTATATGAAACACCTCCACAATTGTCTTTATAATGATTAGCTGTCACAGAAAGAAATTTATGATTTTTATATTTGCTTTAGCCAAGGAATTCCTGAATTTTTTTTTACAACCTGTCATTAGTTTAATCATGGCAAAGGAGCACTTGAACTAGTTTGCTTTAGTGGTATTATGAATTTTTAATCTAGCTAAAATGGCTGTTACAAATGGCTACTTGTTCTATTGCCAGGATTTCAATACAGAACAAGAGATTTGTTTTTTGTTTTGTTTTTGCTTTGTTTTGTATTTTTATCATAAAGATCCAACTATAATGACTGTTTAGAACGATTGCATCATTGAGTATTATCTGCCTTAATCAACAGGCTGGAATCTTCAGCATGTATGCTTGTGAAGAAGGCTTTGCCACTGGTGGACGAGATGGGTGTATACGATTATGGGATACTGATTTCAAACCAATAACCAAAATTGATCTCAGGGAGACAGAACAAGGATATAAAGGTAACACATGTATTAATACTTACCCATAGATCTTAATGTGTTCAATACAGCTTGAAAGTTTGTTTCTATATTTGTTTCTCTTACCCCATCTTATACCATGAAGGATTTAAGGTAGTTTACATAAATGTAATGAATACAAGATTAAAAGTATGTTGAATGTAAGTGGATACCCCTTTTTCCTAATTTGCACAAAGGTATCTATATGTACAAGCAGTGGTCCTGCTGCAAAGATAAACAACATAATAATGAAACTACTGATTGGTAACCTGAGAGATGGGCCTTTCAGTTATAAAACTGGGAAGTTCTGGGTAAGTTAGTGACCCTAAATGTAACTGCATGCAGCCTCTGAAAATAAATAAATAAATAAATAATAGGAAAAACAAGAGAAATTATTTTTTTTAAAATAGCTTTAGTGGAGTAGCTACCATAGTAGTAGGAGTTAAGAGCCCGGGCTCAGAGTCAGGGAGCCTGGGTTCAAATCCAAGTTTTACCTGGGATAGATTGGAGACCTTGGTCTCCAATCCTTGGTCTTAACATCTCCGGGCCTCAGTTTCCTCATCTGTAAAATGGGGATAATACCAGCACCAACCTCATAGAGTTCTATGAGGATTAAATACACTTGCAAAGTGCTTAGAGTAAGTCATGGTGCATGGTCAGCACTCAGTAAATGTTGGCTACTGTTACAATATGTTAAGTATGTGTACCAGAGAATACAAAGCAGTTTATATACATCTTTTTAAATTCTCATGATAGGCTTATTATCTCATTTTTCATATAAAGAATTTGGCACTGAGAGAGATTAAAATGGAAAATGTAAATAGGAAAGATAAGATGAAGTAAGTCACAAGTGATGTTAGTCCACTGAGCACATGTGGGGAGTTCTGTTCACGTGAGAATTTAGTGTCCACTTCATTGCATGGACAGTCAAGGCCCTCGAGTTCTCTGCCAGAGAACATGGGCCAATGTAACTTTATCCAGAAAAATACTTAAGGCGGATATAAGCAAGTAAGCGCCCATAAAAGCAATGTTAAAAATGCTAGTAAAGCAGCCAAAAATGTTTGACCTTGAACCGTGAAACTTCTTGGTGTATCCCTCAAGGTAAACTGGAAGCAAAACATATACTTAGATAACTCATGAGTTAACTTACTAGATGGGATTATTGACCATAAACTGGCTAGATGTTGGGGAGCATCAACCAGAAATAATGATTCCTTTTTGGCAGTCACTTTATCCAGCTCATCCCAAAATTGTATCACATAATTAAGGTATAAATTTTAAAGTGTGAGGATCAGGGCAGAAGCCATATTTACCCTGCTATACTTTTCTACCTGATACCCAGTCCCTGACTTCAGGCTCTCAAAGGAGAGTTCAGGAGCCGGTTCAGAACAAGCATCTATATAGCCAGGGATTTGTATTGCTTGTACAAAGCCAACCCCATGGTCAACTCCTATCCCCAGAGTTAAGGGAAGATGGTCAGGGACATGTTCTGTTTTCTATCAGTCTCAACTGATTCCCACACACACTTGCTTGCCGAGATCAAAGAGGATATAGGTGGTGCACAGTGGACAGAAGGACCTTAAGCAAGCCTGCACCTCACAGGTGTGGCCTGTAGCACCTGGGCTTACAGATATCAGGGGAGGGATTAGCATGTATTTTTAGATGGATGGCCAGTGGAACAATAGCCTATATTTCAGGAGGAGTAGCAGACCATGCTTTTAAAGGACTGGATAGACCATGCTGCTGTTCAGGACCCGTGAGAATGGGTGCCGTTTTCTTGCCACCTTCTTCATTTTTGCAGTCTCAGCTCACTACCAATACTCTTCTTTACTTCGTGTTTTACTTTAAATGGATGTTAATGCATCTCTTTCGCTCTTCTTTTTTTTAACTTCTCCTCATAAGCAATAATATCTGTGAAATTATGGCTTTAATATACTGTTTATTTATATATATATTTTTTACTTGTTACGGTAAGTTCTAGCTATTGGATTAAAAATTTTTGTCCCTGTAGCATCTTCACCATCAGTGGCGCCTTTGCCTGTCACACTTTTGGCAACACTGTAACAGAAGTCTACTATGTACTATCAAACTTCCAAAGAATTGCGGGCATTTTTTCCAGCCCTTAGTGGAAAACAGGATAAATGTCTAGAGTCAAACAAATGAAAGGCTCGTGGTTGAAGTGTTGGTAACAACCCCAAATCTGGCTCACTCTTCACCCTCAACTCAGCTAGTTCTCGAGCCTGTGTGGACAGGGCTTCGCAGGGGGAACCTACCACGATCCTGAACCACCCTCAGGGACTTTCTCTTGCCCTCAGCCGGGCCTTGGCGCCATCATCACACTGAAGCAGGGCCGGGGGGGCTGTTGAGTTGAGAAGCCGAGTCTCAGAACAGGCCCTCCATGATGTTCTCTGAGACCAGCTGCCAGGGCCACCCTGTCACAGGGGTGTACTCTAGGGCACCTGAAGGTGAGAGTGAGGCCAGAGTGAGCTAGGAGACCCAGCACAAGTATAAGGATTAAAATACGTAGGATTGCAGGTGAGGATTAAAAGTAGTTGAAATGTATACAGTTTTCTGTTCCAGCTTCCTCTTCAACCAGCCAATACCATACATGCCCTTGCTCTTCTGAACATTTGCAGACAGTGTGGGTAAAAGGGGAGTGAAGGAGAGACTGTGGGGAGAGGCTGAAACAGGAGGAAGAAGGCAGAGTGGACAGGACTTTGGGTGTACTTTGTCCCATCCCGTCCTGCCCTGCACACCCCCCACCCCCCCGCCGCCGTTCCCCCCAAAAGAAGTCTTGACTTTTCCTCCACCTTCAGGCTCTGCCTCAAAATGGAAACAAAGTGCCATTTGAAAGGAGCAGATTCAAGCAAAGCACTGTTAGAACTAGTTACCAACCAGGGTTCTTGGCCTCCTTAATCAATGGAAATTGATAAGAGGCCAGTCAAGAAATTCAGGCAAGGCTTTATTGGGGCTCCTGCTGCAGCACGAGGGAGCGAAAACAAGTAACACGTTCCCTTGCTCCCTCCCTGAGCGGGGGTAAACTGCTTCCTTATATGCGGTGAGGGTAGGGGTGGGTCCAGGGGTTGGGCCGGAGGGGTGGCTTAAGCGGTCTGCCCACCTCCTTGGTGGTGCTGTGTGCAGGGGGCATGCGCAATACACTGCTTTTCCTCTGGGCTCGTTGGAAGTGGCAGTTGGGTTTTTGGTCTTTTTGTATCTTGTTGTTCATAATTTAGCCCAACTGTGCACGCACAGTTATTTTTAGTTCCTTATAGTTTCTTTGTATTTTGTTGCTGGAGGAGACGTTTGTCCAGGTGCAAGCGCTGCAGCAAAGTGTCCCAGGTTTCAGGTCCAAGACTGTCTTACTACTTTGCTCTCAATTTGGACATGAAGCTACATGTATGGACGGTTTTATTCTAGTAAAAATTTCTTGATATGAATGAGCCTTCTTCGATATTTTTGCTGTTTGTATAGCAATGACTCTTGAATTCATTTCTGTGGAAATACAGTGACTTCTCATATTACTCAAACAACTATTTAAATAAATTTAACAAGAGAATTAATTATGGCCATGTCCTAATTCCCATGACATAGTACTGATATTCTGTAGTCCTTAAATTTATAAACTTACTAGTAAAACTTCAGAAACTGCTACTTAGGTTTGGTAATCTGAGTCTGTTTGTAACGATCACACTTACTATGTCACCTGTAAAAATTTCTACTGCCCTTCCTATAGACTTCCAGAAGATCTACAAAATGAATCTGGCAATTTCCAAGTTGTTTTATGTAAATATTCATAAGATTTACCTATATTTGCATCTTCTGATAACTATTAATTGCTAAAAAACAAGAAAGAGAACAGTTTTTAGATGAACTAAGATTAACACTAAGCTCAGAAAAAAAAAAAAACCCAAAATGATATTACAGCTTTATTATAAAGTGATGGTATTAATCAGTTCTCCTAGATCTTTATAGTCAAACTTGAGCTAATTAAGACTTTGACTTCTACTGAAAACAATTAACCCTTCTTTAAACTGAGGGTGAACCAGCTTGGAGATAGGTCATTGTCATATCAACAAGAATCTGTACAGCCAGAGCTGATTCTCAGGGCTCCTTGTCCTCTCCCCAAGTCTTAGTCAAAGAAAATGGACTTCATAAGCCCAGAGGACCATTCCTCAATCAAAGGAATAGTAGTGTTTTATTTATACCAGTGACATACAACTTCTGCGAGTGGTGAGTCTGCAAACAAGTTTTTACTAACACTACATGATGATATAAACCAGCAATCTAATTCATCCAGGATCCCTTATCTACAATTCTGAAGTCAAAAAACTCAGAATGCCAAAATGTATATATATTTTTTATGAGAGCAACCAACTTTTTTATTGTGGTAAGATATACACAATACACAATAAAATTCACCATTTTAACCATTTTTTAAGTAAACATATGAGTGCATTAATTAAGTACAGTCACATTATGCAGCCATCATGACCATCCATCTCCAGAACATTTTTCATCTTTCCAAACTGAAACATCATACCCATTAAACAACAACTCCCCGTTCCCTTCTCGTCCTGGCCCTGGCAGCGCCCACTCTACTTTCTGTCTCTGTGAATTTGCCTGTTCTAATTTGCCCATTCTTATTCTCATATAAGTGGAATTATGCAGTATTTGCTCTTTTGTGACTGGCTTATTTCTCTTAGCATAATGTCTTCAAGGTTCATCCATGTTGTAGCATGTGTCAGAATTTCCTTTGTTCTTAAGGCTGAATGATATTTCATTGTATACCACATTTTGTTTATCCATTCATCTGTTAATGGATACTTGGGTTGCTTCCACCTTTTGGCTATTGTGAATAATGCTGCAATGAACATGGGTACGCAAATGTCTCTTTGAGACTCTGCTTTCAATTCCTTGGGATATATATCCAGAAGTGGAATTATTGGATCATATGGTATTTCTATTTTTTAATATTTTTGAGGAACTTCCATACTGTTTTCCATAACAGCTGCACCATTGTTATATTCCTACCAGCAGTGCACAAGGATTTCAATTTCTCCACATCCTCACCGACACTTTCTTTCTGGTTTTTTGAAAATAGCTATTCTGATATATGTGAAGTGATATTTCCTTGTGGTTTTCATTTGCATTTCCCTAATGATTTTTGATGTTAAGCATCTTTCATAAGCTTGTTGGCCATTTGTATATCATTGGAGAAATTTCTATTCAAGTCCTTTGCCCAATTTTTTTTTTCACACACACACACACTGTATTTTATTTTTACAAAAGATAAATAAACTGACACCAAGCATTGTAAATGGATGACCACAACAAAAGCAACAATGATTGCAATTACCAAACACGAAACACACTCATACTATGTCATAATATTGACATTCAGTCCAGTAACCCTCCACTATAACAGCTCCTTTACTTTGCAGTGAAAAAACTTTTTTTTTTATTTCTCAGATATACATTTTAAAGTAATAACTAGAATTATGACTTATAACATTATACCAGAACATATAAGATTTTTAGAAATTTCATGTAATGTCTGAAACATTTATATTAACATATTTCCATACAAATAACCCAAAGAAAGTTTAGTATTAGTTGTTTTTTGTTTGTTTGTTTGTTTATACTGCAGGTTCTTATTAGTCATCAATTTTATACACATCAGAGTATACATGTCAATCCCAATCGCCCAATTCAGCACACCATCATCCCCACCCCACCGCGGTTTTCCCCCCTTGGTATCCATACGTTTGTTCTCTACATCTGTGTCTCAACTTCTGCCCTGCAAACCGGTTCATCTGTACCATTTTTCTAGGTTCCACATATATGCGTTAACATACAATATTTGTTTTTCTCTTTCTGACTTACTTCACTCTGTATGACAGTCTCTAGATCCATCCACGTCTCAACAAATGACTCAATTTCGTTCTTTTTTATGGCTGAGTAATATTCCATTGTATATAAGTACCACAACTTCTTTATCCATTCATCTATCGATGGGCATTTAGGTTGCTTCCATGACCTGGCTATTGTAAATAGTGCTGCAATGAACATTGGGGTGCATGTGTCTTTTTGAATTATGGTTTTCTCTGGGTATATGCCCAGTAGTGGGGTTGCTGGGTCATATGGTAAGTCTATTTTTAGTTTTTTAAGGAACCTCCATACTGTTCTCCATAGTGGCTGTATCAATTTACATTCCCACCAACAGTGCAAGAGGGTTCCCTTTTCTCCACACCCTCTCCAGCATTTGTTGTTTGTAGATTTTCTGATGATGTCCATTCTAACTGGTGTGAGGTGATACTTCATTGTAGTTTTGATTTGCATTTCTCTAATAATTAGTGATGTTGAGCAGCTTTTCATGTGCTTCTTGGCCATCTGTATGTCTTCTTTGGAGAAATGTCTATTTAGGTCTTTGGCCCATTTTTGGATTGGGGTGTTTGTTTCTTTAATATTGAGATGAATAAGCTGTTTATATATATTGGAGATTAATCCTTTGTCCATTGATTCGTTTGCAAATATTTTCTCCCATTCTGAGGGTTGTCTTTTTGTCTTGTCTTTGGTTTCCTTTGCTGGGCAAAAGCTTTTAAGTTTCATTAGGTCCTATTTGTTTATTTTTGTTTTTATTTCCATTACTCTAGGAGATGCATCAAAAAGGATCTTGCTGTGATTAATGTCAAAGAGTGTTCTTCCTATGTTTTCCTCTAAGAGTTTTATAGTGCCCGGTCTTACATTTAGGTCTCTAATCCATTTTTTTTTTTTAAAACATCTTTATTGAAGTATAATTGCCTTACAATGGTGTGTTAGCTTCTGCTTTATAACAAAGTGAATCAGTTACACATATACAATATGTTCCCATTTCTCTTCCCTCTTGCATCTCCCTCCCTCCCACCCTCCCCATCCCACTCCTCTAGGTGGTCACAAAGCACCGAGCTGATCTCCCTGTGCTATGCGGCTGCTTCCCACTAGCTATCTATTTTACATTTGGTAGTGTATATATGTCCATGACACTCTCTTACCCTGTCACATCTCACCCCACCCCCTCCCCATATCCTCAACTCCATTCTCTAGTAGGTCTGTGTCTTTATTCCCATCTTGCCACTAGGTTCTTCATGGCCTTTTTTTTTTTTTCCTTAGATTCCGTATATATGTGTTAGCATACTGTATTTGTTTTTCTCTTTCTGACTTACTTCACTCTGTATGACAGATTCTAACTCCATCCACCTCATTACAAATACCTCCATTTCATTTCTTTTTATGGCTGAGTAATATTCCATTGTATATATGTGCCACATCTTCTTTATCCATTCATCTGTCGATGGACATTTAGGTTGCTTCCATGTCCTGGCTATTGTAAATAGAGCTGCAATGAACATTTCGGTACATGACTCTTTTTGACCTATGGTTTTCTCAGGGTATATGCCCAGTAGTGGGATTGCTGGGTCGTATGGTAGTTCTATTTGTAGTTTTTTAAGGAACCTCCATACTGTTCTCCATAGTGGCTGTATCAATTTACATTCCCACCAACAGTGCAAGAGTGTTCCCTTTCCTCCACACCCTCTCCAGCATTTATTGTTTCTAGATTTTTTGATGATGGCCATTCTGACCAGTGTGAGATGATATCTCATTGTAGTTTTGATTTGCATTTCTCTAATGATTAATGATGTTGAGCATTCTTTCATGTGTCTGTAGGCCATCTGTATATCTTCTTTGGAGAAATGTCTATTTAGGTCTTCTGCCCATTTTTGGATGGGGTTGTTTGTTTTTTTGTTATTGAGCTGCATGAGCTGCTTGTAAATCTTGGAGATTAATCCTTTGTCAGTTGCTTCATTTGCAAATATTTTCTCCCATTCTGATGGTTGTCTTTTGGTCTTGTTTATGGTTTCCTTTGCTGTGCAAAAGCTTTTAAGTTTCATTAGGTCCCATTTGTTTATTTGTGTTCTTATTTCCATTTCTCTGGGAGCTGGGTCAAAAAGAATCTTGCTGTGATGTATGTCATAGAGTGTTCTGCCTATGTTTTCCTCTGCCTATGTTTTCCTCTAAGAGTTTGATAGTGTCTGCCCTTACACTTAGGTCTTTAATCCATTTTGAGTTTATTTTTGTGCATGGTGTCAGGGAGTGTTCTAATTTCATACTTTTACATGTACCTGTCCAATTTTCCCAGCACCACTTATTGAAGAGGCTGTCTTTTCTCCACTGTATATGCTTGCCTCCTTTATCAAAGATAAGGTGACCATATGTGTGTGGGTTTATCTCTGGGCTTTCTATCCTGTTCCATTGATCTATATTTCTGTTTTTGTGCCAGTACCAAACTGTCTTGATTACTGAAGCTTTGTAATATAGTCTGAAGTCAGGGAGCCTGATTCCCCCAGCTCCATTTTTCGTACTCAAGATTGCTTTGGCTATTCGGGGTCTTTAGTGTTTCCATACAAATTGTGAAATTTTTTGTTTTAGTTCTGTGAAAAATGCCATTGGTAGTTTGATAGGGATTGCACTGAATCTGTAGATTGCTTTGGGTAGTAGAGTCATTTTCACAATGTTGATTCTTCCAATCCAGGAACATGGTATATCTCTCCATCTATTTGTATCATCTTTAATTTCTTTCATCAGTGTCCTATAATTTTCTGCATACAGGTCTTTTGTCTCCTTAGGTAGGTTTATTCCTAGATATTTTATTCTTTTTGTTGCAATGGTAAACAGGAGTGTTTTCTTAATTTCACTTTCAGATTTTTCGTCATTAGTGTATAGAAATGCAAGAGATTTCTGTGCATTAATTTTGTATCCTGCTACTTTACCAAATTCATTGATTAGCTCTAGGAGTTTTCTGGTAGCATCTTTAGGATTCTCTATGTACAGTATCATGTCATCTGCAAATAGTGACAGCTTAACTTCTTCTTTTCCGATTTGGATTCATTTTATTTCTTTGTCTTCTCTGATTGCTGTGGCTAACACTTCCAAAACTATGTTGAATAATAGTGGTGAGAGTGGGCAACCTTGTCTTGTTCCTGATCTTAGTGGAAATGGTTTCAGTTTTTCACCATTGAGGACAATGTTGGCTGTGGGTTTGTCATATATGGCCTTTATTATGTTGAGGAAAGTTCCCTCTATGCCTACTTTCTGCAGGGCTTTTATCATAAATGGGTGTTGAATTTTGTTGAAAGCTTTTTCTGCATCTATTGAGATGATCATATGGTTTTTCTCCTTCAATTTGTTAATATGGTGTATCACACTGATTGATTTGCGTATGTTGAAGAATCCTTGCATTCCTGGAATAAACCCCACTTGATCATGGTGTATGATCCTTTTAATGTGCTGTTGGATTCTGTTTGCTAGTATTTTGTTGAGGATTTTTGCATCTATGTTCATCAGTGATATTGGCCTGTAGTTTTCTTTCTTTGTGACATCTTTTTCTGGTTTTGGTATCAGGGTGATGGTGGCCTCGTAGAATGAGTTGGGGAGTGTTCCTCCCTCTGCTATATTTTGGAAGAGTTTGAGAAGGATAGGTGTTAGCTCTTCTCTAAATGTTTGATAGAATTCGCCTGTGAAGCCATCAGGTCCTGGGCTTTTGTTTGTTGGAAGGTTTTTAATCACAGTTTCAATTTCAGTGCTTGTGATTGGTCTGTTCATATTTTCTATTTCTTCCTGGTTCAGTCTCGGCAGTTTGTGCATTTCTAAGAATTTGTCCATTTCTTCCAGGTTGTCCATTTTATTGGCATAGAGTTGCTTGTAGTAATCTCTCATGATCTTTTGTATTTCTGCAGTGTCAGTGGTTACTTCTCCTTTTTCATTTCTAATTCTATTGATTTGAGTCTTCTCCCTTTTTCTCTTGATGAGTCTGGCTAATGGTTTATCAATTTTGTTTATCTTCTCAAAGAACCAGCTTTTAGTTTCATTGATTTTTGCTATTGTTTCCTTCATTTCTTTTTCATTTATTTCTGACCTAATCTTTATGATTTCTTTCCTTCTGCTGGCTTTGGGGTTTTTTTGTTCTTCTTTCTCTAATTGCTTTAGGTCCAAGGTTAGGTTGTTTATTCGAGATGTTTCCTGTTTCTTGAGGTAGGCTTGTATTGCTATAAACTTCCCTCTTAGCACTGCTTTTGCTGCGTCCCATAGGTTTTGAGTCGTCGTATCTCTATTGTCATTTGTTTCTAGGTATTTTTTGATTTCCCCTTTGATTTCTTCAGTGATCACTTCGTTATTAAGTAGTGCATTGTGTAGCCTCCATGTGATTGTATTTTTTACAGATCTTTTCCTGTAATTGATATCTAGTCTTATAGCGTTGTGGTCGGAAAAGATACTTGATACGATTTCAATTTTCTTAAATTTACCAAGGCTTGATTTGTGACCCAAGATATGATCTATCCTGGAGAATGTTCCATGAGCACTTGAGAAAAATGTGTATTCTGTTGTTTTTGGGTGGAATGTCCTATAAATATCAATTAAGTCCATCTTGTTTAATGTATCATTTAAAGCTTGTGTTTCCTTATTTATTTTCATTTTGGATGATCTGTCCATTGGTGAAAGTGGGGTGTTAAAGTCCCCTACTATGATTGTGTTGCTGTTGATTTCCCCTTTTATGGCTGTTAGGATTTGCCTTATGTATTGAGGTGCTCCTATGTTGGGTGCATAAATATTTACAATTGTTATACCTTCCTCTTGGATCGATCCCTTGATCATTATATAGTGTCCTTCTTTGTCTCTTGTAATAGTCTTTATTTTAAAGTCTATTTTGTCTGATATGAGAATTGCTACTCCAGCTTTCTTTTGATTTCCATTTGCATGGAATATCTTTTTCCATCCCCTCACTTTCAGTCTGTATGTGTCTCTAGGTCTGAAGTGGGTCTCTTGTAGACAGCATATATATGGGTCTTGTTTTTGTATCCATTCAGCCAGCCTGTGTCTTTTGGTGGGAGCATTTAATCCATTTACATTCAAGGTAATTATCGATATGTATGTTCCTATTCCCATTTTCTTAAATGTTTTGGGTTTGTTATTGTAGGTGTTTTCCTTCTCTTGTGTTTCTTGCCTAGAGAAGTTCCTTTAGCATTTGTTGTAAAGCTGGTTTGGTGGTGCTGAATTCTCTCAGCTTTTGCTTGTCTGTAAAGGTTTTAATTTCTCCATTGAATCTGAATGAGATCCTTGCTGGGTAGAGTAATCTTGGTTGTAGGTTTTTCTCCTTCATCACTTTAAGTATATCCTGCCACTCCCTTCTGGCTTGCAGAGTTTCTGCTGAAAGATCAGATGTTAACCTTATGGGGATTCCCTTGTGTGTTATTTGTTGTTTTTCCCTTGCTGCTTTTAATATGTTTTCCTTATATTTAATTTTTGACAGTTTGATTAATATGTGTCTTGGCGTGTTTCTCCTTGGGTTTATCCTGTATGGGACTCTCTGTGCTTCCAGGACTTGATTAACTATTTCCTTTCCCATATTAGGGAAGTTTTCAACTATAATCTCTTCAAATATTTTCTCAGTCCCTTTCTTTTTCTCTTCTTCTTCTGGGACCCCTATAATTCGAATGTTGGTGCGTTTAATGTTGTCCCAGAGGTCTCTGAGACTGTCCTCAGTTCTTTTCATTCTTTTTTCTTTATTCTGCTCTGCAGTAGTAATTTCCACCATTTTATCTTCCAGGTCACTTATCCTTTCTTCTGCCTCAGTTATTCTGCTATTGATCCCATCTAGAGTATTTTTAATTTCATTTATTGTGTTTTTCATCGTTGCTTGGTTCCTCTTTAGTTCTTCTACGTCCTTGTTAAATGTTTCTTGCATTTTGTCTATTCTATTTCCCAGATTTTGGATCATCCTTACTATCATTATTCTGAATTCTTTTTCAGGTAGACTACCTATTTCCTCTTCATTTGTTAAGTCTGGTGTGTTTTGACCCTGCTCCTTCATCTGCTGTGTGTTTTTCTGTCTTCTCATTTTGCTTATCTTACTGTGTTTGGGGTCTCCTTTTCACAGGCTGCAGGTTCGTAGTTCCTGTTGTTTTTGGTATCTGTCCCCAGTGGCTAAGGTTGGTTCAGTGGGTTGTGTAGGCTTCCTGGTGGAGGGAACTAGTGCCTGAGTTCTGGTGGATGAGGCTGGATCTTGTCTTTCTGGTGGGCACGTCCACGTCTGGTGGTGTATTTTGGGGTGTCTGTGGCCTTATTATGATTTTAGGTAGCCTCTCTGCTAATGGATGGGGCTGTGTTCCTGTCTTGCTAGTTGTTTGGCATAGGGTGTTCAGCACTGTAGCTTGCTGGTCATTGAGTGATGCTGGGTCTTGATGTTGAGATGGAGATCTCTGAGAGATTTTTGCCGTTTGGTATTACGTGGAGCTGGGAGGTCTCTTGTGGACCAGTGTCCTGAAGTTGGCTCTCCTACCTCAGAGCCACAGCCCTGATGCCTGGCTGGAGCACCAAGAGCCTTTCATCCACATGGCTGAGAATAAAAGGGAGAAAAAATAGAAAGAAAAAAAAGAAAGAGGAATAAATAAAATAAAGTAAGATAAAATAAAGTTATTAAAATAAAAAACTAAAAAATAATTATTAAGAAAAAAAGAAAAATAATTTTAAAGTTAAAAAAAACCCCAAAAAACGGACGGACAGAATCCTATGACAAATGGTGAAAGCAAAGCTATACAGACAAAATCTCACACAGAAGCATACACATACACACTCACAAAAAGAGGAAAAGGGGGAAAAATAATATATCTTGCTCCCACAGTCCCCCTCCTCAATTTGGGATGATTCGTTGTCTATTCAGGTATTCCCCAGATGCAGGTACATCAGGTTGTTTGTGGAGCTTTAATCCACTGCTTCTGAGGCTGCTGGGAGAAATTTCCCTTTCTCTTCTTTGTTCGTACAGCTCCCGGGTTTCAGCTGTGGATTTGGACCCGCCTCTGCGTGTAGGTCGCCTGAGGGCGTCTCTTCTTCACTCAGGACAGGGTTAAAGGAACAGCTGATTCGGGGGCTCTGGCTCACTCAGGCCGGGGGAGGGAGGGGTACAGAGGCGGGGCGAGCCTGTGGCGGCAGAGGCCTGCGTGACGTTGCAGCAGCCTGCGGAGCGCCGTGCGTTTTCCCGGGGAAGTTGTCCCTGGATCACCGGACCCTGGCAGTGGTGGGCTGCAGGCTTCCAGGAGGGGAGGTGTGGATAGTGACCTGTGCTTGCACACAGGCTTCTTGGTGGCGGCAGCTGCAGCCTTAGCATCTCATGCCCGTCTCTGGGGTCCACGCTGATAGCCGCGGCTTGCGCCCATCTCTGGAGCTCGTTTAGGCGGCGCTCTGAATCCCCTCTCCTCGCGCAGCAGGAAACAGAGGCAAGACAAAGTCTCTTGCCTGTTCGGCAGCCCCAGACCTTTTCCCGGACTCCCTCCCGGCTAGCTGTGGTGCGCTAACCCCTTCAGACTGTGTTCACACCACCAACCCCAGTCCTCTCCCTGCGATCCAACCGAAGCCCGAGCCTCAGCTCCCAGCCCCCGCCTGCCCCGGCAGGTGAGCAGACAAGCCTCTCGGGCTGGTGAGTGCTGGTCGGCAGTGATCCTCTGTGCGGAAATCTCTCTGCTTTGCCCTCCGCACCCCTGTTGCTGCGCTCTCCTCCGTGGTTCCGAAGCTTTCCCCCTCTGCCACTCGCAGTCTCTGCCCGCGAAGGGCCTTCCTAGTGTGTGGAAACCTTTCCTCCTTCACAGCTCCCTCCCACTGGTGCAGGTCCCGTCCCTATTCTTTTGTCTCTGTTGTTTCTTTTTTTTTTTTTTTTTCCCCTACCCCGGTACGTGGGGAGTTTCTTGCCTTCTGGGAGGTCTGACGTCTTCTGCCAGCGTTCAATGGGTGTTCTATAGGAGCAGCTCCACGTGTAGATGTATTTCTGATGTATCTGTGGGGAGGAAGGTGATCTCCGTGTCTTACTCTTCCGCCATCTTCTCCCCTACCTCCTGTTGGAAGATTTTTAATCATAGTTTCAATTTCATTACTTGTGATTGGTCTGTTCATATTTTCTGTTTCTTCCTGGTTCAGTCTTGGAAAGTTATACCTTTCTAAGAATTTGTCCATTTCTTCCAGGTTGTCCATTTTATTGGCATAGAATTGCTTGTAGTAGTCTCTTAGGATGCTTTGTATTTCTGAGGTGTCTGTTGTGATTTCTCCTTTTTCATTTCTAAATTTATTGATTTGAGTCCTCTCCCTCTTTTTCTTGATGAGTCTGACTAATGGTTTATCAATTTTGTTTATCTTCTCAAAGAACCAGCTTTTAGTTTTATTGATCTTTGCTATTGTTTTCTTTGTTTCTATTTCATTTATTTCTGCTCTGATCTTTATGATTTCTTTCCTTCTGCTAACTTTGGGTTTTGTTTGTTCTTCTTTCTCTAGTTCCTTTAGGTGCAAGGTTAGATTGTTTACTTGAGATTTTTCTTGTTTCTAGAGGTGGGCTTGTATAGCTATAAACTTCCCTCTTAGAACTGCTTTTGCTGCATCCCATAGGTTTTGGATCGTCGTGTTTTCATTGTCATTTGTCTCTAGGTATTTTTTGATTTCCTCTTTGATTTTTTCAGTGATCTCTTGGTTATTTAGTAACGTATTGTTTAGCCTCCATGTGTTGGTGTCTTTTACGTTTTTTTCCCTGTAATTCATTTCTAATCTCATAGCATTGTGGTCAGAAAAGATGCTTGATATGATTTCAATTTTCTTAAATTTACTGAGGCTTGATTTGTGACCCAAGATGTGATCTATCCTGGGGAATGTTCCATGCGCACTTGAGAAGAGAGTGTAATCTGCTGTTTTTGGATGGAATGTCCTATAAATATCAATTAAATCTATCTGGTCTGTTGTGTCATTTAAAGCTTCTGTTTCCTTATTTATTTTCATTTTGGATGATCTGTCCATTGGTGTAAGTGAGGTGTTAAAGTCCCCCACTATTATTGTGTTACTGTCAATTTCCTCTTTTATAGCTGTTAGCAGTTGCCTTATGTATTGAGGTGTTCCTATGTTGGGTGCATATATATTTATAATTGTTATATCTTCTTCTTGGATTGATCCCTTGATCATTATGTAGTGTCCTTCCTTGTCTCTTGTAACAGTCTTTATTTTAAAGTCTATTTTATCTGATATGAGTATTGCTACTCCAGCTTTCTTTTGATTTCCATTTGCATGGAATATCTTTTTCCATCCCCTCACTCTCAGTCTGTATGTGTCCCTAACTCTGAAGTGGGTCTTCTGTAGACAGCATATAGATGGGTCTTGTTTCTGTATCCATTCAGCAAGCCTGTGTCTTTTGGTTGGAGCATTTAATCCGTTCATATTTAAGGTAATTATCGATATGTATGTTCCTATGACCATTTTCTTAATTGTTTTGGGTTTGTTTTTGTAGGTCCTTTTCTTCTCTTGTGTTTCCCACTTAGAGAAGTTCCTTTAGCATTTGTTGTGGAGCTGGTTTGGTCATGCTGAATTCTCTTTGCTTTTGCTTGTCTGTAAAGCTTTTGATTTCTCCATCGAATCTGAATGAGATCCTTGCTGGGTAGCGTAATCTTGGTTGTAGGTTCTTCCCTTTCATCACTTTAAGTATATCATGCCACTGCCTTCTGGCTTGTAGAGTGTCTTTGGAGAAATCAGCTGTTAACCTTAAGGGAGTTCCCTTGTATGTTATTTGTCGTTTTTCCCTTGCTGCTTTCAATAATTTTTCTGTGTCTTTAATTTTTGCCAATTTGATTCCTATGTGTCTCGGTGTGTTTCTCCTTGGGTTTATCCTGTATGGGACTCACTGCGCTTCCTGGACTTGGGTGGCTATTTCCTTTCCCATGTTAGGAAAGTTTTCGACTATAATCTCTTCAAATATTTTCTCTGGTGCTTTCTCTCTCTCTTCTCCCTCTGGAACCCCTATAATGCGAATGTTGTTGCGTTTAATGTTTTCCCAGAGGTCTCTTAGGCTGTCTTCATTTCTTTTCATTCTTTTTTCTTTATTCTGTTCCACAGCAGTGAATTCCACCATTCTGTCTTCCAGGTCCCTTATCCGTTCTTCTGCCTCAGTTATTCTGCTATTGATTCCTTCTAGTGTAGTTTTCATTTCAGTTCTTGTATTGTTCATCTCTGTTTGTTTGTTCTTTAATTCTTCTAGCTCTTTGTTAAACATTTCTTGCATCTTCTCGATCTTTGCCTCCATTCTTTTTCCGAGGTCCTGGATCATCTTCACTATCATTATTCTGAATTCTTTTTCTGGAAGGTTGCCTAGCTCCACTTCATTTAGTTGTTTTTCTGGGGTTTTATCTTGTTCCTTTATCTGGTGTATAGCCCTCTGCCTTTTCGTCTTGTCTATCTTTCTGTGAATGTGGTTTTTGTTCCACAGCCTGCAGGATTGTAGTTCTTCTTACTTCTGCTATCTGCCCTCTGGTGGATGAGGCTATCTAAGAGGCCTGATGGGAGGGACTAGTGGTGGGTAGAGCTGACTGTTGCTCTGGTGGGCAGAGCTCAGTAAAACTTTAATCCACTTGACTGTTGATGGGTGGGGCTGGGTTCCCTCCCTGCTCGTTGTTTGGCCTGAGGCACCCCAACACTGGAGCCTACTTGGGCTCTTTGGTGGGGCTAATGACAGACTCTGGAAGGGCTCAAGCCAAGGAGTACTTCCCAGAACTTCTGCTGCCAGTGTCCTTGTCCCCACGGTGAGCCACAGCCGCCCCCGACTCTGCAGGAGACCCTCCAACACTAGCAGGTAGGTCTGCTTCAGTCTCCTGTGGGTCACTTCTCCTTCCCCTGGGTCCCAATGCGCACACTACTTTTTGTGTGCCCTCCAAGAGTGGAATCTCTGTTTCCCCCAGTCCTGTTGAAGTCCTGCAATCAATTCCCACTAGGCTTCAGAGTCTGATTCTCTAGGAATTCCTCCTCCTGTTGCCGGACCCCAGGTTGGGAAGCCTGACGTGGGGCTCAGAACCTCCACTCCAGTGGGTGGACTTCTGTGGTATAACTGTTCGCCAGTCTGTGAGTCACCCACCCACCAGTTATGGGATTTGATTTTACTGTGATTGCGCCCCTTCTACCGTCTCATTTTGGCTTCTCCTTTGTCTTTGGATGTGGGGTATCTTTTTTGGTGAGTTCCAGTGTCTTCCTGTCGATGATTGTCCAGCAGCTAGTTGTGATTCTGGTGTTCTCACAAGAGAGAGTGAGAGCACATCCTTCTACTGCGCCATTTTGTTTTTGACTCCCTTTGTCCATTTTTAAATCAGGTTATTTGTTATTTTGTTGCCAAGCTGTAAGTGTTCTTTATATATCTTAGATATTAACCCCATTATCAGATACATGATTTGTAAATATTTTCTCCCATTGAATAGGTTGCCTTCTCACTCTGTTGATTATGTCCTATGATGCATAAATGTTTTTAATTTTGATGTAATCCAATATATCTATTTTTCTCTGTTGTTACCTGTGCTTTTGGTGTCGTAGCAAGAAATTATTGCCAAATACAATACAGTTTCATGAAGATCTCTCAAGATTTCTTATAAGTGTTTTATGGTTTGGGCTCTTATATTTAGGTCTTTGATCCATTTTTGAGGTAATTTTTGCATATGGTGTTAGGTAAGGGTGCAACTTTTTTTTCCAAAATATTTTTTATAACTAATTTGGCAGCAAAACATGACTTACACTTATTATGAAGCTGTTTATTGTCTTCATATGTGTGAATATTCATACCCTTCAGTGCAGAAATATTTGATTTCAAGGTGCTGCCCCAGACTCCACTGGATCTATTACATGAGTTCAAAATCCAAAATTTTCAAAATTCCAAAACGCGCCTACCACCAAAAATTTCAGATATATGGTTTGGTGGACCTCCAATACATTTTTCAGTGAATATCAAGTTCTGGAATTTTCAAGCTGGGAGAGACATAGAGTTCCACATGATGTCATCACGTGGAACTCTATTACCTTATGGATGAATAGAATGAAGCTCAGGGCCATTGTAGGAGTAGAGCTGTAACTCAAGTCTCACACCAAACTCAACAGAAGTGCATTTTGAGTCTGATCATTTTTAAAACAAATTTATGATGTAGGTAAAATAATGAAGCTTAAATGACTTACAGTGGCAGCAAGAAAGGCCAAAAATAATTCTTAAAGCAAGGCAATGAAAATGAATTACAGCTATGGTAATAAAATACTTTGAGCTAATGGCTGTAAATGATTATGTCTAAAGGAGTACAGTAATTAGTCACACAGTATAAGATGCATTATTCATTTACTTATCCATTCAATAGGCATTTATTAAGCATCTACTAAGTGTCAGATATGTACCTAGGAACTAGATAGGCTCTTCTAAAAAGTGTGCTTCACGCATTTTATTGGCGTTTTTTGTTTGTTTATTTTAACTCCCAACACATATTTATTGAATCGTTGCTATGTCTAATGAACTGTAGACTCTGAATCTGGAGATATCTTGCATTAGGTCAAGCAGCATTCCCTCAGTGTTGAGCAGGAGAAGGAGGCTGAAGTCTCGAGGATACGAGATGCCTCTTCTTAGCCTTCTCACCATCTCTGCTGCCCCCTCACTGGTCTGAACCACCATCTTGCGCATGGTCTACTGCAGTTGCTTTATAACTTGTGTCCCTGCTTCAACCATTATTCTCAGAATAGCAGATGGAGGGAGTTGTTGGAAATTTACATGAGCCAGGTCACATTTCCTCAAAACCCTGCCATGATTCCCATTTTCCGAAGAAAAAGAGTACACATCCTTAGGATGGCCTACCAGCCCCTTCCCCCTCAGGCCTCCCGCCCTCTGCTCTGCCCTCTGCCCAGGCTGCTCCCTCTGTCTGCATCACTCTCCCCAGGAATCTGCATGATTACTAGCCCTCTCCTTTGCTCAAGTGAAGCTGCCCTGATGACCTTATTTAAAATTGCAACCCACTCTGCCTCCACCATCCCGGCACTCCTGATCCTCTCCTCACAGATCTTCTTTTCACCTTGTAACAAACAGTATAACTTACCTGTTTGTGATGCTTATGGCTGTTGCCTATTTCTGCAAGGGCAGTAGCCTCTTTGTTCACTGATGCCTCCCAAGCAAGCGCTTAGAACAGTGTCTGGCACACGCAGGCACCCTGGAAACGGACGAATGATGAAGAGTGCATCGTGTGACTGGAGTGCAGTGACAGGTGACAGGCTTCAGAGGGAGGAACAGATATCTCTGTGTTCAAGCTTGGCCCCCACGGACCAGCAGTAGGAGGTCATAGAAAGGCTTAAGGGGGTGAGTGTCATGGTCAGGGCTCCACCTGCTCCAGAGCAGAGAGTGGACCAGAGTGGGGCAGGATTAGAGGTGGGAGCCCAGGTGACTCTTCCCCACTACCCGTTCTTCTTATTACCATTTTTCTTCCTCAGAGTACATTGAGGATCATTCTGTCCAGTGATTCTCAAACAGGGGCGTTTTTATCTTCTGCAAGACATTTGGCATTGCATGGAGACATTTTTGATTATCAGCTGGGAGGGTGCTACCGGCATTCCTGAGGCCAGGGGCACTGCTAAACATCCTAAAATGACATATTGCAATGTTAGACACCTCGACTAAGAATTATCCAGCCCCTTATGTTAACAGTGCCGCAATTGAGAAACCCTGGTATAGAAGGTTCAAAGGACCAACTCTCAAATCTGAAAGCAGCCTTGTTGACGACAGAAACAAAGCAAGTATCTTCTGCGGTTCTCCTGGTCCCTTGAGTGCTTCATTGCTCACCTCCACTCCCATCGCATCCATCACCTCTCTCCCTGTCTGCTCACCTTTGTCCTTTACGGCCTCCTGCGTCACTGGTGTTCTGAGCAAGTGGAAGCCCTGCAGAGGAACGTGCAGGAGCTGCGGATGGTGAGGTGTGCCACCAGAGGAGCGTCGGCTGTTGCTTGTTCAGCCTTGGTGTGGAATGTGGTGTCAGAGAAACAGAGGCTGACTGTCTGGTTTGTTCTGGTAGTAATTCCCCTGTAAACACTCTGACCGAGCCGGCCTCCTATAAAGACCAGCCTGGGTGTTCCTTCCCTGGGGTGAAGGCAGTGGGCTTGGCAGTGTGTTCCTGTCCTCTGGGGTCCCATTAGGCTGTGTGGATCCTTCAATGTTCCTGAGGCTATGGGATTTGGGATCCTGTGGAGTGGATTTTGTAAAGAGTATCTGCTGGAAGTTCTCAGGCAGAGAGCCCTTGTAAACAGGAGCAGCAGGCTGTGGGCACTTCATGCTGCAGGCTCGTGGTGCTTTGTGCTAGGTGCTCTGCATGCAGGATCCCGTATTTCCTGCAGCAGCTCTGGGGGTCCCCAGGCATGGCTGGCTCCTGGGGCATGAGCTCTGCCTACTTGCAGGAGGGCCCTACACTTGGTTTAGTGCTTGCTGTCATCATCTTGAAATTCTTAATCATTTTTGAACAAGGGGACCCCACATTTCCATTTTGTACTGGGCTCTGTGAATCATAAAGCCAGTCCTGTTCCCCAGTCATTGGTGCTCACGAATCCCTGGGGAGATGCACGCCTTCCCTCCCTCTTGTTTCCCTTAGGTTCCGAACTCTGCCTTCCACATTACCCTGGGCCGCCAGAGCCCCTGGCCCACCTCCAGACTCCCTAGGTGCCTCAGCCACACCCTGCTGGGGGGGGCCCCACAGTTTTCCCACACCCCCTCCCAACACTCCCTCTTCCCTCTTTTTTGTTTTTTGTGATTTGATTCTTTTTTTTTTAACATCTTTATTGGCGTATAATTGCTTTACAATGGTGTGTTAGTTTCTGCTTTATAACAAAGTGAATCAGTTATACATATACATATGTTCCCATATCTCTTCCCTCTTGCGTCTCCCTCCCTCCCACCCTCCCTTTCCCACCCCTCTAGGTGGTCACAGAGCACCGAGCTGATCTCTCTGTGCTATGCAGTTGCTTCTCACTAGCTATCTATTTTACGTTTGGTAGTGTATATATGTCCATGCCACTCTCTCACTTTTCCCAGCTTACCCTTCCCCCTCCCCATATCCTCAAGTCCATTCTCTAGTAGGTCTGTGTCTTTATTCCCGTCTTGCCCCTAGATTCTTCATGACCTTTTTTTTTTCTTTCTTAGATTCCATATATATGTGTTAGCATATGGTATTTGTTTTTCTCTTTCTGACTTACTTCACTCTGTATGACATACTCTAGGTCCATCCACCTCACTACAAATAACTCAATTTCGTTTCTTTTTATGGCTGAGTAATATTCCGTTGTATATATGTGCCACATCTTCTTCATCCATTCATCTGTTGATGGACACTTAGGTTACTTCCATATCCTAGCTATTGTAAATAGAGCTGCAATGAACATTGTGGTACATGACTCTTTTTGAATTATGGTTTTCTCTGGGTATATGCCCAGTAGTGGGATTGCTGGGTTGTATGGTAGTTCTATTTTTAGTTTTTTTTTTTTTTTAATTAATTAATTTATTTATTTATTTATTTTTATTTTTGGCTGTGTTGGGTCTTCGTTTCTGTGCGAGGGCTTTCTCCAGTTGTGGCGAGCGGGGGCCACTCTTCATCGCGGTGCGCGGGCCTCTCGCTATCGCGGCCTCTCTTGTTGCGGAGCACAGGCTCCAGACGCGCAGGCTCAGTAGTTGTGGCTCACGGGCCTAGTTGCTCCGCGGCATGTGGGATCTTCCCAGACCAGGGCTCGACCCCGTGTCCCCTGCATTGGCAGGCAGATTCTCAACCACTGCGCCACCAGGGAAGCCCTATTTTTAGTTTTTTAAGGAACCTCCATACTGTTCTCCATAGTGGCTGTATCAATTTACATTCCCACCAACAGTGCAGGAGGGTTCCCTTTTCTCCACACCCTCTCCAGCATTTATTGTTTGTACATTTTTTGATGGTGGCCATTCTGACCGGTGTGAGATGATATCTCATTGTAGTTTTGATTTGCATTTCTCTAATGATTAATGATGTTGAACATTCTTTCATGTGTTTGTTGGCAATCTGTATATCTTCTTTGGAGAAATATCTATTTAGGTCTTCTGCCCATTTTTGGATTGGGTTGTTTGTTTTTTTGATATTGAGTTGCATGGCAAGAATATACAGTGGAGAAAAGACAGCCTCTTCAATAAGTGGTGCTGGGAAAACTGGACAGGTACATGTAAAAGTATGAAATTAGAACACTCCCTAACACCATACACAAAAATAAACTCAAAATGGATTAAAGACCTAAATGTAAGGCCAGGCACTATACAACTCTAAGAGGAAAACATAGGCAGAACACTCTATGACATAAATCACAACAAGATCCTTTTTGACCCACCTCCTAGAGAAATGGAAATAAAAGCTAAAATAAACAAATGGGACCTAATGAAACTTAAAAGCTTTTGCACAGCAAAGGAAGCCATAAACAAGACCAAAAGACAGCCCTCAGAATGGGAGAAAATATTTGCAAATGAAGTAAATGACAAAGGATTAATCTCCAAAATTTACAAGCAGCTCCCTCTTCCCTCTGAGTGAAATCTCTCTCCCTCTTGTCCTTTTATTACCTTTTACCTGGGGCGCTTCTTAGTACTGCACCTTTAATAAGATTGGTTGATAGGAAAAGGCCATCATGCTCTCTTGTTTGATCTTTGGTACCTGTCCTGGGTGCACATCCGCAGAGAAGGGAAATACCTTTGTGGGGAAGAGAGTTTGCTCCAGACTTGCACTGCCTGAATCCTCATTTTATCTCCATCACCTGCTCGCTCTGGGGCTTGGGGCAAATAAGGTAAACTGTGCTGTAATTTCCTCATTTATATATTTCCTGTCCCCACCTACGGCCTGGTGCTGTCCGAGGACCTCCTCCTGAGTCACTGTGAGCCTTCCTGGGCACATGTGCAAAGCTCTGGGTGCAGGGCTGGGAATGTCTGGGAGAACCGTTCCTGCCCATTTACAGAACTTGCTTGTTTGACTCCAAAAAGATTTCTCAAAGTTGCACTTATTTTTGGCTATCTGCTCATCAGGCCTTCAGCTTTCTAATCTACTAGAGTGGAGTTTTCCAACGTTTGGTTGAAGAACCACTGCATTAGAATCAGCCTGGAAATCTGAATTTTCAGCAGTCTGACTAAAGTCTGAGAACACACACTAGTTTGGGAACAGCTTGATAGTGGTTGGTTCTCAACAAGTGGTTCTCAGCCCTGGTGAGCTAAAAATAACTATGCCCAGCTCCACTCCAGAGCAATTGAGAGGAATTTCTGAGTAGGGTCCAGGCATCCATGTTTTGTTTTGTTTTGTTTTGTTTTTGCCCACGCTGCGAGGCTTGTGGAGATCTTAGTTCCCTGACCAGGGATCGAACCCGCCTCCTCGGCAGTGAAAGCACAGAGTCCTAACCACTGGACTGCCAGGGAATTCCCTGGGCATCCCTGTTTTAAAAACACTTTCTATGTAGGTTCTGATGGACAGTAAGTGTTGGAGCAACTGCTCTTGGCCCTTTACCATATATCAGGTCTCGGTGCACCAGATTTAAGAACACTAATAAGTATCAATACCAAGCCCCTCCCAGCTGTCAGTCTTCCCTTCTTGGGCCAAACAATTGAGGGAAAAAAACCATTTTATTCCCCAAAGAGTTCTCTTTGTCAGATATAGCCTTTCCTTCTGAGAGTCGGCAGTGCTAGCACATCAAAATGACCTAGAGGGGTGGGATAGGGAGGATGGGAGGGAGGCTCAAGAGGGAGGGGATATGGGGACATATGTATGCATATGGCTGATTCACTTTGGTGTGCAACAGAAACTAACACAGTGAAGCAATTATACTCCAATAAAGATCTATTTTAAAAAATGGTAACAAACAACACAACAAATAAGTTGTAACACAAGGATGTAACCAAGAGACTCAAGGAAAGGCAAAAGCAGCAACTTCATAGCTCCTGGTGCTGACCCTGCCTGGGGACGGAATCTGACCACACGCACAGCAAGGTGTTCTCCATTGAGATGTGAACTTAATAAAAACCTACTGGTTAAAAATAATAACAACTGATATTTATTGATTAGTTTCCTAAGTACCAGACACTGGATCAAGTGTTTAAATATATGATTGCATTGAATCCTCGTAACAGTGCTGTGATGTGTGAGTGCTGATATTCTCTGCAATTTACAGGTAGGGCAACTGAAGCTTTGAAAGGTTAAATACTTGCCATGTCACAGAGCTGGGATATAAATCCAGTCCATGTACTTAACCATTCAATGAACTAGTGGAAAATAAGCAATGTCCCTTAGGTCTGTGTTGATACTCATGACACTCATGGGCTAGATCTCCCATGCCCAGGTTTCAGGACTGTCACAGAGAGGATTGAAAGGATACTGTTTCCCACTCCCTGGTCTGAATATAAAATCCGGGCAAAGGGCTGGTGAGAATTTGATCTTAGCCTCTAGGATTTTTATGTTGAGGTGGGTGGTTGCTCTCTACTGCCATCTGCTGGCTGTCTGGACCAAGCACAGGCCAGAACCCCACATTTCTCATAGTGGAATGAGTGGCAGAGAAGGCCCCCGTGTCCAAAATGTGCACCCCTCACCAATTCAGCAAAATGCCTTCAGTTCATTCTGTCAAAAGTCTCTGAAACACGCACTTTTTAAGAAGAAAGGAGAATTTCTGTAGTTTAAAATAATTAGGATGGTTTTCCCTGGCTCTCCTTTCACTCTTGGTGGATTTCTAACCGTGGTCCAAATAATACCTTATATTTGTCTGACTCCCAGAGCAGAAGGTAAAGAAACAAAGCCAACTTAATACTTCCCAGTGCAATGGTCACCTCGGCCAGCCCGAGGTGACCAATAACGTTCCTAAACGGGACGTTATTAGGAAACTTGAATACAGCTCTCTACCCACTGAGGTGTCCATAGGAAGTCATTCCTATTTTAAATGGTTCTCTGGGAAGTGAGAGTGGCCTAGCATCCTGTCTGTCTCTGTAGGTAGACCCCTGCGGTCGACTTGTCTGATGTGACAAAATCCAAAGAACTGAGTGTTTGTGGAGAGCCTGAGTTGGTCTACAGAGAAAATGTTCACAGCTCATTAGGTTTATGTTGCAAACAATGAAAATGAAATGACTCCTCCCCTGGTTCTCTCTCTCTCCTTCTTCCCCTGCCCCTACTTAGTCAGAAATAATCCGTATCAGTTTAACTTCATTGCCTTTGCCACGTATAAAGCTTCTCCCTTTTGTTGGTTAGTTCAGTGGAACGCTTTTTTCAAATGAAATCTGCTAGAAAACACAAACTGTGAGTTGTTGAGGGAGAAGCAGGGGTTGGATCCTCAGACTCTGCCTCTCGCCCCTCATTTCCCTGTGCTCTCCTTGCCAGGCCCCTGCGGCTCTTCTAGGAATCCAAGAACTCCCTGGGCACAGTCTGAAAACACAGCTGGGTGCTGTGCAGCTGGACTGCCTCATCAGTCTAGGCTGAGGTGGAAGCTTCTTTTTTGTTCTAAACCTCTTAAAGACAAAGCAAATATTTTTAAAATGTTAACACATTGATTCCATGTGATGGGTTGTTTGTTATAATATTCTTGACCTTTCTGAATTTGTTCCCCAAACAAGAAGTTAAAAAATAGTGGGGGTGGTGGGGAGAAAAATGTTTGTACACTGGATCAAATACAGTGCTGGTCCTTTGGGAGAAATTCTGTTTTCAAGCCATTTAGTCTTAGGAGATGGGACACACTGTTGGAGGAAAACGGGAAGAACTGGCCTGTTCATGCTTGTAGTAGCGCCTTGGGTGCCAGTCCTGCTTGGAAAGGGTGAGTCTTTAGGACAGTCAGTGGAATTATAAAAGGGTTGTGCTTTGAGTATTTTGATAACAGTTAAAATATGTAACATTGCTAAGATATATAAGATGTGTATATATATATATATATATATATATATATATATATATAGCTGTATATATGTATGTATATATCATTTTTACTGATATAATTGACATATAACAGTTTCAGGTATACAACATAATGATTATATACAGTGTGTATATATATAATATATATATTACATATAATATTATATATGTATTATATATGTATTGTCTATACATAATGTACATATTTGTCTCAAAGTGATGACCACAATAAGCCTAGTTAATGTACATCACCACACATAGTTACAAATTTTTTTTCTTATGATGAAAACTTTTAAAATCCACTTTCAAGATACATTAGCTACTTTCAAATATACATTACAGTATTACTAAATGTACATTGTACATGTTCATCATGCTGTACATTACACCCCCAGGACCTATTTATTTTATAACTGGAAGTTTGTGCCTTTGACTACCTTCACCCATTTTGCCTACTGCCCACCCCTGCCTCTGGCAATCACCAATCTTGTTCTCTGTATCTGTGAGTTTTGGAGGTTTGTTTTTACTTTTATATTTTAGATTCCACATAAAAGTGAGATCATACAATATTTGTCTTTCTCTGTCTGACTTATTTCGCTTAGCAGTATGCCCTCAAAAGTCACCCATGTTGTCCCAAATAGCAATAATTCCTTTTTTTGTAGCTGAATGATATTCTATTGTATATGTATATATCACATTTTCTTTATCCATTGATGGACGCTTAGGTTGTTTGCATGTCATGGCTATTGTGCGTAATGTTGCAGTGAACATGGGGGTGCAGATACCTTTTAGAGTTAGTGTTTTTGTTTGCTTCGGAAGCAGAAGTGTTGGATCATACAGTAGTTCTATTTTTAATTTTTGAGGAGCCTCCATGGTGTTACCCATAGTGGCTGTACCAATTTACATTCCCACAGTGCCCAAGGGTTCCCTTTGCCCCACATTCTTGCCAACACTTGTTATTTCTTGTCTTTTTGAAAAAATGATAGCCATTGTAATAAGTATGAGATAATATCTCATTATGGTTTTTGTTTTTTGTTTTTGTTGTTTTGGCTGCACCATGCAGCTTGCAGGGTCTTAGTCCCCCGACCAGGGATCAAACCCCTGCCCCCTGCAGTGGAAGCACGGAGTCCTAACCGCTGGACCTCCAAGGAATTCCCTCATTGTGGTTTTGATTTGCAGTTCTCTGATGATTAGGGATGTGGAGCATCTTTTCATGTATCTGTTGACTATCTGTATGTCTTCTTTGGAAAAATGTCTATTCAGATCCTCTGCCCATTTTTTTAATCACATTGTTTGGGGTTTTTTGCTATTGAGTTGTATGAGTTCTCTATATATTTTGGATATTAACCCCTTATCAGTTGTATGATTTGCAAATATCTTCTCCCATTTGGTAGGTTGCGTTACCATTTTGTAGATGGTTTCCTTTGCTATGCAGAAGCTTTCTAGTTTGATGTAGTCTCACTTGTTTACTTTTGCTTTTGTTGTTTTTGCTTTTGGTGTCAGAGCCAAAAAATTATAGCCAAGACTGATGTCAAAGAGCTTACCACCTATGTTTTCATCTAGGAGTTTTATGGTTTCCGCTCTTATGTTCAAGTCTTTAATCCATTTTTAGTTTATTTTTATATGTTTCTTTCGCATGTGGCTGTCTAGTTTTCCCAACACCATTTATGGAAGAGACGGTCCTTCCCCTATTGTATATTCATACAATGAATATATATATCTCTGCTTACAAATGTCTGGCTCCTCCTTAGAATGCAGAATCCATGAGTGCATGAGCCTGGCTTGTTTACTGTTCAAGCTCCAGTCTTGGGCATGTAATAGGTGCTCAATAAAAATTTTTTGTATAAATGAATGAATATATCCCTCCTTCTTTGAACGGTCTCGTTGAGGATGGAGATGTTGTCTTTTATTTCTTGGTATCTCCAAGACTCGAGAAGTGTTTGTGATTTGAATGTTTTATTTTATTCATTCATCAATTCTTATTGAGCATCTACCACATGCCAGACACTGTGCTAGGTACTGAGGATACAGCAGTGTATAAAACTGAGAAAACTCTTGTTTTCACAGACATTAGTGAGAGGAAATGGACAATGAATATAATAAACTAGTAAATTCTTTGATTTTTTTTGCCAATTTTGGAATATAATTAATATCCCTATTTACTTCCTATTTCTGAAGAACAAAGTATTATACCTTTCCTGTAATAAAATTGTAGATGATGCAAAGCCTGCTGGGGAGACAACAAATTCACCCCCTTCCTAGAGAAAATAAGAACATGTTAATAATAAGGCATGGGAAAAAGATAAGGACGAGAAAGGGACAGTAGCAAAAGGATTGTTTCCTCCTTAGCTGAGCTTCCTGCCCTGTCAGCCTGCCATCTTATCCCGACTGCTTTCCCCACACATCTGTCCTTTTCAACCTTGAAAGCCCGTCGTGATGTTTGCAGTGGAGGATTCTGAGTGACCCTGAACTAGCCGTTGCCAAGGTATCCCTACTTACTACTCACAGCAGGAATAATAAATCTGCCTGTGTGCTGTCTCCTTCCATTTCAAGACACATAACAATGAATTCAGAGCAGGAAGTAAAGAGAGTTCTCTCATGTAATAATAGCCTTGTACCTTAAAAAAAATACTTTTTGTAAATAAATTCATTATCTCATTGGATGCTTTCAAGACCACAGTGAGTTAAGATGAGGATTTCAGGAACTTCCCTGGTGGCGCAGTGGTTAAGAATCCGCCTGCCAATGCAGGAGACACGGGTTCGAGCCCTGGTCCAGGAAGATCCCACATGCCACAGAGCAGCTAAGCCCGTGCACCACAACTACTGAGCCTGCGCTCTGGAGCCCGCGAGCCACAACTACTGAGCCTGTGTGCCACAACTACTGAAGCCCACATGCCTAGAGCCCATGCTCCACAACAAGAGAAGCCACTGAAATGAGAAGCCCGTGCACTGCAATGAAGAGTAGCGCCCGCTCACCGCAACTAGAGAAAGCCCGTGCACAGCAGTGAAGACCCAACACAGCCAAAAATAAATATTAAAAAAAAAAAAATGAGGATTTCAGTTATGGTGTCCAGATACCCCCAGTTAAACCTTATATTGTCCCAGCATTTGTCCTGGATTTTTTTAAATAGACTTTATTTTTTTTAGAGCAGTTTTAGGTTCACAGCAAAATTGAATGGAACGTACAGAGATTTCTCATATACCTCTGTCCTCATATACACACAGCCTCCCTATTAACATTGCCCACCAGAATGGTACATTGGTGACAATGGATGAACCTGCATTGACATATCATCACCGAAAGCCTATAGCTCACATTAGGGTTCACTGTTGGTGTTGTATATTCTGTGAGTTTTGACACATGTATAATAACATGTATCTACCATTATAGGTCCTACGGAGTTTCATGGCCCTAAAAATCTTCTGTGTGTCTGCCTACTCGTCCCTCTGTCCTAGACCTTTCATTCTGCAATAAAGTGTCATTATAATTTTAGATTTGAAAATATTTTTGATAGAATTATTTAATAGGTTTTTCAATATAGTAAAGCTGCTTTCTTGGTTAATAAATATTTTTAAAACTTATGTAAATTTAATTATTTTTAGAACCTACTTTTACTTGCAGAGGGGTCCTGATTTGGATGATAAATTACATGGTCTCCATAATTACAATCTGCATTTATGGGGAGAAAAACTGGTCCCCAGAGAAAAGGGGACTCTCCCTGGTGTGTCTGGCCAATCGGGTGTAGAGCAGGACTGAAGTCCAGGTGTTCTGACTTCTGGTACTTTCTACACAAAAGACACAAAGCCAGATGGGGAGACAACTCAGATCTCAAAGCTTATCACATCCTTAAGTAGTTTAAAGTAATTATGAAAGTGGGATTGCTTCTGTATTTCTAATTCAGACGTGAGAAAATTCACTATGTAAGTAAATAATGTAGCCGGTGAGGAATAGAACAGACTGAGAGAAGCCCAGATCAACACTCAGGCAGGCAAGTGGGGATCTGCCTAAAGAGGATGGAATAATACGAAGGAAGG
Organism: Balaenoptera borealis; assembly: GCF_965194805.1. Lineage (NCBI taxonomy): Eukaryota > Metazoa > Chordata > Mammalia > Artiodactyla > Balaenopteridae > Balaenoptera > Balaenoptera borealis. Next base: position 45,682,810 of record NC_138871.1, on the reverse strand, counting down.
TTGGATTTAAAAGGGAGTACTGTGCTTTTAGAGAAGATTCCATTAATCGTAAGTCAGTGAGGAAAAACATCTTCAGATGTTTGATGGTATTCTGAGACTGAAATTAGAGTTTCATTTGCATATTTCTGGGACATGGTGCATCTATTTATCCAGCAGAATGAGTCTAGGTTCTGATCAAATACATACTAAACTTGCCTAATATGATAATTAACCGTTCTATAGTATCACCCACGTATAATTTTATTACAATGTTAGCAGCCTAAAGATTGAAGTGATTTAACTTTTCCATAGCAAATCAGAAGGAAATTGTTTCAAAGAGGGTTAGGTTTTCATAAAGACCAATTCCTGTTCTTATATTCACTTTAAGATGTTGTATTTAATATAGACCCTGCTGTAGAAACACACAGTTAGCCTAAGTCAGACAGGAAAGAGCAATCACTCTTTTACAAAATAAATCACAAGGGGTCAGGGGAACAACTAACACACAGAAGGCAGCGGTCAATAACACAGGGTGGTGTGTGGGGTTGATTCTTCACCCCCAGGCATTGTTCAGATGTGTTGCCTTAGATGCTATCCCGGTGACAGGGTATTAACTTTAGGTGTTTTATTTGTGAATGGTGTGGAGATATGTGTTTATTTTATTCATTTATTTTCGTCAGGCCTCTCTATCCGGAGTGTGTGCTGGAAAGCAGACCGCCTTCTAGCAGGGACCCAGGACAGTGAGATATTTGAAGTGATCGTGCGAGAACGGGACAAGCCAATGCTGATCCTGCAGGGCCACTGTGAGGGGGAGCTCTGGGCTCTGGCCCTGCACCCCAAGAAGCCGCTGGCTGTGACAGGCAGCGATGACCGCTCTGTCAGGTGAGGCCCCGGCAGTGGTGGCTGTAACCTCACTCACCTCCCTGGGGTAACAGATTGATTTTGCCCAAATTTGTTTATTACTTGAAGAGAAGGATAACCCAGAGTGCAGAACCTCACCATTTCCAAACAGAATGTTAAGCCGTTTTGCTTAACAACAGTTGGCTTCTTGACCTTTTGTTGCTGCTATCTTTCTTTGGCTCCATCTTAAGTCAAGAAAATGTTCTTAGAAGTGAAAATTCACTACTGCTGGTTAGATTGGCCTCCAGGTCTCTTCCAGCTGAAGATGTAAGCTGAGTGCACTCATCTGTAATAAGATCATGTTTCTTCCTCGTACCTTCAGTCCTGCTGGAGGCAGCTTGGCAATTTCACAGCTGAGTCACTCATCATCAGTTTAGTCACAGACTAAACATCACCAAGAGAACTGAAATTCTGATTTTCAAAGTCGTCTTTAGCAAGCGAGTCATTAATTCTTTCTTTGCTCAAAATTCCCCGTGAGAATTTACAATGTCTTCAAATCAAAGGAAAGTGCGGGTTCCTAAGAAAATATGCCCATGTTTTTAGGGCCTCAAGTGTTCTCGCTATGGATCACTTGTTATTTGAGAACACGGCAGTAGTAAAATGAGCAAAATGATTATGCTTCCAATGTTCTTGAGACTGTTGAAAGACTGATTTGAAAGTGTGCGATGAAGACTATTACACTGATTCCAGTATTTCCGTACTACTGAGCTTTAAGTGTGCTCAACAACAAGCAGGCCAGAGAGAGAGTCTGTGACAGTGAGAGGAAGAGACTGATTGATAATCAGTTGATGGATTACTGCTTCTGGGTTTGACTAGCTAAAGTGGAGCACTGTATACTAGACTAAAGGTCACTGCTCCCCCTCCCCCCGCCCTTATTCTGTATGTTTGTGAATCGAATCAAGATGCAATGAGTATACTCATTAGAAAAGCATAAATCCGAAGATAAAACCATTTTTGAGTTTCTACTGAGCATTAAAGCCTCATCAATCTAAAAATCAGTGAAAACAATTCCAATGATCTCTTCATGTGACATAAATGTTTATTTGGCTTATACTTCTCTTTACTCACTTCCTCCTCCTCTGTTCCTTTTCTTTCCATTACTCTGAGCCAAACCAATGCCAAGTTATTCAAACACCCAAGAAACTCGATTCATACCCATCCAGATAGAAAGGATTTCAAGAAAGTTTTTGGCTTTTATATTTTAACAACTGTGTTGAGTCTTAGAATTGCAAAGAGCCCTTACTGCCAGAATTTGTATTACTCTCCTTAACCATTAATTTGGCTAAAATTTTAAATGGAATTTTTACACTGAGTATTGAAATTTAGGAAGGGTATAAGTCATAATTTCTTGATAAAGATTAGCTTAGTGGCTTTATAAGATTAGTGCAGTTTGCTGAGGAGTGATGGTTTCTTCATGCTAGTTAAGCAAAGCTTACATTGCTTAAAATAGTACAAGGCTAAAAACAGCATGAGATTATGAATAATGGACAAGGTATTGAAAGCATACCATAAGCTTTAGGCTGAACAGTGCAGGCTGCCTAAGGGATCAGTAAACTATTCACTGCGCAGCCCTGCAATGCAAGGCGCATGCCACCATCCCTCCTGAAGGTGGAATGCATTTAGAGAAATTGCACCGCATTTGACTTACTCGTGTTTCTTTATCACAGAACTTAGATTCTCAGACCCCCTCACAGATATTGTTGTTTGCACGTTAAGAGAAGACTGTCTTCAGAATAGTAACAGAGAGAGGTCAGATGCCGCAATTGCATCTCACATGGAAACCCTTATTTGTGTCTTCAAATATTTAGTTTGTGTTCTCTCAGTTTGAGGTGCCTGGATTAGGTGTTCCAAGGAGCTGCGGAAAATTCTGTGTTAGTGGCACTTGCACTTGACCTCTGTCTCTCCAGCAGTAGCTGTGCTCATCAGCCACGGGCATGGCGAAGTATCCCCCCCGCCCCAGCCCCAACCAAGAGGGGACCTATCAGCAGTGGGGTGCCCAGGGAGCTCATGAGGAGTGACAGCATATGACTGTGTACAGCCAACTTTGGAACCATCCTGGGCAGGGGTATCATTCGTTCTTCTCCATCTAAAATACTTCTTCTTGCTCAGGAGGCCAACAAATGTAATGTGTATTTCAATCTGTATGTGCTTACATAACACAGTTACTAGAAGGGAACTCGTATTTTTTTTTTTTAAAAAAAGCAATAACAGCATCTAGTAGTACTTCTTATCCTATAAGTGTTATTAACAGCCATTGGTATAAATCCAGAACAATTTTTAATCTCCAAAGAGAAAAGTATAATTTTGTGTGAAGTAGTGTTTAAAATTTCCTTATTTTATGAATCTCAAAATCTTTGGAAATGTTATCTCTTTTTATATTTCTTGCTGGGTATTTCAAATGGTGAAAATCACATAAAGATAGGCTAAACACTTTCGCAGATTCCCAGACATGCCAAGAGGAAGGACACTGGTGTGAGGTTACTGCAGTCTTTCTTGTTATTATCGCAGTGGTGAACAGGCCTTGGGCTGGCTGATGACTATGAGAAGTTGTTTTGTTTTGTCTTTGACTTTGAACTGTGCTTAGGCTGTGGAGTCTAGCAGACCATGCCTTGATCGCCCGCTGTAACATGGAGGAAGCGGTTCGAAGCGTTGCTTTCAGCCCTGATGGATCTCAGTTGGCCCTGGGCATGAAGGACGGATCTTTCATTGTTCTCCGAGTCAGGCACGTACTGGTACTGAAAATGACATTAGAGATATTCTTTTGTTAAAATTAATTCTCCTGGTCAGAATGTATGCCAGGGCCTTAGGAAAAATGCATTTACTGTTTTGAATAGGAACACTGTAGATTTACAACCGCCTGTCTATAATTCCAAAATCCAAACACTCTGAGCGTCCGAAGTTCTTTGGTAACTTATTTGTCAGCACTGCCTGACCCAGTGAACTGGATGTGAGATAGTTTACAGTCTATTAATCTCTTAGTAGGGATAGTCATGTATCATGTGATTTGCTGCAAAAATATTAATGTGTTCAAAAGGGGTTGCTGCCTTAGCTCCTACTGGGGATGTTATGTAATAGATTGTATGCAAACCTTTCTAAAATCCAATGAATAATGAACTCCCAAGCTTGTCTTGTCCCAGGGGTTTTAGATAAGAGATTATGGGTTTGTAATAAACCAAGAAGAGAGGAAGAAAGAAGAAAGCAGCCTCCAACAGCACTAAATTTTTAGAGATAAACTTAAGTAAAGATTTTTCTACCTATAATCACCAATAAAATGGAACATTTCATATTTATTAACCTCCTATATTATTTCTACTGGACAAAAATTATGGCCCACCCTTGTAATTCTTTGAACACATTGGTTATTCTTTTGGATTACACATTTTGTGATTACAGAAAGGAAATACAGCTGTAGAGTAGATACTGCATTTCTCACACACAGCAAATTCTATATAGCTCTTGGCATGGTTTACTACACTAAATTCTCATAACCAGCCACACAACTTATTACCAAATGGGTGGGCAACATTTTCTTTCTTTGCTTAGTGATGTGTGAAAAGATAGCTAATTACCAAATTTTCTTTTTGATGGATTTCCCAAGCCAAAAAAAAATCCTCCCACACCTATTTTATGGCATTATAGTAAACTATAATGCTATTAGTAAATGATAGCAGGTATGAGAAATTATTATGTGGAAGCAAATATTTGGCATTATTTATGCATTCAGTTCATTTTAGAGTTGATGAAGGCATCATTACTAGCTCAGGGGACCTGCTAGTCATAATCTTGTCTTATAGCTATGGGGGAAAAAGCCTCAGTGAGCTTTCAAATAAGAGTAGAAATTCTTACCAGAAACTTATCAGAAAGGACACAGAATATTCCAGTGATTCAATGTAAGCATTATTGACCTTTCATAGTGAAAGTTAAATAGTTACATAAAAATTCAACATTAAAAAAATAGTTTTCCTCTTCTGCTTTTTGGACTTGCTCTTTTTACAATAAGCATCAAGCTTAACAGTCACTGGTTTCTTGTTCTTAAAGTATTAGGAAGATAGTTTATTTTATGTTAACCTTGATATGTTTTACCGTTCTCTGTGACATATTTTTTAAATAATTTTACAAACCCCAAATTTTAATAAAAAGTTTTAGAGAAAAATAATACATATAACTTAACATGAAAGTGAAAATGCATTTCATTAAAATTGTTTTGTTTTTTACTTTGGGAGCCCAAAATATTATTTTAAATGTTTAATTTCTCCTACGTTGGCCATGAACTAAATAATATTTTATATGTTTCCATAAAAGTTAATTCTCTAATTCCTGTAGTTTTTCTCTCCCTTTCAAAGTAATTTTTTTCTGTGGCACACAGATTTTAAAACATGACTTGGGGTTCCTATCTCTAGATTTGCTGCTTATTGCTTTGCTTTTCTATTCTTATAGAGATATGACAGAAGTGGTTCATATCAAAGATCGAAAAGAAGTCATTCACGAAATGAAATTTTCTCCAGATGGTTCTTATCTGGCAGTGGGATCCAATGACGGCCCAGTAGATATCTACGCTGTCGCCCAGCGGTATAAGAAAATTGGAGAATGCAACAAGTCTCTCAGTTTCATCACACACATCGACTGGTCTTTGGATAGTAAATACTTGCAAACTAATGACGGTGCCGGAGAACGGCTGTTCTACAAAATGCCATGTAAGTCACAAGGGCAATGAATGTTTGTACAAAGCGCAACTCTGAACCATGGCAGAAAATATATGAGGATATTCTTAGGACCTCAGGGCAAGGAATGTTTTCTGAAACAAGACCCTCAAACCACAGACTCTCAAAGAAAAGATTCATAAATTGGAACACATTAAAATAAAAAATTATTGCACAACAAAAGAGACCATGATGGGCATAGATACTTGGAATTGTTATAATGGACAAAGGATATACATGAACAATACAAGTTTAAACTGCACCAGTCTACTTCTGTGCAGATTTTTTTAGTAGTAAATACTACAGTACTACATGGTAGGAGGTTGGTTGAAACTGTGGTTGTGGAACCATGGATGCAGAGGGTCAACTCTAAGTTATACATGGATTTTTCAATAGCGTGGAGAGTTGGTGGCCCTAGCCCTCAAGTTGTTCGAGGGTCAACTGTACACCTATAATATATAAAGAATGCCTAAAGATAAGCAAAAGGAAAAAATACTAGGAAAATACTAAAAAAATACTGAAGATTTGAGGATCACAGTCAACTACTGTGATTCCTTTCGTCTCTTTTATGTCCTTCATAATTGGAAGCCCTTATTATACGATTATTTGGTGAAATGTGCTCATTGGGATTTAAAAAACCCCACAAATTTTATTGGTAACCCCCACTATAACTTCTATAAGAGATTCATCTTATTCATCTTATTTATATAATACTCATTTAGTAACATTTAATTTGTAATGTTAAAATGTCATAAATAAAAGACAGATTTCTGTATTACAGTCTTTGATTAATGATTTTTTATAATGTAAAAGGAAAAATTTAATACTTAACATGACTCTTGACCTCAAATAATTATATTTTAATTTTTTATTGAAAAATCAATTTTACTATAAAACAAGGTTATGACATAACTTCAACATTTTTAAGAGTCTCTGCCCTATCAATTCATCAATATACCTTTACTAGGTGCATATTTCTTTGTGTCTACTTTCTCTGCTTGACAGTATTTCATACATATTTTCATACGTGAAAAAATATGGAACACATTTTTGTCGTTTGCAGTAACAAAGTAACACCCTACTCAGTGATATCAAAGATACCAGTGTATCTTTGCTGGTACACACAGTGCAGATCCAAATATCTTTGTAGAGGTGGGATTTTCTCTTGTGAATTACTTCCTTGGACTATATTCTTTAAAGCAGGAGCACTGGATCCAAGACTATGTTCAGACTGTAAACTCTCCGATTCTGTGGTCTTCATAATGGATTTTTATATAATTCTGTGTTAGAGTCTAGAATTGCCAATTTGACAATGCACCAGTAATGTATAAGAGCATCTATTCTCATAGGTTCTTTATTTGAAAATATTTGTTATTTTTGAGGGGGAAAGTATGAGGTAATACACTTAATTGTCTTGATTTTGAATTTTTAAATTGTGCATGACTAAGCATTTTTCCAAACATTTCTTTATCCATGGGCTTCCTCCTTTTTGTGCTCCCTGGGAACATCCCTTACCAGCTGCTGGTGAAAACTGGGTATTGTGCCCCACACATAAGACCATACCTAGAACAATTGTCAGGACTATTTTCCCCAACTAATTACATTTATTTCATCAAAATTTGGTGGATTTTCATTGTCTAGCACTTTAAAATTTAAATAGAAAATCCATTCATTTTTTTCACTAATTAATTGAGGCTAACTTTTAAAAAATCACTTCTATGGTTCCTTGAATTATGAAAAGTAGTTCAGAATAAACTCTTTAAAAACCTGGCAAAATGTTAGTAACTAAATATGATAAAATATAATTTAATAATAGTCATTTCATCAATAACACAAAGCATAATATCATCTCTATCTAAATAATTAAGGTCAAGTAAGTATCAGTAGTTTAAGACATTAGATGTACCATGATCATTTTCTTTCTCCTATCTGAGTTTTGAGCATGTGCTTCCTTTAAACCCTGCTAGAAAAAAAAATCACCATTTGGGGAAAGAGATTAGAATTTATAGTTCCCTTGGTTTATAAACATTTTAAAACAAAGGTTTTAGACCTTTATGAGAAAAATGAATAAAGTAAATTAGAATATGATTTTACTTAAATGTAACATTATATTAAAATTTATTGATTATTTTCAGCTGGGAAGCCTTTAACAAGTAAAGAAGAAATCAAAGGGATTCCCTGGGCCTCCTGGACATGTGTGAATGGCCCAGAAGTGAGTGGGATTTGGCCAAAATACACTGATGTCACTGACATCAACTCAGTGGATGCAAATTACAACAACTCAGTACTGGTGTCTGGAGATGATTTTGGACTGGTTAAATTGTTTAAGTTTCCTTGTCTCAAGAAAGGTAAGGCCAAAAGAAATGTTTCATTGAATGAAGATTTGATCTAGAATATATATAGAGTATAATTAAGGCTTATTTTCTTGATGTCTGTTACTGCAGACTATTCATTTTATCTTTATATTTACTCTAACACTTTTCAATAGAAAGTTTGCTGTCTTCTGCTTTTGACATTCTGAAACGTGGTTTTGCAAATTTAAGTCAGCATTTGTTAACAGAGATGTTACTCAACATTTCGTGATTCATAAATTTCATGTTTCATGTTTTAAACAAGTTGTATTCTATTTTATTTATATCTACGTAAATATAATTTAAATTACATGTAACATTAAAATATTGTAATTAAAATTCTTTTATGCATTACAGCTAATTGTGCTTATACATAGGAAGCAAAGCAAATCCTTATAGACATACTTAAAATGAAATCTGAAAGTGACTGTTGTGGTGATAATACAGTTTGTGGACCCCTTCTGATAGCACTAATTTTGCGCACCAGACTTACATAACTGGTGAATTTTTTTTATTGAAGTGTAATTGATATACAATGTTGTGTTAATTTCTGCTGTGCAGAAAGTGAATTAGTTATACAAATATACACACTCTTTTTAAAATTCTTTTCCATTATGGTTTATCACAGGATATCAAATATAGTTCCCTGTGCTATATATTAGGACCTTGTTGTTTATCCGTTCTATATATTAATAGTTTGCATCTGCTAATCCCAAACTCCCAATCCATTCCTCCCCCAACCCCCTCCCCCTTGGTAACCACAGATCTGTTCTCTGTGTGTGTGAGTCTGTTCCTGTTTGGTAGATAAGTTCATTTGTGTCATATTTTAGATTCCACGTATAAGTGATATCATATGGTATTTGTCTCTTTCTGACTTACTTCACTTAGTATGATAATCTCTAGTTGCATCCATGTTGCTGCAAATGGCATTATTTCATTCTTTTTTATGGCTGAATAATATTCCATTGTATATATGTACCACATCTTCTTTATCCATTCATCTGTCAGTGGACATTTAGGTTGCTTCCCTGTCTTGGCTATTGTGAATAACGCTGCTATGAACATTGGGGTGCGTGTATCTTTTTGAATTGTAGTTTTGTCTGCATATATGCCCAGGAATGGGATTGCAGGATCATATGGTAACTCTATTTTTAGTTTTTTGAGGAACCTCCGTACTGTTTTCCATAGTAGCTGCACCAACAATGCAACAGTGTTTCCTTTTTTCCACACCATCTCCAGCATTTGTTATTTGTAGATTTTTTAATGATGGCCATTCTGATCGGTGCGAGGTGGTACCTCATTGTAATTTTGATTTGCATTGCTGTAATAATTAGCAATGTTGAGCATCTTTTCATGTGCCTGGTGGCCATCTGTATGTCTTCTTTGGAAAAATGTCTATTTAGATCTTCCGCCCGTTTTTTGATCAGGTTGTTTGTTTTGTTATTGTTGAGTTGTATAAGCTGTTTGTATATTTTGGAAGTTAAGCCCTGTTGGTTGCATTATTTGTAAATATTTTCTCCTACTCTTTAGGTTCTTTTCATTTTGTTTATGGTTTCCTTTGCTGTGCAAAAGCTTGTAAGTTTGATTAGGTCCCATTTGTTTATTTTTGCTTTTGGGAGACTGATAACTGGTGAAATTTTTGAGAGAGTTTGATTCAAAACAACCCTTTCTGCCCTTGCATTTTGTTCTTTTGTTTTATTGTTGTTAAAATCTTGTCACTTCAATTTTTCTGGCACTGTCAGGCTTTGTAGAATGTGACTGAATTAATCATGTAATGACCCTGTCCTCTTCCTTCAAAAGTTCAGGCAAAGCCCATACACAGGCTTTTCTGAGACTCCCTGCCTGCACCCTGAAAATCTGATCAGCAGTAGGGATATGCTGTTGCCTGAAAACCCTTTCACTTGAACGATTTTTAGAATAATCAAGGAAAGGGATTGAAAATGTCATCAGAAAGTCATTTTCAGCTAACTGGCTGTTTTGAAGCAGTGACAATTATGGTAAAAAATTGAACATAAAATGCATAACAAAACCACCGTCACTTCCACTTGGCAAAATGACCATCAGATTAAAATGCTTGAGGTACAACATTACCTCATCATGCCTAATTCAAACTGTTCTCTTTCTCCATAATGGGTCTTTTGAGTAATAGGGCGTGTCTTGTTAAATTGAGTAATGTACTTGCAGAAGTTAAGTTAGGCAACCAGAAGGTATCTGGAAATTCAGGATTCAGAAGAAACATCATGAGGGTCAGAAGCAATACTATTGGTCTCAAGTATCAGGACTTGGGAATTCAGTGAGAGTTGGTATTTCCTATGAGTCATTGAGACTTGTAGGATAGCCTTGGGTCTAGAAAATAGCAATGGAAATGTAAATCTTGGGTTAGCATATTAGGATGGGGGAGGCAGGTAGGGAGGTACAGTGAGTAGTGCTGTTTGTCAAAATGAGATACCCTTATATGTAAAACAACCCTGAGGATGAAGGCAGCCAGGAGACATCTGAATGAACAAGGAGACATTGACAGCCAGAGTGACAGTATGGTGAGAGTAATAAAACCCACCTCAACAATCTGCAGAAGTATGCATGTCCTCATAGCAAACTGACTTGTTCTACTTTTCATGACACATTGTTTATACATCTTGCAATTTGCCTCAGAGTCATTTAGGCTCTTGGAGCCTTTTTGTGCTAAAGCTACTGGTAGAGAAGTTTATAACAGAGTGTTGCTGATGAGAATGGTAACAGTTGGTGGAACTTGTCTCCCTATAACCAAGGTACCAGTGACAAGTATTCCCCCAACTTTTGAACATGTAAACACCCAAATATTAGCAGGGGCTGATGACTATGAGAAAGTATGGAGACTGAGTAAACATTATAGTTTTCCACTGTGATTAAATAAAACTCACAAGTTAATTGACACATTTATGATTATGTGTACATAGTATTCTTTTGCATAATAATTAGACATAAGTGTTCTGCAGTTCATGAAAATGACTACAATTCATATTATTTTTACATAGCTGAACCAATTTGTTTTCCTCATTTCCTTTTGACAGTTTTCAAATCTTAAAATAATTAGGATCCATACTGATAATTTTCCCTGATATCATTTAGAGTGCATCCTGTTTGACCATCACCCCCGAGACACTGACATGAGGTAAAATCCAAATCCTTGCTCATTGGCATTTACCATATCTTAACACCCTTGGCATCTACCCATGCTCCTAGGGGAGGCTCAAGGCCAAGGATCTCCATGTTTCACTTGTGTGCTGCCATTCCATTAATCCTTCACACACACACACACACACACACACACACACACACACACACACATACACACACATACACACAGTCCTTGAACAACTACCTCCTATGACAAGTGTCCTGGATACTGTAAGACTTGAGTTGCAGAAACCCTAGACCTTGGAGGGGAAAGTGCTGGCCTTCAGTAGAGCTTGGATGAGCTTGATGCAGGAACAGAAAGGTCAGTGTGTCTAGAGCATGATGAACGAGGGGAGAGCTGTGCACTCCAAGGTTGGAAGGGCAGTGGGGGCCAGGCATGAAGGGCCTTGAAGCAACTGTTAGAAATGTGGGTCTTATTCTAAGTGCAGTGGAAAACTATTGAGGGTTTTAAATGGAAGAGTGACATGAGCAATTTAAGTTTTTAAAATACCACTTTGATATTGTGTGGGATGGAATAGGGAAGGGGAGGCTTCAAGTAGAGAGATTATTGCAAGAGCCCGGGTAAAAGATGATGTGACTTGGACAAAGGTGTCAGGAACAGACCTGAAGAGAGGTGGTTGAGATTAGGAAACAGTGTCAAGGTAGAGCTGAAGGTCTTGCTGATGGGTTGGGTGTGGGAATAGAGGGAAAGAGAAGAATTGAGGAAGACTCCTAAGTTTTAGGTTTGAGCAATGGGGTGGATGGTAGCACCATCTATAGAGATGGGAAAATGAGAAAGGAATAGGTTTTGTGCGTGTGTGTGTGTGTTTTATGGTGGTAACAGAGTAGGAGGGGAAGGGGAAACTCCTGGTTTTTCTGTGATAAGTTTGAGGCGCCTATTAGACATCCAAGTGGGCATAGCACACAAGCTGTCAACACTCTTGGGAGAGTTCAGGGTTGGAGATGAATGTTTGGCAGCTGAGGGAATATCAACAGTATTTAAAGCCAAGGAGAAAGAATCAATAGAGAGGAGATGAGGGCTGAGGGCTGAGCCTTCCTTAGGGTCCAGAGAATAAAGGGGGGCCTTGTAGAGTCACTCATTGTCCTAAGGAAAACCTTGGAAGAGATGGATGTGGCCTTCATTTATTCAATAAATATTTAAGTGCTATTCTAGAGGCTGGAGATATGTCAATGAATAAAACAAGCACAAGTCCCTGGAGCTCTTGTTCTACTGAGGGGTCCCAGTCAATAAACAAGACAATATAAACACATCTGATGGTGAGAAGTGCTGTGATGAAAAATAAAGCAAACAATGGGAGTAAAGAGTGCTCAGGTCGGGCAGTGTAGTATTGCTGTTTTAAGTAGGATGGTCAAAGCAGGGCTCACTGATAGTTTCATTTGACTAGAAACCTGAAGGAGGTAAGAGAACCAGCCATTCAGAGATGCAGGGAAAGAGCATTCCAGACTGAGGGAACACAAGTGCAAAAGCCTAGAGACAGAAGAGGGCCTGGCATGCAAAGAGGCCAGTGAGCCTAGAGTAGAGCAAGTGAGGGAGAGAGAGGAAGAATGATCAGAGAGATAAGGCCTAAATATTGATGACAGTAATGCTTTTGCAGGTTCTAGTTCCAGCCTCCCAATGCTGTATGAGCTAGCTATTGCTGTAAAACAAATTCCCCTCCCTCCCAAATTTAGCAGCTTAAATCAATAATCATTTATTATCTCACAGTTTTGGGTAGTCAGGAATTCAGGAGCAGCTTAGCCGGCTCTCCAGGTCTCTCATGAAGCTGCAGTCATCTGAAGGCTAGACTGAGGCCAAAGATCCACTTCCAAGATGCTCACTCACCTGGCTCTTGCCTGGAGGCCTCAGTTCCTTGTGAGCCTCTCCATAGGCTGCTTGAGTGTCCTTATCACATGGTATCTAGAGATCCAAGAAAGAGCAAGGAGGCATCTGCAGTGCCTTTTATAACCTCCTCTTGGATGTCACATACCTTCACTTTTGACATACTCTGTTTTGATTTGTATCAAATAATTTGTGGACATATTTTTTCCAGCTTTACTGAGATAAAATTGACAAATAATATTGTGTAAGTTTAAAGTATACAACATGGTGATTTCATATATGTGTATATGTTGTGAAATGATTACTACTTTAAAGTTAGTTAACATATCCATCAACTCAGTTAATTATCCTGTGTGTGTGTGTGCGTGTGTGTGTGTGTGTTTAGTGAGAACATTTAAGATCTACTTTCTTGGCAACTTTCAAATATACAATACGGTATTATTAACTACAGTCACCATGGTGTACGTTAGATCCCCAGAACTTATTCATCTTATAACTGAAAGTGTATCTTTGACCAGCATCTCCCCATTTCCCCCTAGGTCCCTGATAACTGCAAATCTACCATGTGCTTTTATGAGTTTAACATTTTTTTAGAATCGTGGACATTTTTTAAACAACTCCAAAGAGATGGGTTAAATCATTTCTGAGGAGGGTCTAAAGGTCAGGGCAGCAAAGAATAGCCCAACAAGATCTATAGAGATATGGGAAGAATATATATTTACTTCATAATTATTGATTTATCATCAGCCAGCATTTCCAGCTGACCGGAGTTGGAATCTGTTTGACTTCATTAAATTACCAAAACTGATTTAGGAAACTCTTTGAAATGGGCATGGTTGCTTTTGAGACTCAAGTCCTTGCTTTCCCCTTCTGTGGCAGCATTCCCCTTGTCTTTTTTGGAAGCCTTGATATAATAAGACCTCACCTGGTCAGAACACGCTGTCAGGGAAGGGACATGTGTCAGTCATTTCCGCCTACATATAAATTTAAATCATTATCTCTCCAGTGGGTATTTAAATTTTAAACATGTGATAGTTGAAGAGATGGCCCTTTCCCCCATTAAAGAGATTTCGTTTAGAGGGGCTGTAATAGGTAGAAGTATTTCTGAAGGAGGGATAGTGTGCTTGTTGGCCCCAGAAATCTCTCATAGTCTTTGGGGTCCTAGGCCTCCACATGATAAGATGGATCTTGCTTATTTGCATGAGTGCCTTTATGCTCCTATGTACTCACCATACACTGGAGACTTTGCTGCAGTTATTCAACCACAAATATATGTTCACATAGCTTTTCTGTTGCATTCACTACCTGGGGATGGTGTTTACTGAGTAAAGCAATCAATTTAAGTGAAAAAAAATTCATTCTCCCAACTCTACATCTACATGACTCCAAACCACAATTTTACTACCCCCACCCCGCCGCAGAAGTATTTTCCATTTCCCAGTTAAAGGATTGCCTGTTGCATCTTGTATTTAAATAAGAATGTGTAAGATGTTCATTCTTTAGCATTTATTTTCAGAATCAGTGAAGCAGTAGGTGTTATTTGGAACAGGTTCAGAAGTGTCTTTAGACACAGGGCTTAAATTTTAAGACCCAGTTTTAGCTTAATCCATACTGGAATGATTGAGATATCTTTTGGAGCCTTTGATTATTTGTTATTATATATAAGATTGAAATTATATTTTCTAATATATTTAAAGCTTTTACTTCTCAACATGAATAGAATGTAATTTTTTAACCAACAAATTCTATTTTTTGCACAACTAATCTTCTCCTCAAAAATATCTTTTCAGGAGCCAAATTTAGAAAGTATGTGGGTCATTCTGCACATGTCACAAACGTCCGCTGGTCTCATGACTTTCAGTGGGTATTAAGCACAGGAGGGGCTGACCACTCGGTTTTCCAGTGGAGATTTATTCCAGAAGGTGTCAGCAATGGCCTGCTGGAAACAGCACCCCAGGGTAAAACCAGTAATAATTTTTCAACATCTATTTATTTTTCAATAAAAATTTCAAAGAATGGTCTAACATCTCTTCTTAAGGTAAAGAGTTAAAGCTGTTTTGAAAAATTCATTCCTACAATAAATTTAAAAGAACAGAAAAAACTTTTGAGATATGGGCCAATTGAATATGGGTCAGTTGGATAATTTCCTTCAAAGGATTTTGCTTATACCAAATGCAGGTTGAAGGTCTAAGGTTTACATGAAGAATTAACTTTTGAGAGTAACACGAACAGATACATCTCGGCCTCCTTAGGACGATTCTAACAGGTGGTGGGTCTGCTGGGTCAGGTGACAAGGTAACATTTGGAATAGAAGTTGCTTCCTGAATGGGATTCAGAGAATGGTCCACAATCGCGGCCACTGTGTTCCAGTTCAATGGATGTGTATAGTCCTTTAATTTACTGTGATGTTGGCAGGAATGATCATGTAATATGTGAGGAGATGTTCTTATTGGGAGGGGTTCTGCAGCAATTTTGACCATGGCAATTACCAACATGGGTGGGCATGTTAACAGGCTAATGAGGATCTTTACTGAACTGAGTGGTTGGATTTCCTTCTGTCCCAGCCTTCTCCTTGGGAAAACCTAGCCCCCCCGCCCCCTTTTTTTCACTTTCAAAACAAAATTTAAAACCCAAAGATCTGTTATCTAATAGAAGTGTGGAAATAGTGGGGGGAGTTATCCTAGTCTGGTAATACTCCTGAAAAGGGGGTTAGAGGTATGGTGAACTTAACAAAAAGATGAAAAATAAAGGTGTTTTAAGAATCTACAACAAATGAAAACTATGGTGTAGTTATTTTTATTGACCTCAATAGGAGAGGAAAAAATTTTAAATAAAATTTTTAGCCATTTAGAGTCTCAGAATTTCTGCTTGTTTCTCACGGGGTGTTTCTGCAGAAGGTGGCTCCGATTCCTATAGTGAAGAATCTGATTCGGATTTATCTGACGTGCCGGAGTTGGACTCTGATATTGAGCAAGAAACTCAAATCAATTATGATCGCCAGGTCAGTAAACAGGGAGCCTCATTACAAATGCCTTATAACCCCAAATCTCGATCTCATTGAATTTGGACATTGCACTCAAATTGGTTAGTGCTTAGGCAGAAGAAAATCAAGAAAATAATTAGGAAAATTGCCTACTTCTTATCTTTAAATACAGATTTGAAATAAGGCATTTACTGGATCATATCAGTAAAAAAATTTTAAGTAGAGGTAGTAGCAAATTTTCAAAACGTAACCTATGACAGTTTGGGTTTTCTGCCTTCCTAGCAGCTAAAACTTTAAAATATTTTTTACAGAAAAATGTGCAAGTAAGTTACAAGATTTTTCATTTTCTTAGCAGATCATTAAAGCATGTGTTTTCTTTATAGAATAGGTATCCCTGGAGGCATGGTTGTTTGCAAATGAGCTGTTGTCCTGATTTCTCTCTTAACTTATGGAGACCGTTATCCATTTAATTAAAGTAAAAGCCCAAATACAATGCACATTATCCTTCCAGTCAGAAATCATCTTTAGGAGAAAAGTTGGACAATTACAACCAAATTTTTTGAAAATAGGCACTTAATTTTAGCACTAAATTGTATTAAAGCGCGTAATCCTTCATTGGAATCTGGACAGGTATCACCTTCTTAATGGTGATAACCCTAGGGGTTCTATTTTCTTCCTTGTCATTTAACAGAGGTATGTGAAGCGGATTCCATACATGAACATGGAGTGAATAAGATTTCAGATTTCAGACACAGCAACCGTCAGTGTTGCCCCATGGAAACTTACCACACAGGCCTATGGCAGCTGCCATGTATCAAGTGTCTCTATGGGGCCAGATCCTGTGCTTTACATACACCGAATCCAACCCCACAGTAACCCCTGAGAGGCTGAGTACTTTGCCCACATCCACATTGCCTGTAGTGGATCTGGGCTTCTCTCCAAAGCACACATTGTACGTGCTACTTGGCTTTGCCTCTACGTAAGCTCTGAATGTACAACTTTTCAGATGATGACTTTTTTTACCAACCCATAATTGTCACTCACTGATTCAGTATTTGAAAAATTAGATTAGTACAAAAGTAGTCCAACTGATGGTTTAGGTTAACTTCAAGACTAAATCGGTTTGACTGTGTATTGGTACAATACATTATGCTATAAAACTACTAAAGATAAAGATTTGAAAGGAAATTATTAATATCATGCAAATATTAAACAATATTATACCCTAATATCAAGGGGAAATGGAATTTAAGCAAAATAAACATACAATTTAGGGAAAAAGAAATGCAATTTTTTTAGTTGGGATGTTTCTATTTAATAAAAATAGTGCTAGTAAAAGAATGAAAAGGAATGACTCAATTGCAATTCATGCCTAGGATTTATATATTCTCCCTGACATCTTACTTTCTAAAGCTTTCACCTAGATTATTTAATTCATGTTGTCTATATTTGATTCCTGAGTTGTTCCTGAGCAGGGAGTCTGTTCTACAGATGGGACTTTGAGGCCCACAGAGGTTATGAGACTTGTTCAAATAAGCAGTAGAAATACCAAGACTAGAATTCAGTTCTCTAAAGTAGTTGATGAACTGATGAAAGCATCATGAATTCAGATGAATAATTATCATTAGATTTTAAAAGCTTAGTTCACTGCATCTGTAATAGACAAGGCAGTAGTGAGATATCTTCTGACTTCCATTTTTTTTAAACGATTTTTGGTCAAATCCTAAATATGAACTTCATTATAATATTTTCATGATTTTTTTGTAATGTAGTTTGATTAAATGAAAACTTTCCTATATGAAGATGAGAAATTATGAATTGTATTTCATTTAAATGTGTTAAATTTATATCTCTTGATAGTAGGGCATAAATACATGATAGACAAAATTTTATCTACATGATTTTATCTACATTTAAATTATCGAGAATGTTGTCTCAGTCAGCAGCACATTTTAGGTCCTAGGTTAGACCAAGAGCTTTGCTCTGTATCCCAGAGTCTGATCTGAAAGATTCATGAGGTCATGAAAGAAGGATAATTCCAAAGAGTGATCACCATGATTCATGTGGCCCACATTTCACACATTTCTGAATCATCAAGAGATTTCTTGCCTTAAAAGAAATTATAACAAAATATTTAAATTATATTTTATTGATAATTTTATTTAATAATTTCCTTTCTTATTTATCAGAAAAGTAATATATTTTCTGGATATAAATTGATTTAGAAACATAATAGCAAAATTTTTTTTTAAATTCTTTTAAATCCCAATGATTTAAAAGACATTTCAAGTTAGTTTTGTTCATTAGAAAAAAGTAAAATTCAATCTCATGTCTTATGTTCTCAATTTTGTTTGTCTTTTCAAAGAACCAACTCTTAGTTTTGTTAATTTTTTCTGTTGTTTTCCTATTCTCTATTTCATGTATTTCTGTGCTAATCTCTATTACTTCCTTTCTTCTGCTAACTTTGGACTTAGTGTCCAAACTAAGTCCAAACTTTTTTTTCTAGTTCCTTGAGGTATAATATTAAGTTCTTTATCTGAGATCTTTCTTTTTCCTTAATGTATATGTTTATTAGCTACAAAATTTCCCCTGAGAAATGCTTTTGCTGTATCCTGTAAGTTCTGGTATGTTGCGTTTCCATTTTCATTTGTGTCAAGATTTTTTAAAATTTCCTTTTTGATTTCTTCTTTGATCCATTAGTTGTTGAGGAGTGTGTTGATTTTTGTATATTTGTGACTTTCCCAGCTTTCTTCCTGTTACTTATTTCTAGTTTCATACTATAGTGGTCAGAAAATATACTTGATATAATTTCAATCTTCTTAAATTTATTGAGCCTTGTTTTGTGGTCTAACATGATCTGTCCTAGAAAATGTTCCTTGTGTGCTTGAGAAGAATGTATGTTCTGCTGCTGATAGATGAAATGTTCTGTATTTGTTAGGATATTTGGTCTGTAGTATTGTTCAAATCTGCTCTTTCATTATTGATTCTCTGTCTGGATGATCAATCCTTTGTTGGGAGTGGGGTTTTACAGTTTCCAACTATTATTGTATTGATATTTATTTCTTCTTTTAGTTGTTAATATATGCTTTGTATATTTAGATGCTCTGATGTCGGGTACATAAATATTTACCATTGTTATATCTTCTTGATGAGTTGACCCCTTTATCATTATATAATGCCCTTCTTTGTCTCTTGTGACCATTTTTAGCTTCTTATGTTTTAAAAAACTTGAGTTCCTGCAATTAAAGATTTCCTGAGAGTGTCAAGACATTAATATATTTGAAACCTGAAGAGTCTCTAACTAAATGTTTCTGTTATGCTTGAAGGTTTACAAAGAAGATCTACCTCAGCTAAAGCAACAAAGTAAAGAGAAAAACCATGCAGTGTCCTTCCTCAAACGAGAAAAGGCTCCTGAGGACAGCTTGAAACTCCAGTTCATACATGGGTGGGTGGCCTGTCACCAGCCTTATCACCTTGTCATCCTTCTCAGTGCTACCCCAATTCAGGCTGGCTCTTCTCTCCAGTTTGCACTTACCTGCGGTTAATATTTTAACCACGACTCTCTGTCCAGTTTTCTCAGTGTTCTATGGCCATCTCAGTGTGTGTATCTAGATTTTTCACACTTCATGTACTTTCGTGTTGCATGTGTTACTGCCACTCATTGTTATTTCATTTCATTCTCTCCATCTCTGCTTCCTTTATGCCATAACTCCTGCTCTATTCAGCTGGCTTTCCCAGGACAGTATTTCCTTCAAATGCTTTTGTTCACGTGTACCCCCAAATAATTTTGAATTTTGAAAATCATGTACAACCTTCCACACTTTAAGTTGACATCTAAGATTTTTCAACCTAAGCTTAAATGGTTGTGAAGAATATATCTTGTGTTTTATAAATACTCACATTATTTATTTAGATGGCTCCAGTGGAACCCAAATGCCATAGATATTTGATTCCCATTATCATCAGTATAACAAATACATGAACTCATATTTCTATTCTACTTCTCCCACAGAATTTTACCCTAATATAATACTTTTATGCTTGTAAGTCTTTTTTTGATTACCCTGTCATAACTTCAACAAGGAAAAAACATATCTATATGTTCAATTTAAATTTAATTCCCTGTGACCATAAGTCTCTAACTCTGTGCTGTCTGGTACGATATCTACTTGTAGCCAATGATCACTTGAAATGTGGCTGGTCTAAATGTGCTGTATGTGGAAAATGCACACCAGAGTTTGAAGACTTAGCATGAAAAAGAAATTTACCTCATTAAAATGTTTTATACTGATTACATGTGGACATTATAATATTTTGGACATAATGGGTTAAATGTTCTTAAGATAAGTTTCATCTGTTCCTTTTTTTTTTTTTAATGTGACAATTAGAAAATTTTTCAATTACCTATGTGACTCACATAATAGTTCTGTTGGACAGTGCTACTCTAAGCATTAACAATTTTTTTCTGGATTTAATTATTGTTATAACTATTAGTAATAAATAGCTGGCCAAATCAACATAAATATAGTACAAATTCTGATAGTTATTAAACATAAATAATTTTATTGGAAAAATTCTTTTAATAAGATAGAATTCTTTCAGTGAGTTCAGATATATGTGCATATATATTTCTTATTGCTAGAGGGTAACAGTTTAGCATTGAATCTATTCCAATTTTTCACTTTTTAATATAAGCACTAAGAAAGCTTATTCATATCTAGCTACTTAAGTAGATGAGAATAGAGGCAGTTTTATCACAGCAATGGTAATCAATTCTTTAAACTCCTCTTTGTTATAGGCCAAAAATATGTGTCGTGATTTTGATATATCACACAAAAATGTAGTTTAATGATCCATCAGCTAACAATTCAGTTAAATCACTGTTCAAATTTGTTAAAAGCAAAGAATTGGAAGTCACTTGACTTGCAAAAGGATTTCTTACCCAATTGTTAGAGTTATTCACTTTCAACATCCATCCGCACTTGTATTTGTTTTGGTGTCCCTGGAAGGTTTGACATTCCAGGGTAATATACCATAGTAAGAGTCCCAATGGATGAGAGGAATGACTTCCTAAATTGGGAGGAAGGAGATTAGGAAAAGGGGAGGTGGGAAAGGAAAACCAGTACCTCATCACAGGTGTGTTCTCAGACTAGTCAGTTTTAAGAGAAAGCACATATAGTAGCTGAGGATCTGGAAATAGATTCTGTTAAAATTATCAGTGTCCATTTGCCCCTTAGAAAGTCATCACATGCCCTCAGAGGTCCTCATTACCCCCACTGAAGATCACTGTCCTAGGCAACTGTGGAGACACCTGGGTTCTGCTTGTCCATGTCCATATTAACATGTTAACTTTATCTTCTCACAACTTCTGCTCTGTTCATTCACTGTGCGTTCAACTACTGTGCATTTCTTGGACCTGTGCTTCAGCTATAGAGGCTACGATTGTAGAAACAATCTGTTCTACACACAAGCTGGAGAAGTGGTCTATCACATTGCTGCAGTTGCTGTCGTGTACAATAGGCAACAACACTCCCAGAGGCTGTACCTGGGACACGATGATGACATTCTCAGCCTGACCATCCATCCAGTGAAGGACTATGTGGCCACTGGGCAGGTATATATCTCTCCTGTAAGATGGGAGTTTAGCCAAAGAGAGGATTTAATTTTGAATTCAGTTTACATACGAGAAATTCAAGAAATACCTGGTAGAAATAAACATAAGGCAGGAAGCTGAAAGTGCAGTGAATGCTGGATCATTTCATGATGGTGGGAGAGTCAACCAATACATTCCAGCACTTTTGGGAAGACTTTGAGGGATTCTTATTCTAACATGATGAGATCTATGAATAGGATTAGGTAAAACAAGAGTATTGTAAATCCCATGAAGTCTTAATATATTTTCCTCATTACTGTTTACCCAGAACTTAGTATATCCTAGGTACTCAATAAATGTTTATTGAATGAACCATCTTTTATACTACTGTAACATCCAGTGTATAGTTATTTTTGTAAAACTTAGTCATATGAACTTTGGCTAGTTTATTATATTTTAACCTTCAAAAAACTAAACTTTATATGAACCATTTTGGAATGCCTAAACTTTGGATTGAGTCTATAATTGAAAAGCTGCTCAAAATAGAGCCCTGTAGTCAATCATTTTGTGTGGAAAAGGAGGAGGATAGAAGTAAACTCAGTAAACAGAGAATCTGTTAAACTCAGATTTATTGTCTTGCTGGTAAAGCAGTAATATTGTCAACAGTATTTTCAGTGTTGTGCTCTTTTCTACCAATGTATAGATTACATTTTTGTTCAGTTTTATCATGGGCTTTTAACTGTAGGTAATACTTCACCTGATCCTCAACATCTAAGTGGCAAATTCCAAGAAAAACTACTGGTATGAGGGTCAAAGATTAACATGAGACAACGAACTATTTCTGAGACTTGACATACAGGAGGTAGAAGTGTTTGAACAGGGTTTATAGCCTGATGTTCATGAGATCCATGGATGAAACTGAGGGCCTGACGGGAGTCAACCCCCAGAAATGTGCATTTGGGGGGAGAAGAGTTCGTAGCTCTTATATTTGTAAAAGGATTACAGTCCTCCATAACGGAAGAGCCATTAATTGAAACACTGGTTTGCTGCTCCTCCAACTGCAAATTAGACCATCTATTCTGACATTGTTTTATAAGTAATTGATCACTACTTTGCCTTTTCACTCTTTCCTGCCCCCTCCCCCTTTATTGTCTTTCTTAGAAACAGAAGATGCTTTATTCATGGGTGTTTAATAGTCTTCCTTTGAAAGAAAAAACAGAGATTGGTTCTTTACATAAACCCCTGAGGAGATACCACACTCTATACTGTAATTGGGAGGCAGACCAGTATGCCAATAGCCACTCCAGGGGTAACTGGGCCTCCACAGGCCAGTGTAGGAGTTGGCCAGACTCTGCTCAGTTATGTGCATGGCTTTATGTCCCATTTTCCCTTTTAGAGTCATCATACCCAAAAGGGTTTTTTCTCCCTATGCATTATAAGTGAGGAAAACCACCTTAGTATTACAGTTTTCTCTGTTGTTGGGAATTGGTATGCTAGAAGCTTGTGTCCCCTTGAGGAGAAGCCACCTTAATGACAGAGAGTTAAGCCATGAAACTTTCATTTCCCAGGGGGAGAAGTAGGGCCAGGCCTTCTTGAGGTGGGTAAATAATTGAGGTGGGTAAAAGAACTCTGAGGATAGTGCCATGAAAACATACAGCTGAGTGGAATCATGTGTGGAGTTGAGAAGGCAGAAGGGAAGGGTAGAACTAACTGACAAAAACAAAGCACAGTGGACATTTGAACCAGAGTTTTAAATATCTCTTAACTGGGAGACATGTACCAGGTTAGATTCTGCTGGCACCCATCTTGATGCCAGAACAAGACCCTTAGACCCTGTGCCTCAGTTTCCTCATCTGGAAGACAGTGGAGTTGGACCAGATGACTTCCCAGGGTCTTCCTACTCTCCAAATGTGTGGGTTTTGATTTCTGAGCGGCACTTGACTCTAAGGAACAAAATCATTCTTATTATAATTTATAATTTGTTAATAACACTCATCCTGTAATTTCAGGTTGGGAGAGATGCTGCTATTCATGTGTGGGACACGCAGACTCTAAAATGTTTGTCACTGTTGAAAGGACAACATCAGAGAGGAGTGTGTGCGCTCGATTTTTCAGGTAAGCACCAGTTTGCCACCGGAGTCATTGACAGATGCTTCCATATTTATTTTGGGTTTGTTTTTAAAAAAAAAAAAAAATCCTTTTATTTAGTTTAGTCCTGCTTGTAAGGAGGTAAGCCCTTCGTGTGTCAGCTACCCAGTCTTAGACTGGAAATCAGATGTGTGAATACGATCACACTTCCTTTCCTCATCTTCCTCATTTTCTCTCTGCCAACTCATTACCCAGAGCTCACACTGTGTTCTGTATTTGCTTGAGAGATTTGAAATCCAGAGCAGCTGTTACCATTGAAAGACTTAGTTGCAAATGTCTGGCAGTGACTCAGAACATCAATTTCATCTCTCCAAATAAGTGGGAACACAGCACCTGTGATTTAAAATGTAAAGAACTAGAGCAAGGGGTGCAAATTTTCTGCAAAGGTCCACTTTACATCACTGGTGTTTTGGAAATAAAATTTCATACTGAAAAAATAGAACTGAAGTTTCCACCTCCTTAATTTAAAATTTTATCACAGTGCTGTTAAAAAAAATACTAACTTATAAATATAATTTTCTTTAGAGTAACGCCATTTCTTTATGCTAGAATTGAAGAATGAGGGCCTATCGCAAAAGGTGTTTTCAATCTAGAAATTTTTAATAACCCCAATGTAGATATTAGATCTGTAGAAAAAGTTTCTAAGCTTTCTACAGAAAACTGATTCTGTAATTTCCTTTTTCTAAATTCCGTTCAAATGTTTAATATGTGCAATGTGTATAATGTTGGTTGTTACATTCCATTTCACAACCCCAGTCTCTCTCTTATGTACCTCCCTCTCTACTCTCCTTGTTCAGGCCCGAACTTCCTCTCGTCTGTGCATGGTGGTTATGCTGGTCTCTGATTCCATCCCCACTTTGTCCAATCCATCCTGCCCATTTCTGGAGTCTTCTGGAAGTGCAATTACATTGCTACCACATGAACTCCCCTTGGTTGACTGACTCAGGGCTGAGCCCGTGGTTGGACATTCATGGCCTTCTATGATCTGGCCTCAACCTTCCTTTGCAGTGTTTTCACCCACTAACCCACTCGTGCTCCTTTCCATCTACCTAACTGTAGAACCTAAATGTACTCCTGTCCTTCTTTTTGCCTGTGTTCCTTTGCTCATGCTGTTCCCATGTGTCTGTTCAAGTCCAACCATCCTTTAAGACCAAGCTGAAAGTTTTCTCCTCCATCCTTCCAGGGAGAAATGTCCTGTGCCTTCTTCTGCATCCCTTAGCCCATTTGTTGTCATTGCTCTTGTGGTACCTGTTAGAGTCTATGTGGTACAGTAGTTATGTGTGTTAGCAGCTCCTATGCCCTTCTCAGACAGTAAACTACTCATCTAGCCCATCTCTCTGTTCCCCACTGCACATGCTGCAGACACAGAAGCTACTCCAAAAATGTGAATGAATGAATGAAGTTTTGCTTAATGCGCTCTGTCTTGCCTTTCACTACTGCTACTAGAACTTCACATTGTAAACCATCTTTGGATGAAAGTTATCTTTATTGTCTGACCAATCACATGGTACAGATTTGTGTGAGTGTCACATGCTTATTCTCATACACTGTAAACTACTATACAAATCTGAGTTGTTATATCACTATTAGAAGTTATTCAATACTTTGGTTATTGAATTAGTAAAAATCAAAGCAAAATTGTTCATACTCTACACTGGCGGGCATGTGAGGTACATAAGGCATGAGTAGCAAGGAAGAGAGAATTACTTGGCTACCACCTGCCAGTTGAAGGCCCAGATAATGCACCTGATAAACGGTGAATGCAAAGTCCTAAACTTCCAGGAGTTTGATGTACATACAACTTTAATAAGTGTACCATGTATCCTTGATAAAGCAGTAAAATCTAAAATGAAACTATAATTTGAGTTCAAATAAGATTCTATTCCAAAGATGTGATTGGATTTCTGCTTTTTTTTTTTTAATAGTTCTACCTGATGGCTGAACTGTGTTCTTTTCCTAAATTAACTTGCTAGCAGATACACATGTGTATACTTAATATAAAAATTATATTAATAAGTATGTTCTAGAAGAGTGGTAAGATACCCATTAAATAAAATAATAAAACCTAAATGTGTACTAAATTATGGAGACTTTCATATTCATATTGTCAGCAACGTTGCAAATTGACTCAATTATTCTAGGAGACAATTTGGCACTGTTTAACAAAAGCTATAATTCAAAATGACAAGTATGTGGACCATGTGTATTTCATACACATTTCTATGTATCAAGTTAAGAAAAAGAGTAGAACTCAAAATATCATCTACTCACTGACTTCACCTGAAATGTGTGTATGTGTATTAATGTGTAAACAGTGGCAGGAAATTTAGAATACTAGAAATAGAATTCAATAATCATCAGATTATTTTTTCTAGAGAATTGATTAAATTTTTGGTTTTTAAATTTAGGAAAATCAGAAGAGCCAACTCATGCTGAATACCTTTAGAGAAGAGATTAGAGGAATGTTGATCAAAAGCATTGATTATGAGGCAAGTTAGTAGCAATAAGCTGGGACCCAGTAACTTGATCTCTGCATTTCTGAGAGCTTATGTCTCTTCTGGGCTTAGTAGTTTTATAAAAGGAAGATCGAGAAATTAGCTGCACTTAGAAATCTTCCCCTCATAAGGCAGCCCCTAAATCATTGCCCGGGATAGAGAAACCAGGCACTCTGGAAGAGGCTGAGAAGCTGATTCTGTCACTGCCTCTAATTCCCATTTTGGGCAAATAAAGAAATGCCCAGATATAAAATATTTTCTGCATAAAAAGGATATTTCAGTTTTAACAATACATTCTCTATTCCCCAGATAATAGTCACTAAGAAAGAGCCCATTTATGCCGCAAATGTGGTATTTTTGCTTGTGGAAAATTATATTTTTGTCTCAGAGTTGAAATACGATGTTAATTTATAAATGGCAGAAAGGAAGCTAGGTGATAGTTTGAGAAAGCGCTAACATTAAGGACTATTCAGGAAGTAAGGAAGTATGTACTGTGTTTGATCCATCACCGTGTATGGTTACATGCAGATGAACTGTGGTCGATTGATCTTTGTGGTCTCTATGGCCCTACTGAAGGTGTGACCTGAAGCCTCTTTGATTTAATTTATATTGATAGTAGTACCTTGTGTCATAGTGATACAGCTTTAGTCTTAAACAGATGCCTGTACCACTTTATAGGCCAAGAATGAAGATCCAGAGAGTTTGGTTGTATGGCTGCGGTAAAAGTCAGACAGTGGCAGATCCAGAGCGAGGACCCAGGTCTCCTGGCTCTCAGTCCCGTGAGAAAGCCACCAGGCCTGGGGCCGTCAGCTGGTGGAAGCTGTGCCGGCTGTGCTCTCCCTCTCAGTCCTCCTGCCCTTTCCTGCCCCTGCCCTCCACCAGGGCTGGTGTGAACTTTTAGCATGAGAGTCGTACCTGGACCACTCATTGTGCCCCCCTACTTCCTCACTCCTTCTACCTGATGGCCAGTGCCTGCAGCTGCCTCCACCCCTACTCTCCAGTGTAAATGTGGTGTGGGCATGGTGGTGCATAGAGGCTGCCACGTGGAACAGCACCCTCGTGAAAAGAGACCCCTGTCCTAGAACAGCCCTGAGTCAAACACTTTCATGAGCAGAAGCATCTATCCCTTCTTTTTGGATACTTGCAGTAAAGTGAGGAGTTCAAGTCAAAATGCTGAGAGAGAAGATGATTTAGGTTTCCCAGTTTCACCATGTAAACAGGACACCTACATTGGTTATTACCTAGCTGGTGGCCCCATCTGTGTATCTCAGTGTATCTCCACACCCACCTGTCTCTTACACGTCAGCTCATCTTGGGGGGTGTTGTGGAGACCTACGGATAATAGAAAGAAATTAGAGAAAGAGATTGTCATGGAAATACAAAGCAGGCAAATGATGTGAAAACTAGACAGCAGATAAGCAGTTATACCTAGGAATTTAGATTAATCTATTCTTGCCACTCTTCCAAAGCAAACAAAAAAGATGACATTTTTAATCAAAAACATTTCTAACAACACAACCCATACCTCTAAATTATGTCAACTAGAAGGAATGAATTTATATTGTGTCACTTAATTGAGCAACTCGTTGTGGATTTATTATCACTGTCTAGGGAAAACGGAGCCGTCCTTGCTTCTGTACTTGCAGTCAGGAAAGTGCTTCCACATGAACAGAAAGCCAATTAGAAAGAGAAAGGTTCAGATATAAATATTTTCTAGCCTAAATATCATCCTCATATTTTTAAAAACCTTCATTGAATAATACCGATTTCCACAAGGGCACATCTAAGACTAGTGTGATTTCATTGTGTCAGTTCCAAAAACCTATGCATTTTTTATGAGCCCTGAATACAGGACCAACTTGTAATTGTCTGGGTAAAATATTTCTCTTTCTAATTTGCCCTTTACTGTTGACATTAAGCTCCTTAGAATTATTTCTGGACTATGTCACAAAATATCCATAATTAATACATACTGTGACTGGAAAGATCTGAAAGGACATTACCTAAACCCTAAAAATATGGTTGAAAATCAAAAACTCCGACTAAATGGTCAAGGAACAATGGATTTTCAGAGCTAAGATCAAGCCTCTGTGAGGGGAAACAAAAACTCAGAAAAATTTAAAGATAGCCAATTATATTTCCAAACTGTGTGGTATGTAGAAATTGCCCACACCTGCAGAATTCAAGAAAAAGTCACCATCCTAAAGAAGAGGTATGGTTGTTGAGGCACCTCTAGATTTGTTCTGCTGCTTCATTGCTACTCATAGTCACAAACTGGGGTAGAAAGGTGGTATAACTGTGAAGACAAGCTGATGGGGCCTTGCAGAAATTCCAATAAAAAGAAGCCAAAAAAAAAAAAAAAATCAACTTACCCTGAGGACTTCTTCAAAAGACATAAAATGTAAAAAAAAAACCTATCATTTAAAATGTGTGGATGTTTGCATTCTAAGAAAGACATACTAATATAGCTACACAGGTTACAAAACAAAATGTAGAATTAACAAATGCAAAAAAAAAAGAGACACTGAATATCTGTGCAGTGTTTTTGATTAAAATTTTTATATAACAGAATATTCCCATTCCCTCTGCACCATCCATGGGCATATTCCATTTTTATCTCCCTCATCCTCCTGATGTCACCAGTATCATCAGAATTCATTGAAAACCATCTCAGTACGAGGATCATGTTGGAAATGTGATACAAGTACTGTAAGTCTTAAATAAGAGTTTAGGATCTAAAAAGGGAGAGAGAACTCTCTAATAAAAAGAAAATCACCAAATACAGAGACATGCTAATATGGAAATATAACCAGACCACACCAAGAGGTACAGGAAAGGTAATGTTGCTGGTAATGAATCGGAAGTCATCACCAGTCCCTTCTCCCAAATGCATGAAAAGAGACGGGGCACAGTTTAAAGCCTGGTAACATTTAAGCATAAGGACATATTGTGATTGAGAAGACACATTTGTTTATAGTACTCACCTGGTGGTGATTTAGGCCTTTGGCAAAGTGTTACTGTCTTCACCTACTGTAGTCTAGGAGCTTGAAAGGGTTAATGTAACTTTCAAATCCTTGCCTCATACTTGGTGGTAGTAGAGGATTGGGGAGGATTTGGTTGGTTAAGCCAGGCTCTTACTCTCCTTTTTCCTCCAGAAAAGGAGCAGACTACCGTTCCCAGTTGGTCGGGGGAGGGTCTGTGGAACAAGTAAGGGCACCCAAGGGTTGGGCATTAGTTAACCAGCATTTGGGGAGGGTCACCAGATATAGCAAATAAAAATACAGGAGGCCCAATTAAATTTGAATTTCAGATAAGCAACAAATAATTTCTTAGTACAAGTATGTCCCATGCAATATAATTGCATGCAATATAACATTGCAAGGGGCATACTTGTACTAAGAAATTATTCGTTGCTTATCTGAAATTCCAATTTGACTAGGCGCCTTTATTTTCCCTGGCAATCCTAATTTGGCATCTACCCCAGGGCTGTCTTTGAAAGTACCAGTTGAAACCCTGAGTGGGCTGTGGAGAAACGGTTTATCACATACTCACGTTTCTTTACCCTAAGGCCATTGGCTGTGTGTCACCAGAGAATACACCCTGCTAAACTGAGCCTTGGTGAGCTTGGCCACCCGTCTCCTAGCCCACTCCAGGCTAGGGAGGAACTGCTGACCTGAGATGCTTCTCCTGTGAAGCTTTGTGAGGAGGCAGCAAAGGAAGGACTTACTGACTGTACCTCTTCTTCTGTCTTGAAATGAGAAAGCAAATTAACTATTTTGATTTCAAATTCAATTACATATCATATATTTTTTTTTATTTTGGAAAACAACCTGTCTGAATTATAGTAATTATTGATAGTATTATAAATAATATTTAATACTAAGGGAAAATGTTCATCATATAACAAGTAAAAAATATTAAGTAATAGTATGTTCACTATGATCCTGGTTTTGTCTTTTCAAAGCACGTTTAGGTAGAGAAACTAATAGGATGTATATCAAATGTAGGCCTAGAAATTTGGATGATTTTTAAATTTCCTTTGTCCGTATCTTCTAAATGTCCTACAACAAGCATATTACATTTGAAATAGGGAAACTAAGAAATTAAGATTTTTTTAAAATTATAAAATCATCTTTTGAAAGAATTTTCCAAGTTAGTTTCTATAATGCTCTTATCTTGGAGGGTTGAACAGAACCAGTTGTTTTTTTTTAGAGCGAAGTAGACTGAGTCACAAAGTTAAATGGCTCTTCTAGTAAATGTCATGAGATTTTTCTGACACAAAATAGACAAGGTTTTGGTGACTTACCTGAGAAGCTCCCCACAGCCCTGTGTCTCAGATTGGAATGTTGGGTCAGCGATTTAATTCAGCAACCAGTTATTATACATTGAGAACCTCCACTATTAGTAGTTACGCATTTCATTTAGTGAGGTCCCCTTAGTGTATTATTCTCCTAACGTATTTGAGGCTAAATAATATTCTTAAGATCAATTTCTTGTTCCTCTTTACAGTATATAAAATGTTGTGGTTTTTCATTGAGAAATGAGTCATTTGACATTTGTGTTGTTTTCATACAGCCGATGGAAAATGTCTGGTGTCGGTTGGTTTAGACGATTTTCACAGTATTGTATTTTGGGACTGGAAAAAGGGAGAAAAGATAGCCACCACCAGGTAAGAAGCTGCCGAGGTCTTAACGGCATCCTGCCAATGATCACACTGCAGTAAAAGTTAATAGTTTGCATTTTCTGGTAAGATTTCATCTTCAAACTCAGATGAAGTTCACATAGAAAGCTTTACACCTAAGTAAAAACATATTGTAATATTTCATGGTGACAAACCTGACATAGAGGAATTAATGTTTGTTTCAGGCAATTGGAAAATTCTGAAATCCTTTCCAGAGAGTTATTCATCACTTTGCTTTTAGTAATATATGCATTATCTATATCAAAGCTTCTTCCCAGCAGTAGGAAAGCAGCTTTCCTCAGACTTGTGCCTTGCCCCTTGTTTTTCCACTACCTTAGCATCTAGTGAAGGACTGTCAATGTCACTGGAGTCAGAAGTTCCACTTGTCATGAGGCTGCAGCATGCAGGAAAGGAGGCCCGGCGTGTGCACCTGCCACTCGCTTTCACAGCAGGCAAATTGTTGCCCTAATCTCCCCATCTTATAAATAGACCTTCTAAGACCACCTGCTATTTATAGACCACCTGTCCTCCCTTGCCCCAGCCTCCCTCCCTGCTGAATCAGCCCTAAGTCTGAACACTGCTTTCCACTCCTGCTTACATTGATCTTAGCTGTCTGCCTGGCCATAGTCAGAGGTCAAAATAGTTGACCACCAAGGCCCAGCAATACAATTTGTTGCCCAAGGCATGTTATCAGTTTATCTCTCTACTGGTTCTTCCCTGCATAAACCAACTTCCTTTTTATCTGGCACCATAAAATCATTTTTAAATTAATGACTTTGAACCCCAATATTCACTTTTTAAATTGATGTTTTAAATTATATAGGAAAAAAGTGTTTTTTGGCAATTTGATTTAATGAATGAAGACCTATAGATTGCTGGAGACTCAGAGGAGGAGCAAATGGAGCCTTGAGGACTCCAGCTGACCGTCTTAGGAGAGAAAGAGGAGCTTTTCTGATGACTGCTATTGAGATGGAATTCTTGGCAGCAAATGACAGCTCATAAATCTGCCTACCCAAGCGGTTTTTCTTTTGCTCTCTCTAGTATTCCTCATGGTTATATCACTCCCCGCTAATACTCAGATTCAGCTTCTAATCAGAAGTCCGCTTTCCTCCTAGATTAATGTACTGAATTTTACTTTAATATTTCTGATAACATATCATCTGCATTACAGATAATCTCAGGCAAAGCACACGTCTGCATTTCAGAAGCAACAGAAACACAGTTTTCCTGCTAGAAAACCCTCTGCAAATGTGGGTAGCTCACCTGTTATATATCGGAAACAGTAATAGAAATGGAAGAAAGAAATATTTATTAATATTTTAGAAGTATATATTTGATATGTTTGGTAGTGCTACTTCTATTTAATTAACACAAAGTGACTTAACACCATTATGTTAATAATACAGTTTATTTTTAGAATTGTTCCCAAGCCGTATGTCACATTCCCCTAACAGGACACCTGCAGAGTTGTCTTCAGAGACCAATTCTGCAATTGCAACATTCACCATTGCTCTATCCAAAGAGTATCAGAGATTGTTAAAGTTCTTTGGATGAATACTAGATTTTTAAATAATAAATAATATTTACACAATATTATCAATCATAAATATTCATGTAAATAAGTAACCAAACAAATTAAAATTCTATTTATGGCCTGAGATTAAGGTGCTTAAGTAGATAGAAACTTTAAAAACAGGGGCATGAAAGAAGTGACAAAGAAAAAGGAGTAATACTTTACCAGTGGGACCTTACTGTCTTCCAGGAGTCAGTGTAGCTCCTCCAAGGGTCTAATTTCCTCTCAGAAGATGGCTGATTCAGTGACACCCCTCACTCTGCACTTCTGTGTCTCAATCATGGCCTGCATCGCCACTAGCAAGGCTTAACAGCAAACCTGCTTCCCGCAGGTTGTGTGGTTCTGGCAGGTAAAGTTCTGCAGTAGCACCCGTCACTCAGGATGTGAGATTTCCCCATGGGGGGAGGGGCACAGTCAGTGGCTGTGATGGCATCACCGGCAGCACCGCTGCTGCCCAAGGCTAACGTGGACCCCCTGCACTCAAAAGCCGCCCTTCAGTTGGGAACATGTTTAAGTGAACCTATGTTTTTATCAGCTCAGAGAAATTAGAGAAGTTTGGAATTGGCCCATAAAGATCTTATTACAAGATCTTGATGAGACTTGATCCAATCTCTTTGCAGTTTTTTTTGATCTTTGCTAATTTTCATGAATGACTTCAGTCCCCTCCATTACAAATGAATTTTTTAGTCTCTTTTTCCTTTTAAAGATTGTTCAGATTTTAGTCTAATATACAAGTAACCTATGTAATAACCAAGAGTAATCTCTTATGGGCAGTAGTGAAATAGCCTGATATCAGCATCAATCAGGGCAGAACAATGAGATAATTAATCAGGCACCTCTGTGTCCCTTTATTTAGATTTCCATCACACCAGTAACATGACTGGGGGGCAATGGCTAATTATTATTGACAAGCTTCATCTCAGAAGTTTGAACAGTGGGGATACTAAGCAAAAGGTACCGTTATCAAGGTGCATAACAAGATTACTTCAATGTTAATGAGAAATAGTTGTGCTACTAAAAAGCTTAGGGACAAAACATAGGCCCGCATGGAGCAGGTACATAGACCTTCAGAGTATGTATTAGCTCCACTGCTTGTTCTATTTTAGGTCCCTACCCTTACATACATTTAGTGAATATGATCAGGCCTCCTGCATACCAAATTGAGATCTTTCTCACTTTCCTTTTTTAATTTTTCCTGTTTTCAAAATAATACATGATTATTAAAAAGTTAGAAAGCACAGAAAATCACCAAAAAGAAAATGAAAATGATTCATAATTCCACTACCCAGACATAGCCATGGCTAACATTTTAGCATATGTTCTCTGGTATATATGCTGCTAATATTTTTATCCATTTTTATTCATATGTGGGGTATTATGCATACTGCTCTGTAACTTGCTTTTTTTTAAATTTTTCACTCACCAGTGTATCATTTTCCTTTCTTCTTCTCAATGTTACCTGGCTTATTCTATGTTATTCTATATTGTAAGCCATTTTAAATCTTTTTTAGAACTGGGGTATAAATCAAACATTCATTCAGTCTTCCACTTGTGGGCTACCTTCACAAAAAAGGAGAAAACCAAATCACATACACCGAGACTGGGCCTCTATGCAAATGAGAGGGTTTTGAATAGAAGATTGGGAAACCAACTCACGTCGTGTGCAGCTGCCTTTGGCTTCTAGAAGAGGAGCATTTCTTCCCTTTTCCCCTGTACTTGCTGATAGAGTTTAAAATGTAGCCCTACGTGGTGAATTACCTATGACTCAGGTGATAGGAATCGTCCTGTATTAGGGCAGCAGTATGGACTCTCCTACATTCTTATTCCATCAGGGTAGGACCTGAAACTCTTTTCATTTTGTTTTTCTTACACACACACACACAGTTGTAGGCAACTTCTCTACAAATTTAATAAGCGTCTAAAGGGAAAAATAACAGAGGTATTCAAAGAATGTTCTTTATTTAGGTGTTGACATTAACTAAACATTTACGTGCCATCACTAGTCAGTTTAGAATTTTAGCTACAAGAGAAACAACATTGGTGTTTTTATGACACCAAGAAATTAGGTGAAAACTAAAGTGTGCTCTCAAAAAAGACTTTTCCAACCATCTAATTGTTTGACCTTGTATAGACACTAGCAAACAAAACAATGCTCTTTTCTATGTAGGGGGTGTAATTTGTGATATCTGTTCTCAATTTTCATTTCAGTTTTCTCTAGCGTCTTCTCTCTAAAATTTATATTATTGATTTAGGAGCTGTGGGGATTTTCCTCCAATCAAGAAATCTTTGGATGTTTAATGTTTCTTATGGTTATCTGGTTCACTTCTCCTCTTTATGTTAAGCACATTTTCTCTTCTCTTTTATCTAAACCTTTTTCTCACTGTCCTAATTGTTCCTGATACTTTCAGTGATATATCTTGGCCCTGGTGTCCAAGCTTCACTTTTGACTTTCAAAGAAACAAAGAAAGTTCAAAAATCAGTTTCTCCTCCTTTCCCTGCCTTTCACTGTAAGGCCTACATAATAGTTGTGGAGATGCTCTGTTCTTTCTTTACTTTTCTTTTAACTTTTTATTATGGAAATTTTAAACGTTACACACAAGCGGAGGAAATATCATAAAGAACTCCCTTATACCCATCACCCAGCTGCAACATCCTACAAATGATACAAAGCTCTTCCCCCTCCCCTCATTTTTTACTTTTACTTTCTTTTTTGCTATAAAATTTTAAAGAAAACTCAAGACATTGTGTCACTTGACCAGTATGTACTTCATTAGGCATTTCTAACTGAAAAGACTTATTTTTAAAAACCACCATTCCATTATCACAACTAACTAAAGCAACAGTAATTTCTTTCTTTAATTTATTACTCTATTTAAAATCAAACATATCTGACTGTTTCAAAAATGAGAGTTGGTTTGTTCAAATCTGCATCCAAACAGGGCCCATTTATTACGTTTGATTGTCATCTCCCTTAAGCCTCTTTTATTTTATAGCAGTCCCCCTCCCACCTTATTCTTGCCATGGATGCATTTGAGAAGCCGGGTCATTTGACCTATAGAATGTGTCACATTCTAAACTTGACTGGGTCTTCATGAAAGCATATCAAGCATTTCCCTGTATTTCCTATAAATGGTAGTTAGATCCATAGGCTTGATTAGATTCACATTCAGCTTTTTTTTCCTTAATACTAGTATTATTGATAAATCATATACCATACAATTCACCCATTTTAAAGTGTACAGTTCAATCACTTTGTAGTGTATACAGATGTCAACTTATAATGCTGTACAATTGAAACTTATATAATAAAAATAAATGAATAAAGTGCATAATTTGATGTTTTTTAGCATATTTACAGAGTTGTGCAATCATTAACACTATTTAATTTCAGAACACTTTCACCACCCCAAAAAGAAATCCCATACTCATTAGCACTAATCTACTTTCAGTCTCTCTGGATTTTTGTATTCTGGACATTTCGTATAAATGGAATCACGTGAGGTTCTTTGTGACTGGCTTCTTTCATGTAGCATAATATTGGGTGGGCCAAAATGTTCGTTCGGATTTTTCTGTAAGATGGCTCTAGTAGCACTTAGTTGTCTTTAACTTCATTCGAAGCAATTTTGTTAGATTGTATGTGACAGCTGTCATATCAGCGTGCATTTTAAAAGACTTATCAAAATTGGGAATTTTTGTGTAGCCATTTTAATATTGAAGATGGAAGAAAACAACATTTTTGGCACATTATGCTTTATTATTTCAAGAAAGGTAAAAACGGGACCGAAATGCAAAAAAAGATTTGTGCAGTGTATGGAGAAGGTGCTGTGACTGATCAAATGTGTCAAAAGTGGTTTGCGAAGTTTCGTGCTGGAGATTTCTCACTGGACATTGCTCCACGGTTGGGTAGACCAGTTGAAGTCGATAGCGATCAAATCGAGACATTAATTGAGAACAATCAACGTTATACCACGCAGGAGATAGCTGACATACTCAAAATATCCAAATCAAGTGTTGAAAACCATTTGCACCAGCTTGGTTTTGTGAATTGCTTTGATGTTTGGGTTCCACGTAAGTTAAGCGAAAAAAGCCTCCTTGACCATATTTCCTCATGCGAGTCTCTACCTAAACGTAATGAACACGTTCTGTTTTTTAAAACAAATTGTGACAGGTGATGAAAAGTGGATACTGTACAATAAGGTGGAATGGAAGAGATCGTGGGGCAAGCGAAATGAACCACCACCAACCGCACCAAAGGCCCGTCTTCATCCAAAGAAGGTGATGTTGTGTATATGGTGGGATTGGAAGGGAGTCCTCTACTATGAGCTCCTTCTGGAAAAGCAAACAATTAATTCCAACAAGTACTGCTCCCAATTAGACCAACTGAAAGCAGCACTCGACGAAAAACATCCAGAATTAGTCAACAGAAAAAACGCATAATCTTCCAAAAAGGATAACGCAAGACTGCATGTTTCTTTGATGACCAGGCAAAAACTGTTACAGTTTGGCTGGGAAGTTCTGATTTGTCCGCCGTATTCACAAGACACTGCACCTTCGGATTTCCATTTACTTAGATCTTTACAAAATTCTCTTAATGGAAAAAATTTCAAATCCCTGGAAGACTGTAAAAGACACCTGGAACAGTTCTTTGCTCAAAATGATAAAAAGTTTTGGGAAGATGGAATTATGAAGTTGCCTGAAAAATGGCAGAAGGTAGTGGAACAAAAGGGTGAATACATTGTTCAATAAAGTTCTTGGTGAAAATGAAGAATGTGTCTTTTATTTTTACTTAAAAACCGAAGGCACATTTTGGCCAACCCAATATTTGAAGGTTCATCTATGTCATAACAAGGATCAGTATTTCATTCCTTTTCATTGTGTGGATCCTACCACGCTTCATTTATGTGTTCATCAGTTGATGGATAGTTGGGTTGTTTCCTCCTTTTGGCTATTATGAATAATGCTGCTGTGAACATTTGTGTGCAAGGTTTTAAGTAAACATATGTTTAATTTCTCTTAGGTATATACCTAGGAGTAGAATTGCTGGGTCATATAGTAACTTAGTATTTAACATTTTGAGGCACTGCCAAAATACATTTCTAAGTGGGTGCGCTATTTTTCATTCCCACCAGCAAGGAATGAACATTCCAATTTCTCCACATACTTGCCAACACCTATTATTGTCTGTCACTTCATTATAGCCATCCTAGTAGATATGAAGTGATATCTAATTAAGGTTTTGATTTTCATTTCCCCAATGGCTAATGATACTGAGCATCTTTTCATGTGTTTACTGGCCATTTGTATAACTTCTTTGTAGAAATGTCTATTTAGATATCAGTATTTTGCTCATTTTTAACAGGGTTATTTGTCTTTTTATTATTGAGTTATAAGGGTTTCTAAAAATTTATTCCGAATATAAGTCCCTTATCAGATATATGATTTGCAGATATTTTCTCCTAAGTTCAATTTTTTAGTCAAGAGTACCTGATATGTACTTCATGTTTCACTCTATCAGAAGAAACATAATCAGTGGCATACCAGATGGTGGGGGCAGTGGGAGTAGTACTTGACAGGTGCAAGCAATAGGGCTTCTATTATCTGTAGGAATTTTTTAAAGCATAAGAAGATCAACTAAAAGCCAATCTGCTTTTTATTACTCTCCTGAGCCAGCAATTCTAAACAATGTCAGGGATGGAATTCCTCTTTCTCAGGAATTCCAGTCCACCCCATGGTGTGCCACTGCCCCAAATGTCTGGTTCTCCTACTCTTAGTAATACTCAGCTCCATTGTGGGTTCTGGTACTATCAGCCTCATCCTTCCATTGAAAGCTTCCCATCAATGTATTAACTAATGGTTGTAGCATCCATTTACAACTGTGGGCTAAATTGATTATTTAATTAGGGATTGAAAATGATAATTTTCTAATTCTATTATTTATTCTTCGTATTAGCTAGAATTCTTCTATAAATAAGAGTTTTCTCTCATGAACCACTTGGTTTCTCTGAAATACAATTCACACAGGAAGTAGTCCTTTAAATATTAAGGGCTAATAATATTTGTTGTCTATAACTTGCAGATATTTCCCCTAGTCTGTCATTTGTCTTTTGAGTTTGATATGATGTTTTTCATTATGCAAAGGCTTTTATTTTTATGTGGTCAAATTTATCAGTCTTTACCACTTCAAGATTTTGAGACTGATTAAGGAAAATGTTCCCTGT
Source organism: Balaenoptera borealis (assembly GCF_965194805.1). NCBI lineage: Eukaryota > Metazoa > Chordata > Mammalia > Artiodactyla > Balaenopteridae > Balaenoptera > Balaenoptera borealis. Next base: position 45,644,193 of record NC_138871.1, on the reverse strand, counting down.
CCTCTGGTTAAAAGGAAATTACTTGTGATTTCTTCTAATCTGCTGTGGCTTCATCTTTACATTTAGATATCTAAACCATTTGGAATTTATCCCAGTATCTCGTATGAGGAACAGATTCAATTTTTTCCTTTCTCTATATGGCTATCAAGGTGTTCCAAACACCATTTTCCTTTTCCCTTTTATATAGACTATTTTTTAGAACAGGTTTAAGTTCACAGCAAAATTGAGCAGAAAATACAGAGTTTCTGTATACCCACTCTCCCAGCCACCTTCAAATCCCCACCTGGCACCAGAGTGGTATATTTGTTATAATAGATGAAGCTACATTGACACATCATTATCACCCAAAGTCCACAGTTTACATTAGGGTTCAGTCTTAGTGTTGCACATTCAATGCGTTTTGACAAGTGTATAATGACATGTATCCACCATTATAGTTTCATGCAGAATAGTTTCACTATTCACTGCCCTAAAAACCCTTTGTGTTCTGGCTGTTTGTCCCTTCCTCCCCTCTGTCCTGGAAACCACTAATCTTTTTACTGTCTCCATAGTTCTGCCTTTTCCAGAATGTCATTTAGTTGGAATTATACAGCATGTAGCCTTTTCAGATTGTCTTCCTTCACTTAGTAATATCCATTTAAAGTTCCTCCATGTCTCTTCATGGCTTGATAGCTCATTTCTTTTTAGCACTGAATAATACTCCGTTGTCTGGATGTACTAGTTTTTTTAATCCATTCACCTACTGAAGAACATCTTGGTTGCTTCCAAGTTTTGGCAATTATGATTAAAGCTGCTGTAAGCATCTATGTGCAGGTTTTTGTGTGGACGTAAGTTTTCAACTCCTTTGGATAAATACCAAGGAACATGATTGCTGGATCTTATGGTAAGAACATGTTTAGTTTTGTTAGAAACTGCCATAATGTCTTCCAAAGTAGCTGTACTATCTTGCATTCCCACCAGCAATGAATGAGAATTCCGGTTGCTCCACATCCTTGCCAGCATTTGGTAACATACACCATTTATTTTAAGTATTAATTTTTCCCCCATTGATTTGAGACCTGTCTTTATTACCTACTACATTTAAATATTGGATCTCTTTCTAGATTTTCTATTTTGCCATTGGTTTGTCAGTCACTTTGTGCACCAATACCACACTGTTTTAATCACGAAGGCTTTATAAATTGTTTTAATATCTAGGAGAGCTACTCTTCCCACTTTGCTTTTCTTTTTCAGACTTTTCCTGGCCATTACTGCTGTTTTATTCTTCCATAAGAACTTTAAAATCAAGGTGTCTAACTCCAGATTAAAGAACAGACACTAAATGCTCTTTTTTATTGGAATCAAGTTGAATTTATAAGCAAAGCTAGGAGAATTAACATCTTTATGATTGAGTTTTCAAACCCAAGAACATGGAATGTGTTTCCATTTTTTTAAGTCTACTTTTCTATCTTACAAATATGGGGTGTTTTGTGGTTGTTGTACTCATTTGCATATAGTGCACAGTTCTTGTTAAATTTATGCCTTGATATTTTTATTGTTTATAAATAGAGTCCTTTCTTCCAGTATATTTTTCAACTGGATATTATATATATTAAGGTTATTGATTCTGTATTTAATTTTATATACTGCAACTTTCCTAAATTATCTTATTTGTAGTTATTTTTATGTTATTTTCTTTTGAATTTTTTAGACATATAATTATTATCATTTGCAAAAAGAAATCGTTTTACCTCTTCCATTCCAGCTCCTGTGCCTTTAATTTTTTTAGACCTTGTCTAATTGCATTAGGTAATATGTTCAGTACAATGTTAAATGGTAGTGGTGATAGTCTTGTTCCTGACTTTATTGGGAATAACATTAAGTAAGAATCTGACTTTCGAGTTCACACACACACACACACACACACAAACACACCATGAATAAGGTACTGTTCCAGCACATTCTGTTTTTAAAAAAAGGATAATGGCACACAGCATCTGAAGAGCCAGTCTGTGTATAACTGGTCTTGAATGAATTTGTGTTTCTCAATGAGAGTCAAGAACTGCAGGGAAATATAAAAGTCTAAGAAATAACTCTAAAACATCCATTAATCCCTACTTTATTGAGTGTTAGTTGAGTACTTTTTTAATCACAAGTGACTGTTAGATTTTTTTTGTGAAATGCCCTTTTGGCATCTGTGAAAATAACATAATTTTTCTCATGTATTAATATGAGGTATTATTTGATTCCTTAATAATTAACCACCCTTGCATTTGGTCATAATGTACTGTTTTTTAAATATGTTGTTGGATTCTCCTTGCTAGTATTTTATTTAAGATTTTTGTATCTGTATTCATAAGGGAGACTAGTCAGTCATGTTCTTTATGTTAATTGCTTTTCTTTTACATAATGAAAGTTAGGTCCTAGTATACGAGAGAAGACCATCAAATAGTCCATTAAGACCAGTAAATCCTTAGATTCTAATGTGATTACTTTATACTCTAAACCAGAAATTTCCCTGGCACTGTAGAATGCTGGTCTACAGCTCCAGCCTACAGTCAGTCCTCACTTTTATATTTGTCCTTCTGCCTCTTGGGTTATAAACTTACATTTCTGAATGCACAGCATCCTTGAGTGCCTTAAATCGATAGACGACAGCCTTTCTCTCTCCATGGATGTGAGCCAGGGGCTTTGGCTTCTTGTGAATACATTTCTAGCTGAAACTGTTTAACCCAAAGTTATGCCTTCCCCAGCAAGAATATTACATTTGAAGCTTCTCATTAATACTTTTACAGTATCTTCTCCCTCCTCTTATACAAGACCTCTGTATCCCAAGAATTACAATTCTATAGTTGTGGCATTAATTTTATCTTATGGAGACATTCTGATCCATTTAAAATATTTCATTCATTTGTTTAAAGCATAATTAAGTAGATTTTGGTAGCAATGGTAGGGTAAGAAGAAAGGGCTCAAACATGCGAAGAAAAACCAAAACTCATTATTTTATTGTAGACCCCATGTGTATTTTAAATCGTCTTCTAATTTACTTGTCCTATTAGATGTGCTTAATGAAAGTTAGACTAAATGCATGCTTTTAATAAAACTCTCTAGCAGTGCTGTCATGAAAACTGGAATTTTTCCCCTATTTGTCTCTTACAGAGGACATAAAGATAAGATATTTGTGGTAAAGTGTAACCCACACCATGTTGACAGACTGGTTACGGTTGGGATCAAGCACATCAAATTCTGGCAACAAGCAGGTACTATTGTTAGGGTTTATCCTTTATGTGGTTGAAAGTTTTACTCCAGCTGGGAAAAAAAAAAACAACCAACACCACTACCTAGCGTATCTCTGCAATCTAAAATTAAAGTATGCCTAAAAGACGTTTGCTCCCAAATAATGTTTGAGCTGTGAAGCTTAGAACACTCTATATGATGCCGTGTATATTCATCAATATCTAGAAAGCTTTGGGAAATGTTCTGCTGTGAAAATAATTATTTTTATATTCAGTCATCAGTCCTGAAAGCAGTGATTATGTTGGACTACTGAGGAGGAAATAATCACTTTAGTTGGGTGAATACAATTTTCAATATTTTGAGGGTTCTTTTATTAGTTTATAACTGCATTTAGCACATGAATTAAATATGACACACAGTACACACAGTAAGTGGTCAAAATAAATACTTGTGGTTTATAATGCTGATAATAAGGACGAGTAAATAAGCAGGACGAAACATGGAAGGATATCTTGTTTTTCTCACTAATAGGTCAGACCTTTCATTGGGACTGTTTCTGAATTCTTAGTATCAACTTTGGTACCAAGCCCAATCTTTTACTGGGCAAAACATAAATAAGCTACTGTTCCAATGCCTTCTGCTTTTGAAGAAAGGGTCATGGCACCCACCATGTCTGGAGAGCCAGCCTGCCTATAATTGTCTGGAATGAGTCTGGGTTTCTCAGTGCTAATAAGAAAGTACAGGGAAATGTGAACATTTAAGGAACAAATCTGATGTACTTCTCCTACACAGTGATTCATTTTTCTCACCCCAAAGTCACTGTGATAAAAATTGAGGCAAAACATACATAAAACATGTTTACATTTTACATTACAGCCACTGCTGTTTTCACTCGCTTTGGTCAGCATTCAGGAAGACTTGCCTGGCTCTCCAGGGCACTCAGTCACCCCTTCCTCTGGCTGGCACAGAACTTGCGCTGAACCTTGGTTAGAGATGTATATCACGTTCTCTCCCCGACCAGACCTTAAGTTCCTTGAAGGCAGGAACTCTTCCCCGTTATACCCCAGTGTCAACCACTGTGCCCGCCACAAAGTAGGGATTCAACAAGCGCTGAATTAATGCGTGAAGGAGAAAACCTTTTATAATGTTTTTGTTATGATGTTTTCTGCCATTTTAATACATCTTTATGTAGACACATAATGTAGACACACTGGGTTTTTCACTGAAGATAGTCATTCTAAATGTCCATAGAAGGTGTCAATTTTTCAAAAAGTAATAAATACTCTTGGTCTACTCCAGGTGGGGGCTTCACCTCTAAAAGAGGAATTTTTGGAAGTGTTGGAAAGTTAGAAACAATGATGTGCGTTTCTTATGGACGAATGGAAGATCTGGTGTTCTCAGGAGCAGCTACTGGAGATATTTTTATTTGGAAGGATGTTCTCCTACTAAAGACAGTGAAAGCTCATGACGGGCCCGTGTTTGCTATGTATGCATTGGATAAGGTATAGTCTATTTTCCTCATTAGCTTTCTAAAAGTTTAAGTTAGGCTTAGGAAGGTCCACACCAACAGGATGCCTGTGTGTAAAAACAGTACCCTTTGAATTAGGAAGTAGTTGTCATGAATGGAGAGGAGCACAAATGGTCTTTAAATTTCTCTTTTGTTTATAATTATTTCTTTATGTGCAACTTCTCTCTTCTATTTTCGCACTTTTTCTTCCTGGCTGTCACTTCTAAGAACTCCTTAAGAAGTGTTGGGATAAATGCAGACACGCAGTAGCAAGAGAGTCCTGAGAAATATTTCAACATAGTGTTCCACCTCGGTGGCACAATGAGCAGAGACCTGGAAGTGCCTGGTGTTTGGATTATTGTCCCTCCCATCAGTATGACCTGAAGTTATGTTGATAACGAGCTTGTTCCTGTGTAGACAGGCTCAGTTTTAACAAGCGTGTCAGAGCGAAGTCTTTTCACTGGCTGTGTTAGTCAGGGTCCTCTAGAGAAACCGAACCAGTAGGATGTAGATATAGACAGAGATATACACATACATATACATATACAAAAAGGAGATTTATTATAAGGAGTTGTCTCATGGAATTATGGAGGCTGAGAAGTCCCACTTAAGCCATCTGCAAGCTGGAGACCCAGAAAAACCGATGGTGTAATTCACTTCAAGTCCAAAGACCTGAGAACCAGGGGAGCCAATGGTGTAAATCCCAGTCTGAGGGTGGGAAAAGATAAGAGGTCCCAGCTCAATCAGTGAGACAGGAAAAAGGAGGGTGATTTTGTCCTTCCTCTACCTTTTGTTCTATTCAAGCTCTCAATGAATTTGATGATGTCCGTCTACATTGGGGAAGGCAGTTTACTGAATCCAGCGATTCAAATACTGACCTTATCGAGAAACATCCTCACAGACACACACAGGAATCATATTTAATCTGGGCACCCTGTGGCCAGTCAGTTGACACATAAAATTAACCATCACACCAGCTGTATTTCTACTCAAGCTCATCTTTGTCCTGATCTGTCCCCTGCCTTGCAGTGTTGTTGTTTTAAATAAAGATCACACTTGGGAATTCCCCAGTAGTCCAGCGGTTAGGACTCGGTGCTTCCACTGCAGGGGGCACGGTTCGATCCCTGGTTGGGGAACTAAGATCCTGCATGCCTCGAGGCATGGCAAAAAAAATAAAAATAAATAGATCACACTTACCTTCAGTGCCCTTAAAACACTTTCTTCGATCAATTTGCCAGAAAATATCAATTTTTTGTTCACTGCTAGTTTGCTGATGGTACCAGTTTATGTGTGCTCTCTGACCTCTAAACAGTCTAAGCCACCTAATACACCTTATTGAGCCAAGCCTCATTTTGCATTTACCTGTTCCCAGGTAAGTATGCTGATCCCGCTATGGAAGTAGGTTCTTGTTAGATGTGCAACTACAATGGTTGTTTTAGTGGTTAAGATGTTTTTCACTAGCAAATTTGTTTTTGATTAAACTTCAAGTTTTAGAAAAGATTAAAGCAGAATGCAAAGTTTTTTGTAGACTCAGAAGTTGATGTGATATAACTTGTTTAAACTCTTTTATTGCTTGGTAACTTAAGCTGAAAAATCATGGGAAACGGCAGGGATATCACATTATAATATACTGCATTTAAATTTAATTTGGAGAGTGAATGTCCCCAGGTTCACAATCTATAATAAGGATAAATAAGGATATTTAATGTAATAAACTTCTACAATATTAATTCCTTGTAAACTCCATTGAAATGAAGTACATTAGAAGTTTCTGAGAAAACAGAATGAATTACTCAGTATTTTTCTTTAAAAAAAAAAAAAAACCAACTTTTTAAAGAACAGTTTGTATATATAAGTTGCCAAAAAGGAAAACTAATAAAGCCAAGAAATCATAAGCTTAGAACAAGAGTAAAAATCATCATCTAGCAAAAAATACCCAATATGTTAAGCTTTTTCCTTTCCAGGTTTTGTAAAAATTAATCTGGATTTCAATTATTGTGGAAATTGTTGTGTATTGAACAAAATAGCAGGATAGTTTTGTTATATGAAATACCTAAGTTACTCTTAGTAATAAATAATGATGTTTTTCCTGGAAGTAAATATTTTAAAATATTTAACAGTCATTTTTAATTGTGATGTTAATTCCAATTCATTCAGCAGGAGTATATGAGATTCCAGAAACTCTGCCAGGCTTTGAGGTTGGTCCTGTTCTGTAAGAATCCACATTCCAGTCAGGGGACTGGGCACAGAAATGACCGTCCATGATTCAGGGTGCCAAATTCCAACCAATGGTCTGAAGAAAGTGAAATGGACACACAATGAGAAAGTGTTTAATCCTGCTAGAGAAATAGGGGAGAGATGCTTCCAGAAAATATTATATTAATATTATGTTTTCATTCAGATTTTTCAGCCTCCTATACTTAGGAAGAAAACACAAACAAAGCTTCTTTACCCAAGGGGAAATCCTTTTGAGGCTGGGTGGGTACCTTGTCATTTTGATGTGTATATAATTCTTCTGATGTGTGCCTTCACAGGGTTTTGTAACAGGTGGAAAGGATGGAATTGTGGAACTCTGGGATGATATGTTTGAAAGATGCTTGAAGACTTATGCCATTAAAAGAGCAGCATTGTCAACCAGCTCAAAAGGTGCCACTCCTGAGTATGCAGTAGAAATCTTTCTGTTCATAGAGATGGAAAAGATAGTACTAAGTTCTTGGAAAACCATTACCAAATCAACTGTCTTTTTTTCTTCCACATTCAGAGCCCTTGGCTCCTGGTAGAAATATCAAGGATAATTGCCTAGTACCTAGTACTTTGGAACTATAAAAACAGAATTTATATAATCATTACAATCGTTTTATTTTTTATTATATTAAATACAACATTTGCAGTATTAAATGCAATTTTTCCTCCTCAGGCTTGCTTTTGGAAGATAACCCTTCAGTTCGTGCCATCACTTTGGGACATGGACATATCCTGGTGGGAACGAAAAATGGAGAGATCCTGGAAATTGATAAGAACGGCCCAATGACACTGCTCATTCAGGTACTGTGTTTGCACACATCCTAAACCACAATTCACACCAGAGCTGGAACCAGGGTGAGGCAATGGGGGTCACTTAGGGTGCAAAATTTAAGGAGACACTCACTTTCAGGGTCTGGCAAATGCTGTATTAGTCATCTATTGCTGTATAACAAATTGTCACAAACTTAGCAGCTTAAAACAAAAACATTCCTTATCTTATGGTTTCTGTAGGTCAGGAGTCTGAACACAGTTTAACTGGGTCCTCTGTTTAAGGTTTTGTAAGGCTGCAATGAGGGCCAGGGCTGTGGTCTCATCTGAGGCTTAACTGTGGAAGGATCTGCTCCAAGGTCACTCAAGTTGTTGGCAGAGTTCAGTTCGTTGGGGATGCAGGACTGAGGGCTTCCGTTTCTTGCTGGCTATTTGCCAGAGGCCACCCTCAGCTCTCAGAGGCTGCCTATAGTTCCTCGTCACATGGGGTTCCCCAACATGGCTGCTTGCTTCCTCAGAGAGAGCAAGGGAAAGAGGAAAAACGGGTACTACTGTGTCTTTAAGTAACTTTAAATAACATAATCATATCATCACATATGTGTAATCATGAACATCCATCCCCTTTGCCATATTTTATTGGTTGGTAACAAGCCACAGGCTATACCACACTCAAAGGGAGGTGGTTACACAAGAGTGTGAAAACCAGGAGCATCATGAGGGTCACCTGTCCAGCACAGTCTGCCCTCTGGCCACCAACTATCATGTCCCTACCACATGCAAAATACATCCCCCTTCCCAAGGTCCCCAAGAGCCTTATCCCATCATAGTATTTGTTCAAAGTCCATAATCTCATTGTCTAAATCAGGTCCAGGTGTGGGTGGGGCTTCTTGGGTATATTTCCTCTTGATCTGTCAAAATCTGTCAAACTAATAAAAATTATTTGCTCTGTATACACCAAATATATGTGTCTCCTTAGATTTTGTGCATCATTCTAGTCTCAGCCTTGATTCACATAAACATATAACATAGTCTTTACACTTCCTCTCCCCTCAAAATGTTATGCAGGTAAAATCAGATTAAAATAAACATCAGCAGAATCCTCTAAGATCGAAGAAGTGATCACACGTCACCTGAGGGGGTGGGAGTCTGTGGAGGTGAGGAGGTAGTCCTGTCCAATTTGGTGATGGATAGGCCATAGTTACAGATGGAAGAGGCTCGGGCAGGGATGAGGGTGTGGGTTCAGAAGGTGGAGTGGAAAGAATATGCACTGGTTATCTAAGCTTTAGGACTTCTGTGGGTCTGAGGAGCTAGGCCTCCTTCCCTGACCTGATGCATGCCTGCAGCCTTGCTGTATTAGGACTAGCCCCCAAAATCCCACTGAAAGGGGCCCTCTGATTTGCTACACCTGAGAGCAGGTCTGCACACACATCACGGATCAGGTTTTTAAAGTGCATGTGCTCAGGTCCCACCCTGGATATCTTGAATAAGAATCTGTGTTTTAAAAAAAGTTCTGTGTTAGAAGCAAACCTCAGAAGCTCTGTAGCTGATTGCTACAGGCAGCCCAGATTGAGAACTGTGCTGAGATGCGTCCTTGAGGGGCGATTTCCTTATTCTGCAGCTGCACTTGCCTTCGTTTTCCTTCCAAGCTAATTTCTTTTTCTTTCTGACCATGACTTTTTATTTAATTTTATTGAAAGTTCAGTGTTTCTTTCTTTTTAATCCTCAGATTTTTGAGACTTTAAACTGTTTGCCACATGCTATATTGCTAAGTATGTTGTAAGATTTATACTACAATATGATTTAAATAGCACCGTAAGATTTTAACTCTACATTTTCAAATTTTAAAAAGTAAATAATAGCTGAGCTAATTTTGTTTAAATATGTTTTAAACTTGACAATAAAGGCTTTTAACTTTTTCATTCTCTACAACTCTATTCTTTACTATATTTGTTTCTGTTGTTCTAATAATGCAAATAACCACAGGTGCCATTTATTGAGCACCTACTATGTGTCAGGCAATACTGTTGTACAAAATTCCTCTCTCATCTCCATGACAGCTTTGCTTAGTTGTAATTGTTTTATAGATGAGGGGCTCAAAACCCAGTAAACTGCCCACAGCCAAATGCTAAGAACTGCAGGGCTGGGATTCACACCAAACTCTGTCGGGTACCAGAGCCTTTTCTTTGTCACTCCACCAGACTGTTCTCCACACGCCTCAGCATGGAGACTGCATGAAAACAGTGCAGAAGGCATGGCCCCCTAAGCACTAGGCAGGCAGGCGGTGGAGCTGGGAGGACCATCTTCTCTCCTTACACGTGTGCCATTCTTTTCCTTTATCTCAGCATCTCTCTTTCCTCTTCCAGTCTATCAATCATTTGCCCTCTCCTCCTAGGTAGAACTCAGTAGTTCAGTTCAATCAGTGCTCGTTGGGCTCCTGCCAAGACCAGCCCTGTGCTCTGTGCGGTGGAATAGGGCTTACTCTAGGGGCTGACAGTCCTGTCCTGAGAGGTGGACGCCGAGGGAAAGTTTAGGAATAGTAGAGGCAGCGTGGTTAAGCCCCTCAACTATCCTGCTGTGTGGAGATTTCAGAACCATTTTTCCAGTTTCTGTAGCACGGCAATTCAATGTTACTTGGAATAGATTGCTTTTTTTTTTTTTTTTTTTTTAAGAGAATAGGCTGGGGGGAGGAGAGAAGAGACAGGAGGTGAGTTCTGAAAATCCCCATTGTATACACTTTGAATATAATCAACTGTCAATTATGCAGCTGGTTATTATTAGCTTTAGGGTGGTCAGGAGGAAAGTAAGGTCCCAAGCTCATTTCCTTGTGCCACTCAAGAGACTTCCAGCCTGCCTCACTCACTGTCCGTTCCTATAGGATCCAGGAATTAAAGTACATAATCATATTAGATTAAAGAAATACCATTTTAAATCAATATATGATGCAGTGGTTTGAAAGGGTCTCAGAGCCCCACAACCCTGTCCTCTGTGTGCAAAAGGACTCAGTCTGTAAAAGAGCCCCAAGCAGATCCAGTCTGGTGGAGAACAAGGGAGGGCTCACACCTGACCCATCCTCTGACCGTGGCCTTGGGGGTGGGAGGCTTCTAAAGGGAAGAAAACTAGAAAACTGGGGATGTTGGGTGCTCCAAATCTAATAAATTCAAAACGAATATCTACACCCTTCTCAGATATTTGAATGTCAGCTGTATTGGGAACTTTGTATCTTCTGCCAAATTACTGTTTTACTCAAACAGCTTCCCAGTTAAACCGGAATCTTCCAGTTTCTCTTTGGAGAGCCACCTGTTCCCCAAAGCGTTCCAACTACAAACACCTTTCAGATGCCTGTGTATGGTCTTCCTTCTTCTTTACTAAGCAAAGCCTTTTTATAATTAGCCACTAAAAGCAGAAATTCAGTAAACAATCTGGTCTGTTTTATTGTTCCGTATCTAATCTGTTCTTTACACTGCTTTACTGAGTGATGAGTTAGAAAAATCAGATTCATTTTCTCCCTGATTGTTCATTCGTTAAACACTGTTTCATCTCAGTTATTATTCTAAGCCAGTTAAGTGTGTTTTTGGTAAGACGTCGGCATGTGGAATTGGTCCAATGCCTATCAAGCCCCTTTCGGTTTTCTGTGCTCCCTGGATAGAACAATTTGTGAATAAATGCTAACCCTGAGCTATACCCAGGACACTTGAAATGAAAATTTAGCTCTCTCTAATCTGCTCTGCCAAGTCTGTGCATTCAAAGAACTGAAATAGAATTAATTAACAAGAATATTGCTGTCCAATTCCTCTGACAGAGATAAGTGGTACCTCCATTTTTTAGAATATGGTTTTATGGAAGAAAGTGGTTTGTGTCATTGTGACCAAGCTGTTTTATGAAAAGGTGCATATATACTGTGTTTATTCAATGTCAAACAACAGGATAAAATGAGAGCAGTTCCTTATTTACTCGGATGTTTCTAAATGGAAAGATGTTCGGCATCATATTAACAAAACTTAGGAGCAATGTGAGTCCCTACTTTGCTTTCCAAATGAATGCTTTAGCATCACGCAGGCCCAGCTCTAGATTCAAGTTCAAGCGAAAACTTTATCCAGTACAATCACTTTGGCTCCAGGAAACTCAAACTGTGTTTGTTCATATTTGAACCTGTTTGGGATACTTGCGGGAAGGGCTAGCCGAGAAGCATGAACTGGTTTTTGTTGCCCCGTTTCCTCCCCTACAGGGGCACATGGAAGGAGAAGTATGGGGGCTGGCGGCTCACCCTCGCCTGCCTGTCTGCGCAACAGTGAGCGACGATAAAACACTGCGGATCTGGGAACTATCCTCCCAGCACCGTATGCTGGCAGTACGGAAACTCAAAAAAGGTACGTGACGTCCCCGTACACATCTGTACAAGTATTTACATCCGAAAGTATTGGATTCATTCATCTGTTCATCCAGCTAATATTTACCGAGCACACCTATTAAATGCCCCCAGATATGCTGGGTGATGGGGATTTAGTGTTTGTTGCTACACATATAGCTAATCACCTGCAGAATCGTTGCAGAAGGCTGGCCTGATCTACCAGTGCCCAGCTCTATTCTTTATTTCCTTGCACTGCACAGACATTTGCCACCTGGGGGCAATATGTCCTTCCTCTTCTCATCTAGAACTGTGGGAGTCAGTTGAAACTCATCAGCTTGTAAAGAATGCTGCTTACTTTTATACCTAACAGTCTCCAGAACTGATTTTATTACTGAAAAATGAAAGTCAGTTTAAAAATAATAGTTAATATCAAGAAACGAATAAATATGTATTGAACACCCATATGCACTAGAACTAAGAGGTATACCAAGAAGTGCAAATTCAGCAAACATTTATTGAGCAGCTTCTGTATATCAGGCGCTGGGGATCCCAGGATGAACAGTCATGTCTCTAGTGTCAGAGACGGACAAGATTTGAACAGATTCCCAGCAACGGCTGGTCCATTCAAATTGGGTAACTTGAGGAGCGTCTCAGAACGGGACTATTTATAAAGGGGTGGGTAGGGTATAGGAAATGACCAGGGCTGGTGTAGCACGATGCAGCTAGTAACAGCCGGGTACCATTGCCAGCCCTGGGCCTGAAGGGACAAGAGGAGGGGCAGTTGCTGGAACCTTGAAAGTGAGAGCCGTGTGAGATGACAGCCTGGCAGGGGCTGTGATCGTCAGCCCGGAGATTCAGCCGGCATGCAGTGACCCCACAGGGAGGCAGCCAAGGGAGCGCATGCCGCAGCCTCCCCATGCTTTATCCTTCCTTCCCCGTTACCCTCCCTCCAGTCTGCTCCTGCTGCCCCTTGACCAAATGAATCAGAAGCCAGGGGGTGAGAGGCCCACTGATAGAGTCCAGGCAGGCTAATTCCCGGCACAGAGCAGGGTGGAGAGTGGGTGAGGACAGACAAACAAAAGATCTCTGGCACAAACAAGGTATCATGGAGGCTCAGGGTAAGGCCCACTGCCAGAGACAACTCCATCAGGGAGGAAACCTAAGAGCTGAGGCTCAAAGGATTTGTGAAAGTTAAGACAGGAAGGGGTGAGATCGGGGCCTGGCCCTAGAGTATTTGTGCTAGGTACTTTTATAAATAGACATGGGGAGAGTATTCTAGGGGGATAAGATGAAAAAAGGTGTCAAGACAGTAGTGACAGTAAAGACAGTGGCTAATATTGCTGAGCCAGTAACCGTGCTAGCACTTTGCCTTTGGTCTTCATGGGAACCCAATGAGTAAGGCCTTTATTATTTCCACTTACAAATGAGGAAGCTGCGGCACAGAGAACTTAAGTCATTTGCCCAAAGTTGCACAGCTAGTAAGTGATGGAACTGAATTCATACTCAGGCAGCATGGCTTCAGAGAGCACGCCTGTGGCCGCTGCATGATGGTGCCTTCCTCCACCATATTGCCTGTCTTCACACTGGACTTCTGGGCCTTAGTAAGTAGTGGAGCCAGGATTCAAACCCAAGTCTGACTCCAAAGCCCATGCTCTTACCCACTACAGGACTGAATAATTTGGCCACTAATTTGTACTGGGGAAATAACAGACCAAGTCCTCGCTGTGAGTGACTTGAATATCAGCCAATGGACTTTATTCACTAGGTTAAAAATTAGTTCAAAAGAACAACTAACACATCTGAGTTAGGATGGCCATTCAACCCAGTTTACAGCTGGTGTCCTGGTGTAATTATTAATAGCTCTCCCTTTTACTGTCCCTTTTATCATTCGTACAATAAATATTTATGCTTAACCTAATCTTGCTGTCCCTCCTCAAGGGCTGGTCTTTCTGTTCTTTCAGCACTAGCGCCGTGCCTGATTCGTAGTAGGTAAATAACTGCAAAGTGAATGGATGAAGAAAGGAAGGAAGGTATATTATACTTCAAATGAGCCAATTTAAAGTTATTGGTGTGAACGTGGCTTTTCAGCCTGCTCTGAACAGTGGCTGAGGGGTGGGTGTGGAAGCTCACTTCGGAATGCCTTAGCACAAGGCTGCATGACTGTCGCATCCTAGGGCTGTGCTCACCAAAGTCTTGACAATAAGAAGAACAGGGCCAGGGAGGGGCATATCCTTAAATAGGATTCTTATTAAATATACCCCCCACCGAGTCCATACTCTTTGTTCGGAAATGTCTCCCTGTGACCCTACAAATCAGTAGAAAGCATTGATCATGTAGCCCCCTCAGCCCAGTTTTGTAGACACCCTTGGAGAGAATGTCCATATTCCGTTCTTCTCATGACAGAAGAGACAGGAACAAAATCTTCCACCTCTAGAATTATGGATTATAATCCACGGATCGGAGAATTAGAGAACACCAAGTAGAACACCAAGGTGCTCTAAAGTAAGTTCTGTGTGTAAAGCATGATATGAAAAAAATTCGTTTCCAGAAATTTTATTACAGAACTCCCATTCTTAAGTATCACATCTTGGGAGCAGAAATACTGGTTATATTAATCCTTTATTCCTTTTCCCCCTTCACTCTACTTGTCTTTTGAAAACTCCAGGTATTCAGATACGAAGAAATGAATGGATAAACCTCAAAGAAATTGAAAACTTATTTTTAATATTATGATCATTGTCCTTGGGTTTGGAGGGAAGAGATGTTTTAAATCATGAAGTTTTAGTTCTTCTCACCAGGAGTGCTAATTTAAAGACACAGTCACATGTCCATGAACATATGCACATTTCCCCATCTCTTCATTTGCTTTGTTTGGTAGCAAAGTCGCGGATCACAACAGTGCTCTTTGTGGATTCTTTTGTAGGTGGAAGATGCTGTGCCTTCTCCCCTGATGGGAAAGCCTTAGCAGTTGGCTTGAATGATGGGAGTTTCCTGGTTGTAAATGCCGACACTGTTGAAGACATGGTCTCCTTCCATCACAGAAAAGAAATGATCTCTGACATTAAATTTTCAAAAGGTGAAGATGACAGCAAAAACTTTTTAAAACGTGTTGGGACAAAAAGTTACAAGAGTGGACCCTTTTAAAATATTTCCTTGACCTTTAACCCATTTAAAAATGCTAAGTTCCTGGAAGTAAATTCCCACATAAAATGTTTTGGTGTTAACCACTCATTTTTTCTTTATAGATACAGGAAAATACCTTGCTGTGGCGTCCCATGATAACTTTGTGGATATTTACAACGTCCTTACAAGCAAAAGGGTTGGCATCTGTAAAGGTGCTTCTAGTTACATTACACACATTGACTGGGACTCTAGAGGTAAAGTATATTGTGGCTTTTAAAATATAATTTCAGTTTTTAAAAATCATGTCCATTCATATACTGTTTCCAGAGCAAATGGCAGTTGAGTTTTAAAGAAAAACAGAGGGGAAACTCACAACAGAACTGGTTGTAATTTTAGAACCGAGAGGTAGCTGCTGTTAACATTTTGAGTACTTTTCCATATTATTATTATTTTTATTACTACCACTGCTACTACTATTATTACTACCACTACTATAATTATTATTATTTTAATTATTTTATTTGTTTTTGGCTGTGTTGGGTCTTCGTTGCTGCGCGTGGGCTTTCTATAGTTGCGGCGAGCGGGAGCTACTCTTCATTGCGGTGCATGGGCTTCTCATTGTGGTGGCTTCTCTTTGTTGCAGAGCACGGGCTCTAGGTGCACAGGCTTCCGTAGTTGTAGCACGTGGGCTCAGTAGTTGTGCCATGTGGGCTCTAGAGCGCAGGCTCAGTAGTTGTGGCACACGGGCTTAGTTGCTCCGCGGCACGTGGGATCCTCCCCGACTAAGGCTCAAACCCGTGTCTCCTGCACTGGCAGGCAGATTCTTAACCACTGCGCCACCAGGGAAGCCCCTATAATTATTATTAACTCAAGCCATTGAGTTTTAAGACTGCTGAAGATATATGCTACCTTCTATTACCATAGCAAGCCACCACTTCACCTCTGAGTATGGCATGCTGTGTCCTTGCCTTGTATCTCCTCCTTACTGCGTTCCCTTTTCCTACCAATTCTCCATCTCCCAGAGAACTGCCCAAGAGGTTTCAAGTAATTTTCATCCTCCACTGGAGGTAGGAAGCTACATTCAGCTCACCTAGAGTTTCTCTGGTTTCTCTCAAAACTCCCAACCTACCCCCTACCTCCTCCAAGTCATGCCCACAGATGCCATGGGGATTTGTCTGTTTATTTATGTAATAAATCTAGCTCTTGCCATGTGCAGTCTTAAGCCATAAAATGTGGAGGATCCAGAAGGGAGTGATACGTGGTTCCTACTCTCTACAAAGTTTATAACTTAGTGCGGGAGACATGCTTGTAGCTGAACAATATAAGAGCACAGACTGGGTAAAGCAAGGGAGTAAGAAATGGTGGGTCACAGGGGAAGTGGTGAGCAGGGGCTCAGAGTGGGCCAAGCCAGCATTAAGTACCCAGGGTGCAGCATCCATGCTCTAGGGTGGGTCACTTTTAAAACCCATCCCGGGGACTTGGCTGATGTTGGAGTCCGGGGCAGATTTGCTTTGGAACAGGCAGGGTCCCAGCTTTCAGAGAAGTTTTAGTCTATTGTGGTAGTTAAGTGGTGTCTCTGAGGAAAGAGCTCCCAGGGCAATCCATGGAGCCTTCATAGAAGGAGTGACCTTTGAGATGGATCTTGAAAGCTGAGTAGAAGTTCACCAGATGGTGACATCTGAGACGAGCATTCCAGGCTCTGAAGGATCAGGGTGTGCCACTATGTGCAGGTGGGAAGAAGAACGGGGGATTAAGAAACAGTAATGCTGAGTGGCTGAGAGCGGGAAGGGCAGGGAATGCGGAGAGGCCAAGACCGCAAATAAAGGAACTGTTACCTCACGCTAGGAAGTTTAACCCCGAACTTTATCCTGTAGGCATTAGGTAACTCTGAGGGATTAGAGTGAGGCATTCCCTGCCATCCTGGGGAGGGTGAGTGAGGCTGGAGTTGGAAAGCAACTGAAATAAACCAGGAGAAAGAGATGATGAGGGCCTTGACCAAAAAGGGGTTATTTCAGAGATGCCAGAATATTTTGTTTCACGTGTTTCTTGAAGTAGTGGCCGTAGACTGATCCTTCTGCCAGGCAGGAATTTACTTGTAGCTGTACTTGCTGCACCAGAATTTGGACTTAAACGTTACAACCCGCAGGCGTTTTACACAGTGCAATAGATGGGAAGAAGGCATGCATGTCATTTATTGTGAGAGGTGCAAGTCCCAAGAAGGGCAAAGGGAGATCAGATAAGTTCCTCTCACTTTCACGTCAGGACCATCCGGATACAGTGCCGAGGGCTTAGGCTGGCATGTATGATCAAGCAGGACGCTGACCTGGGAGACATCTAGGAACCAGTGAGGTCCAGGGGGTGAATGGAAGCAGCTGCTTCTCACCCACCTTCTTTGATATTCTATGCTTTATCGTTTTGTTTTTTTTTTTAAATTTTATTTATTTATTATTATCATTATTTTTTTTTGGCTGTGTTGGGTCTTCGTTTCTGTGCGAGGGCTTTCTCTAGTTGCAGAGAGCAGGGGCCACTCTTCATCGCGGTGCGCGGGCCTCTCACTGTCGCAGCCTCTCTTGTTGCGGAGCACAGGCTCCAGACGCGCAGGCTCAGTAATTGTGGCTCACGGGCCCAGTTGCTCCGCGGCATGTGGGATCTTCCCAGACCAGGGCTCGAACCCGTGTCCCCTGCACTGGCAGGCAGATTCTCAACCACTGCGCCACCAGGGAAGCCCTTTATCGTTTTTTTTTATCGTTTTTTTTAAAAAACAAGGATTTCACCCTATTTGTTCTCTGGCTAACATCCCTAGATATGCCCCTTTGTGAGAAAGCTTTAGAACAGTGAGGGTCATCTTTATGCATATGTAGAATAGAGTGTGGTGAGTTTTATTTAGAACCCAACACACACACACACACACAGCACCTGACACAATATGTGAATCCCACCACTACGATGACCATTAGGGGGTTAAAACCAATTATTATTTACGTTTTATGGAGTGAAGGACCAAGAGAAATTGGGGCATAGGAAGAATATGTTTTGATTGGGAAGATTTCTTTAAAATTATTTTTAATTGTGGTAAAATACACCTAGCATAAAATTTACTATCTTAACCATTTTGAGTATAGAGTTCAGTGGCATTAAATACATCCACATTATCGTGCAGCCACCATCCCCATCCATCTCTAGAACTCTTTTCATCTTATCAAATTGAAACCCTATACCCATTAAATAGTAATCCCCCCTTCTCCATCCCCCAGTCCCCGACAAGCACCATTCCACTTCATGTCTCTATGAATTTGACCATTCTAGGTACTTTATATAAGTGGAATCATACAGTATCTGTCTTATTGTAACTGGCTTATTTCATTTCACATAATGTCCTGAAGGTTCATCCATGTTGTAACATGTGTCAGAATTACTTTCCTTTTTAAGGCTGAATAAGATTCCATTGTGTGTATATACCACATTTTGTTTATCCATTCATCCATCAGTGGTTACATGGGTTGCCTACAACTTTTGGCTATTGTGAATAATGCTGCTATGAACAGGGTGTACAGTTCTTTTGAGTATATGCCCAGAAGTGAAATTTCTGGAAAAAATGATAATTCCACTTTTAATATTTTGAGGAACCACCATACTGTCTTCCACAGCAGGCTGCACCATTTTACATTCCCACCAACAGTGCACAAGGGTTTCAACTTCTCTGCATCCTCACCAACACCTGTTATTTTCTGTTTTGTTTTGTTTTTGATAGTAGCTATCCTAAATGGCAATGAGATGGGACATTGCAGTTGCATTTACATTTGGGGAAGGTTATTTTTTTTTTCATTCTTCAAACGTGTTGTAGGCCCTGTGTCAGATGTAGGGATATAAAGAGGAATAAACCCCGGATGGGAGGAATAAGCCCTTGGCGGGATCAGTGGGCTGCCACCATAGAGGGACCTGGGCGGAGATCGGTATTAAGGTCCTCAATGTGGAGCCATCAGTTTGCAGGGAGAGAGGCAAACCTCACTATTTCCATAATTCTGCCCAAAGCCAGAGTCTGTGGTCCAACTAGCATGTAGGGTGATGGGAAAGACAGTGAGAGTAAGGAGGCCAGGGTCTTTAAAAAGCCACTTTGCCTCTCATCCTAAGTGGCCCCTTCAGTCAGTTAAGAGGATCAGACCAAATGGTTTCTGTGGCCTGAGAAGAGAACAGAATATTTTTGATTTTTAGGGAGGAGTTACGCCATCTGGAGAATAAGAGCAAGTGTACCCGTGAATCTTCCCTGGTTTAACTCCAATTTTGTTGCCATGAGACATGCGTCATATTGATATTCTTCTGCTCCTGATATCCCAGTTCCTAAAATGCCTACCCTCCAGCATGTGCCAGGCTGCCTCAAGATCAGCCTTGCTTTTCACAGCAGGACCTCGAGCGCCTACAGAGGGTAGAGAGCAGAACTTAGGAGCAGGGATCTGTTTCATTCCTTTGATCTTGTCAAAAATAGTGAACACACTTGCCGGAGCCAGCTGGCTCGTCAGGGGTGGGGAATGGCACAGCCGCCAGCCTCCGCAGCCTTCCGTGTCCATGGCAACCTCAGGTCCCAGGAAAACTGAGAAGCTCATCAGGCTTTTGCAGGAACAGCAGCTACTCCTGAATAAAAGCTCCTGCACAGAATGCCTGAGAAAGAAAAAATATATATGGAAAGAGAGAAAACATGGAAGGGTATTTTCTAGCTGCTGTTAGTTCATTTCCAGAAATATCAGGACTGTAAGATCTTTTACCAACTAACAGTTTGAGCCATGATAGGACATCTCATTCCCATTTTCATTGCAAATGGCCTGATGTGTTTGGTATATTTAGTACCAATTTTGGAATTGTTCTAACTTGTAAATTATATAGCAACTGGGGTGACATGTATGAATCGCTCTGGATTATAAAGCTCTAGGCACCTGCAATATGTGTGATTTACTGTACCTGCTTAGTGATGGGGACAGTTATCTCTTTCAATTCTCTTATTCTGTGTGAATAGGCATTTCTAGTTAATAAAAATGTGAGGATTCTAAAAGAATAGGGTTACTGTTATTCAGGGGCAAATTATACTTTTTGCTCTTTGCTTCTGCTCCTGTCCTCACAATATTTCCGTGGTTATATATTACAAAGCAGCAGGCAGTGGGAAAAAAAAGAGTGGTGACCTAAATAGTTCCTCTGTGCTTCAAAAAAAAAAAAAAAATACAGTTTAATAACAGTAGTAAAGAAAATTTGGGGGAAAAACACACCCATAATTCTACCTTCCTAACACAAGAATAATTGATTTTTTTTAAAATTTCTTCATATCCTTGATTTCAGAAACCCACTCAAGCCAGCTTAAATTTAAAAATAAGAATAAAGAATGACTTTATTGGAAAGATAGGGATATTTCATAGAATCCGAGAGCAGGAAGCAACATCTCCCAAGAAACTGGCTTTAGCAGTGAATCAGAAAACGCCTAGAACCCAGCCGGGGAGCTCCCCTCCCCTCCTCTCCTGCTCTGAGGCAGCCCGTCTCAGTGCCCACTGCTCTCCTGGGTCTGGTGCCTGCTTATGGCCCCTCTCTCTGCACAGGCCGGCTTTCCCTAATTCATTTGCACAAGGCCCACTTTCTGTTGCCCCCAAATGCCACCCCCAGTCCCAAAGGCTACATCTCCTCCCAGCAAGGCATCCACTGATTCAGCCTAAGATTCCAATTTCCCAGGAGAGAGGATTTGACTGCCTAGCCCAGTCTCCAGCCTGGTCGCTCCTGGGTCAACCTCCACCTCCAGAGTGCAGACAAGACCGCAGGGGCCCAGCCCACGGTGGAGGGCAGTTCTCAGGGAAGGGCGTGGGCTTGGTAGGTACCCACAGGTGTCTGTGGAGCTGCACAGCATTTCTGGTGCTTGCACAAGTGGTTTTGTAAACATTCCTGCAGTCAGAAAATACTTCACTGAGCTATTTTTATTGTTTTTGGTTTGTTTTTAAAGTAAGGTATGATCTTTGAAACTGTGGTGTAAAGTGAGTTGTTAGGATTATTTGAGAGCTACAGTCCTTTGAGTTCTCTTAGTATCGATCTTATGGCCAAAAACATCTAAAATTATCTATATTCAAAGAATGTTTTCATTGAATCTTTTAATCCTTTTCCCACATCCTTTGTTATTTGCAGTCACTCTTGAGAATTCTAAAAGTATACTTTGCAGATATATCTAGTTCATTGGAAAAATACTGATTACTCATTTTCATATAATGCTGACTAGTCAAAGCTGATTTAACTCCCTTTTTTCTTTTCTGATTTGTGTATGTTGAGCCATAAAGTCAGGAAGATGGGCCCATTTCAGAGAAAACGTTTTCAAATTTACTTGCTCCTCACAGCCAAGGCAAACCCCCTAATCACTATTTTATATAACTCAGCGAACTGGAAATGATTCAGGTTTCATTTAGGAAATGAGAGAACCTTGTTTTTAATTAGTCACTTAGAAACAGACCTGCAACTCCTGAAGTTTAGCCAAACTAGATTTCAGACCTAGGTGGTACCCACTTAAACTTTAAAGAACATGATGTAACACGGAGTTCTTATTTTGCTATTATTTTTTCCATGAAGGACATTTCAAGGCAACTAGATATAAATAGTTATGGAAGAAAGAGAGAGAGTAGGAAATGTTAGTGTGCATATGTACGCTGAATTATTTGCAGATGAAATGTTAGGATATCTGACATTTGCTTCAAAGTCATCTGGGGTGAGGGAATAAGGAGGTGCCTGCAACAGGGCCATCCATGTGCTAATGACCATTGAGGCTGGACATTGGCCCCATAGGGCTTTTTTATACTATTACTTCCATATATGTTTGAGACTTTCCATCGTTTAAAACACGCTGAAAAAATACTAGAAAGTAGATCTTTTGAGTCATTTAAATTTTCAGGCCATAAAGGGTCATTGATATGATAGGAGGAGAATTAAGAAATCTAATCTTTTTCAACGTTAATCAAAATGAATCCAATATTAAAAATTTACGTACGACCGAAAGACTATTTTTTTTTTTTTTGAAATTCACGTTCTTTTATTTATTTATTTATTTATTTATTTATGACTGTGTTGAGTCTTCGTTTCTGTGCGAGGGCTTTCTCTAGTTGCGGCAAGCGGGGGCCACTCTTCATCGCGGTGCGCGGGCCTCTCACCGTCGCGGCCTCTCTTGTTGCGGAGCACAGGCTCTAGACGCGCAGGCTCAGTAATTGTGGCTCACGGGCCCAGTTGCTCCGTGGCATGTGGGATGTTCCCAGACCAGGGCTCAAACCCGTGTCCCCTGCATTGGCAGGCAGGCTCTCAACCACTGCGCCACCAGGGAAGCCCCGAAAGACTATTTTTGCTCAACATTTTGTTTTGGGAAAAGTCTTGGATTTCTTTATAAATTTTCAAGTAAAAAAAGGAAGGGGGGAATGGAATGAGCATTTACAGTTTGTTTTATGTGTCCTTGTCTTCCTGTTTCTAAATGTTAAAGGGCAAATTTAGAATTTATATCCTAGTAAGCACAAATGCTTACGAGGTTCTTGCTTCCAGTGCCATAATTCTTGCCAAAGCAGTTTGCTTTTACTACATTTCTGTGCTAGGAGGCAACAGGGGAAAAGAGCAAAACAAAAATTTTTGTCAGGCTTTGGAAAAATAGCTACTTTCAGTGCAACAGAGTAAAACACAGCAAGCTTGATTCTTCTAGTTTTGAAGGATGTCCAAGGTCAGATTTTATGAGGTTCATATTTTTAAAAATCATAGCTTTGGAGTTTGTACCCTGCCATGTAATTGTCTTTACATGCACTTCTGGATCATTCAACATATATTTACTCAGTTTATGAGACTTTGAATAAAATGAATCAAAATAGTTGCAATCATGCTCATCACTTTATAACAAAAAGATAAATGCAGAGTTTAATTGTCTTCCTACTTTATTCTATCATAACAGGGAAATTACTGCAAGTTAATTCAGGTGCCAAAGAACAACTCTTTTTTGAAGCTCCAAGAGGCAAACGGCATATAATAAGACCTTCAGAGGTAACAATCAGACACAAAGCTTTTTAAAAAGTATTTCATGAAAATTTAGTATGTGCATTTTAACAAAACCTATCAATTATTATTCACTAATATGAGTTATAGTTTGTGTATCTTTAAGCTTGACCATTTCTTAAATCTGACTGCTTAGCCTGGTTTCCTACTTTCTGAGGACATATGGATTTACTATACCACAAACGTAGCAATGCATAGTTGGCATTCTGCTTAATTTTTCTCTGCCAGGAGACAATGACTGAGCTAACAACTTGGATGGTACATATTACTTTTCCCATTCTACATGTCCTGTCATTTTATGCAAAGCTTTTTATGAACATAAAGTTTTGAAACGTGCTTTCTCAATGGTTACTGTTTGTAATAGTAAAAATACCTTCTACAACAAGAGAAATTATTTTTCAAAACAAAACATTCCACAACCTGACCATCCTAATGTAGCAAACTGTTTCCTTTTTCCATATTTTCCTCGTGCTCTTAGCCACATACACCATTTTTTAATTGCTGAAGTCAAAGCCTAGATAAAATTTTTGAATCCATGAACTAATGCCTTCCTAAAAGCTCTTCCTAAAGGCTTGCTGCTTTTGTCTTTCAGTCTGCACAGTGCTTCCATGTAGTGAACCCTGATGGCCAAAAAGTCATTGCCTGATTAGCACTAAGGACATGCTTTTAGTCCCAGGAGACAATCTGACTCATTTTTTCGCTATGTAACCTTTGATGAAAGAAAAGGATATATTGCTTCCTTAGAGGAAAAAGGGTCAAGGGTACGCCACTGAGGGACAGGCGTCTTCCTCTCTCTAGCTTCAGTTAGCCAGTAATATAAACAATCCCGGTATTCTAATGTACTCCCAGAGACATCTGGACTCATGTCCATTCATAATATTTTCATTGTTTCTAAAGGAAGTATATGTGCAGTACATAAGAAACCCAAGTTGTTATGGATAATGGCATTGTATTAATGGAAACTGTTAATGGATCGATTGATCTCACTCTCCAACTCCAGTTTATTTATCTTTGATCAGTCTTCATTTTAACTTATTTATATGGGGAAACTTTAATAGCCTTGAGTAAGGGATATTTTAAATTATGTCATTCCTTCACTGAACGTCTGTGGAAAGTGCCGGGCACTTCATATACCTATAATCCAATCCTCACAACAGCCTCGCCTGATATTTATCAGTCTCATTTTACAGACAGGGAAATTAAGGCTCCAAGAAAGTAAAAGGACCTTGCAGCTGTGATCCTAGCCTAGAGGGGTCTGTGTGTGACTCCACAGCCTAGACAATGCAGCATTTTCCATCACTTCACCTGTTCTAGTGCCCCAAATAAGTATACTACTGATAAAATAAGATGCAATCGGACCAAATGGTGAAGAGAGGATGAGGCCAACTTGGGACAGATGAGCAATTATTATGTTTAAAAAAAACCTACCAAAGGGGAATTTATGTTAAGTCTTCCTGAAGTGCCAGGCTCTGGCTATGAAGAGTTAATTTGTCCCTCTGCAGTGTACAGTTATTGTTCCAGAGGCTGATCTCTGGTGCTGTTGGTTGGGGAGTCCCTCCAGCTAATGTCTCCTCAGCCTGGCCACCCTGGTATTGGCACAGTACTAAGAGCTCCAAAGAGGTAGTTCATCATTTTACTTACCAATATTATCAGGCTCTTCAATTAAGTATGAAGGATTTTGAAAATTTCCTTTTCAAAAAAGTTTTTTTTTTTTTTTTAAGAAACAGTCATGGTGAAACTAACACAAAGCTTACCCAGCAAATTGCTAACTATGACAAATATTAAAATGTCCATTTATATTCATCTGATGCAGCATGGTGCAGATAAGCCGGCTCTATACTAGCAGCCCAAGTCTCTGGAGCTCGGCTTTCCCTCTGCTTGCCAAGCAGGCTGGGATTTAAGTGACTAACCTCTCCGCGGGCTCCAGTCACCTCCTCTGCAAAATGATGATGATGACATACCTGCCTAGGGCAAGGTGCTGTGGAAGACACCCCTGGAGGACTCTTCTGCCATCTAAAGTCCAGGGGTTTTAACAAGTTTATTTACCCCTTTTGGGTTTTGTCAGTTACAGGGATCATTCTTTTTTTTTTTTAATTTATTTTATTGAAGTATAATTGATTCCCAATGTTGCGTTCATTTCTGCTGTACAGCAAAGTGACTCAGTTATACATATATATACATTTTTTTTCATATTCTTTTCCATTATGGTTTATCACAGGATATTGAGTATAGTTACGGGGATCACTCCTAATGTTCCACTTTAAATGCGATTTCTGTAGCTTCCCACACGTTAGACATGCTTCCCCTGGAGAGCACAGTGTCCAGATCTGGCCAAGGGTGTTCTGTTGGGGTGACTGTAGGGTGAGCAATACCAGCTCACCGCCCATTCCTCCCTATATAATGAGGTCAGGAAAGGTGCCCCCCAGAGAGGTGGCATTGGGGATGGACAAGGAAGGTGTCAGAAATGGAATCTCGTATCTGTAAGGGAGTCAGTGGCCAGAAAGCCCGTTTCTAGAACTAGAGGGGAGGTTCCCTGCTTCTTTTCTTGTGGCGGTCAGTTGAAGGTGTCATAAGGAGCTGGGGAGACTCCACTTGCACCTCAGAAAACTGAGGTAATTGTTGGGGAACCACTTCACGTCACCTGAGTCTGTGGCCCTGCCTCAGGCACCCCAAGTCACTGGGTGAACCGCAGCTTTTTGGTTCCAGTTCTGCATGTGTCCAGAAGAAACACAGAATATTAAATGAGAAATTTGAGTGGCCAAAATATGTATAGCACCTCCCCACGTTGTGACTAAAATCCTGGCTGCATCTTTATCTTGTCATTTCCCTTCTAGGCAGTGGTACCAAACAGAAAACAACAGAAATGGAGGCGAGGTGCGTTAACAACGTGCACCAGAAAGCAGTTTCCAGATCCAAAGAGAGCAATCTGGCCTTTAATTTTAGCTACAATTCTCTAATGATTTTTTATACCCTTTTAAACAGTGCTTTAAAGTGCTTATGTAAAGAAACTGTAACGTTAAGGTATACTAGCAGATCTTGAATGAAAGTAAATGAGATCAAATCCCCCAGGAAAGTCTAATAACAAAGTGTTATTGTTACTGTTTTCTTTTTTAAAAAAAGAAAGAAAATCCTCAGT
Source organism: Balaenoptera borealis (assembly GCF_965194805.1). Classification (NCBI taxonomy): domain Eukaryota; kingdom Metazoa; phylum Chordata; class Mammalia; order Artiodactyla; family Balaenopteridae; genus Balaenoptera; species Balaenoptera borealis. Next base: position 45,617,811 of record NC_138871.1, on the reverse strand, counting down.
TTTATCAGAATTTAACCTACATGAATTGCAAATCTTCTGTTTGGGAATTTCAGACAAAACAGTGTTAAAGGATAAAATGTATATTCGTGGCAATACAATATGAACAGCTCTTCCAGCTTTTAAGATGGTCTCTCTAGAGCATAAAGAATATTAAGAATCTTATTACTACAGAATCTTATTACTCTTTCCTCCAAGGAAGCAGTCCTTTGAAAAGTTATGTCCTGTGACTTTTAAAAATAATTTGCTAAATGATCAACCCCATCGATCAATCTAGCTTAGTGGTTCTCAATTGGGATCAATTTGCCCCCTCTCCCAGGGATATTTGACAGTGTCTGGGGACAACCTGGGGAGGTGGTGCTACTGGCATCCAGTAGGTAGAAGACAGGGATGCCGCTAAAAAGGACGGCCCCTGACAATAAAGAATTATCCCTCCTAAGATGTCAATAGGGCTGATGCTGAGAAACCCTGATCTAGCTTATGGCATATACAGTGATAAATGTCTAGGTAAGAACTAAAAACCTTTGGTATTGTCAGGTGTCCATAATTCAAACATGTTCACTTTATCTAGGGGAACATATATGGAGGTTTGACTACAGTGTTATTGAGACAATGCATATACCACTTTAAAAATGCAGCTGAGAACTTAGGCACCGCAGCATACAACAAATGCCTGGTGTTGGCAAAGTCATAATTTAGAACTATTCAGCCTCCATTTGTTTCTTTTAAATAAAACAAAAAGATCTCTAGGTTTTACGAAAATATATTAATTTTCCTTCCTTCTTTTCAAGATTGAGAAGATAGAATGGGACGCTTGGACCTGTGTGCTGGGGCCCACCTGTGAGGGCATCTGGCCAGTGCACAGTGATGTGACTGATGTGAATGCTGCCAGTCTCACCAAAGACCATTCCCTCTTAGCCACAGGAGATGATTTTGGTTTTGTTAAGCTTTTTTCATATCCTGTCAAGGTAATATTGCATGTTTATTATATATACTTGCTCAGTCTCATTAATAACCCCAAATCTATATATTGTATCTAAGTGGATTTTTAAATATTGAAGGAATAAGCAGTCAATAGTGTAATCTACAGTATCATGGTTATTTACGCTGTGTAGAAAGCTTCATGACATTATGTATACTAGTTGGAGTCAGAGTCTCGTGGAGTAGAATTCCTCCTTGAAAGGCCGTCAGTGGACATCAAATCCAGCATCTCACAAACTGCAAAGTAAGAATTTTCTGTACATCTTGGACTGGTGTCTTTACTAGCATACTTCTAGAGATGAAGAACTTACTACCACACAAAGCAGCCCAATTCATTTGTAAATTGCTCCACTGTTAAAATGCTTTGCTCTATATTGAGCTGAATTTTTTCCTTTAGCCGAAGTTCTGCCTTCTGAATCATTGTTGAATGAGTCCAGTCTTCTGACAGCCTTTTCTCCAGCCTAAACATCTCCAATTCCTTCAGCCACTTCCCGAGTGACATGGTGTCTAGCTCCCTCCTCCCTCTAAGCATAATCCATTTTATCAAGTCCATTAACAAATTTTTTTTGTTTCTTCTTCTTTCAGTTTTATTGAGATATAACTGACGTATAACACTGTGTAAGTTTAAGGTGTACAGCATAATGATTTGTCGTATACACCTCATGAAATGATTATCATGATAAGTTTAGTGAACATCTATCATCTAATACAGATACAAAACAACAGAAAAAGAAAACAAATTTTTTTTCCTTGTGATGAGAACTCTTAGGATTTACTTTCTTAACAACTTTCATTATATCATACAGCAGAGTTAGCTATAGTCATCATGTTGTAACATTATATCCCTAGTACTTATTTATCTTATAACTGGAAGTTTGTACCTATTGACTGCCTTCATCCAATCCCCACACACACACCCCTCACCTCTGGTAACTACAAATTGTGATCTCTTTTTCCATGAGTTTGTTTATTTGTTTGTTTGTTTGTTTTGAAGTATAATTGACCTAAAACACTGTGTTTGTTCAGATATTACATTATTATTGACTATATTCCCCACTCTGTACGTTTCATCCCCCTGACTCATTTATTTTGTAACTGGAAGTTTGTGACTCTTAATCTCCCTTACCCATTTCAATTCCATTTTAAACTGTCTCATCTAAAACCAAATTCAGGTCCATCCAGGTTGCTGCAAATGGCATTATTTCATTCTTCTTAATGGCTGAATAATATTCCATTGTATACATGTACCACATCTTCTTTACCCATTCATCTGTCAGTGGACATTTAGGTTGCTTCCATGTCCTGGCTATTGTAAATAGCACTGCAATGAACATTGGGGTGCGTGTATCCTTTCAAACCATGTTTTTCTCTGGATATATGCCCAGGGAACCTCCATACTGTTCTCCATAGTAGCTGTACACCTGAAAGTAGCACAACATTGTTAATCAACTATACTCCAATATAAAATAAAAATTAAAAAAAGTAAAACCAAATTTGGTGATTCAGATGCAATCTGACCAGCTCAGGGTACAGTAGGACTCATCTTCTTGTTTTGATTTTATTTTTGTATTAAAACAAACTTAAGATGGCATCAACTCTTTTGGCTGCCACACCACACAACTGAATCATAGACGTTATTCCCCCAAATGTTAAGGTTATCCCCTATCTTGGACTTATACAATTGATTTTCTAAAATCTGAGTACAGAACTTTGTATTTGTACCAAATAAGATGTATCTTATTTATTTTCCCTGGTTCCAACCTGTCAACATCTTTGAAATACCTTTTCAAAGTATTTACTTTCCCTTCCAGCATCCTCTGATTTCACAAGTGTGAGTTCCAAATCATGGAAAGAAAAAAGACAGAACAAGTAAACACCACCACCACCAAGAGCCCCCTTTCATTTTGGCATTCTATTCATTAATGCACACGTATCAGTAACAGACATTTAAATCTGTCTGACCATGCCCTCATGGAGATCACATTTCTGTCTCTAATCCAACAAGACATAATTAAAGCTTAGCAGATGTCTTGCTGAAAGCCAAATTGTGTTGCTGGTATCCCTAATCTCTCCTAATAAACCAACCAATAAAAAATAAGCAGTTAGTTCACAGTGAACTCCTGTTGCTACCTAGTCATCATTACTTCCTTTTCCAAGTGCTTATCAACCTTGTGTGTAATAATTCACCCTAGAATTTTCCAGGGATTGCATCAACTCATGAATCAGTATTTGCCAGAGTCTACTTGTTTTCCCTTTTGGATACAGGAACCTTTTTTTTTGGACGCCACCTCTCCTGGTTTCTAAACTCTCAGCTATTACTGACCTTATTTCTATGGTCACATTTAAACGTGTCTGTACTCAAGGGCAGGAGCTCTCTTTGGCCCTTTCTGGTTTGAAGAGCGTTCCCTTTAATAGAGGAGATCATTAAATCTGCTTTCTGTTCGTATTAAACCATCTGATGTAAGAGGTGTTCCTAACTTTTCTCTCTTTTTCTTCTAGCCCTAAATACATCCTTTTTTTTTTTTTTTTGTATTTCCAATAGTTCACTTTATATTTAAAAAAATTTTTTTTCACATCTTTATTGGAGTATAATTGCTTTACAATGTTGTGTTAGTTTCTGCTGTATAACAAAGTGAATCAGCTATACGTATACATATATCCCCATATCCCCTCCCTCTTGCGTCTCCCTCCCTCCCATCCTCCCTATCCCACCCCTCTAGGTGGTCACAAAGCACGGAGCTGATCTCCCTGTGCTATGCAGCTGCTTCCCACTAGCTAGCTATTTTACATTTGGTAGTGTATATATGTCAGTGCTACTCTCTCACTTTGTCCCAGCTTACCTTTCCCGCTCCCCGTGTCCTCAAGTCCATTCTCTATGTCTGCGTCTTTATTCCTGTCCTGCCCCTAAATTCATCAGAACCATTTTTTTTCTTTTTTTTTTAGATTCCATATATATGTGTTAGCGTACGGTATTTGTTTTTCTCTTTCTGGCCTACTTCACTCTGTATGATAGACTCTAGGTCCATCCACCTCACTACAAATAACTCAATTTTGTTTCTTTTTATGGCTGAGTAATATTTCATTGTATATATGTGCCACATCTTCTTTATCCATTCATCTGTCGATGGACACTTAGGTTGCTTCCATGTCGTGGCTATTGTAAATAGTGCTGCAGTGAACATTGTGGTACATGTCTCTTTTTGAATTATGGTTTTCTCAGGGTATATGCCCAGCAGTGGGATTGCTGGATCATATGATAGTTCTATTTTTAGTTTTTTAAGGAACCTCCATACTGTTCTCCATAGTGGCTGTATCAATTTACATTCCCACCAAGAGTGCAAGAGGGTTCCCTTTCTCCACACCCTCTCCAGCATGTATTGTTCATAGATTTTTTGATGATGGCCATTCTGACCGGTGTGAAGTGATACCTCATTGTAGTTTTGATTTGCATTTCTCTAATGATTAGTGATGTTGAGTGTCCTTTCATGTGTTTGTTGGCAGTCTGTATATCTTCTTTGGAGAAATGTCTATTTAGATCTTCTGCCCATTTTTGGATTGGGTTGATTGTTTTTTTGATATTGAGCTGCATGAGCTGCTTATATATTTTGGAGATTAAACCTTGTTAGTTGCTTCATTTGCAAATATTTTCTCCCATTCTGAGGGTTGTCTTTTCATTTTGTTTATGGTCTCCTCTGCTGTACAAAAGCTTTTAAGTTTCATTAGGTCCCATTTGTTTATTTTTGTTTTTATTTCCATTTCTCTAGGAGGTGGGTCAAAAAGGATCTTGCTGTGATTTATGTCATAGAATGTTCTGCCTATGTTTTCCTCTAAGAGTTGTATAGTATCTGGCCTTACGTTTAGGTCTTTAATCCATTTTGAGTTTATTTTTGTGTATGGTGTTAGGAAGTGTTCTAATTTCATTCTTTCGCATGTAGCTGTCCAGTTTTCCCAGCACCACTTTATTGAAGAGGCTGTCTTTTCTCCATTGTATATTCTTGCCTCCTTTATCATAGATAAGGTGACTATATGTGCGTGGGTTTACATCTTTAAAATCCTTTTCAGTTGTCTTAGTTTTTCACTTTTGCTTTCTTGAAATGGTACTAAAGTTGTCTGTAGAAGACTTTTGTGTTCATCCCTGGTTATTTGCTCCAACTACCTCTTCAGCCACTTTGGTTTCTTTAGATGCCTTCCTCTTTCCTTCTTCATTTGTTAGAATCTCATCAGATTATCATTTTGGGTAGCCTTTTCTAATATACACTTCTGATTATGTCCAGTGTTCCCTTCATTGTCCATCCCTAATCCCAAAGCCATCTGGTAGCCTTCTCCCAATGACTCATCACTTTACTGTCACCTATCAGCCCTTCCTATTTGATAAGAACTCAGTTCTGTGTAGCAATTTTCCTCACTACTTCTACGTTTTTTGAATTGAGACTGCTAGCAGGACAAGTCAAGAAGTTAATGATACCCTGGTTTTAGTGGACTAAGGTTTGGGCAGGTGTTTAGATACCTGAAATCTCCATGGTACTATTGCATCTTGCTCCTGAGCTAGATTTAGTGTTGGTCTTGGGAGTTCATCATCCACATCCCCAGCCTGAGCAGGAGGGCTGTCTATCTATCGCAGTAATTTCAAGCTGTGTTCTTCCACCTCCCAGAGTTCCAGGAAGGCTCCTCAGGAACAACCCCAGAAAACAAGGTAGGGGCTCTGGGGCCCCACTCCTGCTCCAACCAGAGTCACTCTGTGTTTTTGTATTTTATACATTGAGCTTCTGTGTAAGATTTTTTCCAAGATTTTGTTATGAAAATTTTCAAGCATACAGGTAAGATGAAAGAATGATACAGTGAACTCCCAGAAACCCACCCCTTAGATTCTGTGATTCATAGTAAATTGTTGACATCAGGATACTTACCCCTAATTGTTTCAACTTGCATGTCATTACCTAGGGTTCAATATTTTTTTAGTATTTTTTAAGTAAAATTTATGTATAGTTGAGATGCACCAATTTTAAGGTTCCTTTTGATGAGCCTTGACAAACACATACACCTATATAATCCAAACACCTCTCAAGATATAGAATATTATCATCACCCCAGGAAGTTTCCTCATGCTAACTTCTGGGTCAATCCCCACCCCCACTCCACCCTCAGATGAAAAAAACCATTCCAAGGTTTTTTTTTTACCATAGATTAGTTTTCCCTGTTTCAGAACTTCATGTAAATGGAATGATCAATTAGGAACCATTGTTTCTGGCTTCTTTCACTCAGATAATGTTTCTGAGATTTCTTCATGTTGTGTGTAACAATAATCCTTTCCTTTTTTAGCTGAGTGGAATTCCATTGTGTGGATATAGCAAAGTTTGTTTATCCACACAGCTGTTGGTAGATACAGGCTTTTCCCATGTTTGGTTATAATGAAGCTGCTATGAACATTTTTGGACAAATTTCTGTGGACATATATTTTTTTTCTTTTAAATAAATATATAGGAGTGGAATTTCTGGGTTATTGGGAAAAATGTGTGTTTAGCTTTTTAAGAAACTGCCAGATCTTTTTCCAGAATGATTGTATCATTTTACGTTTTCACCAAAAATGCAAGAGATTTCCAGTTGATAATTCAGTGTTGTCAGACTTGTAAAATTTAGCTGTCCTGAGGAGTAGATAGTGTGATCTTATTGTGTTTGTAACTTACGTTTCCCTGATGACTAATCATGCTAAGCACTTTTTCGTTTGCTTATTGGTCATTTGTGAAGTGTTTGTACAAATCTTTTGTCCACTATTTTACATTGGGTTGTTTCTCTTTTTATTCTTGAGTTCTACTGTGTAAGATTTGATTGAAGAAAAAGTTTCATAATTTAAAAGCATTTGAAAATCACTAAACCATATAAACCACTTTGATAGTATCACTTCTCTCCTTCTTTTTTTCCATCTGATTTTCCTGGCACTCTTTCCCTCCCAAATTCATGGACCCAGGCCGATGAACATTTCTAGCATAGTCACTCCTCCAATGCTCTGTGTGTGTTGGCCACACTTCACCCTCTGTTATGGACTGAATGTTTGCGTCCCTGCCAAAGTTCATATGTTGAAGCCCTAACATCCAATGTGACTGGATATGTAGAGAGGGCATTTACAGAAATAATTAAGGTAAAATGAGGTCGTAAGTGTGGGGCCCTGATCCAATAGGATTAGTGTCCTTATAAGAAGAGACACCAGTGAGCTCACTCCCTCTCCCCATGCACACTCACACTGAGGAAAGGCTAGATAGGAACTTTCTATGTGCTCAATATAAGGGGTCCACAAGCCAGCGGGAGAGCCCACACCAGAAGCCAAATTGGCTGGCACCTTGATCTTAAACTTCCCAGCCTGCAGAACCATGAGAAATAAACATCTGTTGTTTAAGCCACCCAACATGTGGATTTTTTTATGGCAGCCCTACCAGACTAAGACAGCATCCCATTGCAGTGTTCTAGCACTGAATACCATGTCTTCAAGTCTTGGTGATGCCTATGAGACTGTATTATCATCACGTAGCTCTTTGTCCAAAATTCAAGTTCCATTTGTTAGAGTCTAATGTCATGTCTTCTTCTTAACCCTTTTCCTTGTTCTCCTTTCCTACGAGTTACTAGATCTCTCTTCTAGGCATTTTTCAATCCATGACAAACATAAGTCCTTATATATGCAGTTTTACAGTTTAAAATCTCAATGTGGGTATTAGTCCCCTGATAATCACATTGTTTCCAGCCTCCATAAGATAGACTCTCCTTTGTCAGAGCCCACCCATTTGTCCAGTACCTTAAACCACATCCCAGAAAACCTGATGCTGTCCTTTAACTCCATGTGTATAGCTAGCCGATTGCTTTCCATAGCCTCCCTTCCTTTCCAATGCTGTTCCCCTTCACTCTATCAGAGAGGTTAAGATACCACCATGTCGTTTACATTTTTTATTTTATTTATTTTTTTAAACATCTTTATTGGAGTATAATTACTTTACAGTGGTGTGTTAGTTTCTGCTTTATAACAAAGTGAATCAGCTATACATATACATATATCCCCATATCTCCTCCCTCTTGCATCTCCCACCCTCCCTATCCCACCCCTCTAGGTGGTCACCAAGCACCGAGCTGATCTCCCTGTGCTATGCGGCTGCTTCCCACCAGCTATTTATTTTACATTTGGTAGTGTATATATGTCCATGCCACTCTCTCACTTAGTCCCAGCCCACCCTTCCCACTCCCCATGTCCTCAAGTCCGTTCTCTACATCTGTGTCTTTATTCCTATCCTGCCCCTAGGTTCTTCAGAACCATTTTTTCTTTTTTTTTTAGATTCCATATATATGTGTTAGCATACGGTATTTATTTCTCTCTTTCTGACTTACTTCACTCTGTATGACAGACTCTAGGTCCATCCACCTCACTACATATAATTCAGTTTCGTTTCTTTTTATGGCTGAGTAATATTCCATTCTATATATGTGCCACATCTTCTTTATCCATTCATCTGTCGATGGACACTTAGGTTGCTTCCATGTCCTGGCTATTGTAAATAGAGATGCAATGAACATTGTGGTACATGACTCTTTTTGAATTATGGTTTTCTCTGGGTATATGCCCAGTAGTGGGGTTGCTGGGTCGTATGGTAGTTCTATTTTTAGTTTTTTCAGGAACCTCCATACTGTTCTCCATAGTGGCACTATCAATTTACATTCCCAAACATTTTTAAAATCCACCCTCAAGTTGTTAAGTTTCCTTCTCAGAATGTCAAAGGCTCTAGAGAATGGTTCTTCAAAGAAGAACCTTGTACGTAAAATTTTACAGAGAAACTATATGTAAAATGTTGTGAATGTGGGACAAGGGTACATAGCTTTCATCAGATTCTCAGGAATTTCTCACCTAAAAGCAGTTAACAACCAGCACTCTGGAGACATATTCTAGATTCTCTATTCTTTCATGACCCAATGGAAGAGGAAGGTTGTGGTAGTGAGTCCTGATGGGTGTTACAAAAATGCATAGTTTGGCATGATGACCCAGAAAGACAGCTCATCTGACCTGCTGTGCCAGGTCTCCAGGAGACTCCGTCCCTAGGCCCTCAGGGAACCACCAAACACCCTGCTCCTGGGGGAGCAGCTAGCTTCCTGGAACCTTCTAGTAACTGTGAATTCCCATTATTGTGCTGTGGAGCAGTGATCTTGTTTCCTATTCTGAGAATCTTGAATCATCTCTGCTAAAAGAATCTCAGCTTTGTTAAACAGCTTCAGTGACTTAGAACTTTTTCCTCTTTCTCTTTCTCCTGTTTGGCACTTTGTTTTGCCCTGCTACCTAATTCTGATCACTTTAGAATATTTTTTCCTTCGTATCTTTCTTTTTGGTTTCTTCTATCCTATCTCAGTGTAGGAGTATAGAGAGGCATTTCTCAAGCTCTTTCACTTTCTCCTCTTCTCAAGAGACCAGCTTACATTTGTAGTTGATAAAATGGGTCGGTTCCCACTTCCAGGAGGAAGACCAGCAGGACACATGGCTGTAGCCACTCTGACTGTCCTCTTTGTTTCCATGCCTTCTGGATCTCATGTGGTCACACAGTTGTTTCCCTTGGAAATCCTTACTTTGCTCTGCCTATTCTCTAGCAAATAGTGGCTCTGGAGGGCTTCCTAGAAATGCTGCCTGCCTGCTTGCTTCCCTAATCTTTCTAGACTTAGTACTCTGCCGAGGGGTGGGCACTTCCACTCTGCTGTCAGCTAGGGGTCAGCCAAATACACAGAGATCTTGACCAAGAGTTTTCAAAGTCACGCACTCTCCTGCCATGCCTCTGGGCTGGTTTCAGGTTTCCCAGCATGCCCGTCCAAAACCGTCTGGAAGCCTCTTGTCAATGATTGAATAAAGTTTTCATCTGAGACACCAGTGGCCCTCGCGTGACCTCAGAAAGTGCATGCAGCTTCCCACGTTGCCTAAGGTATTCCCTGGGAGTCACTGAGAGGATGGAAAAACTCTGCCTCTCTCAGTGGCTCCTGCTGGAGCTGTTTTTGCCAGGCTGTGGCTCATGTGTCAAAAATGGAAGCTGGTCTCTGGTGCCAGCATGGGCTTCTCACCGCTTGTCAGGACTGCACCGGGGTGAGCAGCTGCTCTCACCTCACCGTCACCCTTCCCCACTGGGGTGCTGTGGCCTGGGTGCCAGTCTGAAGAGCTTTCAGTAGTGACTGATAAATTGGGTTCCGTTTATTTGGTTACGTTTGTTTAAAAAGGAGCTTACTTTGTTTTTTCGTGTTTGTTTTTTGTTTTTTAAGGTGCCACGTCAACTTGTTTATTAATTGGATTTTTCAGTTCATGTCCTTTATTTTGAGGGGGGTTGATGTTGTTTGTTTTTTCCTTTTCCTTTGAGCTTACTTTGTTTTAACATCAATTACTTGAGCGTATCTAGTGTTAGGAATTGTTTCCAGTGTCTGTGGCAGAAACTGTTGAGTTCATTTTAAATCTTACTTGCTGCCCCAGGATCGTAAGAAGGCCCTTGCTCTTCTGTCACAGCCTGGGCTGTGATACCAAACCTACTGTGGGGGATGACTAGGGAGACACTTCTGATCTCAAATTTCTGCCAGACTCGCCATCAGGAGTTTGCACTAGAGACCTATGGAGAATGCACATTTGATACTTGAGAGGAGCAGAAGCAAGCTTTTTATACTTTCTTAGACTCCTTCCAGAAATAGGTTCTGTAGCTTACATTGTATTCATTCCCTCACAGACTAGCTGTTGAGGACCTACGAGGCAGGAAATGCTTTAGGGAAGAAAGAGAGCTAATCCCTGCCCTCGTGGAGCTTACACTCCAGAAAAATATAGGGAAATTACTACTCACATGAATCGTTTCCTGTGTATCCAGTGGAAACCACTCTAGAGAGTAATAGGGATGAAAGAGTCCAGAAACAGGAACAATGAGACTCCCAGTGGGGTCATCGCCACTTTCCGGCTTTGCAGGGCCAGCATGCGAGATTCAAGAAGTACGTGGGGCACAGTGCCCACGTCACCAACGTGAGATGGCTGCACAACGACTCTGTGCTGCTCACGGTGGGCGGTGCCGACACGGCCCTGATGATCTGGACGAGGGAGTTTGTGGGGACCCAGGAGAGCAAGCTGGTGGACAGTGAGGAGTCGGACACTGACGCAGAGGAGGACGGAGGTGAGCCCAGCGCCTTGTGCCGACCGCGCCTTCCTCCACACCCCCTCCTGCACCACCGCAAGCCAACTCTGCTCCCTTCCCGTGTCTTTCTGTTTGAGGCTATGACAGTGACGTTGCTAGAGAAAAGGCCATCGATTACACCACCAAGATCTATGCTGTGAGCATCAGGGAAATGGAAGGCACCAAACCACACCAGCAGATGAAAGAAGTTTCAGTGGAAGAAAGGTATGGTGTTGCCAGGTTTGCTTGCATTTATTACACTTGACAAGAAACTCGTTGAAACCAGAGTGCATTTTCTTTGCCCTCAAAGTTGCTACTTAAGCTAGTCTTTATTTATGTATATGCAGAGTCTTAACCTACACACAGGCTTAAGCTGAGGGAAACTGCCCACAGCCTTTAATGTGAGGAAAGGGTGGGTTACACTTTGCAGAAGTTGTTTATGGAAAATGACTTGCTTAGACATGAGATTTGGTTAGGCCAGGCTTCCCTTTGCCTAGAGAGGATGTCAGGGCAGCCCAAACCTGTCCTGAATGTGACGGCTGATGGGGGAGCATGCTGACTCGGGAGGTGGGGGCAAGGCAGGCTTCTAAGGTCTAGGAGGAATATCTGTGGATTGTGAAAAATAATCTTCCATTCTGCCCAGAGTCTGAGCACTACACTGTATCACTTGGTGTGCCTTCTCTTACTGTGTCTTCACCTGCCCAGATTTGTTCAGGCGTGTTTGACCATTCCAGGCCTAACCAATTTGATTTTGTTGCTGTGGATCCTCTGTGTAGAAAGAGGGTTTCTGGTATTATTTTGGTGTGCTTTCTGATGTGCTACTGTAAGTATTGATAAAACACTTTAGCATTTCTAAAAAACAAACAAAAACCCATAATTACTACAATTACTTGATTTACCATATTCATACTAAGGAGGATAAATATTGAATAAAAACTCTAACATCTAAAGAGAATTTCATGGATCTCAAAGATGTTTAAGAATTCTCTGTGGGCTCTTTCCACTGACGTGGGTTCAGTGTTCACATGTACCCTGGTCCCATGATGTATAATTAATGCGGTTCAAGTTGTTTTTTGCATTCAGCATGGCTTTCTGCCTAATAAGTATTTACTAAATCTAATCTATCACCTTTTACTATTAGGTGGAAATTTAAATACAAAGAAATAAAATGTCATTTCCCCTCCTGCTTCAGTTTAGTGCCAGATGTTAAAATAAGCCTGATAAATGGTGGGTGTGCTACAGGCAAGAAGATTGAATTGATGCAAAAAAAAACACCCCTAATTCTTCCTTAGCATCTTTGTTAAATGTTACTATGAGGGTTCAGAGTTCTCTTTTAATGGAAAAAATAAAAAGAGAGATTTTTCTGCAATAGTCTGTAAATTATAGTTTATTTGCTTGCGACATGGTTTTTTAGTGGCCACAAAGAGGAAATATTTTTAAAGGAACTAATTCTAAGAATAAAGAAAGAAAATTTTTAAAAAATCATATGCACATAAGTACATGAATAAGCTTCCCACTTAAATAATCCACTCTAAAATAAACATTTGGCCTAAATTACACATTCTTTTGAAAAAAAAATACCCAACCTTTCCAATTTCACATAACATTATGAAATGAGTTGACTTGGCTATTATTCCAAGGTTGCTTCTGGCTGATTGCTGCAACTCAGTGATTCATCATGCTGAGATTTAGACTGGCCACTAAGATATAGAAATCTAATCACATTCCTAAATCCAAACACTACAGCTAGTTTCTAACCTAAAGTAAGGTTCACCTGAACCTCTCTTGGTCTTGGTGTCTCTTTGGGCAGGTCTGTAAAAATCTCATACCTGCCCAATTTAGGAAGAGCTAAGAAAGGTGAAGATAGAGAGGACCCTAAGAATTTTCAGTCTTAAAATTCAGAATTTTGAAGCTCCCTCATTTTCTTCACCACACAAGATCGTCATAGATTAGCATACACAGGATTGACTTTTTTTTAATATGAAAGAAAAAAATGCTTCATAGTGTTATGAGATACAGGGGTAGGCATTTCACCACTTTACTGGCATTTAAAAAAATAATTCACACCAGGGTGTAGTGAGTAAAACATGCAGTGAAGAATACAGTTTTAAGATATAAATACAGGGTCCAAAGGAATAGTCAAGCCTTTTCTATACATAGCAGTGTCTTCGATAACTTTAAGAAGCCTTGACAGCATCAGTTCCCAGAGGGTGCTGTAACCATAGAGCAGGATGCCAGCTGCACAGCATGCTGGGAGCTAAGCAGGACCACACCAGGAATGGGCGAGGGGAGAAGGGGCAGTACGTGGTGTCTGAATTAGCAGCCTCCAGGGGCATGAGTGAGTTCCTAATCAGAACTGAGAACAAGCAGTCTCCTCCAATCCTTGTCAGTAATTTTAGGGAAGCTTGAACCTCAGAGACAGGACTGTAGGCAGCTTCCAAGCTGCAAAAGAAAGGGGTGCCAGGCAAGGCAGGCATTCAGAGAATTTGTGAGAAAGCAGGATGAGAGAGGGAATGTGGGGCAGGACCAAGCCCTTGGGGTAGGGGGGACTCCAAACAATAAGTCAGGCAGACAGCTTACCTGAGTCCTCCACCTGGAGTGCAAAATGGGCTTCACAGACTCCAGCATGAGAGAGAGGCAAATGCTCAGCATCTCAGACGTCAGGTGCAGGGGGCCAGGCAGCACCCACGTTCTCCCTGGGAATATTCAGGACTGTCAACCTTGACACTGCTCCCTTTGACTACTTCAAGCCCTACTGACCAGGGACTGTCCTTGAGCTTCCCTTCATTGTTCCCTTCTGTGTCTGCATTCAGATACCTGGGTGCCTGTTCTATGTACCTGTGCCGAGGCATGCACCAATAAGACTAACGGGAGACAAATACTTGAGGACCACAAGAGATACGAGCTTGGAACACCCACTCAGTGCAGGGACTTATTTTGCCTCCTACCAATGTTTCAGGCAGTCCTACTTCTGGTTTAAATCCCTTTCCGCCTTAGAACCTGTGAGATGAGTGTGGCGTCTGTCAAATTGAGAACAGTGCCTTGAAGGCAGCTGCACATTATGTATCAGTCAGTTTTTAAGCAACTGAATTCCTACTTCCTAAAACTTATGATAGTCATAGATTGTTTCTAATTAGACTCATTTGATTTTTAAGTAGCTGGAAGGCTTTTGATTATGCTTTTTTGTATAATTCTAACACATAGTGAGTTCTTATTCTTCAGAAGCCATACGATCTTCAGTTTCAGTCTTTCAGGAGGTGGGAAAGCTGAGAGAAATGTGTAATTGCTCTCAGAAGAATACTAGGCTACGCCTACCAATATGTAATCCCTTCCAGGTGCTTACCGAGCATCCTGGTGACCCACTTCAGCTTTGCTTTAGCACGCCGGACTGCCCTGCTTCCTTGACCCAGCCACACGTGTCCAGCTAGCCCCTAGCCTTGCGTGAGCTGTTGGGTCATCCTGGCGCTCAGCAGCCATCTGTGGCATGTGGCTGGGGAAGGTCAGGAAGTCTTTTCCAACGTCAGGAATCCATGCTTCCAGAACCTCGTCTAGTGCTCAGAATGCACGCTCATCTTTGGTTTTCCTGTCCCAAGCAGGGAAGCTGGTCTCTGTTGAGTGCACATTAGTTTGTTCCCCATAACTACTAGAGATCGCTTTAATTATTGTAGACCTGAAATAGAAAACAGTACTCTCAAAAAGTCATAAGGTTATATGGATATTTTAAATGTAACTTTTTTTTTGCTTTGTTTGAATAGGAGCTTTTTTCCTGTCTTTGCACCATGTTATGTATTATATTTCTAAAGACTACATTGGATACTCTTGTCTAAAACTTCAGAAATCTTTCTTTTCTGGTTTTGATTCTTGGCTCAGGCTCCCTAGAGTTGGCTTCAAAGAATATATAAATATAAGACACCTAATATCTTAGATAGAATTTCATAAAAGTGGTAGACAGTGAAAGGAATAACCTAAGTCTTTCACACTTGGCCTAAACTCTCTGTGTCAGTTGTGACCCCAGCAAGAAGGAAAGATACTCTGAAAAGGAAGTAATTTGGGGAGAGCTTAAGGAAGGGACTGTTAGCAAAGGTGTGGGCAGGATTAAAAGAAACAATAGGGGGGCTTCCCTGGTGGCACAGTTGTTAAGAATCTGCCTGCCAATGCAGGGGACACGGGTTCGAGCCCTGGTCCGGAAAGATCCCACATACCGCGGAGCAACTAAGCCCATGCGCCACAACTACTGAGCCTGCGCTCTAGAGCCCATGAGCCACAACTACTGAGCCCACGTGCCACAGCTACTGAAGCCTGCACGCCTAGAACCTATGCTCTGCAACAAGAGAAGCCACTGCAATGAGAAGCCCTCGCACTGCAACAAAGAGTAGCCCCCGCTCACCACATCTAGAGAAAGCCCACATGCAGCAACAAAGACCCAACACAGCCAAAAAATAAAATAATAAAATAAATTTTTAAAAAAAGAAAAGAAAAGAAACAATAGGGATGGGGTAGCACCTTGGGGATAGTAAGTCATTACCATCCCAGGGACAGAAGGGGCAAGGGCAGGAAGCTCTTGCCAGACATGGAGAAGGTAGCTGTGGGAGCAGGCCACCTTACAGGAGCTGAGACCTAAGGGGGAGGGTTGAAGGTAACTAGCGTGAGTCCCAGCAAGTAGGTACTGAAGGAATAGATGCCTCAATTGCATTCTCCTCTCACTCACTAATCTTCTACTGGTGCCTCTCTTTAGCTGAATCCAGTCAGAACCTGAAGGGCAAGACAGTCCATTGATACAGTCCACAACAGCCCAGCCATGGAGGGCACAGAACAGGAGAGAAGGGTGGAGGGTAGATTTTGGAGGGGCGCATGGAAAATATCGGCTCATTCTCCTTTAATTTTTTTCCTAATGGAAACTGGTCTTATTATCACAGGAGAGAACTTCAGGCCATTTTAATATTGAACAGTAATTACTATCCTTTATAAATGCCTTTGAATGTGTAAAGGTGTTTATTACCTAATATTATAACTGTATATATACAATCAAAGATGGCAGTAAATACAGCCAAATCAATATCAAGAATTATTAGAGACACTTAAAACTTTACCTAATTTAAGTGGGACAGTTTTGATGAGCCATAGTTTTTACACCACTGTCTAGGAGTGCCTCAAGAATCGACTCATAAAAGATGAGAATTACAGCTTTTTATAAAATCAATATTTTATAGTCACATTATATTTTTATATTCCACAGTATCATTTTTGCATTATTTTATTTTATTTATTTATTTATTTTAATAGATCTTTATTGGAGTATAATTGCTTCACAATACTGTTTTAGTTTCTGTTGCACAACAAAGCAAATCAGCAATATGCATACACATGTCCCCATATGCCCTCCCTCTTCAGCCTCCCTCCCATCCTCCCTATCCCACCCCTCTAGGTCATCGCGCAAAGCACCGAGCCAATCTCCTTGTGCTATGCTGCTGCTTCCCACCAGCCAACTATTTTACACTCGGTAGTGTATATATGTTGTTGCTACTCTCACTTTGCCCCAGCTTCCCCCTCCCACCCCAAGTCCTCAAGTCCATTCTCTATGTCTACCTCTTTATTCCTGCCCTGAAACTAGATTCATCAGTACCATTTTTTTTTCTTTTAGATTCCGTATATATGCGTTAGCGTGTGGTATTTGTTTTTCTCTTTCTGACTTACTTCACTCTGTATGACAGACTCTAGGTCCAGCCACCTCACTACAAATAACTCAATTTCATTTCTTTTTTATGGCTGAGTAATATTCCATTGTATATATGTGCCACATCTTCTTTATCCATTCATCTGTCAGCGGACATTTAGGTTGGTTCCATGTCCTGGCTATTGTAAATAGTGCTGCAATGAACATTGTGGTACATGTCTCTTTTTGAATTATGGTTTTCTCAGGGTATATGCCCAGTAGTGGGATTGCTGGGTCATATGGTAGTTCTATTTTTAGTTTTTTAAGGAATCCACATACTGTTTTCCATAGTGGTTGTATCAATTTACATTCCCACCAACAGTGCAGAAGGTTTCCCTTTTCTCCACACCCTTTCCAGCATTTATTGTTTCTAGCTTTTTTGATAATGGCCATTCTGAGTGGTGTGAGGTGATACCTCATTGTAGTTTTGATTTGCATTTCTCTAATAATTAGTGATGTTGAGCATCTTTTCATGTGCCTCTTGGCCATCTGTATGTCTTCCTTGGTGAAATGTCTATTTAGGTCTTCCACCCATTTTTTAACTGGGTTTTTTGTTTTTTGATGTTGAGCTGCATGAGCTGTTTGTGTATTTTGGAGATTAATCCTTTGTCTGTTGTTTCATTTGCAAATATTTTCTCCCATTCTGAGGGTTGTCTTTTCATCTTGTTTATGGTTTCCTTTGCTGTGCAAAAGCTTTTAAGTTTCATTAGGTCCCATTTGTTTATTTTTGTTTTTATTTCCGTTACTCTAGGAGGTTCCACAGTATCTTTAAAAATAGTGTTTAAACATCTTTGGCCCATCTCCAGAGATTTTTATTTTCACATTAAGACAAAAAAGCAGAAGTTAGAAACTTAAAACTATGGAAATGTTTGGTACCAATATCCATTTTCTTGTGTGGATCAAAATACCATGCAACCCCAGTTTTGCCTCCTGTGGTAACTGGGTGATGACCACAGAAATGAATCACAAAAGCATTTTCTTAATTTCTAGATAGGATCTAATAATATCTCCAAATGTGGGATATGGTCTTTTATTAAAATACAAATATGCGGCTTCCCTGGTGGCACAGTGGTTAGGAATCCACCTGCTAATGCAGGGGACACAGGTTCGAGCCCTGGTCCGGGAAGATCCCACATGCCACGGAGCAACTAAGCCTATGTGCCACAACTACTGAGCCTGTGCTCTAGAGCCTGCGTGTCACAACTACTGAAGCCTGCGTGCCTAGAGCCCGTGCTCCGCAACAAGAGAAGCCATTGCAATGAGAAGCCCGCGCACCGCAATGAAGAGTAGCCCCCACTCACCACAACTAGAGAAAGCCCATGCAGCAACGAAGACCCAACACAGCCAAAAATAAAATAAATAAAAATTAAAAAATAATTTTAAAAAAACATTAATTAAAAAAAATCCAAATATGCTGACCAGCCATTAGTCTTCCTAGTTGCACCTGGTGGGGCCATGTCCCCACCTCCTCCTCACCTAACTGCTTAGATTAACCATCTGCATGGGGAACAGTAATAATGGAGATTTTTATTTAATTTATTCAGTTGGAACCTGTATTCAGACAAAACTCCAACTTTATGATAAAAGATACAAAATAAATACAAATTAAACTATTTTTATGGAAATTGGCATTAAAGTATTCACTAATTTTTATTTTTCTAAGTGGATGTACTAGTTAGCTGAGGGATTGTTTTCTCAATGCACCTCAGTCAGCAGTCTGTATTTTTCCAGGGTCCTTTATTAACAAGTGCTGAGGCTTGCAGCTTCTGGCTATCTGTCCAGGGATGAATAAAAGAATGTGGGACTTAACCCCTTCTATTTCTACACCATCTTTATAACATCGTCTTGCGTGTTATAGCATTTTCCACCTTTTACGAAAAGAATGAGAGGTTCAAACCCTCCACCCCTGTTTTCTCACCTTAGAAGCTGCATAACTTACAGTCACAAATCACAAATCAAAATGCCAAGCTAAAGCATATTTTTTTCTTCCCTCAGAAAGGCTTTGGGCTTCCTGCTAGCCTCTACTGTTTATCTCAGACTGGCAAGGTCATCTCTCCCTTTAAAAAAAAAAATCTGAATTAGAAAAGTTAGCTTTTAACACTTAAATTGTATTGTCTTAGCACTGGTTTGATGTAGTTTACTTATAAATTATGGGTAACTCTAGTAATTGTGTGTATGTGTGTATACCACAACTTTTTTGTCCATTTCATTCATTGATGGGCACTTAGGTTGTTTCTATGTCTTGGCTCTTGTAAGTAATGCTACTGTGCATATAGGGGTACAGATACATTTTCGAGTTAGTGTTTTTCATTTCCTTTGTATACAATCCAGAAGTGTAATTGCTGGATCATATGGTAGTTCTATTTTTAATTTTTTGAGGCTCCTCCGTACTTTTTTCCATAGTGGTTGCACCAATTTACATTCCCACCAACAGTGCACAAGGGATCCCTTTTCTTCACATCCATGCCAGCATTTGTTATCTCTTGTCTTTTTGATGATGGCCATTCTAACAGGCATGAAGTGATATCTCATTATGGTTTTAATTTGTATTTCCCTAATGACTAGTGATGTTGAGCATATTTTCATGTACCTGTTGGCCTTTCATGTATTTTCTTTGGAGAAATGTCTATTCAGGTCCTTTGCCCATTTTTTAATGGGGTTATTTGGTTTTTTGTTATTGAGTTGTATGAGTTTTTAAATATATTTTGGATATTAACCCTTTGTCAATATATGGTTTGCAAATTTTTTCCCATTCCATAGATTGTCTCTTCACTTTGTTGATGATTTCCTTTACTGTGCAGAAGCTTTTTAGTTTAGTTTAGTCTTATTTTTTATTTTGTTTCTTGCCCTTTAGGTGTTGTATCCAAAAAATCATTACCAAGACTCATATCAAAGAGCTTTGTTCCTATATTTTCTTCTAAGAGTTTCATGGTTTCAGGTCTTACATTTAAATGTCTTTAATCCATTTGGAGTTAATTTTTGTGAGTGGTGTAAGCTATGGGTCTGGTTTCATTCTTTTACATGTGACTATCCAATTATCCCAGAACCATTTATTGAAGACACTGTCTTTTCTCCATTGAGTATTCTTGGCTCCCTTGTCAAATGTTAGTTTACTCTATATGCTTGGGTTTATATCTGGTCTCTTGATTCTGTTCCATCGGTCTATTTGTCTGCTTTTATGTTGATACCATACTGTTTTGATGACTATAGCTTTATAGTATAGCTTGAAGTCAGGAAGTGTGATGCCTCCTGCTTTGTTCTTCTTTCTCAGGATTTCTTTGAGTATTCAGGGTCTTTTGTGGTTCTGGATAAATTTTAGGAGTGTTCTACTTCTGTAAAAAATGCCATTGGAATCTTTTTCTTTTAATATAAATTTTTATTTATTTATTTATTTATTTATTTATTTATTTATTTATTTATTTATTGTTGGCTGTGTTGGGGCTTCATTGCTGCGTGCAGGCTTTCTCTAGTTGCAGCGAACAGGGGCTTCTCTTCGTTGCGGTGCATGGACTTCTCATTGCGGTGGCTTCTCTTGTTGTGGAGCACAGGCTCTAGGCATGCAGGCTTCAGTAGCTGTGGCACATGTGCTCAATAGTTGTGGCTCATGGACTCTAGAGTGCAGGCTCAGTAGTCGTGGCACAGGGGCTTAGTTACTCTGCAGCATGTGGGATCTTCCTGGACCAGGGCTCAAACCCATGTCCCCTGCATTCGCAGGCAGATTCTTAACCAGTGCGCCACATGGGAAGTCCCACCATTGG
Organism: Balaenoptera borealis; assembly: GCF_965194805.1. NCBI lineage: Eukaryota > Metazoa > Chordata > Mammalia > Artiodactyla > Balaenopteridae > Balaenoptera > Balaenoptera borealis. The sequence continues at coordinate 45,597,208 of NC_138871.1, read as the reverse complement.
AACCTTGATAGGGGTTGCATTTAATCTATAGATGACTTTTGTAGTATTGACAATTTAACAATACTCTTCTAATGCATGAACATGAGATACCTTTCCATTTATTTGCCTCTTCCTCAATTTCTTTTATCAGTGTCTTGTAGTTTTCAGAGTAGAGATCTTTCACCTCCATAATTAAATTTATTCCTGAGTATTTTGTTTTTGATGCTCTTGTAAATGTGGTTGATCTCTTTATTCCTTTTTCTGAAAGTTTGTTGTTAGTATATAGAAACACTACTGATTTTTCTGTGTTAATTTGTATCATGTAACTTTACTGAAATCATTGATTAGATTTAACAGGTTTATGGTTGTCTTTAGGATTTTCTGTATGTGAAATCATGTCATCTGAATATAGAGACAATTTTATTTCTTCCTTTCCAATTCTGATACTTTTATTTCTTTTTCTTACCTGATTACTCTAGCTAGGCCTTCCAGTACTATGTTGAATAGTGTGGCACCCTTGTCTTGTTCCTGATATGAGAGGAAAAGCTTTTAACCTTTCACCATTAAGTATGATATTAGCTATGGGCCTGTCTTATGTGGCCTTTATTTTGTTGAGATATGTTCCTTCTATTCCTAATTTGTTAATAGTTTTTATCATGAATGGATGTTGAATTTTGTAAAATGCTTTTTCCACGTCTATTGAGATTATCATATATTTCTTTTCTTTCATTCTGTTAATATGATGTATCACACTGATTGATTTGCATATGTTGAACCATCCTTGCATCCCCAGGATAAATCCCCCTTGATCATGGTGAATGATTCTTTTAATGTGCTGCTGAATTCGGTTTGCTAGTATGTGATTGAGAATTTTTACATCTGTATTCATCAGAGATATTGGCCTATACTTTTCTTTTCTAGTAGTGTTCTTTTCTGTTTTTGGTATCAGGATAATGCTGGTCTCATAAAATGAGTTTGGGAGTGTTCCCTCCTCTTCATTTTTTTGGAAAAGTTTGAGAAGGATTGGTGTTAATTCTTCTTTACATGTTTGGTAGAATTTACCAGTGAAGCCATCTAATTCTGGGCTTTTCTTCAGTGGGATAGTACACATATTTTAAAGTAGAAATCCTCACATTTAAAATTTTTAATTTGAAATCAGTCTCCATCTTGGCCATTTTTTAAAGTAAAAGTTAGTTAATGACAGTTTTATATCAACTTTATTATTACTACCATTACCTCCCCAACATTTGAAACCTTTCACATCTTTCCATTTCCCTTGTTTTTTTGTTCTCGCATCTCTGACTTTTACAAAAAGAGTTGGCTCAGTGAGAGTCAAAGCAAAATTTAGCTGCCCTTGGATTTTCTCTTACCCCTTAAAACCTTAGTAGATATCCAGTGTTTACCTGGAAAGTGGCTGACTGCATTCTGGCAAGGGCTTCAGGCAATCAGAAGTGGGATTGGTGGACTTCCTTGGTGGTCTGGTGGTTAAGACTCTGAGCTTCCACTGCACGGGTTGTGGTTTGATCCCTAAACCAGGGATCAGGGAAGTTCTGCATGTCATGGGTGGCAGCCAAAAATAAAAATAAAAAAAAACAAGAAGTGGGATGTGGGATTGGTGTCAGAAGTGGGATTAATGCCACTTCTTTTTTAATCCTAGTCCTGTTGGATGGAGGTCTGAGGATTGCCTTAAGAGTTGAACAATCACAGGCCTTTGTTGTTTACCAGATTAGGAGATTCTTCTTAACCCCTCTCCTCAAACTAGGATGTCATCTCTGTGAAAGCAAAACTTCTGATATACTACTTTATCTCCAAATTTGATAACAGTGCCAGCACTCCGTAAATATTTGTTGAATGAATGAATAAACTCCTTAACAACAAGATTTAGGTTGATTTCCAGTTGATTTCCAACTGACACCCATGGATTAGATATCAAAGTCTAAGATCTTGTCAGCATCTTGTCTTTATATTCATAATGCAGTTTGGAAATTTCTGTCTCTAAATAATGGACACTCCTGGCCCCTTCCAGCTCTCAGGTTAAAGGATTCTGCCTTTAGGCAATTTCAAACAGCAGCCTTAAGTGGAGAGACCCTTACTCCTAAGCTACATCTCTGTGGCATTGAGGGTCATTGTCTCCTTTGGCAGGGAGAATATGACAGTGAGTGTTTAGGAGGGATCTAGGGGATCAGGCAACTTCCCTGCTCAGTCATATATGCTACAAGTTTCCTTTCATGTGGTTGAATGAGCAGTGCCTCCAACAGTTCCCATGGACAGGGACTCATCCCCAGGCACCAGGGGCCCCTTGCAATATTCACCCATTTGGCTGTCAGCATCTCATTATCTTTCAGTAACCCCTACTTGTGGATTTGCAGGCAAATCAGGATCCTGAAGGGTGATCTTTGTCCTCCCCCTCCCTCTAGTGCCTCACTCTGGGGAGTGTGGTTTGAGCACCCCCAGGCATGTATTGAAGGTGGGGGGGGGGTTGTGTCCTGAGTGGAATCCTTCTCCCAATCCTCCATGGTGAGGGGACGGGAAAAGAGTGTTTTCCACTCCACAGACTGCCTTCCCCCACAAGGCAACCTCACCCTTCATCCATTTCAGCTAGCCAGTATGAGGAAACACTGAGGTGGCAGTGCCAGAACTATTCTTAGCAGGGGATTATAAAGAAGGAATCTGTGAATACTCTTACATTAATCTTTCAGTCCCTCTGGTACATATTTACTCTCAATCTAGGCCATATGTTCCTTAGGAAATCAAGAAGCTTTTACAAACAAAGATTAGAAGCAGATTCTGAGCCTTCTATAAATGGTGGCCCCCTCTTCTCTGAATTGACAGGTCCTAGCACCAAATGACCTCAAAACAGAGTGGTCTAGCACTAGGGTTTTCCAAACTTTTTCTTAAACCATGCTTATGGCTGAATGGGGAAGGCTCTAAAGCTTATCTACTTCTATTATCTCATATCCTTTCCAAATCAATTTGTACAGATTTGTGAACTTAAACAAAAAGAAAATCCTATGCAGAAAACTGTACAACATGTTTAGGGGGATTGTTTTGCTTTAGTTTTATGTTTTTCGTTTCAGCCCCAAATTAGTAGCTGCCTTTAATCCTTAGTTCCTTAATATATGGGTCCATGGTATCAAGCTAGTTAAAGTTCCACTGAATTATAAACTTTGTCTATGCGACTCTCAGTTTATCAAGGGTCAGTCCTGTGTCTATCATGGTCACCACCATGTGCCTCACACAGTGCCTTGTACATAGTGAACAAATATTTCTTCAGTGAGTAGATGCATGGACGCATTTACTTAGCCTGCTTTTCTGCATATTTAAGTAAATTAATCTGTCCTCAAAATGGTCTACAAATCTGTTTTTTGTCAGCAAACCACTTTTACCTTCGTTTTGTTAGCACCGATGGGTGGTCTTACTTTTGTGGTGAAAGGTGTGACCCATGTAGAATTGAATGATGCCCCATCTTGCCATGGAACTGCTCTTGGTTAAATGATTTTTTATCTTCATACCCTCCGTCCATTAGGAATTAAATGTTTATTTGGTTTAAATCTATTTAAATAACCCGAGGCAAAAAGAACTGAAAAGTTCTTTTTATAGACAAAGCTTCTTAGTCAGCAGATTTACAATGAAACAAAGAACATGCTCCCAAGTGGCAAAGTGTAAAAATATGGGAAAGGTTTAGATAGAGTTCCCTGAATTGAAACAAACCACCATCTATAGGTAATCCCAGTTTCTCTTTTTACCTTTCGTGCTATGTGTGAGGACAGAAGTCTGCTGAGAGAACCTGCCCCCAATTTTTGAAAAATGCCTTATTTTAATCAGTAAATCCACATTTCAAGTTTGCCTGAGGCTTGATGAGCATGATGAAGCGGGACAATGCTCCCATCCATGGTGACATCAACGAATAAACAGCCCAGCTCTCCTGGCACTTTCCTCAGCTTCCGTGGCCTGACAGAAGCCCTTTGTCATCATTGATCAGTAGACGCTTTGTGAGCTTGTAGTGTAAGAGTTTCTAAGAACTGACAGTCATGCTAGCAGGTGCTGCTGAATTTACCGTACTGAGATCTGTTAAAACCACTCCATCCCACGGTGGAGGGACCGTAAAGAGCCTAAGATTTGGTACAGAGCCCTGCAGTTGCATATATGTTGCATGTGAGCTAAGCTCAAATCTCATTCTGGGAGGGTGATTGCGCATGTGGAGGGCAAACAGGGCAATGCTCTGCTACTCCAGAACATTTCTCTCCAGGCTATATTATTCTTCTTCACTGAATCCCTTAATTCTGTGAGAGTTCTACACTCAGAGCTGCCCTGAGCAGGTGGAAGGTGGCAAGTTTCTTGTTCTCTAACGAGGTGGAAGGAACTGAAGTTACAATATCTATTAAACCCCGATATGCTGAAATTAATCATTTCAAAGGCCTGTTGTTTGCCATGTAACTCTTCTGAAAGCTGAATGGTTAGTGATTTTTTAAGGGAATTTAATGCTACCTTCATAAATGATTTTCCCTTTTCACACCCCTTGATTTTCTGTGTTGTTTGAAGCAAAGTAATGACTTCTATGTAACTGATAATTTTAGGAACTTAGCCTGCCATTCATTAGAAAATAATTTGCTCATTTTTTATTACAAAGAATGTTCCAGGGCATAAAAATGCAGAGGTGCTATGAAGTGCTAAAAAATGACTTTTTAATAGATTAACACACCTAGGAAATCATACTCCTACAGTGGAATCAGTTGACTCAAACCCACTCGCTCATGGAGCTAAAGAACATATCACAAATGGGTAAGCGCTTTTCTACCAAGAGGGAGTTTCTCTCTCTCTCTCAGAAGACACTGGCAGAGTTGGGTCCTATTATTTTAATCAAGCCTCTGAACATCTCTCAGACCTCCGTTTGGAGGAATGGGTGATACTAGGGTCATTTACCCTCCTGCTTTTTACCACTGTGTGGTCCTGATGTGATAACTGAGAAGGTATTTGCAGAAGCAGTTGTTAGGGTGCACGATTTGTGCCCCTTGAAACGATGTCACTGGGTGTAAGGTGTGGAGGATCCGGCTTTCTTGCCAGTGTGTGTGACGCATATCGGCATGCTCTCTAACCAGCCCCACCCACTCCTTTGAAGTTCACATCATGCTCTGCCATCTTCTCCCCCTCCCAGTTCCTGTCGTTTATCAACTTCCTGTCTCTGTTTGGCTAGTGGTCAACTGGCCGACCCCAGTCCTGCTGTGCTGTGGCTTACGTCATCACCCGTAGCTCCTCTCTCCATGACTTACCCTTCTCTCCTCTAGATTTCTCGTTCCCAGAACACCTAATCTTCATCCTCCTCAAGACAGCCAGTGTCTAGACACCTCCATTTTTTTAATCAGCTCCCTCCTGGCCTCACTTTTTGCCTCCTTAAATGCCACTCTTCCAGTCCTCTCCACTCTCCATTCCTATATTTCTCCTACAACCCCATGCCTCCACTCTTTTGACTAGAAAATCACATTGGTACCGATTACCCTTACCAGAGTCCTTTCTATTCTCCACCCCACAAAAACTATTCACCTCCTTCCTTCTCCTCCCAGAGGAAGTGAGTCCCTCCTCCTCTTCAAGGCTGGTCCCTCCTTCAAGCTGGTGCTTGGACCCCAGCCTCCCATCCATCCGAGCTCCCTCATCATCTCTCCTCTTTCCTATGTCTCCTCTGCCACTTGCCCAAAACTGGATCCATGTCCTCAGCCAAGAAACACATTCCAGTCTTTCCCATCCCCACCTAACTCTCTTCAGGAGAAAAACAAGACCTTTGGCTGAGCTTTTACACTTATACACATATTCCCACCCTCACGTTCCCTCCCTTTTCTCCTTCTCACCAAGACCTTACCATGTCTCTCCATCACTCTCCAGCCATTCCATCTGTCATGGTGACTCTCTAATTCCCAAATCCAATCCATTCTCCTCTTTGTCTTGTTTAAAGGACAAACTTGTTTCTTCTAGAGTAGCATTGTTCAATAGAAATGTAATGCAAGCCATGTATATGATTTTTCTAGTAGCCAGATTGCAAAAATTAAAAGAGATGGTGAAACTAATTTTAATAATGTATTTTATTTAACCCAAAATATAAAAATGTCTTTTTGATGTGTAATCGATATAAAAATAATTCATATTTTATATTCTTTTTAAATTATTTTTACTAGGTCTTCGAAACCTGGTGTGTATTTTGCAGTTATAACACATCTTAACGTGGACAAGCCACAGTTCAAGTGCTCAAGAGCCGCATGTGGCCAGTGCTACCATATTGGACAGTGCGGTTTTAGATATTCTTCTGTCACTTACCTTTTGGAAACAATCTCTTCTGGCCCTCCTCCAACCTCTCCAACCATTCCTTCTCAGGGCCCCATCTCTGCTTCCTCTTCCAGCCCCTCACATGCTGTTGGTCCTTAGGATTTCACCTTTGGCCATTCTCTTTTTTCACCTTACACTCTCTCCCTGATTCATATATTCCACCTATTGGCTGATGATTCCCAAAGTCATATGTCTGAGTCCCACCTCTCAGTTTAACCTCCAGCTAGTATAGCCAACCCACAGATGTCCAAAGTTTGACATGCCAAAATGGAACTCATCATCTTCCCTCAAAAATCTTCTCCTGTCTCAGTCAGTGGTGCCACCATCCAGCTAGAGGCCCAAGAAGAAAACTGGTGTTCCACTTGAATTGCTCTTCCGCCTTCATCCCCTAGAGCTAATCAATTATAAAGTCTTTGCAGTATACTTCACCAATATTTCCTTAAATATTCACTTGTTTCCTTCTCCACAACCACTGCTTTAGTCCAGATATACATCGTCCCTCTCTTGGATTATTGCACTGGCCTCTTCAGTAGTCTTCACCTTTACTTGTACTTCCTCTACGCCATCCTTTATGCCCTCAATTTTTCACCCAAATAATTTGATGTTCACCTAAAATGGCCAAGTCTGGGACTATACCTCTATTTTGTTAAAAAGGGCTGTGTTATAGGCTTCAGTCAAGAGCATTTTCAAGACAGAAGGGTTCTCTTAGGGTAGCGCATAGTTCCCCTGCCTGACACCCTTCTTTCAACTTCACTTCTTCACTGAGCAGCTCTACAGATGGTTCTAGAAAACATGGGAATACATTTAACAGAATCCAGTTCCTTTTGTTTTGATAATAGAGAGCTCCCATGGCTTTGGAGACTTTTCCTAAACCTGGACTCTTCCTGGAGCAGTGGTTCTTAATTGATCCCAATCCCCCTCTCTGTCTGTCTGTCTGTCTGTCTCTCCCTACAGACATCTTTGAAAATATAATTAAAACATGCCTCCTTTCCCCAGCAAAATGTACAGGTACAAACACAATTTGGCATGTATGTCAGGGGTTTCACTGAGTCCCTGCAGCCCATCCATGTGGGTGATAGATCTTGTTGGAGGACAGTTCTAAAACAGTTCTCACATCACCCGCTGGTTCCCACCTGGAACCAGGATCAAGGATAGCTGGGTTTCCCAAGACATTTTGAAAACTCTTAGAGCATTTTCATAGCACATTTTGGAATCTGAAGAAAGCTACGTTTCCTCCAAGGACACTTTGAACATCCTCTGACTAACTACGCTAAAAACAATTCCAAACTTGCATTTCTTGGCGAAATGTAGCTGAGTTCCTCCACACCCGCACCTCTCTTTATAGAAGCTGCTTGGAACGACTTTGTTTCTCACAGGCTTTCTGAGCCTTCCTCCCTAGTTGGCTCTCACGTTGCGCTCGTCTTGGGTCGTGACTGACTTCCTTGACCTCCTCAGTCATTTCAGAAGCTGCCCTAAGAGCCCTGGCATTGAACCCTCTTCTGTGCATCTCAGGTCATCGTGTACTCTGCTCCACCCCTTGCTCTGCCAGCCCAGCACCCCAGGGAGGGATGGCGGGCGGGGAGGTGAATACCTGGGCGCTGGCCACCCTTGGGGCCCTTTGTGGGCTGAGAGCCTGTGTCAGGGTAACACTCACATGTCTTCAAGTGTATCTAAGCTTTCTTTTCAGCAGCCGAGCTGCTGGGCAGCGGGGTTGCAGCCGGGATTGACCCGTCACGGTCCTTCCATGCCCACAGGGAGCATGGGGCCTGGGGTGGTGACTCCACTCACGGGAGTGGGGTGGGTCTCCAGCAGCTTGCACCCCCAGCACTGGGGAGGAATAGGGCTGCCTCGTGACTTAACACCACGTCACACCCTTGAGCTCCCAGGCCTCTCCTCCACCCTCTCTTCCTCGAATAGCTGAACTCCCGCCCTCTCCAAGCTCAAGCCTGTCCTTCCTCCTCTCTCCTGATTATCCAATTCGCTTGCTCTCTTGCCAGGTTCCCTCCTTAAATTTCTTTCCCAATGGAAACTCTTTCTCCTTTGTTTCCCCGAGTCTCTTCAGAGCCCCACTTGCCCCCCTGAGGCCCCTTCGTGTCTCTGCTCCTCCCACCCCTCACCCCACCGCTCGCCTTCCCAGCCCTTAACCTCTCTGCACCTCCCTGCTGATTCCCAGTTGCACTCACGGCCTTCCTCCCTCTCCCGTCCTGTGTGCCAGCTGGGAACAACCAGCTATAAAGAGTTTATTGGACTGAAAAGTGAGTGAATGTTCTCACACACTCTACTCTTTCCCACCTCAGCAAAGCTTTTCAGAGTCACATTTCCAAAGGAATCTGAATCTGGAAGGATTTAGATCCACTGAAAAATGCTAAACCTCCAGCGTTTGGCTGTGTTTGAAATTGTTGGCAGTCCCTACCACATCTGATGTTATGAACCCTGTTTAGAGATGCCTGGAAAGAAGCCTTTAATGCTTGTATTGTGTTTTAACTTGCTTTCCTTTGGAGGCAGGGAATTGTCAAGTAAGTATGCACAGCACTCTGCAAAAGCCCAGGTGTTCGATGAGCATCTAGAACTAAGCGTTCATGCAGAATTCACAACCGTGAAGGGTCTATACTTACACTCTGCTGAATTTGCCACAATGCAGGTTTCTGCCTTTTGCCCCCTCATCTTCAGTTTTGAAGCAATACAGCTGTAAACATGCTTGTGAAATAAGAAAGAAACATTCTGAGATTGCTTTACTTTTCAGTTTTTAACTGAAAATCAAGGTGAAAAAAAGCATCGGATTGCCTCTACGTGTATATATGTACACAATCTCCTGTGTATATAAATACACAGTGGTTGTGCTTGTATGCATACTCTGTATACACTGTATAATATGTGACATATTATACAGCCTGTGTATGCCCTGAAAACGAGCCCTGCGTGTAATCTCAAATTCTGCCTTATGAACCGTGCTCTAGTCCCAGTGTCCCCTTGCTCCCATCTCAGACCTTGGCTTGCTTTTGTCATACATTCAAACACTCTTAGGTGGAAGAAGAAACCCACGGATTTCATTTAAAAGTTCCACTAAAACAGAATAAAGAGCAGATGTCCCGGGAAGCGATAATTAATGCGAAGGCAGTCTAATTGTGAAAACTGGCCTGCCCCCGGCCTCCCGCTTTTGCTCAGTTTGGCGGCGATGATGTCAGCCGGGGGTGTCGTTTTGCAGAGATGCGCTCTCTCCCCATTCTTCAGTGGTGATTATGATGCCATTTGGTCCAATTATCACTTATGATTGCATAACATGTTTTGACTGAAGAGTTACTGAGAAAATAAAGCTCCCTTGTTTCACCCCAGCACAAAAACGCAAGCCGTTCCAGCAGGCAAGCTGCCCTCCCAAGAAACACTGCGAATTATTAGGCTAAATTATTAGTTGAACTTGATTCAGAAACAAAGCAGCCATTGTGCCTAACTAACTCCCAACGACATCCAGGAGGTTGTGATTGTTTTTCTGACAACAAGTTTCTCCCCAGCACACTCTAAAATAAGCAGAGGCCCCAGGCGCATTGGCAAAGTCCGTAGAGGGTGCGGAAGCAGTGACAAGGCTTCCTTTTTTCTCCCTATCCTGTAGGCGCTTTAGTGCAGAGTTTGCCCAGAGACGCCAGGGTATGAGCTTTCTGAATTTGTAGAGCGGTGCACTCTTTCATTTCTGCTTTAGTCCTTTGCTGGCATGCTCGGGAAGCATGGTGTGTGCCACACAGGAATGTCTGTTCACTTGGACGATGCTTGTGCATGAGTGAGACGGTTGCTAGTGTGGCTCTGACCTGTACTAAGTCTCTCACTTGGCTTTGTGTGCTGCTTGCAAGGGGATCCAGGTAATCCTTTTACTTTGCATAGCCCGAGAGCCGTAGCTAACGGATTTGAACAAGCGGCGGGAGCGGGTGCAGGTCCCTTCTGTCCATCCCTGGGCCCCTAAACTCCGAGAGGTCTGATATGAGGGACGTCCATGTTACCAAAAGATCGCCCTCCTCGTGTACAAGTCCTTGAGGGCTTACCCATTAAAGAAATCTCTTAATGAAAATTGGAGGCCCAGATCTCCAAAACCAAGCAGGGAAAAGTAACCTCGGGCATGGTGGTAGCAGCTGAATGTAGACCATGGCCCTGAGGGACAGGGCATTGGAAGAGTTTCTTCTGTCTTTCATGCCTTTGCTTCCTACATGCCCTTTTGTGTGGCAAGAATGACCTGGGCACTTGGCCTTCAGGGCCCGTTCCCAAGCCTGGCTTGTAAGTCCTACTTCACAACACGCCATGATCTCTGACCACCTAATTCTGAACAGTGTTGGTACATCCCTGTCTGAAGAATGGCCGGTGGGTTCAGGAAGTGTGGCCTCTTCCTTCCCAGACTTAGGCTCCTCTTTAGGTTTAAAACCAGCCCCTCTGGCTCACACATTCTTCCTGGCTCCCAGGAGAAAGGGACTGACCCTGACTGTGATGCCTTACGTGTGGGGAAGCCCTACCCGGTGCCTGTGAATCCAGGACCCAAAATGTCAGAAACAGCTTTTCCTGGCGGGGGGGGGGGAGGGGCAGGACAGATCAAACCCAGGCGTGGGGTCCTCCAAGTGGGGGAGGGGAGAGAACCTGGCACTGGTCTTAGCTGACCTCGCTGGACAAGCAACCTTGCTGCCTTTTGTTCAACACTGTGCTTCTTTTGGCCACTCTCTGTTCTAGACCACCCGTTAGCAGAGCGGCTCCCCAGCCTGAGAAACTCCAGAAGAACAATATCACCAAAAAAAAGAAACTGGTTGAGGTGAGGAGGTTAAACGATTTTGCTTTTAATCTGATATCGATGTTCTAAGATCTGCCTGGTGGACATCACCATCTGCAAGTCCCACACAGCGGTCCCCAACCTTTTGGGCACCAGGGACTGGTTTCGTGGAAGACAGTTTTTCCACGGATTGGGGGGTGGGGAGGTGCGGATGGTTTTGGTATGATTCAAGTGCATTACATTTATTGTGCACTTTATTTCTGTTATTATTACATTGTAATATTTAATGAAATAATTATACAACTCACCACAATGCAGAATCAGTGGGAGCCCTGAGCTTGTTTTCACTTGCCACTCACTGATAGGGTTTTGATATGAGTCTGCAATTGATTTATTATGGTCTCTGTGCAGTCAGACCTTTCTGCTAATGATAACCTGTATTTGCAGCCACGCCCCAGCACTAGCGTCACCATCTCAGCTCCACCTCAGAACATCAGGCATTAGATTCTCATAAGGAGCCCACAGCCTAAATCTCTCGCATGTGCAGTTCACAGTAGGGTTCGTGCTCCTATGAGAATCTAATGCCGCCGCTGATCTGACAGGACGCGGAGCTCAGATGGTAATGCGAGCAATAGGGAGTGGCTGTAAATACAGATGAAGCTTCTATCGCTCACCCGCTGCTCACCTCCTGCTGTGTGGCCGGGTTCCTAACAGGCAGTGGTCTGTGGCCTGGGGGTTGGGGACCCCTGCCACAGATGCCTTCAAGTGACCCTGACTGGTCCCGATGGCTCTCCCTTATCCTCTCTCCCTTCCACACAGTACTGTGTCCCCCAGCAGTGACCAGAGTCACATCCCCACGTCCCCTGGGTCACGTTCCTTCAGCCCTGCCACCAGATCCTATGGGTACTAACTCAAAAATGTCCCATGTCCTTCAGACCTGGCCCCTTTTCCCTGTACCTAGTACCACTCAGGGATTGGGGTGCATGAAGAGTGCGAGCTTATTCACTGTCTCTAATGTTGTGTGAGCCCTTGCTGTGTGCCAGTACCTTGCTGTATATATACTTCCCACCAAGTATTTCACACATGCCTCACATCTACAAGGTAGGTACCATTATTGTTCCATTTTACAGATGAGAACACTATAGCTCATAGAAGTCAAGTGATATGTTAGGCCCCAGCCCAAGATCACCAAGCCAGTAAGTGGAGAGGGCTTTGAACTCAGTTGTTAGGATGGCAGCTCCAGGGGACCTGCTGTTTTCTGAAAGAGGCCTCCTAACTGTTCTTTCTGCCTTCAGACGTTTCCCTTTCCTCTTTGACACATGCCTTGCTGCCCACAGAGTTAGCTCTTGAAAATACAACTCTTCATGCCCCACCCCAGCTTTAAGACCCAGGAGGTTCCCACATTCCTGATGGGATCCAAGCTCATGGTTTCAGAACCTCACCCAGGAGCCCCCTTCCTAGCTCATCACCTGAGATTCTCCACTGCAACTCATGTCTCTAACCCCAAAGCCATGAATGCTCTCTGAAGCTGCCTGGGACTTTCAGGCCCCTGTGATTTCAAGCCCCTTATACTAAGAAGGCTCCTCCTCTTCCCTCCCCACACCCCACCCTTCCAAGCCCTCCTCTGTGCAATCTTCCCTGACGCTCCCCACCCCAAACCTCCTGTACTCCACCCTCCCCACACCCCCTCCTCCACACCCTTGTCAGGGCTCTACTACCATTGTTTCTTACTCATCTCTCTCCTCTGCTGCACTCCGAACTCCTGAGGCAGAAAAATCTATCTGAAACATTTGTATTGGAAAAGGGAAATATATTGCAGGGGGGTTATTATAGAACAGAGCACAGGTCAGGAAATACAGCTGAACTTCAGGACAGACAGGGTCCAGGAGCTGAAAAGCTGCCCTAAGCCAAGATGGTGCCTCTTTCTGCCCAGCAGGGCCTTGTGCATGCCTGACGCATTCGTCTCTTTTCCTGCAGACTTCTTGAACTTCTTTAGTAGACTGTGGTGCTATCCAGTGCCCAAGTTTTACATCTCCTACCAGTGTCCTCAATTCTGAATTCCTGGGAGAAACTATCTAATTGGCCCAGCTTGAGTCAGTTGTCCACCTAGACTGGGGATCACATATTACACACGCAGTTTCTGGGAAACACATGGGGTGGGGAAGAGACTAGGGGTGGGTAGCCGCTCGCTCAGTTGAAAGGAGGAGAAGGGCTTTCCAGGTGAGAGATAATTAAAAAAAAAAAAAAAGAGTCATAAAAATAGGAAAGCTCCTGATACATGGGCTAAATGCACATGTCAGCTTGACCAAGGGTCACAGGAGATGTGAGAGCAGGGCCTGATTGTGCCAACTTAAGGAGTTTGGACTTTCCCATAGGTAGTGAAAGTCAGTGAATGCTTTTGAGTAAGGAGGTGTTGTGGTATTTTAGAATTAATCTGATGTTTGCAATTCGCAAGCTTTGGAGAGAGAAAAGGCTAGAATCAGGGAACCTAGAGAAAAGGGACCCACATCTTCTTAATCTTGTATCCCTCCCCCACCAAGCCCCAGCCAGCAAAGTGCCCGGTGCAGAAGAGCTGCCAACAATACAGGTGTGTCAAGTCGAATTAAAGAACAGATCTGATCTGAATTAGTCACTGCTTTTGTCATGGAAGACAAGACAGGAAGAAGAGAAAGACTGTAAACCTAGAACAGTATCTGGTTGTTGGGGAAAAAAGAATGCAAATGGTGTAGAAACTTTGTAGGGCAAGCACCAAGCAACAGAATGAGCATGGCATTTGCCTCAGTGCTGTACTCTGCCGGTCCCGGCTGCATCTATCTGGGCGAATCAGAGCAGAGCTCTGAGACACCATTCAGCGCACCTTCGAGAGCACCTGCCAAGGCGCAGACGTAAAACTTCTGGGTAACCTTTACCGGATATCACCTTGGTAGGCTTTGCCTCGCCTGAGAAGCAAGGAAGCAAATCTTTTTTATTTCGAAAACTCACTGTAATTCTACATGTTAGCCTGTCCCCCTAGCATGTCAGGGAAGTAAAGAAAGGGCTGCGCTGTATCCCCAACTGGTCAAGGAGTGAGTGGTTGGCTCTCTCACCAGCCTCATGGTTCCCATGACATGCGTGGCTTTCCCGAAGTGCGGGTTTGCTCCTGTGCTGTTACTTCCTCTAAGGACCCTTTCATCCTTGTGTGGGAATGTAGGAGCTGGCTCTCGACCACGTGTTTGGCTACAGAGGGTTTGACTGTCGCAATAACCTGCATTACCTGAATGACGGTGCTGACATCATCTTCCACGCAGCCGCGGCCGGCATCGTTCAGAACTTGTCCACAGGTAAATGGGTTGGGAGAAACCACCACCTGAACACAGGCTTTAATTTTAGCCCTTTTATGCACTTTCCCACTGGTTAGATGCCCCAAAGCTTAAGCTCTCTTTTCCCTTTAGAGCCATTCCACTCCATTCCAGACTGGTGCCATTTAGTCCTGGGAGATGCTCAGGCCCACGTTCACAGAGTCAGACCCTCTTTCTCTTTACCCCTCACCCAGCCACATCTCATCTCAGGCCCTGGAAGGGAGGTGTCCGTGTTTCCATCAGCTCCAGGGAGGCTGAGAGGGACGGAGGGAAGCCAGAAAGAGGGTGTGGGGAGTAGAGAAACCCTTACAGACAGTAACCAAGAACAAAGCATGGGGGAACTTTTCTCATTGATTTTTAACAGTCACCAAATTTTTTAGCAACTCAGATTTTCAAGTTTTGTTTGTTTTGAAGAGTTAACCACATTCACAATGAGAATGAGAACAATAAAACAATATACAAAAATACCTAAAATGTCCCTTAACTATAGAATGACTCTTAAATTAAAAAAAAAAGTTTAAAAAGGAACACCTCAAGCAAAAAGAATCATTCAGAAACTAATTTAATAGACACCCTTATCTTTACCACAAGATTTAAACATGGTAACATGTTGCCTTTATTTGCTTTATATCTTAAAACAAACCTTTTCTTCCCCCCAAATTTTTATGCTCCTTCATAGTTCTCTATAGTTCATGCATAGATTTTTTTAGACAGTAAAATCACTGGGCACATAATGATTTGTTTTTGGGGGGCGAGGAGGGCCTTGGAATTTTCTATACATTTTTCTCAATTTTCTAGCCACATGTTACCAGGTTAGTAGCAATGTGCTGTATTCCATGCCATCACTCACCTCTCAGTTCCTGTGCATTTGGGTGGGTTTACAGTGACCACCTGGGCAGTCAGCAAACTGTTTGCTGCAATAGACAATAAAGCTTTTCCTGTCCTTTCTTCCACTTCCTGTGACACATGTTGACTTAGGGCTTCAGGGGGGTGAAGCCATCACCTGTGCTATCCAGGCACCCAGAAGATTAGCACTTTGATAGATAAAGATGATTAAAAGGGATTTCTTAAGTATTCTCCTGTTTAGTCTTCCCTTTCCAATGAGTACGTGGTGCCATTTTGCTCAGTAAAGCGCTATCTCCGGGTGCCCCCTCCCTGCCCTGCCCAGAGGAAGAGACACTGAGAGGCCGTGGGTCCTGGGCTGCAGGAGGAGGAACCGTTCTGGACTCTGGAAGCCTGTGCACTTGGACTGTGCTGTGGCGCCACCCAGGATGCAGGAGGATTGAAGTGGGACTTGTGTGTTAGATACGGATTAGGTAACAGACACCAGCTCTCCTCCCGATCCTGGGACAGAATGTGTCAATGTGTAAAAGGATCTCCCGTCTCCCTAAGGATGATTCCAAAAGTGAGAGTTCGGCACTTTTAAGCTCTCGCTTCTACGAGGCCTTTCCAAAGACTCACACAAAGCTTTGAGGTTGCCCCAAGAGCTCTCTCAGGCCCCTGCTCACCCTGCCCCATCTCTCCTAGGGAGCCAGAGCTTCTACTTGGAGCACACGGATGACATCCTCTGCCTCACGGTGAACCAGCACCCCAAGTACAGAAACGTGGTGGCCACCAGCCAGATAGGTAGGAGGGTCCTGCAGCCGCCGAGGCTCTCCCAGCTCAGCAGAGACGTTGACTTAGCCGCAGTTATTGGGGAGGCAGCGGGCAGGTCATTGGTATCCACCCTTTCTCGATGTCACTCTTGATTATTTGAGCCCTGAATGTATCTATGTCGCCTGAGTTGACACAACCAGTGATTGGTGACCTGAGGGACCATTAAGTCAGACCAGAGCCTCATCATCCAAATAAACGGGTGGCCCCCATCCCTGGAGACTTGTGAGAATAATTTTTCAGAGCCCAGGTGTCAGGTGAAGAGCCCCACATCTGAAGCCTGGAGGTTGCGCTTGGCAAGGGCAGATTCCAATATGTGTGCCTGGCTCTTCTCACCCTAGGAAACTGCCAATGACGAATGTGAACTGATTCACATTCGCGAAGAGTGGTGGTTGTTTTTTTTAACTCTGTCATTTCAAAGGCAATTTTTCCAAACATATCTTCCTGCTTGTTTTCATTGAGCCCATGCCCATTTTAAAATTTAATTTGGAACTTTCTGATGCTGGTGTTAAGTTCTTCACTCTTAGAAACATGACTTATTTTAGCTATTGTTTTCCCTTGACGCTTCCTCATTGCCATTGCTCATCCAATGCAGGTGATATTACGGAGACCCCAGGTAAGGCTGTTCCATCCGTGAGTAGTTTGAATCTGCACAGCAAAACCATGTCAATGTACCTCGTTTGCTGATTGTACCTGGCTGAGTTGCAGATACAAATCATTGACCTCACCAGTTTCCTTTGTGAAAACTCCACCTCGAGTGTGTGTGTTGGACATAAACACCCTTAGGTCTCTGCCTCTGAAAGCACAGCAGATGTTTCCCGTTGTCTCTCACCTCCGGCCAGGCCAGGCCATAGGTCTCTTAGCCCCCGTCACTGTAACACCCCGAACACCTGTCCTAAAGCGGCTTTTAGGTGAGCGTCAGCGTTGCCTCGGCTCCGCCATTCCCCAGCCTTAGCTCTTCGTCGTACCTCCCACATTCAGGAGCAACACCTTCCATCCATGTGTGGGACGCCATGACCAAACACACCCTCTCCGTGCTGCGGTGCTTCCACTCAAAGGGGGTGAATTACATCAACTTCAGCGCAACCGGGAAGCTGCTGGTGTCGGTGGGCGTGGACCCCGAGCACACCATCACCGTCTGGCGCTGGCAGGAGGGTAAGGGAAGCGGGCTTTCTGTCCCTCTGGGAGGCTTGCTTGTGGCATGGGCTGGGCTCCAACCTAGATCTGCCTCACTCCACGGCCCACCATAGGTGCTGCTGCCGCATCAGCAGAAACCAGGGCTCTTGGGATCCTAGGGAAGCTGCTCATCAGCTGCTACTGCATCCCTGGACCCCATGGCCTCTGGAGTCCTGAGCTGGTCAGTGAAGGGTCTTCGGGCACTTTGGGAAAGTGGCTCAGTGCTGGCTGGCTCCCTCCTCAGACAGAAGGCAGCAGCCTCCACCATTTCTGTCCTAATCACCCACCTACCCAAACTTCCTTGTCCGTCTGGTGACCCCTGGATCCTGCTGCAGCTTTGTCACCCTGATTGCCTTCTTACAGGAACTGGGATGGGGTTTTATCACCATAGTCTTAGAAACTCTATTTATTAACATTTTTGAAATGGGGCTTCACCTTATAATTAAGGCTTACATTTAATGTGACAAGATTTCTATCTTGTGTTACCCCAATATGTGCACGCACATAGGCTGCTACTAAATTTACGGTCTTCTTTGAATCAAATATATGCAATCTTCCATGTGTATTCTCAGGATGGCAAAAGCGGATCCAGTTAGTTAAGACATTAATGAGGTCCGTCTCTAGCCGGGCCGCCTGTATCTGGAGCATGCTGAGCCAGGCAGGCACAGGGGAAGCACTTCTCCAATCCAGGGCTTCTCGAGTCCCATGATCTCAGAGGGAGATCTGTGCATGATCTCAGGCACAGTACCTGCCCCAGCGCAGTACCTACCCCAGCACAGTACCTGCCCCAGCACAGTACCTGCCCCAGCACAGTACCTACCCCTGCCTTGCCTCTTGCTCACCTAGGGCCCCTTCTGACTTCCCAAGAGTGGATTGGTGGAGCCAGGACTTTTAAATAAGCTCCCAGGAAAAAGAGAAGTCTTCCCTTTGGTAATTTTCTCCCATTATCTTTGTTGGAACCAGCACTTGTCTGTATGGAAGGGTTCTAAGTCAGCGATAATGTCTCATAGCCTGACACCAACCAGCAACTCTTCTGAGCTGATTATGTGTGGTTTTAGCCTTCACTTCAAGTCCTGCTTACAGATAAATAATGTGGTTTTGAGGGAGGTTTATATCCATTCTTTGTTATCATTGGAGAGCGTATTATTCATTTCTCATTTGTCTTTAACAAATTATCTTGTGGAACCCTTGGGGGTGTGTGTGTGTGTGTGAAACAAAATTAAATGGATTAAAAAAATGAGCTTAATATATAAAATGTATGTTGTCAGGTCCTAGATACTTGTATGAAATTTGTTCTGAGCAACCTGGAAGCCAGGGCAAAGAGGGAGACAGGCATCTTCACAATTAGAAGTGTCCATGAGATTAAAACAAAGCAAAAGCAAGCAGTGGATTAGAAGAAATGTGCATGTTATTTATTTTATATTTTCCCCATGATTGCTGAAATTAATCCTCTTTCCATCTCTTTATTGGCCACATACATTGCTTCTTCTGCAGTTCAGCTGTTCAAATCTTTTTTCTACTGTGGGTGGGAGGGGTGTCTTTTGCTTATGCTTTGTAGCTCTTTACTGATTGTCTTTTAAAGCATTGCATATGTTTTCTACCAGTCTGTTGTTTGTTTTTTAAATTAGTTTATAGTATCCTTGGGGACCATGGTTTTTAAAAGCTCTGAGCCCTAGGTAGTGAGGAATCTGTACCAGTAAGTCAGGCATTCCATCTGCAGGGAGAGAATTACTGCCCCAAGAGGTAACCTGAGGGTCTCCCCAGCCACTCCTGGGAAGGGATTCCAGGAGGGCGTGTCTGAGGGCTGGCTACGGGCCCAGCCATCTTAAGAACCCACCACTACTCTAATAGCCATTTAAAAGTAAATAAATACAAGTGATGAGGAAGAGGGGAAGAAAAAAAATATGTGAATAAATAATATAGGGAGATTGATTAAGAGGAAGTTGGAATTAAGACATTAAGAATAAGAAGAAAATGGAAAGAAAAGAAGTTTAAAATAAACATTAAAAACTCAAGGGAGGACCTTCAAGATGGCAGAAGAGTTAAGACATGGAGATCCCCTTCCTCCCCACAAATACATCAGAAATACATCTACATGTGGAACAACCCCTACAGAACACGTACTGAATGCTGACAGAAGACCTCGGACCTCCCAAAAGGCAAGAAACTCCGCACGTACCTGGGCAGAGCAAAAGGAATAAAGAAAAAACAGAGACAAAAGAATAGGGACAGGACCTGCACCTCCAGGAGGAACCTGTGAAGGAGTAAAAGCTTCCACACACCAGGAAGCCCCTTCACTGGTGGAAATGGGGAGTGGGCAGGGGGGAAGCTTCGGAGCCATGGAGGAGAGCACAGCAACAGGGGTGCAGAGGGCAAAGCGGAGAGATTTCTGCACAGAGGATCGCTGCTGACCAGCACTCACCAGCCCGAGAGGCTTGTCTGCTCACCCGCCGGGGCAGGCAGGGGCTGAGAGCTGAGACTCGGGCTTTAGAGGTCAGATCCCAGGGAGAGGACTGGGGTTGACTGCGTGAACACAGCCTGAAGGGGGCTAGTGCGCAACGGCTAGCTGGGAGGGAGTCTGGGAAAAAGTCTGGAACTGCCTAAGAGGCAAGAGACCGTTGTTTCCGGGTGCGTGAGGAGAGGGGATTCAGAGCACCACCTAAACAAGCTCCAGAGATGGACGTGAGCTGCAGCTATCAGCGCAGACACCAGAGACGGGCATGAAACGCTAAGGATGCTCCTGCAGCCACCAAGAAGCCTGTGTGCAAGCACAGGTCACTATCCACACCTCCCCTCCCGGGAGCCTGTGCAGCCCACCACTGCCAGGGTCCCGTGATCCAGGGACAACTTCCCCGGGAGAACACACGGTGCGCCTCAGGCTGTAGCAACGTCACGGTGGCCTCTGCTGCTGCAGGCTAGCACCGCATCCGCATCCGTACCCCTCCCTCCCCCTGGCCTGAGTGAGCCAGAGCCCCCTAATCAGCTACTACTTTAACCCCGTCCTGTCTGAGTGATGAACACACGCCCTCAGGTGACCTACACGCAGAGGCGGGGCCAAATCCAAAGCTGAAGCCCAGGAGCTGTGCGAACAAAGAAGAGAAAGGGAAATCTCTCCCAGCAGCCTCAGGAACAGTGGATTAAATCTCCACAGTCAACTTGATGTACCCTGCATCTGTGGAATACCTGAATAGACAATGAATCATCCCAAAACTGAGGTGGTGGACTTTGGGAGCAACAGTAGACTTAAGGTTTGCTTTCTACATATAATTTGTTTCTGGTTTTATGTTTATCTTAGTTTGGTATTGAGAGCTTACTATCATTGGTAGATTTGTTTATTGGCTTGGTTGCTCTCTTCTTTTTTTTATTACTTTTTTGTTTTAATCATTTTTTTAATTTTAATTTTAATAACTATTTTATTTTACTTTTTTTTTCTTTCCTTCTTTTTTTCTCCCTTTTCTTCTGAGACGTGTGGCTGACAGGGTCTTGGTGCTCTGGCCGGGCGTCAGGCCTGAGCCTCAGTGGTGAGAGAGCCGAGTTCAGGACATTGCTCCACCTCCCGGCTCCACATAATATCAATCGGCAAGAGCTCTCCCAGAGATCTCCATCTCAACACTAAGACCCAGCTCCACTCAACAACCAGCAAGCTCCAGTGATGGACACCCCATGCCAAACAACTAGCAAGACAGGAACACAACCCCACCCATTAGCAGAGAGACTGACTAAAATCATAATAAGTTCACAGACACCCCAAAACACACCACTGGACTCGGTCCTGCCCACCAGAAAGATAAGCTCCAGCCTCATCCACCAGAACACAGGAACCAGTCCCCTCTACCAGGAAGCCTACACAACCCACTGAACCAACCTTACCCACTGGGGGCAGACACCAAAAGCAACGGGAACTAAGAACCTGCAACCTGTGAAAAGGAGATCCCAAACACAGTAAGTTAAGCAAATTGAGAAGACAGAGAAATATGCAGCAGATGAAGGAGCAAGGTAAAAACCCACCAGACCAAACAAATGAAGAGGAAATAGGCAGTCTACCTGAAAAAAGAATTCAGAGTAATGATAGTGAAGATGATCCAAAATCTTGGAAATGGAATGGAGAAAATACAAGAAACGTTTAACAAGGACCTAGAAGAACTAAAGAGCAAACAAACGATGAAAAACACAATAAATGAAATTTAAAATTCTCTAGAAGGAATCAACAGCAGAATAACTGAGGCAGAAGAACGGAAAAGTGATCTGGAAGATAAAATAGTGGAAATAACTACTGCAGAGCAGAATAAAGAACAAAGAATAAAAAGAATTGAGGACAGTCTCAGAGACCTCTGGGACAACATTAAATGCACCACCATTTGAATTATAGGGGTCCCAGAAGAAGAAGAGAAAAAAAAAGGGACTGAGAAAATATTTGAAGAGACTATAGTTGAAAACTTCCCTAATATGGGAAAGGAAATAGTCAATCAAGTCCAGGAAGCACAAAGAGTCCCATACAGGATAAATCCAAGGAGAAACATGCCAAGACACATATTAATCAAACTATCAAAAATTAAATATAAAGAAAAAATATTAAAAGCAGCAAGGGAAAAGCAACAAATAACATACAAAGGAATCCCCATAAGGTTAACAGCTGATCTTTCAGCAGAAACTCTGCAAGCCAGAAGGGAGTGGCAGGACATATTTAAAGTGATGAAAGGGAAAAACCTACAACCAAGATTAATCTACCCAGCAAGGATCTCATTCAGATTTGAAGGAGAAATTAAAACCTTTACAGACAAGCAAAAGCTGAGAGAGTTCAGCACCACCAAACCAGCTTTACAACAAATACTAAAGGAACTTCTCTAGGCAGGAAAAACAAGAGAAAGAAAAGACCTACAATAACAAACCCAAAACAATTAAGAAAATCGTAATAGGAACATACATATTGATAATTACCTTAAATGTAAATGGATTAAATGCTCCAACCAGAAGACATAGACTGGCTGAATGGATACCAAAACAAGACCCGTATATATGCTGTCTACAAGAGACCCACTTCAGACCTAAGGACACATAGAGACTGAAAGTGAGGGGATGGAAAAAGATATTCCATGCAAATGGAAATCAAAGAAAGCTGGAGTAGCACTACTCTTATCAGACAAAATAGACTTTAAAGACTATTACCAGAGACAGAGAAAGACACTACATAATGATCAAGCGATCAATCTAAGAAGAAGATATAAAATTATAAATATTTATGCACCTGGCATAGGAGCACCTCAATACATAAGGCAAATGCTAACAGCCATAAAAGGGGAAATTGACAGTAACAATTATAGTAGGGAAATTTAACACCCCACTTTCACCAATGGACAGGTCAACCAAAATGAAAATAAATAAGGAAACACAAGCTTTAAATGACACATTAAACAAGATGGACTTCATTGAAATTTATAGGACATTCCATCCAAAAACAACAGAAAACACTTTCTTCTCAAGTTCTCATGAAACATTCTTCAGGATAGATCATATCTTGGGTCACAAATGAAGCCTTGGTGAATTTAAGGAAATTGAAATTGTATCAAGTATCTTTTCCGACCATAACACTATGAGACTAGATTATCAATTACAGGATAAAAAATACAAACACATGGAGGCTAAACAATACACTACTAAATAACCAAGAGATCACTGAAGAAATCAAAGAGGAAATCAAAAAATACCTAGAAACAAATGACAATGAAAACACGACGACCCAAAACCTATGGGATGCAGCAAAAGCAGTTCGAAGAGGAAGTTTATAGCAATACAATCCTACCTCAAGAAACAAGAAACATCTCAAATAAACAACCTAAACTTACACCTAAAGCAATTAGAGAAGGAAGAACCAAAAAAAACCCTAAAGTTAGCAGAAGGAAAGAAATCATAAAGATCAGATCAGAAATAAGTGAAAAAGAAATGAAGGAAACGATAGCAAAGATAAAAAAAACTAAAAGCTGGTTTTTTGAGAAGATAAACAAAATTGATAAACCATTAGCCAGACTCATCAAGAAAAAAAGGGAGAAGACTCAAATCAACAGAATTAGAAATGAAAAAGGAGAAGTAACAACTGGCACTGCAGAAATACAAAGGATCATGAGAGATTACTACAAACAACTCTATGCCAATAAAATGGACAACCTGGAAGAAATGGACAAATTCTTAGAAAAGCACAACCTTCTGAGACTGAACCAGGAAGAAATAGAAAATATAAACAGACCAATCACAAGCACTGAAATTGAGACTGTGATTTAAAATCTTCCAACAAACAAAAGCCCAGGACCAGAGGGCTTCACAGGCGAATTCTATCAAACATTTAGAGAAAAGCTAACACCCATCCTTCTCAAACTCTTCCAAAATGTAGTAGAGGGAGGAACACTCCCAAACTCATTCTATGAGGCCATAATCACCATGATACCAAAACCAGACAAAGATGTCACAAAAAAAGAAAACTACAGGCCAATATCACTGATGAACATAGATGCAAAAATCTTCAACAAAATACTAGCAAACAGAATCCAGCAGCACATTAAAAGGATCATCCACCATGATCAAGTGGGGTTTATCCCAGGAATGCAAGGATTCTTCAATATATGCAAATCCATATATGTGATAAACCATATTGACAAATTGAAGGAGAAAAACCATATGATCATCTCAGTAGATGCAGAAAAAGCTTTTGACAAAATTCAACACCCATTTCGATAAAAACCCTTCAGAAAGTAGGCATAGAGGGAACTTACCTCAACATAATAAAGGCCATATGTGACAAACCCACAGCCAACATCATTCTCAATGGTGAAAAACTGAAACCATTTCCACTAAGATCAGGAAAAGACAAGGTTGCCCACTCTCACCACTATTATTCAACATAGTTTTGGAAGTTTTAGCCACAGCAGTCAGAGAAGAAAAAGAAATAAAAGGAATCCAGATCGGAAAAGAAGTAAAACTGCCACTGTTTGCAGATGACATGATACTATACATAGAGAATCCTAAAGATGCTACCAGAAAGCTACTAAAGCTAATCAATGAATTTGGCAAAGTAGCAGGATACAAAATCAATGCACAGAAATCTCTTGCATTCCTATACACTAATGATGAAATATCTGAAAGAGAAATTAAGGAAACACTCCCATTTACCATTGCAACAAAAAGAATAAAATACCTAGGAATAAACCTACCTAAGGAGACAAAAGACCTGTATGCTGAAAACTATAAGACACTGATGAAAGAAATTAAAGATAATACAAACAGATGGAGAGATATAGCATGTTCTTGGATTGGAAGAATCAGTACTGTGAAAATGACTCTACTACCCAAAGCAATCTACAGATTCAATGCAATCCATATCAAGCTACCAATGGCATTTTTCACAGAACTAGAACAAAAAATTTTACAATTTGTATGGAAACACAAAAGACCCCGAATAGATAAAGCAATCTTGAGAAAGAAAAACGGAGCCGGAGGAATCAGGCTCCCTGACTTCAGACTATACTACAGAGCTACAGTAATCAAGACAGTATAGTACTGGCACAAAAACAGAAATATAGATCAATGGAACAGGATAGAACCCAGAGATAAACCCACACACATATGGTCACCTTATTTTTGATAAAGGAGGCAAGAATATACAATGGAGAAAAGACAGCCTCTTCAATAAGTGGTGCTGGGAAAACTGGACAGCTACATGTAAAAGAATGAAATTAGAACACTCCCTAATACCATACACAAAAATAAACTCAAAATGGATTAAAGACCTAAATGTAAGGCCAGACACACCATAAAACTCTTAGAGGAAAACATAGGCAGACGCTCTATGATATAAACCACAGCAAGATCCTTTTTGACCCACCTTCTAGAGAAATGGAAATAAAAACCAAAATAAACAAATGGGACCTAATGAAACTTAAACGCTTTTGCACAGCAAAGGAAACCATAAACACGATGAAAAGACAACCCTCAGAATGGGAGAAAATATTTGCAAATGAAGCAACTGACAGAGGATTAATCTCCAAAATATACAAGCAGCTCATGCAGCTCAATATCAAAAAAACAAACAACCCAATCCAAAAATGGGCAGAAGACCTAAATAGATATTTCTCCAAAGAAGATATACAGATGGCCAACAAACACATGAAAGGATGCTCAACATCATTAATCATTAGAGAAATGCAAATCAAAACTACAATGAGGTATCACCTCACACCAGTCAGAATGGCCATCATCAAAAAATGTACAAACAATAAATGCTGGAGAGGGTGTGGAGAAAAGGGAACCCTCCTACATTGTTGGTGGGAATGTATATTGATACAGCCCCTATGGAAAACAGTATGGAGGTTCCTTAAAAAACTAAAAATAGAACTACCATGCAACCCAGCAATCCCACTACTGGGCAGGTACCCTGAGAAAACCATAATTCAAAAAGAGTCATGTGCCACAATGTTCATTGTAGCTCTATTTACAATAGCCAGGACATGGAAGCAACCTAAGTGTCCATCGACAGATGAATGGATAAAGAAGATGTGGCACATATATACAATGGAATATTACTCAGTCATAACAAGAAACGAAATTGAGTTATTTGTAGTGACGTGGCTGGATCTAGAGTCTGTCATACAGAGTGAAGTAAGTCAGAAAGAGAAAAACAAATATTGTATGCTAACACATATATATGGAATCTAAAAAAAAAAAAAAAATGGTCCTGAAGAACCTAGGGGCAGGACAGGAGTAAAGACGCATATGGCATATGTAGAGAATGGACTTGAGGACACGGAGAGGGGGAAGGGTAAGCTGGGAAGAAGTGAGAGAGTGACATGGACTTATCTGTTTTACATTTGGTAGTGTATATAGCTAGTGGGAAGCAGCTGCATAGCACAGGGAGATCAGCTTGGTGCTTTGAGACAACCTAGAGGGGTGGGATAGGGAGGGCGGGAGGCAGACGCAAGAGGGAGGGGATATGGGGATATATATATACGTGTAGCTGATTCACTTTGTTATACAGCAGAAACTAACACAATAATGTAAAGCAATTATACTCCAATAAAGATGTTAAAAAAAATAAAACCTCAAGGACTGGAAAATAATGATGAGATAAAAATAGATGAGATAAGAGTAGAAGCTCAGAGATTTTAAAAGGAGCTAAAAGAGCAATAAAAATAACTAACTGTAGTTACTGCTTACAGAACCCTCACTGCACCAAGCCTGTTCTAAGGGCTTCCCTTTTATCAATTCTTTTAATCGTCACAACACCTTATAAAGTGGGAACTATTATTATCCCCAATTTACAGATGAGGAAACTGAGGCACAGAGAGGTTAAAATAATTTTTCCAAAATTGTTGTACAGATAAATGGTGGAGCTGAGATTTGATTAAGACAAAGGTTAAATACAACTCAGGACAGAAATCAAAAACATAAATAAATGAGGTTGAGGGAAAGAACTAGTAATATAAAAGGTAAGCATTTTAAACCTAAAAACCATGAAAGAAAAAGGAATGTGGGGAACTTTTTAAAGAAATTAAAAGCAGAGGAATCTTGGAGAAAAACAGCAACGGTCTGAAGGAATGTGTCTGCCGTGGCTCTGTGGGGAGGCTGCGGCTTCCTGTCGGGTGGATCCTGTTGGAGGTGGCAAGGCGGGGATGCCCTTAAGCTGTTTTGCCCTTTTCTCGTATCTGGAAACTTCTGTCTCCTGGGCCATCCTTTCCTCCTCTGTTCACAGATGCCTGGATGTGGCTCGTGGCTTGTGGGGACAGGGTAGAGTTAGGTTGGGGGTTCTGTTAGCAGCACCTGCTGCTCTGGAAATTTCCCAGACAAGGTCTCTTTCCCACCCTGGGAGTAGTGTCTGAAGGTGGGAGGGAGCGGCTGAAGAAGGAACCAGAAGTGTGCCCCGGGCCTTGCTGGGACAGAGAGCCCTCTGTCCTGGGCTGCAGCTCCCCTGCCTGGCCCGGGGGCATAGGACCCACCTCACCAGACTCTCTCACCCACGCAGGTGCCAAGGTTGCTAGCCGAGGGGGCCACCTGGAGCGCATATTCGTGGTGGAGTTTCGCCCTGACTCAGACACGCAGTTTGTGTCTGTCGGAGTCAAGCACATGAAGTTCTGGACCCTGGCAGGCAGTGCCCTGCTTTATAAGAAAGGGGTCATCGGGTCCATGGAGGCTGCCAAGATGCAGACGATGCTCTCCGTGGCCTTCGGTGCTGTGAGTTTCAGCAGAAGCTTCCTGACGGGACCCTGAACCCCTGGGCATGGGCATGGGGGGCAGGTATATCCTAGAAGCTGTGAACAGCAAGGAAGCCATTTCCACAGATCTCCTTTACTGGATTATTTGCAACCACTGTTTTGTTTCCTTAGCACAGATGGGTGAGTTGACTGTATTTTTCCCCTCAAAATGTTAATCAGAAAAAAGCAGGACCCCGACCCAGGGCTGGAGTTTCATTATTCCAGAGCCAGATTGACTTGCAGGCCTGTCCAACTAGGCTAGATGGCCACAGAGGCTGAGGGGCATTTCCATCACTGGACAGCATCCCTTTCCCCCCAGTCCTCTTGTGCCATAAATCCCCTGACACCCTTACACAGGCTGTGGGCTGCCCTCAGCCAACACAAGCTCCCCCTGGGGAAATTTTGGAACACAGCCAACTCTTGGTCCTCCAGGTGTGGATTTACCCTCCTTGTAGATGAGGCCAGGAAAGTCTCCTCGCAGACTGGGGTCCCGCCCTTCCCTGCAGTCACCTGGGGCTGCTCACAGAATGGAAGTGCATTAAAAAGCCGACCTGTGCTCAGTGGGGAAATCAGCTGCTCCCCAAACTAACACCACAGAGTGAATTGCAAAGCTAGGTGATTTCCTTACCATACGCTCTTTTGAGAGTTCTTTCGCCTTCCCTTGGCACAGAAGGTCAATTTGAGTGTGTTATGTTTCTCCGGCTCTGGTGCCTTAGCAGTGGGGTGGGTGGCTGGGAGGGAACCCTCTCGAGGGCTGCAGGAAGTGTCCTGGTGTGGAAGGTGTCCCTTTGTTTACAGAACAACCTCACTTTCACGGGTGCCATCAACGGCGACGTCTACGTGTGGAAGGACCACTTCCTTGTCCGGCTGGTGGGCAAGGCTCACACAGGCCCCGTCTTCACAATGTACACGACCCTTCGGGACGGGCTCATAGTGACCGGTGGAAAAGAGCGGCCGTAAGCCCGAACTCCTCTGGGAACAACTGGTCTTTTTGGATTGTCTTGGGAGAAACGGACAGAAGCATCTCCAACTTGGAGAAAATGCAGATTTTCACTCTCCTGTCTTTTCTGCATCACGGAGATGAGTCTGCTGTCTCTCCCAGAGGGCCCTGGGTCAGAACCTTCAGAAGTCAGGGTCAGAGAGGTGGTGCCTTGGTAGTTGAAAAACCGGAGAGGTGTTCTCGAACAGACCAGGTGACTCTGTTGTCCATCAGGTGTTACTCTCAGTGGCTCTTTGGGAGGAGGCAGGAGGGGTGAGAGGAGGGGGGATGTCCAGTGCAGACCGGGACCATGTGAAAGCCAAGCTGCAAAATAGGAGAAACATTTCTCTTCGTCGTTCGATCTGATAAAAACATAGTTTGATTTTTTTAGATTTCGATTCTCCTTCCTCCCACGGTGATGGCATTTGAAAGCAGTCTAGGAAATCTGCAAGTTCAAGGGGTTCTGGTAGCTCATCAGCAGGGCTTATGAAAGGGGCCACCCCAGAGGGTCTGTCCTGCTGGGCCTGGGGATGAGGGGATGGGACCTTGAGGAGATGACAGGGAGAGAGGGCAGCGGAGGGTCCTGGGCGGTCTTAGGGTGAGGGCTAACATGCTAAGTTCTTGATCTTTTTCAGGACCAAAGAAGGAGGTGCTGTGAAACTGTGGGACCAGGAAATGAAGCGCTGCCGGGCCTTCCAACTGGAGACGGGGCAGCTGGTGGAGTGTGTGCGCTCCGTGTGCCGCGGCAAAGTGAGCACCGGGTGGGGCGGGCCTTTCCCAGCGGTGCCCAGAGCTCGTCCCGCACCTTCCCAGCCGGACACTTGCCCTGTGCTGAGTGGTTGAGTCCTTAGAACAAGCCTCCCGGGTGTGACTTAGTGCAGAGGGGAAGCAGCTTAGAACAGTCGGACAGACCTGGGTGCAGAGTGTGACTCACCCAGTAGAACTGGCTGTGTGACCTTGGCTGTGTTGCTTAGCCTTTCTGTGCCCAGCACACGGGTTGTTGTGAGGACTGCATGCATCATACACGCACAGCGTCTTTCACTGTGCCTGGCGCGTGGCCACAGTCAGTAGATGCTAGCTGCTGTTATTACAGACGATGTTATTTTAGGCACAGGGATATTAAGTAGTTGCCCATGCCCAAGGGTATGCAGCCGGGAAGGGGAAGGACTGCCAAACTGTCTGACTCAAAGCCATTGGTTTTCAAGTTGTACCGAGCTAAATACCACACATAACCGTGGAGTTTTGTTTTTGTCTTTTAAACGTGGATATCCAGGCTCATATCCAGAGCCGCCAAGTCAGAATCTCGGGAGTGGGGCCCTGACCTTGATGTGTGTTTTCCTTTTCTTCTTCTTTATTTTTAATTCCCCAAGAGATTCTGAAGCACTTGAAAACAAATCTCTTAACCTCTATTTAATACCTTGTATTTATATTTTGGAATTGGTATCAGTCTAAGAATTTGCTTTCTAGATGCTCTCCACTAAAAAGGCAAACCTGACTTGGAGTCTACATAATTGGAAAATGGGAATTTTGTTTTTAAATAGATACGCAACAATCATCCGGAAGGGTAACTAGACATACAGGAGATGAAGGCAGAACGAGGCCCAGAACCTGGAAGTCAGCTGGAGATGGATTTTGTTCAGTGCGAGGAAGAACTTAGGAAGAGTTTGGGCTGTCCAAGAGCAGAAACTGGCTGCCCTGCTCTGCAGTGAGCTTGCAATCACTGGACCGTTCAGCAGAGACGAGATGACGGAGAGCTCTGGTGGAACTCTCCCCGAGGTGGCGGGGGGAGTACAGGCCAAGTGAGGGGCTCGCTTAAGGATGGCAAATCAGTGGCTAAGAACAAAACACTGCTTGGCTCTTCCTATTTTAATACCAGTGCCAGCAAAGGCACTTTCCCAAGTTACTCTAATAGTGTTTTTTAATATTATTTTATTTTAAATTGTGACAAAATATAGAGAACATAAAATTTACCATTTAACCATTTTTAAGTGTACAATTCAGTGGTATTAAATACATTCACATAGTTGTGCAACTATCACCACCACCCCTCCCCAGAACATTTTTCATCTTGTGAAACAGAGGCTCGGTGTCTAGTAAACAATAACTCCCTTTGTCCCATCCCCCCAGCCCCTGGAAACCACCATTCTACTTTGTCTCTATGAATCTGAGTATTCTAGGTACTTCATATGAGTGGGATCCTGTAGTGTTTGTCTTTCTTGTCATAGTGTTTTGATTACAACAGGGAAAGATTTTAGTGGGAACCAAGGACGGAGAAATCATTGAAGTTGGTGAAAAAAATGCTGCTTCCAACATCCTGATTGATGGACACATGGAAGGGGAGATCTGGGGCCTGGCCACACACCCCTCCAAGGACATCTTCATCTCTGCTAGTAATGACGGCACAGCCCGAATCTGGGACCTGGCTGACAAGGTGAGGGCCCGACGCTGCACAGGCTCGGATGCCCCAGGTGGGCCTCGGAGCAGTGACAGCCCTGGGCGAGGGGACGTTCGGCCAGGGTCAGGCCAGAGTGGGGGATGGGGCTGGGCAGGAGATCGGCCACAGGGCAGCAATTAAGTTAGAGGGACTGATAATAAAAGAAGTCCTGTTCACACACACCCATTCTCTCTCTCTCTCTCTCTCTCTCTATATATATATATATATATATCTTTTAGCTGTATATCAATCTATGACTATTTATAGTACAGGAATAATATAATTGAGAATGATTATTCTCTTGTCATGAAAGAACCCACAAAACTAAAAAAAAAAAGAGATAAATCATGTCTTCCCTGGATGGGAAGACTAAAAATGATTTAAAATGTCAAATGTTCCCAAACAGAACATTTCAATCAAAATCCCAACAAGGTTTCTCTTAGCATTTGGAAAAATAATTTAAAAATACAAAAAATTTCAAAAAAATAACTTGTCTGGAGTAAAAATGTCAAATAGGAAATCTGGGGGGAAAAAAGATTGTTACCAAGCCTTAGCTGATAGTAAAACAAGTACTTAAGTTCTAATAATTAAAATACTTGGTTTCATTACAAAATGGCTAGTAAATGTTTCAGTCGTATTTTCAGTGTAGGGATCATAGAACAGACATGGAGAAGGCTAAGTGTGGTGGTTATACTCCTTAGTTCATAATGATTATGTTTATTAACACCCACTACATACCCGGTGCTTCATATATGCTATCATTAATGCTTACAACACCTTGCAAGACCAATACTAATATCGATTCTCTACACATGGGAAAACGGAGAAGTAACTTACCCAAACACACCCAGCTAGGGACAGAGCCAGATCTGAACTAACACATGCTGAAGCTCAAACTCTTCCCCCGAACAAGAGGTCAGCAAGCTGCAGCCCAAGGGTCAAGTCTGCCTGCTGCCCCTTTCTGCAAAGTAAGCCATGCTTTTTGTTTATGTTGGTGTCCATGGCTACCTTTGTGCTTCACTGGCAGAGCTGACTGGTTGTGAGAGACCATATGGACCCCAAAGCCTAAAAATATTTACTCCCAAACCATTCACAGAAAAAGTTCGCCAACCTCTGTCCTAAACCGTGTTGTCTCTCCAGCTGCTCAATCAAAACATACTGCCCCCCTCAGCCACTCAGGGACACTTACTATTAGAAGCAAGAGGTTTGCAGCCTCCCTAGAGGCAGCCTGGCTCTGGCCTGGGTGCAGGATTTCCCCTGGAGACCAGCTGAGGTGGCCAAGGGCTCAGGTGGTATTACTTTGTTCTACGATGTAGAAGCTGCTAAACAAGGTGAACCTGGGCCACGCGGCCAGGTGTGCAGCCTACAGCCCTGACGGGGAGATGGTGGCCATTGGCATGAAGAATGGAGAGTTTGTCGTCTTGTTGGTGAACAGCCTGAAAGTTTGGGGGAAGAAACGAGACCGGAAATCTGCTATCCAAGATATCAGGTACATAGCAGGCAGTCTGGGCAGGGAGGAGAAAGGCGGGCATTCATTCTCCCTCCCATGGTTCCCATTCCAGGAGGGTCATGGCTGGAATGAAGAACTCACTCGTGAGAGGGTCCCTTTCAGTGAGCCAGCTATGGAAGGAGACCCTCTCACACGTTAGTTCTCAGACATGTCTTTGCTAATTCCCATAAGAGTGTGGTAAAAACTTCTTATAAAATGCCTTCTACAAAAGACTGCACACATCCATTTACTTACTTCCGGGGGATTTGATCCAGAGAAGCTGTCGAATTCCATAGACTTTAGGAAAAGCTAACCACATGTGAATCATGATGTGTGATCTAATTGCCTTTGAGCTTGGGAGGCCTGTGCCAGAGCAGACCTCATGCCTGACCGGCCCTAGACAGCCCTCCTCACGGACCGTGCTCTTGGATTGCTTTTTCTAGAATCAGCCCAGACAGCAGATTCTTAGCTGTTGGTTCTTCTGAACACACAGTTGACTTCTATGACCTCACTCAGGGCACGAGTCTGAACCGCATCGGCTACTGCAAAGATATCCCAAGCTTTGTCATTCAGATGGATTTTTCCGCGGATGGCAAATACATCCAGGTATGCTTTGGCTTTACTGATATCTGGGGTAACCATTAATAATAGTATTACAAACAATGGCTTGTATGAAATCAGTGCTTACTCTGTGTCAGGAAATGTGTTCACTGGAACTGTTTAAGTACTGTTAGTTTCCCTCCTATTTTATAAATGAAGAAACAGAGGCTTAGAGAACTTAAGAAAGTCGAATAGAATTTAAAATTGTACTTATTCTTCAGTAGGAAAGGAGGAAACAAGCCCTAATCATCTTGATCCTCCTCTCACCACCACCCCTTCAAAGCTTCCTAATTCCTAGTTCTCTGGGGCTGCACGGAAGCCTGTGTTGCTTCTTACACTTACTCATCTCAATTCCGGATCCCATGGGTAGTGTGGTCCCTCCAACTTGGGACCCGGACTCCAGACAGTCAGCCTGGAGTGAGAGCCCATCACTGGCCCCCGGGAAGACTGACAAGCGGGGAGGGATCGAGAGGGGTCCCACTCTTGGCACTTAGAGCTGAAAATAGAACAATGATTTCTCCAGCACTTTGAACAAATATTATGCATTTGTGAGCCAGCCTGGAGTCGGGTAGTCTTTGTGAAAGGAGAGCGGACACTTCATTCATCAAGTGTGGACTGAACCAGGCACTATGCCAGGCTTTTGGGTGTATGAAATGGGCCTGGTCCCTGCTCTCCTGGAGCTTGCCTTGTCGTGGACAAGACAAGCATTAAACAAATCATCACAAAATACACCTATAACTACAAATTGTGATTATGTGCCGAGAAGGAAAAGTACAGTGCCCTGCGGGAGCATTTAACAAGCGCTGACTGTTGAATAGATGCACTGACATCCTCTCCGTACGGTGCTGTTTAAGCTGAGGTCTGCAGGGTGTGTAGGAGTTTAGCCACCCAAGGGGGGCGGGAACATGGTTCCAGGCCTTCTGCATGAAGGCCCTGATGTGGGAAAGATCTCAGCTCATTCCTGTACAGCAGGGAAATCTGGGGTGGTTGGCCTTGCACCCCAGGGAGAGGGGGCTCGCGATGGAGGCAGCGGCCATTGGCTGGAAAATGGTCAATTGCCTCTAGAAGTTTCCCAGAGAAGCCAGGATCAGGTCCTAATACTTCAGAAATCATCTCCGTCAGCTGCCGTCCATAAGACTTGCCTCAGCTCTGTTGCACAGGACCTTGGTTCTCTGAGAACAGGGGTTCCCAAACGTGAGCGCGCACCAGAATCACCTGGAGGCTTTGTGAAAGCCTGCTGGGCCCCGCCCTCAGATTGTCCGACTGGGTAGGTCTAGGGTGGGGCCCAAGAATGTGCATCTCTAACCAGTGTCCAGCTGAGGCTGACGGTGCCGGTCAAGAACCACACTTGGAGAACCGCTGCCTTAGGACTTTGGAAAATAGCAAGAAAACGGAGGGAAAAATGCCCTGCTTATGTGAACTTTGCCGCGGGCTGACCACAGGCTTTGCAGCCTGGAGCTGAGCTTGGGTTTGGTGAAAAGTCCTGGGGATGCAGAGGTTGGGAAACAATACACCCAAAGGGGAGTCCTTTGGACAGGAAAGAAAGTTGATAGGCCTGGCTGCTTCCCACTTGCAGGTGTCAACAGGAGCCTACAAGCGCCAGGTGCATGAGGTGCCCCTGGGGAAGCAGGTCACCGAAGCCACGGTCATTGAGAAGATCACCTGGGCCTCCTGGACAAGGTGACTGGAGGAAAACTCTTCTGGAGGAAAAGGTCACAAGGGAGACTCTCGTCCCAGCCTCAGCCTCCAAGTTTGTGTGTGGCTGGGATCCAAAGCAGCTCAGAGACAGAGCTCTTTCCTTTGCGGGGTCAGGGCGGGAGGCCTCTTGCTCCCAGTCTGGGCCGCTGGCTTTGGTCTGACCAGGGCTTCTGAAACGCAAAGTCCCTCTTGTTGTGTAATCTGTTCTACTCATCCCCAACCCCATCTAGCAAGTTCAAAGGGAAACCATCCCCCAGCTCTTGGCCAAACCCCCTGCGGTGTAGTGAGGCCTCCTCCAATCCCTGGGAGGGAGAGGGAGGGCTGGAAGTGCCGGGTAGCAGGGTAAGCAGCAGGGCCCTGCCACGTCAAGGGAAAAGAGGCCACCAACCCGTGAGCCTGAAGAGCCCCGCACTTCTCCCAAGCTACATATACTCAGAAGCATCATAGGGAAGAGGGAGAGAATCAAAGATGGAGGTAACTTTTCTTTTTAGGGTGAAAGGGACTGGGGCAGAGAATAGTAGTAGCTGGGGCAGGTATACAAAGGGGGAGGGGACAGGTGCCATCCTGCCAGAGGAGCCGTGTGACCACGCTGAATTTTCCTCTCATTCCTGGGAGAGGATGCCTGACTGCACGAAGCCTTCTCACCCATCTCACACCTCTTCCTGTTGGAACAGCATTCTGGGAGACGAAGTCATTGGCATCTGGCCGCGAAACGCAGACAAGGCTGATGTCAACTGCGCGTGTGTGACCCACGCTGGCCTGAACATTGTCACGGGAGACGACTTTGGGCTCGTGAAGCTCTTTGATTTTCCATGCACAGAGAAATTTGTGAGTTTTCCTTAGAGTAACTCCCTGTGCTGCCTCCAGGCTGGCTGATCTTCTGCAGCCTGCTGGAAATCGTGGCCACATCTACATGGCCATCTAGAATCTAGAACAAGAGGAATCTTGTCACAGCCCTGGGGAGACTTGGCAACACCTAACCTTTTCCTCTCCCTCAGGAGGGGAAGTCCTGGAAGCCAGGAGGATGGAGGGGGGACAGAGTGGCCACAAGTGGGGCAGGAATGAGGCAGGAAGCCAGTGAAGGGCTTGCTCACAGAGATGTTCAGACCCAACGGGCATCCCATGGGTGAAGGGAGGTCCTAGGAGGGGGGGAACTGAGTCCTGGAAGTGGTCCATGGTGGCTGAAGGAACAGGGTCTCTTAGTCATCTCCATTCACTTTTGCTCACAGGCCAAGCATAAGCGTTACTTCGGTCACTCGGCTCACGTGACGAACATCCGTTTCTCTCATGACGACAAGTACGTGGTCAGCACTGGAGGAGACGACTGCAGGTACCAGCCTGATTCTTCTGGCTCTGCCCCCAGGCCTAGCTTTCACCCCCTCCCATCCACACCTCAGGTGTCAGCTCCTCCCAGGGGCACGTGGAGGGGCTGAGGTGGGATAGTGAACCGGAGATCCAGTGACGACTTTCCCAGTAGAAGGGCTTTAGTCTCTGGTGACTCCCAACCCAATTCTTGACGGGCCTCTGTCCCCACTAGAGCTGTCCTGGGATTGGTGAGAAGCCAAGCGCATGCAACAGCTACTCTGAGCATCGCTGGCTGGAGGGGCAGGTGATGAGAGGCCCGAGATACTGATTCCAGTAGGAGCTGTTGGACAGCCCACGGCGTCCACTGCATATAATCAGGAGGTTAGAATGACCTTGATCCATAGACCTTTTAACTCAGAACTTCCAATTCATCACCAGAGTTCTTAACATGGATCATTAATCCACAACCAAGAGAGGTTTAAAAATAGTAATACAGAGCCTCAGTCACCCCGGGAAACAAGCAGGACATATGTTACCCGATTTTACACATGAGATCAGATAAGGGGTGAAGCCGTTAGGGCCAGTGCTATTTAGTAGCAGGAGAACCTCAACCAGCTATGTGGATTCCTGAGCCAGGGCTGCTACAGACCTTAACCACTGCTCACTGTGAAACAGGCCCATTGTCCTGTGAGGCATGGCCGGTCTTCCAGTGTTTTGGTAGGACCCCTACCAGCCTGCTCCAGAGATGACATCAGCATTTCCAAGAAGGCAGCTTTCTCCTGTCCCTCCACCGAGGGCGTTTCTTATTTGGAGTGTGGAGGAACAGGATGAGTTCATTCGAAGTCACTCAGCTTCTCCATATCTAATGTAGTTGAAGGGCTTTATCGAAACATGAATATTGGTTTCTGTTCAGCCCAGGCAGAACTCCTGGGGGGGATCAAGAAGAAACGCATGCATTCCAGATTTATTTTTAGTGGTCTGAATGAGGTTGTAGAAAAGGCACCTGAAGAGAATTTCAGCCCACCTCCTACCCAAAAGCACTGTGTAGAAAATGGCCCCAAAAGATGCTTTCTGATGGCCTGCCTGGGAGCCCCCGTCTCCAGGCTGCTGTGCCAACTGCTGCTGGCACTTAGAGCCCTTGAGATAGTACTGACAGCAGCTCCCTGTGGGGCGCAAACACCCATTCAAAGCAGCATCCGCCGAACTGTGAACAGGCCAGCACCGGGAGACGTAAGCGAACCCGTCCCCAGGAGATACGAGGGGACTCTTGATTACTAAAAAAGGCTTAGATGTCACCTTTCCAGTGCAGGGCCCCCTTGGCCTTTGCAGTCATGGGAGCCTACCGCAATCCCTGGCCCCGTGCTGAGCACCGGGAAGGGCTCTCCTACTCGAGTGGAACTGATAAAACCTTTTCAGTAGTAACAAGAGAGTGTGAAGTCAGGCTGCCAAAAGTCCTCCCGTTCAGAAGGGACAGGCAGGCTGCTGAAAGAGCCAAACGAAACAAAAAACAATAGACCTTTTAAAAAAGCAACAGACCTTTAATTAGTGGCAAGATCCCTGGTTTGTTTTTTGAAACTTAAATCAAAATGTTCACTACATCACCTGGGCTTGACTCCGGAGCACTTGGCAAAGTTGGTTTTTGTCACTTGACAAAAGCATGATGTCCAGCCCTGCAAAATGACTGTTTGGTCTGCCTTTTCAGCGTGTTCGTGTGGCGATGCCTGGAAGTGCCAGAGTCCTCTTACTTTATTGCTGCTGCTGCCGCCAGCCACCGTGGAGGCAGTGATGAGGTGCCTCCTGGCCGCCAGCTGCTGGGAAAGGCCTACGACACCGCAGGCCGCACAAGCTCCAAGTGCTAGTGAAGTGGTGTGACTGTGCCCATCGCCTGGAATCTCCAAAACCGTCGGGCCAAAAACGAAGGTCAGTTCTAACAAGTTAAGACTGCTTGCCTCTGTTCCTGAGACTAAAAACTATACGTACTAACTACACTGACAAAGAAATCCTATCTGACAATGTAGCCCACTGACAAAATTTAAAGCCTCAGTTACCCTAACCAATATGTAGCTTTTGATTTGCATCAAAACTTTTACAAAAGATGTTTTGCTAGTATGTTTCTATATACTTTAAAAATGTTCATTTTTACAAATAAGGAAGTTGAACAGGACAGCTTAAGTTAGATTCACTGAACTAGAAATATTGATAGCCTCTGTTCTCCACATTTAGCTTTCAAAACCAAATGAGCCATGTATAAACAAGTTGAGACACTTAATTTTTTTAACGTTTCATTTGCAGAGTTTTATATCCATTAAGTGCCTTTGAAAGCTTCCAGGTTTGTGGGCTGCTGTCTCCCCTCCCCCAGGTTGTCTCCTTTCTACATATGGTGCTAAAACGTCAAAACTGAGGAGGGCTACAGGACCCTCAGCAGACTCCTGGTCTGTCACCCAGGTCAGGTATTTAGTTAGGTCAGGGCTTCCTAAATGAAAGACATCAGTTACCTGCTTGGGAAACAGTGGCTATTTGAAGTTGAGCAGCAAAGAAACTTAGATTCAGGAGTCGGAGGGTGGGTGGGTAGAACGGGTTTTCATCATATTGAGTGCCAAACCCACAACATCCAAAACATTTCAAATAAAACAAACCTCTACTACAGGACAGAAGGGAAAAAAAAAAAAAAAAAAAAGCTCAAGTAGGTCCAGGAAGATGAGCTGATTTATCTCATTAAACCTAAAATGGTGATAAATGAGGTGACCTGAGGCTGTGCTGGGTTTACCACTCCCAGAGTGGGGTGGACTTGGCCCCAGTGATTTGTGTCACGTGAACTACATAGGTCAAGTCTGGGTTTTTAAAAACTCTCTGCGGAACAAATTCCTAAGCCCAAATAATATTTGACAACTCAAGATTATAAAACAAAATCATCTAGCTTAGAGTTCCTCAGAGTTGGCTGGATGACAGAATGTGACTTGGCCAGCAAACCCAGAAGGTGTCCTAAACCACCTCCGTCGTACTTGACACCTGGCCGACCGCTGACAACGGCGAGGGCTGACGGCGCGCTCGGGACGGCAGGCTGGGGAGGGACTGGGGCTCTGAGCTCGTATACCAGTTAGTCCTTCCAGTCAGTGAACTAAAAAATTCTGC
The DNA here is from genome assembly GCF_965194805.1 of Balaenoptera borealis. Lineage (NCBI taxonomy): Eukaryota > Metazoa > Chordata > Mammalia > Artiodactyla > Balaenopteridae > Balaenoptera > Balaenoptera borealis. The sequence goes on along the minus strand of NC_138871.1, from coordinate 45,558,134 downwards.
ATCTTGAGTCCCTGGCTATTTGCAGTTGTCAGTTTACAGGAAAGGTGAAACGAAGCATTTTCAATTAAATAGATTAACAAACATTTACCACAGAAGTGCTTCAGCATTCTAAATGGATTAGATCACACGTTAAGCTATTTTTATATGCCAACTTATTAATGCCTTACATGAATCCACTGATAGGTCGTTGGGCCCCCAGTTAGAGTCCCTATGCAGCCCTAATTCTGTGTTCCGTAACCACGTGACTGGTGATGCTGAGTGATAACCACGTCTGCCTATACTGTACCACTGACCTTTCATACTGATCGGATCCCGCATTGAATCACCACGTGAAGAACAATAAACTGATCAATGAGGACATGTACACTATATTTAAAGAGCAATAGTGTCTGTGTCAAGAAAAGTTCTTAAATCTGATTTGTAAACATTTATATGGTATGATGATTTTCCGTATGTTCATAAATCCTGCACTGTATTCTGTGTTAAAATATTGGTGCATGTATTTATTTTCAATTATCAAAGTATAAATATATAATTTAAAAACATTTTGGTATGTGTCAAATAAATTTGATTATATAAATTGTTCTTTTTGTTTTCAAAATAAATGTAGCTGTACTCTGAGCTTAAAACCTTTCTGAAAGTACAAGCCACTGCACACTCGTGGAAGTGAAGTCTACCATTTTGATCTGCAGCACGTTCAGGAAACCAAAATACCAAACATATTTTAAGTCTATAAGCTTTATTGATACTTCGCTTTTACAGTTCACAATGCATTCCACAGATTTAGAGTTCAGTACAGCTTAAACCACAATTGTATAAATCGTCATTTTATAATTAATTTCTTGCATAACAATGTTTGATATTTGCAAACAACACTTTTGGAAGCATTAGATTCAGTCCAGGGTTTGTGACAAAATTAACTAACTACAGTAAGACTGTGTGATGAAGTTGATGTCGAGGAGTTCTATTGGCATGGCATCGTTTCATGTTGAAAACAGATGGTAGTGCTCCTAGAAATATATGTTCTTTTTCTAGCTTAGGTGCTTTGGAACTACACACATGAAACCAACGACTGAAATATCAAGCACTGTGGGGCAGCTGGAAAGGTAGGTAGGTAGAGGGCTAAGCTTTGTGAAACACTATATATAGATAGATATATAATCTATATTTACTTATATTGGCAATTAATATAACAGTAAAATTCACAATACACCTAGAACATACCAGCAAGGCGAGCCTTTTCACTCCTGCTTTGGTGGTATGATCTCGTCTAAACATTTCATTTCAGAAAATCTGCATCAATCTACACAGACCATACACAGTGCACAAACTGTGAAAAGGGTTATTTTTTCAGCTCCACTTTCTCTGCAATTCCCCAAATACAGCAAGACTACCTGCAACAAAGTATAATATACAGCTTCCTCAGATCTTTTTTTATTCACCAGTGCCTCATACAGGAAAAACAAATAATATGATTACTGTTTAAATCCATACATAGCAGCTTACAACACTTAAGATGATGAACACAGGGCAGTCAAGACAGGTCATTTTTCCTCAGATACTGTGTTGCTAAAATAAAGATCTGTGAAACTGCACTGCAATGTCAAGGCTTCATTCTTCCCTGACCCTCCCCCATGGAATCAAATGAATATCCCCTTTAAAGATAAACTCCTATTGTTAATTATTTCGGGCTTTTTCATTCCGCTTTGCGCTTCAATCCAGGGATTTTTGCTTGGATTCTACAAATGAAAAGGAGGGGGAAAAGGTCAATGTAAATATTTTGAAATTTTAATATTTTGTTTTCTGCTTCTTAAAATGTCTGTCCTTCAAGAATTACTTGTACATTGCTCAGCTTATACAAGAAATAAAATCCTAAGGCTGTCAAACTATGAACTATAATTTTGCCACCCTGGCCTCACAAATTAGACTTAAATACATATAAGTACACATAGAAATTAATGATCCAAATGTTAGAAAAAAAAATCTTTTGGCAACTCTGTCACACTTTAGGTCTGATTGAAATTGACTACTCATTATGTCTTAAATATGAGAATACTGCACTGTTGTCAAAGCCAGTACATCTATCCTTAGTGTTAAAAAAAAAAAAAAAAGATTTTAAATACTCACTTAGCCATAGCATCTTTAACATTCTTATTTGCAAGTCCTAGATAATGATCTATTTGCGCCTGAAAGAGAGGTAGAAAGAAGTTACTAGAAAATTACCATTGCTAAAAAATCTTATTAAACATATTAAAGGCTTAAGAAACCACCACATTTCTCATTTTTATAAGGCTGTGGAAGCTGGCACTGATCCATTTCTAAGTTCCATATAAGAGCGTGTGCTCTGTATTCTGAAATCTGCAGTTAAATTACCTGATGCCGTTCATAAATAACAGGAACACTGAAGAGTGAAATCAGAGCTGAAAAAGGAAATACACAACCTTTAGAACAGACCGGTATGATTTAGGGAACAAACACGACAAAGCCATCAAACTGGCAGCACCCTGAAGATAGTCAGACGTGTCCCTAACGAGGGCGACACAAGCACCTCCTGGGGGCCCCTGCTGCTGGGGAGCCGCCGCAGGGCACTGAGTCAACCAAGGGAGGCTGCAGGGACCATTCCTGGCTTCAAATCACATCATGCAGACTTTATAAGATACAGGCATCCCTGGTCTCGGTTAGTTAGATCTATGACTGCACCATCCAATAAGGCCACCCTTGATCTGGTTTACCACTGTTAGTTGGAGTAGTCTTCAGGAAGTAAAGTGGCATTTCCATAAACAGTATCAGTATTAGCAATTTATTTAAAGAGATCACAATCTCTAACCTATATCCTCTATTTTTCCTATAATATTAGGATATTCTCCCCTAAAATGTCTTTAAGCTCCTTGCACACCATCTTTTTTTTTTGGCTGTGCTGTGTGGCATGTGAGATCTCAGTTCCCTGACCAGGGATCGAACCCACGCCCCCTGCAGTGGAAGCACAGAGTCTTAACCACTGGACCGCCAGGGATAGTCCCCCATCCTTTTTTTTTTTTTTTTTTAAGTAATTTTTCATTCCAATGGTTTTGTAGACTTACCCAAGATCAGTAGCGTGAGACCATTGAACAAGGCACCAACATAGGTAAATACCCACATCAACACTGCAAACTATAAGAAAATAACATTAGCCACTTAAAAACAAAATTGAAGTTTCTTTTTTTTTTTAAGATTTTTTTTGATGTGGACCATCATTAAAGTCTTTATTCAACTTGTTACAATATTGCTTCTGTTTTATATTTTGTTTTTTTGGCCAGGAGGCATGTGGGATCTTAGCTCCACCGCCCAGGTATCGAACCACCCGCACCCCCTGCATTGGTAGGCAAAGTCTTAACCACTGGACCGCCAGGGAAGTCCCCAAGTAAAGTTTCTTAATTAAGCCTTCAAATAAAAACAACCCATCTAAATGCCAAACTACTAGAGGCATACTCCTTGGAGACTTGGTAAAATAATATGGGTATTTCACTTCTAAGTTGCCAGTCTCCGTTCAGGAATTTCTGAATCTAATTAAAACAATTAATAGACTCAATTCATTTTTCTCTGGACTACACTACCAAACAGTTGATTCTGTTTTCTCTGAGATCAGAAAACATACCAAAGGTACACCACCTTACCCCTCCAGCTCTTCCATAGCACTTAGCTTCTAAATGGGAAGACTGGAAAGCTATCATGAGAATTAGCTATGTTAAAACTGATTTTAAAGTACTAACAAGTGATTCAAGATCTGTAAGAGCTGAATAATTCAGACATTAAAATCTCAGACATCTGAATAAGCAATAATGGTGCAGAAAGACTTATTATCAGGGAGACTAGGTTTCAGGTACCAAAAATATCAGCTTTAGCATTTTATTAAGGATCAGAGGCACTGTCTCTCCAGTGATACATGTTTTAACAGCCAATGAGGACCCCTTGGAATGAGGACTCCTCTAACTTTTATACCTATTAATAAAATTGACCGTTATTATTCTTTTAGCCACTGCCTTCTTTATTTATTTAGCAAACACTAATCCAGTTCTTACCATATTAGTGCCAGGCACTGTTTTAAATGCTTTACAAATACAAACTCATTTATTCCTCCTAATAACTTTATGAGGTAGGCACTGCTATCATTACCACAGCAGATGCAGACACTAAAAAAATAGAGTGTAGTAACTTGCCCAAGTTGAGGTAATACTTCACTCATATTTCATATTTCACTGTCCCCTCCAGGGGACTGGGGACTGCAGTGAACTGACTAAACTCTCCTATTTTAGTAATCTGGTCTCAAAATCTGGGATTTTTTTTTTTTTTAATCATTAAATACAGCAGTTTGGGAAAGGCCTTGTTTCTAAAAAGTGATTTCATTTTGAGAAGTCCTTTATTTCCTCTCCATACTTTAGTTTACTCATGAATGGTTGAAAAAGAGAATTTCAAAGTTTTCTTCCAGTTCTTGGTGACATCATATAGTAAAAACTCAATGCCATGTTCAGAGCAGTTCTTGAAGACTTATAAACACAAGGTCAGTCAGGATTTTATTCAGCATTCAGCAGGAGCAGATCCTTTGCTTCCTATTAAGAGCCTTCATGTGTCTGGCAATCTCTCTGCCATATTTAGTAGGTCACAAACATACCACCATGATGCCACCATCTACAACAACTATTTAGGTACCAATAACAAAGTATATATGAAAAGAAGGAGAGGAGAGAGGAGTTAGCACGTCCATCATCTAAAGCAGTTACCAGCAAACTTTTTCTGTGAAGAAAGACAGTAAAATAATAAACATTTTCGGTTTTGTGGGCCACAAGGGATCTCTTGTCACATATTCTTTGAATATTATCCTTTAAAAACATAAAAACTATTCTTAGCTCCCAGGCTGTACAAAAACAGGCCATGGGACAGACAGGCAGTAGTTTGCCTACCCTTATCTAAAGCATATCTTTGTCCATGTGTTCATTCTCTCAACAAAATCTGATTGAATGCCTACTATCAGCTGGGTACGGAGCAGTAATTATAAAGTATTCAGACTCTAGTCATTATCTTTACTGCAGGTTAGGAAGACCCTTTGGATTCCTGCAGCAACTGTCAGTTCTACAAACAGCAACACTCTGCTTACCCCTACAACTGAATTTAATGTTCAAGTGAGCAAATATCAAGCCTTCTTAACACTCATCAATTGAAAATCAAAAATTAAATGCTGCCCTGGTCTTTGCAACCGCTATGAAACCACTGATAGAAAGGTTTGAAGCATGACTCCAGTTAGCAAGCCTTTTCCCTCTCACACAGTTTTAGACTCCTATTGCAAAAGCTAAATATAACTGCTGCACTTGAGCAAGTCTACCACAGAGCAACAGAGCTATTTTCATCCATCACCACCCACAAGTCGACAGGGAAGAGTCGACCTTCTACATTTTAGAAGAAATTGCTTTAGCAATAAAGACACCCTTACCATGACAAAATTCAGAAACTAACACACAAGCTAGAAATAAGTCCTAATTTGGTCATTAAGTCACCGACAAGGCTGCACTCCAAAGCCACAAAGAAAGAAACCCTTCACACCTAGGTGATCTAAGGGGCTCAAATATCACTAGACTTGCCTCTTGGAGGACACTCTTTCTAAAAGCCAGACTATCCAGACACAAAGAGAGGAACGGAGAGAGGCTTCAAACGTCTATGGGGCCAGGCAGGTGACATAAACACATGAGAGAGCCCTGGTAAGGACTGAGGCAGATATGTGCATTCTCCCTCTCAAGGAGCACACACAATCCAGCTCCACAGACTGTTGCCAAGCAAGTATTCCAGGCTAATGTTGCCAAATTTTCCCATTTAAAGAGACCAGAAATTCACATTTTTATGTCCTATCACAGAATTTTTAAATGTTGCAGCTAAGTTTGGAGAAAATTTAACAGTTCAGGGGCCCAAAACAAAAATATTGGGTAAGGGTTTCCAGAGAACACACCATCAGAAGAGAAAGGAGTTAACCAGCATCTAGCAATTGCACAATTACTAAAACTGTCAGTAACAACATCAGCTAACAAATTTTTGAACATACATTAGGTCAGTTAATCTCATCATAACCACAAAAGTTAAATACTGTTATTATCCCCATAGAAGAGAAAAACCAAGACACAGAAAGATTAAGCAAGTTGCCAGACTAGAGGTGACAGTGATCTCAGGTTTATCTGACTCCATAATCTCTGCTCTGCTATACAGTAAAACCATTTACAGAGTAATCATTTATTAATGGTCATGAATGTGCACGCTATTACAAAGAGGCAGGGAAAAGGTCAATAAACACTTTAAACCTACAAATTCTATGCTCTTCCATGGCAAATTCTTGGCAACGCTGCAGCCAATGCATAGTAATTGAGGAAGTCAAAGGCCCATCTCTCTTTAGGCACTAATGAGACTAGAGGAAAGAGGGGCAAAGTACAATGGAGGTCTAGTAAATACTTACCAGAAGAGGGCAAGGGCCATGTCTTGTTTGTCTTTTGTCCAGGGGAATAGGGAATTCAATTTAAGTGCATATCACATACATATCTCATTGAAAAGCTCTGCAGATCTTTTTATTAGATGATGTCTCCGTGGGGTGGGGAGGCATTTTGAAGGAAAACGGGTGGAGGGTGTTTAACAGAATTTCAGAAATTACTTTAGCAATTCTGACACTTTCAAACTTTTTCTGAAGTTTTAAACACTGAAAATCATTTGACTTTTGACATCTTCAGCCTTATTCATTAGTATCACATTTTCCTCAGCCAATTTCCTGTCTAATTTTTCTGTGAGCCAAAGAAACCAGAAAGGAAACTGTCAAAATGTGTATGTTAATAAATGCCTAAGAGCCTGAGGGCTAGATTTTAATGTCCTTTTGGGTCAGCTATTTCTGGAATTCAGGCCTTTTTTGCTCACTTTCAGATTTCAGACTGAATTCTGGAACATTGTGGTTACCTGATGATCAGACAACCATAGCTAAAAATTTTCTTATAATTTTAACATATATTTTCACTGAAAGTCACAGAACTACTGTCATAAAGAATCCAGTCTTTATCACCCAAAGCCATATGACAGAAAAATAAGAACCTCTGCCGAAAACACCTAGTCTTAGTATCTAGTAAATAAAAGTATTAGACTTTTTCTTGGGATTTGAGGTTTCAAAAGGCAGAACCCCCTACTAAAGCTGAGCCTTACTCAAGAAGTCCCAAAGCTGAGCCCAGCGGAGACTGTCACATGCTTTTCTTTTATAATAAAAGGGGTGCAGAAGTAAGCGTAGGGGGAAAACTATAGCCCAGGGTTTACAGCTTCAAGTCATAACTTTTAAAAACAGTGTTCTCCAAGCAGTGTCCTTAGAAAAATTAAATCACAATTTCAGGGGATGGGACCCCCAGCCCTTCCCCTTCCCAAGTATTATTAAATTTTATAGCTCCCCAGTGGTTCCAACGTGCAGCCAAGACTGAGAACCATTGTTTTACAACAAGAGCCCCTTTCAAAGACAGCTTATACAGAAGGTCAATCACAGAAATGGAATTAAACCTCAACTAGGTGGTTTAAATTTGTTCAACTATCTTATACTAGTTTTCTGGTGGTAATGGGTTATTTAAACACAGTTGACGAGTATCACTAGGTTAAAGAAAGTTATCTGGGCTCTTCTGGACTTCTCAGAGACTAATAAAGTGATATACACTAGGCTCGTCAAGAAAAGGACATATATACAGGTTTCACAGCTTAATTTTACTAGAGAACACTCCTCCTTTACTTCCCTTTCCATTCATTCTCCTTCCCTTACCTTATGTCTGGCATGCAACATAACAAACCCACTTTAAAACAAATCCTGAGGATTGATCAAAACATTTGCCTGTGGTAAAATTTTACACTAATGTCTGAAATAAATCCTACTGAATGGAATTAGAAATATTTTTTCAGTGATTTTGCCCATAATATTTGACTAGAATTAATCTTTTGGGAAATGGATTGTTGCTCAATCTATGGACAGTTGAAAACTTTTCTAGGATTTAGAAGCTTGCAGGTAACTGCAAAGAAGCAAAACAAATGGAACAATTACAGTTGACCTTTGAACACAAGAGTCTGAACTACACAGGTCCACTTGTCAGCATATTTTTTTCAATAGTAAATACTACAGTACTACACAATCCACAGTTGGTTGAATCCATGAATATGGAACCAGGGATACCAGAGGAACCACAGATACAGAGGAGCCTTGGATAAGGAGGAACCGGGGATATGGAGAGCCAACTATAAACTGTACATGGATTTTCAACTGTGAGGAGGGTCAGTGCTCCTAATCCCCACATTGTTTAAGGGTCAACTGTACACAAGAATTTAAAAGGAGAAATCTGCAGAACATGTCTTATTTTTATTTGTCCAAGTCAACCACCAAAAAGAGATCTAGACCAGGCACAGATGATGAACCACTACCTCACATCAAATCTTTTCCAACAGGCCTGATGAACCTTGGGGTTTGGTTATTTCTTTAGAATAACGTATAGAATAGCCTCTCTCACACAGCACCAAAAAAAACGATAATAAGCAAAAAGAAGAAAAATTTCACATGGTAAGAATAGTGGCTCTATATTTTTTAACTTCTGAGGAAGAAGGTTTCAAATAGAAGTAGTGGTAATTATGACCCAGAATCTTGAAATGTAGATTATATAAATTTGAGGGCATGAAATACTTATAAAGACAGTGAGTTATAGAGAAACCTCTTTCAAATTTTAAAAAGCTATTATTTTAAAAAAGCCACAGAGCTTGATACAATGTCAATTTTCTAAATGAAAAAAGATTTATAAATGAGACTAATTCCCACTGCATTTTCTTGAAATCAGGGTGGTTTCCATTTTCCTAGCTATGAACCATATGATAAAAGAAATCCAAATCAAAAGCTGGATCCTATAAATTTTTTTAAAACTCTGTTATTTAACAAGATCACAAATTCATCTGGAAACTGGAGAGACTGGGGCTATTTGTTAGCAAACTTTCCAAATTTAAAATCTGAATATAAGGAAATAAAATCAGTTTAACAGAGCAAATTGATTTTTCCTTTACATTGAAAAAGTGAAAGAAAAAAAAAAAAACTGCAAAAACCATTTTTGCTTGCTTTAGGGAGGAAGAATATGATTCTCCTGCCAACTGCTGTAGCTAAAAGGCAAAAAGTAGCAGAGTTAGATGGAAAATAATTTTCTTTTTAAAAATGCTCTCTATACGTACAAAAACTATGGGGGATAAGAGTGGCAAATGCTCAAGGAACTCTCTCTAGAAAAAGACTACTATTCAGTCATTTTGAAAAGAGACAAGTGTTTTTTTCTCAGCTTTTTCCAATTAAGACATATTAAGCAATTATCCTGTTTCTATAGTACCCTTAATTCAGTGAAAAGAAACAAATGAAATCTATACTACTCACACACAATGACATAAGGTTTAAAAGTCCCCCCACATAGAATCGCAAAGAACCACAAAGTTCATCTAGGAAGACCCTTCATGTATATTATCAGAGGGTTTTGCATTGGGAGAATAAGACTAACACCCTACCTTATTCTTTGCCTCAACAGATTTTGAGACCTAAATGCAAAGTTCATTCTAAGTGTTAATATGCTGAAACAACTGTTATTTATTTGGAGCCCTGAATGAATTGCCATCTGGAGAAGTCACCAAGCAGCTTTCCTTGAGCTCTGGGCTTGCCAAAAACACTACTCGGGAAAACCATTCAAATAAGTTTTATTTTTCTCTTTTCTAATCCTTAAGGAGAAAAAGTAGTAAACTACACTTCTAATGCAACTCTTTTTTCCCCCAATATTAAGAAACAAAGAATGTTTTAAAAATATAAGAAAAACTCATAAAAATAAAGCATTCCAGAAAGTAACCTATCTCGTTATGTGCCGCTTCCCGTTACTTTCAAATTAGCAAAATCACTCAAGACAAGAATTTACCAAGTTGTTTCTCTCATTTATGCTAGCTTCCTCATAATAACACAATTGTTTAAAAAAAACAAACAAACAAAAACCCAAGGTAATTTTCAAAAGAAATTTTTAAAATGAGATTTAACAGCAAAAAGAAATTATCTCATAAATGTAATTTATTAATAAAATTTCCTCATATTCTATTTTCAAATACCTGTGCAAATCAGATTTTAAACGCTTTCTAAAGTATTTAATCAGTCCTCCTCTAACATTTTCTCACTTCCTTAGCCTTTGCAAATATTTCCACACCTATATAACCGTCTACACAGAGGACTGTGTATAGATGACAATAAACTCTGAAAGAACAAATAAGTTTTCAACTGATTAAAGACACGGGGAAACTTTAAACTGTAATTTGTAAAAACTGGAATACAATGAATGAATCATTCCCAGATCAATTAGTTTTCTTTTTAAACAGATATCTTCAAGAATGCCTCTTCTCTCAAGAAAAATGTTAAATTAGACATACATAGCTACCTTCACTGCTATACGCTGCAAACATGATGACTTTTAGTTTCTTTTTGTTGCAGTTTTTATTAAGTCTATCAAAACAGTGACTCCTCAATCAAGTTTCATGATGCCTTTGTTTGAAGTCAGCCCCCGCAACAATTTCTGACTGCCAAATTCAGAGATGGCCCTTTGCTGTTTGAAGCTCTGTTATCACTATTTACAGTGTTTCTTCTCAATCAACTCCTACCCACACAACCCTTCATCTTAAACTGCACTAGTACCTTCCCCTCAATAATTTTTCAAACATGTTCTACCCCAGCACTCAAGCTATATATTGTGAATACCACTTCAATAAATAGGAGCTGGTTTCTTCTAGGACCCATGTGTACAAGGTTCTATTTGATTTACTCCCAAATATTATTTGTTCCCTTTTGAAACTAATCAAACATCCCAAATGACATAACTATGATCTTTTTATTTATAGACTGACATCAGATTATTTCAAAGCACTACTACAGAATGAGTCACTAAATGCAAGCAATCTACACAAAAGAGATAATAATAAAAGGAAACTAAATTATTTACCATTAATATTATTAGTAACGGACATTCCAAGCCTTAATAGACGGAGAGAAGCACACAGCTGAAAATAATGTCCATTTACTGGCCTATTAAGGCTAAGATATTTGTCAAAAGCATTTTGAGCATTTAAACCTATTCTGACCAGTTCAGAAATTGTTTCACTGAATCTAAAGACCCAATCATCCAGTTGCTATGACATCCTTGGTTTGCACAATAAACTGCAAACTTGTACATATCTATCGGAAAAGAGAAATTATGGTAATTACTACCACAGTACATTTCTACCCAGACTTAGATTGGAAACAAGTCCGTCTTAAGTCATCGGCAATAATACACACAACACAAACGGCAGGTTACACATAAAGGAAAAGCACTAAAGTCCCAGTGCTAGGGGTTCACATTACGTGACGAGTTTAGTGCTCGCTTTAAATCAGTCTGAACTTTGGGGAGCTGATTTGCAAGGTGAGACTCTAACAGCTGCTATGTAGCAAGATCCAAAAACTAAAGAAAATTCCAAAGTTTACCAACTGGTGATTAGTCCAAGTGTTTCAGAATATTAAAGTTTTTCCAGAATAAAGATCCCAAGAAAGTATAAAAAAATATGAAATAGCTTATATGTATGTATGAATCACACACAAGCTAAGAAATTAAGTCCTAGTCTCTAAAACAAAGTCAAGCAGATGAAATCATATCTGGTAATAACTCTATTAGATAATCTTTATTCTTACAGTCAACACTCTCTTTAATCTTCTCACTTTTAATCCTTATGATTTCCAAAAGTATGAATTTATAACATTTTCCTTTAAAAAGGAATTGTCTTTCCTCCATCTTAAATATTTGATCAGATTCTGAATTTTGGAACCCAAGTTTACAGTAATGATTTCATTACATCTTTATCATTTACTTTAATATAGAAAATAGAATTTTACTCTCTTAACTCTGATATTAAATTCTGGGTATGCCAAAGAATGGAAAGCAAGTAAATTTACCTTCAGAGAATCAACTAAATCATCAACTAAGAAGAGGCGCCTGAGTTCTTTTATCGTGCAGTTCACATGGCCAAGAGCAGAATTACTGTACTTCTGAACCAACTCCTCAGATATACCAACTTCAGATTCCAAATACGCCCTAGAAAACAAAACACATCATAACTGTCACTGACTGGATGATTTTCCCTGGATGTCTGTCAATCAGCAATTATATATCTGTAAAAGAGGACATTAGTAAAATATTTTACTATGGAAGCCTACTCTTTCCAAATTAAGCACAATGTAAAAACTCACCAAGCATGGGGTATTTCATTGATAACGCAGGTATAGAAAACAAGCATACGCTTTGAAATCAGACCTATCTGAGCTTGAATCTTAAGCTCTACCACTTACCTGGCTGTGTAACTTCTGAAAGTTATTTAGTCATCCCTCTAACCTCAGTCTCCTCACTTATACAATGGAGATTATCTTGAGATTTCAGTGAGTAAAGTGCTTAACACAATCAGGCACAAAGACGCACTCAATAAATGGTAGTTATTATTATGGATTTGGTTTTTTCAGGAGCACATAATGTTACCTCATCAAGTTTTCCTAACAAAACTTCTACTCATTTCCAAATACTATACTCTCTCAGCCTAATCTTTAGGGGAAACTATCCAATAAGTCAAGCCCCCAATTTTGAAACGGCTGCCAAAAGTCAAAAGGCAATCTCAGTAGAACACAATAGTTCCTGTCCATTTAGATGCCCCAATCTATACTGAGATCTAGCTGGAGTTGTTAAATTTAAGAAGACAACTGTAATGGGGGGAACAAGTCAAGTAGGCAAGAATGCAAGGAATTGTTTCATTAGTTACTGTTTCAAAGAAGCCATTTATCTTAGAGCAATCAGAAGTGCTAAGGATTCTCTCTTATCTGTTGGAAGCAACTCTTTACCCAGTCCCTCCTCAAAAACTCCCCATATCCATGGACCCTAGTTACACTGGAAATTACAGTCCTCTATGATAACTCCTTGTCTCATAGTTGTACCCCTGAAATATGCCCCAAATGTGCCTCCTCGTTTTCATTCGCTATACTATCACTACAGTTTAAGTGCTCAGTATTTAAAAACTGGAATAGTCTATCAGTGTCCAAACCAGTCTCTAATCTATCTTCTGATTCACTCCTTCAGCCAATGCCAGATTCGTTTTATTTGAGCTATACTAGATAGTGTTATTTAGGTTGAACTCAGGTGGGAATTAGGAGACATGCTACCACCTAGCTATGTAAACCTTGCAAAAGGCATTGAACTTCTTTGGGTCATGGGTCCAACTCTACCAAATTAAAAAACAGACTTCCTGAATCCATTCAGACTCAAACATTCTATGATTCTATGGTTCCAACTTTTCAACCACAGCCCTCCTAAATCCTTCCAACCTTATTTCTCACTACAATGTTGTAGCTCAAACTTGAGCCATTCACCAAACATTTTTCATGTTAATGTGAAGTTTTGTTCCTCACACTGTTTTCCCAATCCACAGTGCTCTCCTCTCACCTCTGGAGATAGCACACCATCAGTAAGCACCATCTCAAATTCCATCCATACATGATGCCTCTCCTGACCCTACTATGTAACTCTAACAATGCTTTCTTTTGTATTATTCTTATAGTAATTACCATATCCAGCCCTGAAATATAAACATGTGTATACTTGTATATTTTTTTAAACTGTCAAGGACTAGGAATATATCTTCATTAGTACAGTGTCTAGCATAGGACGCTTGTTATTTATTAGCCAACAAATAGCAAGTTATTATTATCAAGTTAAAAACGGTCAAACATTCACACCTACCCTTAAGTCAGCAAAAAATTTATTTATGCAGCTTTAAGAAATATAGAAAAGTGGCTGATACAACTTTAGCTGGTATTCTGCTTCTTTGTACCACTGCTTTTGTTCTTGCTGAAGACAAGATGCCTGGCCAGCAGGCCACAAAGGCAGCACTCTCCATCAATGACACCCTGTGGGTATTTACATTCATTCAACTGGCATTTATGTGATATTAATGCAATGCCAGCACAGTCGTCACTCTTTTCCAATGACCACAGGTTATTACATAAGAACTGTATGATATTAACTTTACTAATGTGACTGGAGAACTTGGAAAACTGTCCAAAAGGCTTGTTAAATTGGCATGTTGGCTGAATTTACTTTATAATAACCATAAAAGGCCTTTGAGCTAAGGACAGTGTTTCTAAGGAAATAAAGAATAAAGAAATCACTAGTTTCTTCTAAACGTCTTCTTTAAAAATCAAACAGTATGTAAAATTCATAGATAATTTAGAATTGTTGGCTTGACAATGTTTTTATATATTTCAGTGTAACTAATTAAAAATCATATTCCTTTACGATTTGTGGCATGATATAACTCTGCTATTTTGAAGTTGCAATTTCAAGTTACTGAATTCAAAGTTTGTTTCCCCATCTGTAAGATGGAGTCGTATCTATTCTCATAGAGTTTCATGAAAACCAGGAGCCTGAAATTAGGATAATAGTGGTGTTAACTGATAGAAATTGACAAGTCTGAGATAAAAGACTCATTTAAAGACATGATGAATTAGTGGCTATGGGGGGCTGGGTGGGGAGTGCCTGCGAGAGGTACTGATGCAGAGTGTCTTTTGGGTGTGATGAAAATGTCTGGAATGAAATGGTGACAGTTGTACAATTCAGTGAATATACTGAAAGCCACTGAATTGTACAGTTTGTGAATTATACTTATCTCAATTTTTAAAGGGAGGTGAGGGTGGGGAACGTGATGAGTATGAAGTGAGGTCAGAAGACCCAAGCTGAGGTGCGTCCACCCCATTAGCAACTGGAGAGATAATGCTACTTGTCAAAATAAGGTAAGAAGATGACAGTTTAGAGACAAGGAGATGCTGAAATAAAGGAGCTATCCAAAGGATAATACAAAAGTAATGCCTTAGGGAAGGAGAAGAAAAAACTAGATAGAGAAGGAATGGTAAGAAAAGACATAGACATGATGAGGAAGCATAACAGAAAAACATTAACATACTATTGGAAAGAAAGGTATTTCTAATATCAGACAGCATAAAAAGTAAGCAATAAAGAAAATATAACTCTCACCAATCCCAAACATGTTAAAAAGATACAGCTTCCATAAAAGTAAAATTAGGTAACCAATACCTACTTCTAATAAATAAATATTACTAACAAGTAGTAGCGTTAGGCAAATGATACATAAACCCAGTCTTTTCCATCATGAGCCTATGAAATGACTGTTAGGAAATCTTAAAAGCAGATGCTTTTGGTATAGGTTTTCAGCAAACATTTGCAATTATCTTTTAGCAGTAAAAAATGCATGTCTGTAACCCTACAGATAGAGTGAAGTCTCAATACTACTCTTGTTTACAGCGCTGCCAACATGTGCCTTGTTTTCCGAACATCTCACCTGAATGGGTGGCCTTCATCAGATTTCTGGATAGCCTGGATCACACCCTTATATATCCTAAAGCTGATAGTCACAGAGAGCAGGGCCAAGGCAATGTAGGCCGTTACACTCACAATGCTGAATACCGTCAATGAAAGCAGCAGGAATAAGCTGGCACCAAACACCACTCCAGTCTTCTTAATGTCTCTCCAGTAGAGAAGGTCAACAACTAAAAATTTAAAAAGAAGAAATCTGAAATTAGAACATTACTTTACCCATTTTTATTTGGCACATTTATATTTACTCCACCCACAAAAGTAAAAAGGCCTCTAGATAAAGCAAAACCAAAACCTAAAATACTAAAGAAAGATTAACTTTATAAGCTAAATTTTAAACCCACCCTAAGATGTATATTAGCATAACACCTTATATTGATTTCCACTTACCATAAAATATTTCTCATTCAAATCTGTTTCCTACATGTCCAAGTCATTCTGGCTATACAAGATTATTAAATCTCTCAAGCCCAACACAGCAGGATGCCTAATCTAAAACAAGAGGTTTCTTAAAAATCATCTTGAGGGTTTTTACCTTCACAAAATGCATGATATATACATTCAAATAACAGAAAAAGTATCTTATGCACTCACTAAAATAAGATACTTCACTGACCCAAAATATATTTATCTGCAGAAAAATCACTAATTCAAAACATGCCAAGAAACTAAAACTTTACTAAAAACTACACAGATGAGTTTCACAGCTCTGCTTTTAAAAGATCTCTGAGAAACTTAACAAAATTGTAACCTAACTTGGCTATCATTAAACAAAAATTTCCTGCAAAGCAAATAACAGAGGGAAACAGCCTTTAGATTACCCAAAAAGCTATTTCCCTCTAGGAGTAGGTACATGCAATGCCATAAAACTTTAGGTGTCAAAGAAAAAATGTGTTGCAGTGTTATATAACGTTTATTAATAGTAAGGAGTCAGACAAAGCTAACCTAGCAAGTCTGCTCTTGGCCCATGGACACAGGCCACTGTGGGGATCAAATAACCAGACCTGTGGTTTCAAGATCAGGTTATGTACAACCCAAGGAGAATTCTGCAGTGTGCCAAGGGGCTCTTGAATTCACAGGCTAAACATAATTCATCTCCTTCTGGACTGTGGACAGTTAGGGTGGGGGGAGCAATCTTACAGTAAAATAAATATGGATATACTCTCGAGTACAATTTTAAATAGTTGTTCATTTTCAAGATGAAGGAGGTGACAAAGAAAAATCACATTTCTGGGGGCTGCTTTGGTCTTGATCCCCAGGTCCTTGAAGGTATCTGACTTTCCTTTACTGTTAAGGGTACTTTTGTGGGAAAAATTATGCATGTGAACTGTAAAATGTTAGATATTATTATGAAGCCCTAAATTCCCATTAGCAAATATCATTTGAATACTGATTAAGATATTTTAAATGCCCATCACAGTGTGTCGCACATAACAGGGGTTCAACAACATTTATCATGTTTAGGGAACATTTATTCCATTCTCCTAAATAGGATTTGATTTGAATGCTATTAATTTAACATCCTATATATGATTTACGGCTTTGTTTTCAAACTCTGATTTCAATTATTTATTAAAGTTTTCCCTATTTCAAGTTCGCTCCAACTCTGCCGAAAACATCTACATCAGTTTTGTTCGATTCAACTAGTTTCTACTACTGTACCAAGATACTAACACAACTGCGACCGGACCAGAAATAGTGTATCTACACTATGAATAATAAACACTGAATAAAGAAATAACAGCAATGCTAATAGTTTTCTGACATTCAGCACTCATTGAGCTGATACTGTTCAAAAAATTCAACCTAGTAGAATGAATTTAAAAACCTGAAAATGGGGACGTGGACTTTTCTTTAAGCCCTGTCCAACTCTAAAACACTATAATTCTAGGAAGATGGTAAGACATGAAAACAGTATCAGTAAATTCTAAAATAAATATCACACTATTGTGAGAATTTAGAAAAGGAAAAAGACTGGAGGACATTTTAAGAGACTGTGAAAGAGACATATTGAGCTGGGTCTTGAAGAATGGGTAGGAATCTAGAAAACCTATAGGGACAGGCCTAATTATAAGGGTCTGCTAGCAAGGGCTCTAATAACTAATGTCGTTTTCTTTTCTTTCTTTAAGCAGCGTACAGCAAGAGGGCAGGGCAAGCAATGACAAAGTCAGCCTTTGGTAACATTCTTTCCTGGAGGCTCCCCTGTGCCCCACAATAGTGGCTCATACAAGACAAAGCACTTAGACTCCGGAGGCGACTCACCTAGACTCAACCACTGGCTCCATAACATACTAGCTATGTGACTTCAGGCAAGTCACTAAATCCCTCTATACTTCAGCTTCTTCCTCTATAAAATATGTATACAAATAGGAATGATCTTACTGAGATACTGTAAGGATTAAGTGAGATAATGAATTAACAAAACTCTTCATTAATCAGATAATGAATATAATACATTTAATATAGTATATAACATATAATAAATTCTTAATAAATGTCAAAGCTGTTATTTTTTTTTGTTATTATTATAAATACCACCACAATCATTATCACCTTTCTTATCCAGGTATTTAAATAATAAATATACAGAGAAAAAGAAAACAAAATGTCAACCTATGAGTAACTTTAAATAAACTGTATTGCTGTGTTATGTCACAAACATGTTACTTTATAAACCACATGGAAAAGGATTTTAAAACTTATCTAAGTTTTCACTATTACAGGGCACCTAAAAGTTGACAACCTAGAAGAATGAGCAAGTATGGTACACCCCAAACCTACTTTTATATGAAAAAAACCCTCCTTTGTAAAAATGTCTGGTCCTCAAAGTGCTCCAAAACATTAACCTTCAAAATCCCTATTAGTGATAAAAAATAAATGCAGATATCCTCACTATTCCTTACCATCATTAAAAACTAGTCAGTACAGGAATAAAGACGCGGACGTAGAGAATGGACTGGAGGACACTGGGAGGGGGAAGGGTAAGCTGGGACGAAGTGAGAGAGTGGCATGGACATACATACACTACCAAATGTCAAACAGATAGCTAGTGGGAAGCAGCTGCATAGCGCAGGGAGATCAGCTCGTGCTTTGTGTCCACCTAGAGGGGTGGGATAGGGAGGGTGGGAGGGAGACGCAAGAGGGAGGAGATATGGGGATATATGTATATGTATAGTTGATTCACTTTGTTATACAGCAGAAACTAACACACCATTGTAAAGCAACTGTACTCCAATAAAGATGCTAAAAAGAAAACTAGTCAGTAAAACCTGATTATGAAATAAATGACTTTAGACTTAGAGGTATATACAACATATATTAATGTCTAACCAAATTACCTAATAAAATAGAGTTACTGTTTGAACAGTTTCAATGACTAGATAAAGAATTATTTATAAGTAGTCTATGATTTCTATATAGATGGCTATGGTACAAGGAAATATCAGTGACTGGGACTCAAGAGACCCACATCCTAGTACTGGCTCTGCATTGTATAACTCTGGATGAGGCTCTACTTCCTCTAGACTCACAGAAACTAACATGATTCACAGTTAGTACAAAGATACATATCAATCTTGCATTCAAATTCCTAGTCAGTGCGTCCAAATTAGTGAGATTTAATGCCGTATTATCTGTGCCAAATAAAATTTTAAAATATCTGCTTCCTTTCTCGATCTAAATTTACTGGGGGGAGGGAGGCTTAAATATTTTTATTTATATCAGTCTTTTTGAAATGAACCTTCCTAGAAACTCTTTCTTTTTTGGTCAAACATTATTAAAGCTTTAGGAAAACAACAAATTCATATTCCTATAATTTTTCAAGTGATCATGAACTATGTCACTATGAGAACAGTATGAGAGGAGGCAAAAAAAGACTGAAAAGCTATACACTTTTTACGCCTGAGAAATGTTTTCAAGGTTGCTGATCTACATTCTCCACATATCCCTTTATTTCCTGAGTCAACATTTACTGGGCACTTAAATTATACCAAATACTGTCTGTAGACATTACCTCTTTCAATTTTTAAAACCCTATGAGGCAGGCTTTCAGACAAGAAAGTGAGAGCCAGCTCTTACATGACTGGACCCAAATCATTTAATTAATAAGTGGTAGAACATGAATTTTTAACACAGACTTCCTATTGATGAAACTCACACTCCTCATGTATGATGCCAAATTAAAGGCTCAGCACATTAAAGTCCTTCAAAATGTTACACATTTGCACATATAATGAATAGGCAGAGTATAAGCAGATAATTATTACATGTGAGATGAATCATAAAGGCCAAGAAGAAAGTAAAATTAACAAGATAGGTTAATTAATAAGGAACTTGTAAATTTTAATGTATATACTTCACCTACAGTTAAATCCAAAAAGGAGAAAAGAGCTCTATTCCAATATTCTTGACCTGTATGTTTCCATAGTAGAAAACTATAATTAATCAAGCTGTTGAATGCATCTTTTAAGAACCATGTGAATCTGATTAAGAGTGTGGTTTTCCCAGTAGGCTTTCCTATTGGGAAGAGAATACCCTCCCTGCTAGCTTAATATTTACATACAGCTGATAGTTAAAATTCTGGTGCTTTAGGTATAATCAAGTCAATTTCCCCAAAGTTGATGATATGGGAATAGTCATGTATACAATCCAGCAGTATTCAGTGACTGCAGCCTAATAAATCTAACTGCATGAAAGTACAGTAAACCATAACCTACTACTTCCTTTCCACCTATTAAATGGTTCCTAGAAATGAGATCTTTTCAATAAATGGAAGAGCTCTGAAAATCTTGTATGCAAGTCGATACATATTGTATGAAAATACGTAAATAGCTATACAAGAGTTCTCAAAGTAGATACCATGAGAGTCTTGTGGAAATAAACCCCAGGGATGCCCTGGTGGAGCCTTAAAGCACAGAGGAGGAACAAAGGGAAGAAGAGTCAAGAGAGACAGGACAACTACGTACTGATAGGCACACGTAAGACAAAAGTAATATTTCCTAGAATAGGAAGGTCTGAGAGGCAATCTATACTGTTATCACAGTCATTGCGCAAAGTATAGAAGAATTTCAATCTTTTTTTGTAAAGGAATTTAAGAAATTGTTAGTGAAGCTGTAAGGATGAAAAAATACTAGTTTCTAGCCACCTTAATTGATGCTCACCAATATTTCAGGTCTCAGATTCCTTAAATTGGTTTAAATGAAAAAACTTTGGAAGATTAAGTTTATCCAGGATTGTTGATTCTCAATGGAGGGAGTCATAAAGTTTTATTAAAACCCTTTCTGAGAAATATATTGAAATACTATTGCTTCTAATATCCATCAAGAAATTTATATCTATTAGTTGATTTAGATGTTTGCTCAATCCTGATACCAAAATCAGGCAGACACATCACAAGAAAAGAAAACTACAGACCAAGCTTCCTTATGAATACAGACAAAATAATCCTCAACAAAGTACTAGCAATCTGAATCTAGCAACACATAAAAAGGATTATACACCATGGCCAAGTGGTATTTATCACAGGGATACAAGGTTGGTTCAACATATGAAAACCAATCAATAATACACCATATTAAAAGAATCAAGGACGAAACCCCACATGATCATCACAACTAGACACAGAAGAAGCATCTGACAAAATCCAAGACCCTTTCTTTATAAAAACACCTGACAAACTAAGAATAGGAATGGAAGGAATGTCCTCAAGCTGATAAAGGTTATCTACAAAATACCCACAGCTAACATCATACTTAATGATGAAAGACTGAAAGCGTTCCCACCCACTAAGGCCAAGAACTAGGCTAGGATATCCCCTCTTTCAACTTCTATTCAACACTGTCCTGGGGGTATGGAGGCAGGGCAATTAGTCAAGAAAAAAAATAAAAGATGTGCAGATTGTAAAGGAAGAAATTCAACAATCTCTATTTGCAAATAACATGATGTTGTAGGTGGAAAATCCTAAGGAATCCACCAAAAAGCTACTAGAACTAATGAACAAGTCCAGAAAGGTTGTAGAATAAAAAAAAAAAAAAATCAATATACAAAAATCAATTGTATTTCTATACTAGCAACAAACGATCTGAAAATGGATTAAGAAAATAATTCCATTTAAAATAGCATCAAAAAGAGTTTAAAAAGAGTGAAAGACTCAAACTGAAAACTACAAAATATTGTTGAAAGAAATTAAAGAAGACAAATAAATGGAAAGACATCCCATGTTTATGGATTAAAAGGATTATTAAAATGGTAATTGATCTACAGAGCAATCTCTATCAAAATCTTAGCTGCCATTTAGCAAAAACTGACATACCAGTTGCAGAATTCCTATAGAAATGCAAGAGATCCAGAATAGCCAAAAACAATTCTGAAAAACAACAAAGTTGGATAATTCACACTTCCCCTTTTCAAAACTTCCAACAAAGCTACAGTGATCAGTTTGGTAGCTGCAGAAGGATGGACAGATAGATTATGGAACAAAATTAAGAGTCCAGAAATTACATTTACATTATGGTCAACTGATTTTGACAAGGATGCTAAGACATTCAATGGGGAAAAGAATAGTCTTTTCAACAAATGGTGCTGGGACAACTGGATATCTAACTACAAAAGACTGAAGTTGCACCCATACATTACACCATATACAAAAATTAACAAAATGGATTAAAGACCTAAAGAGTTTAAAGTACAAAACTCTTAGAAGAAAAAAATAGGTATAAATCTTCATGATTTTGGATTAGGCAATGGTTTCTTAGATATGTCACCGACAGCAGAAGCAGTTTAAAAAAAAAAAAACAAAAACAGATAAATTGACCTCAATAAATTAAAAACTTTTGTGCTTTAAAGGACACTATCAAGGTGAAAGTTCAACCACAGAATGGGAGAAAATATTTACAAATTAAATATCTGATAAAAGACTTGTATTCAGAATATATTATAAAAACTTCTTACAACTCAACAATAAAAAGACAAACCAATTAAAAACGGGCAAAGGATTTGAATATTAATTTCTCCAAAGAATACATACAAATGGTCAGTAAGCAATGAAAAGATGCTCAACATCATTAGTCATTAGAGAAATGCAAACCAAAACCACAATCAGATACCACTTCAGACACACGAGGATGGCTAAAATAAAAAAGATGGACAGTGACAAATGCTGGTAAGAGTGATGATGATTGGAATCCTCTTACACTGCTGATGGGAATGTAAAATTCAGCCACCGTGAAAAACTGTTTGGCAATTCCTCAGAAAGTTAAACAGAGAGTTACCATATGACCCAGCAATTCCACACCTAGGAATTTCCAACCAAAAGACCAGAAAAAAATCTATGTACACAAATGTTCACAGCAGCATTATTCATAATAACCCAAAGAGGAAACAACCCAAATGTCCATCAACTAATGAATAAACAAAATATTCATACAATGGAATATTACTGGGCAATAAAAAGGAATGAAGTACTGATAACATGCTACAGCATGGATGAGCCTTGAAAATATTACACTAAGTTAAAGAAGGCAAACACAAAAGGTTACACAGTTGTATGGTTCTGTTTACATGAAGTGTCTAGAATAGGCAGTTCTACAGAGGCAGAAAGTAGATTTGTGGTTGCCAGTAACTGGGAGGAGGAGAGATGGGGAGTGACTGATGATGGGTTTAAGATTTTTTTTTTTTTGGGCAGGGGGGGGGGGATGGAAATGTTCTGAAATTAAATGATGGTGATGGCTGCACAATTCCGTAAATATACTAAAAGTCAATGAGTTGTATGTACACTTAATTTAAAAATTTTAAAAAAAATTACTCATTTTAAACATGTTTCTCTGCTAGGTTTTAAGCTCCAGAAGACAGCATGTTATCTTACTACCTACAACATCTCCAGAGCTGAGCACAAAGCCTGAACCAACTAAACCTTCAATAAATATTACTAATTGATTACAATGAATGCACACTTAATGCCAGTTTAAAGCATGCACTAATCCAATTATTCAAAAAATGTTTCTGTGCTTTGGATTTAACATTTGTTTTATTTAAACTACCATCAGATATCCACACTTATTAAATAACAAATAGCAATGCTTTCAGATAATTTATAAAACAGTAAATATTGTTTTACAGGCTTGTCTCTCCTTACTAGACCCTAAAGGGCTGCTAAATGCATTTCATCTTTATATTCTCATTACCTGCTTCATTAAATTTGCTGCACTGTCTGAATAGTGGCCAGATTAAAATGTTTCTATTCCTAAGAATAATTAAAGACTGTAATATTTTCAAATTAAAATAAAGGACATCTTTAAATAAGAACTATAGGGTCACTAAAATGCTAATTTTGGATTCCTCTGTAATCACTTTATTAGTTCTGTTTATGAAGGAAGAGTTCAATGGCCTCTTTATTCTTGAGAAACCAAAATTAAGACAAAGGGCTTGTACAAGGAAAATTTAAACCTTCAAGGTTCCTGAAGTTTCCTTCTACACTGCAGAATGGAGTGTTAATCATGCAAGGCAACCTACTGTGACGTAAACTTTATTCTTTTTTTTTAATATTTATTTTTGGCTGTGTTGGGTCTTCGTTTCTGTGCGAGGGCTTTCTCTAGTTGCGGCAAGTGGGGGCCACTCTTCATCGCAGTGCGCGGGCCTCTCACTATCGCAGCCTCTCTTGTTGCGGAGCACAGGCTCCAGACGCGCAGGCTCAGTAGTTGTGGCTCACGGGCCCAGTTGCTCCGCGGCATGTGGGATCTTCCCAGACCAGGGCTCGAACCCGTGTCCCCTGCATCAGCAGGCAGATTCTCAACCACTGCGCCACCAGGGAAGCCCCAATAAACTTTATTCTTAAATAAAATGTTCATGAAATATCCTTTTAAAGATCTGAAATTAATCTCACAGTACTTTTTCCTCTTATAACAATGGAGGATGCTTATGGAATACTAAAATAATTTTGATCAATTTAAACAAATTTTTGTCACTTAGAAAAAAGTGATTTATTCCCTGCAGTGCTTCCACTTTTGTTTTCCAAATGAAAATGTGAAAAATCTTTATTTTGATAGCGCTTTAAGCAGTAGCAATTTATCAAACTAAAATTTTAATTTAAAATAATTCAGTACACTATAATCTCTTATTCAAAAGAAACACTTCTGGCCCAATGCAGAGTAAGATGAGTTGCCTACATCTGGTAATCATAAACTGTCATCTGTCATAGCTAAAAATAGTGCCAGTCTTACATGCAGGAGCCATCCAATTATATTTTGCCTCAAATCAAATTCTTACTGTAGCTCTTCCTTGAACAGCCTGAAGTCAGGTTTCAATTTTTAAATCTTTTGTCTGGGTGGAAAAAAACACTGAACTAGGTGGTCCCAAAAATACTGAGAGAACAAGGAACAGCTAGCAGTAAAATGCCTACTTCCTAAACAAAAGCAAATATTAAGTTCTCTTTAATAAAGTCAGGTGAAGAATGAGAAAGGGAGAAAGGCAGTTAAGAAGGAAGTTAATAATAAATAAATATATAAATATTAGAATGATACTAAATTTTCAGTTGTTATTTTTCACAACCATGGTCTTTATATTAATAAATAATTATGTATTTATTAGAAATCACAAACCTTAAATCAAATTCTTCCCAATTGCCAGGAAAAGTGACTAGAATTCAGAGTTGATCATTTATTACCACATAGTAAGCATTTTATCTCCATATGATAACCATTCACTTGGCTAAAAAATGACAGGTGATGGTCCACAAAAATATCTGTGCAGAGCGGGAGCTTAACTCTTTCAACAAACACGGTTAAGAGGAGCTTGAGTTCTATTTCTTCCTTCTTACCATCATGTAAAATTAGAAAAATGATAGCCACCTAACAAGTCAGTTGAAAATGAAAGGAGATTTCACACATGGAAACGCTTGATGAATTAAACACACTAAATAAAAGTAATGTCTGAAGAGATAAAGTCAAGCAAGGCAATCAAATATTAAATACGATGCTTAATTAAGCTCTGATTTTTTAAAAGGTGAGTTCAACTTTCTCTGAAAGCACTGCTAACTTGGTTTCAGTTAGCAAGTTTCAGGTTGAAGGATACCTAGTATTGCTACAAAGTATCTCAACCAAATACTTGGCAAACCAGCATCTCTCTTGGCCATCTCTCCTCATCCTGTAGCTAGAGTTTTTAAAAGATACAATTTCAGGTCCTTGTCTCTTTCATCACTAAATCTTCCCTGTCTTACTTCTGACAACTTTACAGTATGTTGTCCATTTCAACAACCACACATCTAAGGAAGAAACATTTCACATAAAACTAGCATAAATTCTGTATTTGCCCTTTCTATAAAAGTTTAGTAATCCCCTATTCTGAGCAAGGAACTGTGCAAGTACTTTACATACATTATCACTAATCACAACAACTCTATAAAGTGTTTATTATCTGCACTTTATACATAAGGCAACCAAGGCTTAGAAGTATTATTAAATAAATTGTGCAGGGTTACTGATTGAAATTCAGATCTGACTGTGAAGGTCTCACTCTTTCCATCATACCACATATTTTGTATTTAAAGGAATTTATCAGTACTCAAGTTTGCTTTTCACCCTACTTGAGGATTCCAAATAGTGTTTCAACCCCAATTTAAATAATTGAGAAGAGAGAAGTAATTAACACCATAAGCAGAGTTATATACACCAGTAAATTCCAGTAACATAGATTCAGTAATAGGAGTAAATCATGTTCTGTTCAAATTGCAAATCGTGGTTCCTAGAAGCCATCTAAATTGTCCCTCTCTCTGAAAATAATAAATTAAAACTGTAAATAGCTATAGATAGATAGATATTAATAGATAAGACAACACAAATCAACCATAACACAGAACTGCAGATCTTCCTAATAATGTAGCATTTTTGTACAGTTAATGTTTTGAGTGATGTTGGAGAATTACTCCAAAAGAGATTGACAGTCCAATAGGCACTTCAAAACAGAATATCTGACCTCAAAAGATAAGAGAAGCCACCAGGAAAGTCATTAAAACCCTTGAACATTTTTGTGAAAGGACATTACATGTGATCCACTGTGAAAATTCAACCACAAAAATGTCACATTGTGCTACCAAGCAATTTTGTAGTAAAAAATACACACCAAAAAGCCCAAAATCTTGATTCATCTCTGTTCATTCTAAGACTTATGCACAGCTGTGATTACAACCTAAATTTTGTTAAAAATAAACTAAAACTTATTTTCATAACTGTTGGTTTTATGTTTCAAGACAGTCTTAACCAAATCTTTTTCCCTCCGTTACTTGCCATGAAATTTGAGCTTACTTTAAGTGCTTGTTTCTCTTCTATTAAGTATCCTCAAGTAGAAAATGCCTCAATATACTGAAGGAAGGTAAAACTACCTATGATTGTTGCTGCCTTCTTAGGAAAATCCAAATTTCTCTGAGACAGAAAACAGTGAGGTTCAATAACCACCACACCAATTTATTTAATTAATTAGTTCATGTTGTTTTCAACACTTCCTTTAATTCCACATTCCATTTCCAGCTTTATTAGAAGATGACCAAAAATACAGCAGAAAATAATTCTAACTTCCCACTTCCAACTTTACTTCTTGTTGGCATACACACATTACAATAGGCACCAAACCTTAGAAATAGGAAATTGCTGCCAAAATCCTGTTTTCTACTAATAAAAACTAAATGGAAAACATACTGTTCCGTAACTCTATAAACCTGAAAAGCTTAATAAACTGGAATAGGGGAAAAGTCTGAGCAAATTACTAGTTTAAAAAGAGAATCAACTTCACTAGTAGGTAAACTAGTTATAGTTATACTTCTATAACCTTACACACCTATGGCACACACTCAGTATAAATGCTCAATGAATAAATAGCTAATAGTACAGATAATGAAATAAGGTAAAATATTCACATCACTGACCAGAATAATCTATTTTAATTTTAGATTATTTAAGTGGAAAAAATACACAAATGAGTATATACAACTATACACTAGCAACAGCTATTCTTATGGAAAATCAGAATTTTGGCAAATCTGTAATCTGAGAGTAGTAATTCCTAAATCTATCTCAATTGCCAACTCTTAACAATAGACTTGAAGAAGTAACATTAACATTTAATAATTTTTTAATCTTAAATTGCTTTGAGCTACATAGAATAAATATAAGATCGTAGTATTGAGGAGAAACAACAGTATTTTAGTGTCTAGCAATACCTTACATAAATGCCTAAAAGGTGATTGATTAAAAAGTTTGAAAGCAATGAGGCAGATTTAAATAGATATACATTATATACACATAAATACACATCCAGTAACATAAATGAGCATTATCCATAATAATGACCCTATGCCACTAGCTGTCTAGTCCTGAACAAATAATTTAATCTCTTTAGTTTTCTTGGTTTCCTTACCCATAAAACAAGAATAAATGACTCTTAAGATGTCTTATCTGTGGGTATGATCTAAAAATCCTGGATTTACAAAAGCTGCTTAAGTTACTTAATTGCTCCTTTAAAAAAGGGTAAGGTAGGGGATCCATTTTATTTCTCCCATTTGAAAAAACATCTTAAAAAATTTCCAAGAATGGATGTATAAGGCTCAAGGCCAGGAGTAAACCTGGCTGAACATCAAAGTTCTCATCCTGTCACTTTGTTGAAAAGCTGTGCGGAGTCAATGAGGAGACCGAGTGATAAGGCCACCACTGTTTCTTCTGCCTTCAAGGAATTTACAGACTAGAAAAAAAAGCCAATATTTATTTATATATATAATTACATATATACATATATATTACATTATTACATGTATTATATACATATATATTAGTTATATATAACTGTAATATATATATATAGATATAGATATATAATTGTAACAGAAGGCACAAAATGAAAACCAAGAGATAGGAGTTCTGAGGAATACTGGATTCCCTCCACCTGGAAGGTGAATACTTCAGGAAGGATTGGGCCTTTGACAAGACTTGGGCAAAATGAAATGGGAAGGGGGATTTTAGACAGAGAGAAAAACACAAGCAAATGCAAAGAACAGGCATGTTTAGGAAACAAGTCCTTCAATGTGGCTGGAGACAGAGTAATGGCAGATGGGATTACAAAGGCTAGGACTAGACCATGGAATGCCTCTTAAAAGTCCAGGATAGTATGAACTTAATTTGAAAAGTAAAGGAAAACCCCTTAAGTGCTATGATTAGAGCCATACTTTAGGAAGATTAATTTGGCTTAACACATAGGATTTAGTGGAAAAACCAGTTAGAAGTTCTGACAAGGAATTAAGAGTACCTGGATTTGGGTAAATAGAGAAAACAGAGAAGATATTTCCATTGCTCCCACTACTTATCCATGCAAGACTTTAAACCATATATAGGAGAAAAAAATTACAAATTTACTCTTTTTCAATTTAAACCTGGTTCTCATCAAGTAATTTACTTAAAACTGGCAAAACAGCTATCTTAAAAAGAGTTAAAACCATCAGAAATGCATATGTAGTACTTAATCTTGGCCAAGGTTTCAGGACAGACACTCCTATACATTACTCAGAATAATTTGTATCTTTCTGAAGGGAAGTTCTGCAACATGAACCAAAAGCCTAAATACTATAACCCAGCAATTTGGAAATAATTATGAATAAGAACAATAATTTATATTCAATTATATTCATTTTAGCATTCATGTTTGCAAAAAAATTAGGAATAACTTGAATATTTAACTATAAGGGATTAACAGTACATACTTAGAATACTACACCCATTAAAACAATGTAGAATATTTCTAAATGAAAGGTATTTCCCCATTTAGAGTGAGAAAAATGATTACAGAACAAAATGTACCATACGTAACCCCAACACATACACACACCGTTAGAAATACACACCAAAACCACTCTGTGAAGTGATAGTTTTATTCTTCCACAGACCTTCTAAATTTTCTACAACATACACACATACATACACACACACAGTGTTGCACTACTAAACCAAGATCTAGAAGAAATATCTAACGAAATGACTAAATGCTGGGTTTCAACTAAGTTTAGAACTGAAAAGCAGGAGACTTCCTCCAATCAATAGGTCTCGCAATTGATTAACACCCAAGTTGCCTTCTCAGGATTTTTTTTTTTGAGGGGGGGGATTCCCAGGGGCATTTATTTCAAGCAGCCAAGACCCCTTCTCCTCTCTACCTGAATGTATGAGTGTACACCTTTACCCATATCCTCAGTAACCTTAAGCTTTGAAAGAAATTGAAAGTGACTTAGCAAAAGTAAAGATAAGGGAGCCCTACAAGAACCTCTGCAAGAAGTATGCTCCAGAAATGGTCCAAAGTCAGTTTTTGTCTTGCCGTATAATCAAACTGTATTTAAATGCTAGAAACATTTCTGTCCCCATCCTACACAAACTCCTCTCAAAGGTCACCTACAGTACGTTAACTGCCAAATCCCAAAAACACTAGTAATAATGGGTAGTGTTGTACACATTCCTAAAATTCAACAGGGTCTGCAATCATTTCTCAATCTTCACATTAAATGGCTTCTCTCTAGTATTTAACCATCCATTCCCTCTTGAAAAACCTCTCCCTCCCTAATATCAGGGAACCAGCCCTAACCTGCTTCTTTTACTGCTCCGACTGTAACTTCCTGATCCCTCCTTGTGCTGCATGTCCCCAAAACACAGGTTTTAGGCTCTCCTTCCTTAATCTTCTGTTCTTTTTATGCAAATATCCTCACAGTATTCATCTGTCTCAGTTTGCATTCAATTCCCAATTCTTCATTCATCATTAAGCCTGTCATTTCTCTGAGCTTCAAATTTGAAGTTTCCAAAACAGAACTTGGCATCATTTCTACCTACTTTAGCTCTATTTCTACTGACACTAGAGCACTAGCATTGCCAAGGTTGCACTCTGACTGAAATTTCATGTTGTCCTTTGAGCCCCTCCCTTACCCTAGTCCCACAAATCTATGTCAAATATCAAGTATTCCTTTCTAAGTTTCTCAAACCTGTCACCTCCTTTTCATTCCTACTTCAGGCCAAGTTCAGGCACATCTGGGCACAAAAAGAGTCATCCTGTTCTGCCTCTAAGTTCTTCTCCAATTTATCTTATATAGCACCCCAAAACAGTCTTTCAAACCTGCTGTCATTTTACCACTCCCTACTTTAAAACTTCCAAAGGCTCTTTATTTCCTTTATGATAAAATCCAAAAGTCAATGTCTTCTGCAATCTGACCCAGGGTATCTTTTCATAAAACCAGAGAACATCAAAAACTGGAACACTAGAAATCATGCAGAAGAGGAAACTGAGGACCAAAAACAGTAAGATTCTCACTCTGGCCAAAATCAAAACATACGAGAACAGAAACTTTAAAACCTAGGTTGGTGTTTCCTACATTTGCCTAATATTAACATAACCCTTTGTCAAGGTGCTTAATATATAGCCATGCCTTTCCCTTATAAATTATGATTTGGTAGATCTGAATAGGGTCACAGAAATAAAAATAAAGAAGCACTAGGTGATTCTCCTCTTCAGGGAAGTTTGAGGAAACCTGACCTAGATCTTACAAGTCTTCTACATTCTTTACTTATACCAATCTTATCTTTCAACTACTATCCTATAAATATTCTGTTCTACCCAGAAAGCTCTATTCACTGTCTAAATTACACCTTGTTTAGTGGTTAAATCATTCTCCCACCCCATCCAAACCCCCAAACCTACCCAATTCCTTCTATTTTAAGCTCTTGAAAATCTTTTGACTGTCTTAATCAATGCTTTCCATTTTAACCCCAATAATCAAGTACTTCATAGATTTCATTTGTTGTAAGTATCCCGCTAAGAACAACAGAAAATCCAAGATGAAAAATGTATAAAATATAAATTATTAATTTTGGTCTTAGTCTGCAAGATAAAATGTCTTAAGTACTAGTTAATCAGCTAAAAACAAAAAAAAAACAAAAAAACCAAACTCTTTTAAACACGGAAATCAGAGTATCTCTCACTTCTTTATACCCTTACATGTTACCATAATCAGATGTACCAACTGGATGTGTTTCAACCATGGGACTTAAGGGGGGAACAAGGGTGGCAAAAGAGTAGAATAATATATGGGCTTAAGTTTGTTTTTTAATATACCTAGAGAGCTTAGATTCTTTCCTCTATCACCACACTTTTCATAAAATGAGGAAAAACTCACTCCATGGCAGTTTCAGCTTCTCACGGATTTCCATGTAAGTCGTAACCTCTAATCTGCAACGTTAAAATTAGCTGCTGATAAATACTAAAATATAACTTAAGCAATGAATTTGAACAATAGGTAAAGTTAGTCTTCCCAAGCAAAAGAGCCAAAAACAAACACTAAAAAAATATCAGGCCATTCCACTTACATACAAAATGAGGCTCCCCAGAGACAGACATTCAAGAGTAAATTTGATTTTATATTTAGTACCTAAAAATAATCAAAATAAATGTCTGGTATAATAATATGGACTATACTGGATCTTAATTTCTCCAATCTCAAAATATTCCTAAATTAGTTTAGCAAATAAAGAACTTAAGATGTTATTAAATGGTCTAAGACTCAAATTATTAATACAGAGCCTTAATAGTTGCTGAGTAGGCCCTGATGTGACTTTTGACCTATTTTTAAAGTCTGGATTTATTGTATTGTTATCACTACTATCAGTTTTACTTATCAAAAACTAGTATAGCAATTTACTTTCCCTTTGTAATGCTAATGGTCAGAAGGATGAAGAAATAAAAATCCTTCTGTTCATTGAATTCACATGTAAAGAAACCATAAAGGTAAAAATCCAAAGCTATATTATTTTCTATTAAGTGTTAACTATAAAATCTTTCCAATGTCTCAATATGAACTCAATCTTAAGCTCACCTTTTCCCCACGATACTTTATTGAACCAATTTTTAAAAGGATGTTGTAAAGGTTCCTGTAATTAGCTCCACATATTGCTTTTAGAAACATTATCACCAATCCTGCTAACAATTCTGCTATAGAAATAATTTTTGTTTTAATTATAAAACATGGATGTGGCCAGAAAAACAAACTGCTTGTGTGGAATATCTAATTGGACTACTTAAAAATAGCTCTAATAATTTTTAAGACAATTTATTATAAGGTCAGATACACAGCCTACCCACCTTCCCTTTTTCTTAAAATGGCACATTTAACCATCTACATAATAAAATATTTTAAAAATATTCATTACACTTACGAGCTTAAATTCTTACACAACCCCAATCCACTGAGACTTGAAAGGATCTGGGCTTTCAAGGGGGAGGAAAGGGGATCAAGATCACTGATTGGTTATTACAAGGACAAAGGTTAGTGACTTAAACATAGACACACATTTAAAACTACTGTGTATACATTTTAACCATTTTAAGATATACAAAATTATAATCTAATTAAAAGGTGACTGGTAATAACTTTAAAGGTTCAATAATATTTCCAAAGAAGAAGACAGGCTTACTGCAAACACAGGATCTTGCTACCTACAAACCTTTGGATAGAATTTCAACTACACCAAGTCAGATTTTTTAAAAAAATACTTAGTCACAGAAAATATGTCATTATGGAATACAAACATGGCTATGTAGATTTATCACACCAAAGTGACCAAATGAAATTATGTTAAAACTATATTGTTCACAACGTGCAAGATTAAAGAATAGAACCTAATCAACGATAGGACTGCAAACATTAAATCAAATGCCAGTGAAACAGAACAGCGTGACATTTTCTCATATATAACGAACTGCAAAAACACATTTGAAATAGCTGTTTTAATCCTTTACTCTTAAACCCTTCATAGGCTTCATTTTCAATCCAAAATATATCTAAATGCAAAGCTTATTCATAGAAATATATATTACTGGTCACATTAAAAAATGAATAAAAGATTAAAAAGCAGATATACCCTTGTCCTTCCAATTTTTCTTCTGACCGTCCATCTCTTGTCACGATCTGCCCTACAGATGCAATTATCAATTATGCATACCAACAGAAAAGCTGTAACTGCAAAAATCTACCCCCTGAGACATGAAATATCCGTTTCCTCAACCGTATCTGCAGTCTCCTCTGCTGCACAACTGCAGCAGGACTGAAGTCACCTGACGCCTTCTGGGTGTGGAGCAGTCTGACGCAGTGCAATCTGTAACTAGGCTACTAATACTCAGGCACTACCGCCTTCCTCTATCTGTTTATTGTTCTAGTCTTTTGCTTGTTGCTCACACCAAATGGAGCTACTTTTGCAGGGGGAGGGGCAGGCCACCAAAAGAAAAGAAAGAAAAGAGGGTTGTTCTTCTGGCAGAGTAAACCACTGAATATATTTGAAATGCACTTAACGCCATGTACAGTTTTTTAAAAATTTTATTTTTATTTATTTATTTTTTGACAGATAAGGGAATTATGCTGCTGGTTTCCAGCTTCATTTAAAACTTTAAAATCAATGGTTACCTGATAAGATAAAAATGGACTGATCCAAAGAAGGGTAACAGCTTAAATTTCAAGCCTGGGAAATGCGAGTCTCTTCTTACTTTCTCTTAAATTATCAGCATTTTGCACCCTTATGAGGGTGTGACAGGAGAATCACAAAGTCAAATTATTAATGTTTACTGAATATGTTAAATAGAAAAAAGTTCTTATTTAATTTCAGCAATCTCATATTTCTAAGGTAATGCTATCTCTTCTTTTGCAACTACAGAAATCCAGAGACTTGCAAATATATACTTATTCTTAATTACCACCTGCTCCAACTCGATCTTTCAATAAATATCTATTAGACACCACTGCAGGTACTATTAATAGACTCTTTGCTTGAGGAGAAATATTCATGTGCTAATTATATCATTTGCTTTGGGAAAGTGACATAAGACAAAACTAAAATTTTACTGATAAAACAAAAACAAATCTATATAAGAAATTTCTGAAATTTTTGTTCAACTTTATAAAACTGGCATTCATTCCAGTGCAGAATATTATGTCTTTACTAACGTTTCACAACTGTTTTAACTGATACTACCATTTGACTTAGCAGAAAAGGCAACATATAATGACAAATCAGGGAAAATATTTTTAAATGTGA
Source organism: Balaenoptera borealis (assembly GCF_965194805.1). Classification (NCBI taxonomy): domain Eukaryota; kingdom Metazoa; phylum Chordata; class Mammalia; order Artiodactyla; family Balaenopteridae; genus Balaenoptera; species Balaenoptera borealis. The sequence goes on along the minus strand of NC_138871.1, from coordinate 45,523,561 downwards.
GATATGCTGAAGCATTATAAGATATGGAGCCTATGTACGAAACTACATACTTCAGAAGACTATATAGCTACACTGAAATAGGTATGATATTTTTTGGAACTTGCTGTAAAACTGTGTGGGCTGCAAAACCCTGCAAAATTCTTCAAATCAGAAGTGGCCTGAATATCAAGAACTCAGTTCTTTTCCTCTCTGCCTCTCTAACTCCAAACATAAATAAAGCAAAGCAATTTTTAAAGAGAGTCTAGTATTCTCAGCTCAGAAGTTAATATTTAACTTTTAACTTTATTCACTGGACCCTTGTATAATGTGATATTTGAGAATACTTGTCACCAAGTCATATCACAGCTGAAAATCTCTGGCCTCTTCATGCAATAGTTAGAAATCCCAAACTATTCACTAACTACATAATATTTCCAAAATAGTATTTTCTAATAATGAATCCCTTAAGACTGAAGGCCAATAAATACTTTAGCATTAGAATAATGCACTCAAAAACATCACCCAAACACTGTTTTGAAGTCAGAGATTACTACACTAATAGTAGAGGGGAAAAAAGATTTCTTGAGACAAAGGGTATTTACCATTCATTTTATTCACATCTTCCAGTACTTGACTTGGTGTAACAATTTTTAAAAATCATCTGAGAGGGCAAGAACGTATAATAACACCCATTCATCTAAACGTTAAACATACTTAATAGCTCCCCTGGCAGATTAAGAAGTCAAAATAGGAGCCCTGAAATTAGACCTTACATAGTAATATCTAATTCTTTAGCCTTTATGATCTTTGCAATTTAGGCTATTAAGTTTACAGGGAAAACTAAGATAAATCAATTTACATTTTGCCCATTTCTTTCTTAGAAAGTTTTAAAACTAGAGTTGTTTTAAGTTTGGTAATCTAAGGAAAAAGTGCTTAAATTTGAAAATCTGATGAGACCAATCTGTTAAAAATGTAAAGCCACTGGGCTAGGCTTATTGTGATGAGAGGATCAAATGAGTTTGTGTATGCAAAAGACCTTAAGACAATGCCTGATAAAAAGTGGCCCTATGTAAGTGCTAGCTATTTACTATTATTATGCTAAAAATTTTAACTGTTAAACCACAAGGAAATAAAGCCTGTAAATCATATCTAAGAAAGGGCATATATTAAGCCATTCAATTCTATGCAATAACCCAATACCCTCTTTAAAAAGAAGCGCCCCACCACCACCACCACCACCACACACACACACACACACACACACACACACACACACACACACGCACACACAAATTACTGTGCTTTGTTATTGTAGTTCTATTCTCCTCCAGCTGAGGAAAATTTTTATATGGGTAGATTATAGGTCCGATTCCATATTAAATCCCAAGATAACAGGCAAATAGAGAACATAAATCTGTTAAAAACTTATCATTTGTTTCCCTTCAAATATTTAACATTTTGTTTAAAAATGAAAAATTATTTCAAGGACAATTTTCAAATAGAGCAGATATATACACATTGATTATCTGGGATAGGAACTTATTTTCCCTTAAAAGTAAAGGCTTCCAAAGGAGAGGAGCACAGAAGATTCCTTTATTTATAATACAAGCAAATAAAAGTGCTGTCTGAATTCTAAGTCCTACTGCATATTGTGCATGGGGTTAGGGAGGGGGGGAATTCTTCTTTTCCTAAACTGAAAATCAGCCTTACACTGAACTTTTGAAATCATCTGTTCTGAGTTCATGATTGGCAGCATCTCATTCCTCAATGTCCATATACCCAGTACCTCCCCCAAGCATGACAAAAACACCAATGACCAAAACCGCCCCAAACACACCCCTAACTCCTTTCCAAAGGGTACCCATGCTCTAAAATTACCTACACTCTCTACGTTTCTCTTCTCTTTATATCTCAGATCAAAACTCTCATTTTCTTCGCGCACTTACCTCATTAGCAGGAAAATTATATGATTAAAATAAGTCCTACTAAAGAATAAAAAACTCCTTTCTCTATAACACTCTCATAAACGCGCGCGCGCGCGCGCGCGTGTGTGTGTGTGTGTGTGTGTGTCTTGTACCTAAGTGGCAGGATTTCAAACAGTAGAGGACTGTATTTTGGAATAGGCAACAATATGTAAACTGTAAGACCTCCCAGGCCAGCTCTCCCAAGATATTCCTCTTTTTCCATTTCTTTCCTCCCTCTAATTCTGAACCCCAGAAAAACTCAAGTTTTTGTTTTGCTTTGTTCGCTTTACAATGTTTAGAAATGAAGGCAAATAAGGTGAGAAAGAGGTGGTCATTTGGATTGAAAGTGCTACTCTCTAAACTGGGGGTTGCTTGTATACAATTCTTGATAGCTAAAAAAATTATTTCTACTTTCCAGCAATAGACAACAGGACTTTTTAATTAAAAAAAAAATTACAGCTACACAGTAGTTTTAAACTTACTTCAAAATTTAATTATTCTGAGCTATACAAAAGTATAAAACTAAACATATGTCCCATTACTGAAAGATATTAAATAATGCTGTTTAATACCATATGCTGTAACATAATGCCCTCTATGGACTAAATTACAGCACTTCAGCACTAACTACTGAATTGAACCTTAAGACATGAACAAAGACTTTAGTCTAGAAAATGAATGACAAGTTAAAAAATAACCAAAATATAATGAGCATTTTAAGGTCTATAAACAATTTCATATAAGCTGATAAAAATACATACTAAAAAATCATACAGAAAGAAACTGAAAGTGATACTATTCAATGAGAACTAAATAAACGTTGATTTCTTATATTATAATCTAAAATAAATATACAGATAATCCAAAAGATCCAAAGCATTTTTAAATCTGGAATTTAAAAATTTAATAGTCATTGGGCTTTGAACAGATCTTTTAAAACTTTTAAGTTTTCACTAAAGTACATGTTTGGGGGAATCTTTAAGATCATTTCATAATGTTTATCATAGCATGATTCAAGCATTTGTTTGATTCAGTACAATGTGTCAAAATTCAAAATCCTTTTATAAAGTCATTTTCAAAGTCATTTGTTAGTGTGAAGCAAATATCCACAACTCACTAAATTTCTCGGCCCAACTGAGTTTCCATATGGTCAATTACAGAGCATTCCACAGACATCGTTTTCTATCTACAACACTAGATGGCACCAACACCCATAGTACCGTTGACTGTCCAACCCAAAGCATGCACTCTGGCTAAAACTGTCCTCAATTTTCTGGCTCTTCCTTAGGATTGCTGCCTGGTACTAGGGAACTATCAGAGTGTGATAGGGATAGGAAAACAACTCCAACACCAAAAAGGCATGTGGGATAAAATGATCTCTGACCAGAATTCAAAATCAATTCTGAACAGATCAGAATTAAACATAAAAATGAAACTATAAATTAGTAAATAAAAAGTTATAAATTTTCCCACGTGAAAACTGAAAATATCCACCAAAATGTAAAGTAAAATAAAAATTATTTAGAAAACTAAGGGAAAACTGCAACATGACAAGAATTTGCATCCACTCTATATAAAGAACTCTCATAAAATCAGAAAGAGGTGATTCTAAATTTTAAAATGGGCAAAGGGTATGAACAGGCAATTCACAAAAGAAATACAGATAGCCAATAAATATGTGGAACATGCTCACTTTCACTAATAAAGATCGAAACAGTAAGATAACTACTTTAACCTAATCCAACTGGTAAAGGTTTAAAAAAAAAAAAAAAAAGCCAAGTATACAACGTGTGGAAGGATACATAAGAAGTTAAGTCCTAGTAAATGACTCTAGGAAGGAGCACTAGGCAGCTTAGTAAAGACAGGAAGAAGACTTACTGTAATAGTACTTTTTGAATTTTGTATAATGTGTAAGTCCTTAGCTATCAAAATTTTCTGATTAAAAAAATAATATTAATAAATAATACTAATTGTTGGTGATCAATAGAGAAATGGGTTGTCTTACTCCATTAGAAGGGTAAAAATTAGTACAAGTTTTGACAAGGGATTCATCTGCAAAATATGCAAAGAGATCATGCAGCTCAATATCAAAAAAAAAAAAAAACCAATCAAAAAGTGGGCAGAAGATCTAAATATATATTTCTCCAAAGAAGATATACAGATGGCCAAAAAGCACATGAAAAGATGCTCAACATCATTAATCATTAGAGAAATGCAAATCAAAACTACAATGAGGCATTACCTCACACCAGTCAGAATAGCCATCATCAAAAAGTCTATAAACAATAAATGCTGGAGAGGGTGTGGAGAAAAGGGCACCCTCCTACACTGTTGGGGGGAATGTAAATTGATACGGCCACCATGGAGAACAATATGGAGGTTCCTTAAAAAACTAAATATAGAACTGCCTATGATCCAGCAATCCCACTCCTGGGCATATAACCGGAGAAAACTGTAGTTCGAAAAGATACATGCACCCAAATGTTTATTGCAACACTATTTACAATAGCCAGGACATGGAAGCAACCTAAATGCCCATCAACAGAGGAATGGATAAAGAAGATGTGGTACATATATACAATGGAATATTACTCAGCCATAAAAAGGAACAAAATTGTGCCATTTGTACAGACATGGATGGACCCAGAGACTGTCATATAAAGTGAAGTCAGAAAGAGAAAAACAAACATTAGCTTATATGTGGAATCTAGAAAAATGATACAGATGAACTTATTTGCAAAGCAGAAATACAGACATAGACATAGAGAACAAACGTACGGATACTAAGGGGGAAAGGGGTGGGTGGGATGAATTGGGAGATCGGGATTGACATATATACACTACTATGTAAAAAACAGATAACTAATGAGAACCTACTGTATAGCACAGGGAACTCTACTCAGTGGTCTGTGGTGACCTAAATGGGAAGGAAATCCAAAAAAGAGGGGATATATGTATATGTATAGGTGATTCACTTTGCTGTACAGCAGAAACTAACACAACGTTGTAAAGCAACTATATTCCAATAAAAAAATTTTTTAAATTAGTACAAGTTTTCTGACAGCCAATTTTTGTCAAAACGCTTAAAAATGCACATACCCATTTCCTAGGGTTTTATTTCTAGTAATTTATGGAAAAGAATAATTCGGAGGTATGTACAACATATTTAAACATAAAAAGGTTAATTACTGCATTATTTATAAATTTAAAAAACTGGAGACAATCTAAGGATCCTAGAGAACTGATTAAATTATAATATATCCAATACCAAGGAACACTAAACATTAAATAATCACACAGCAGAAAAATAAAGACATGGAAATTTTGGCACTGTACAATATAATATATTGCTGAATTTTGTAAAGCAATAAACAATATGTAAAGTACGATCCCAGTTTGGAAAAACACTTTTTTTCACTGCATTCATAAAGTATCCATATGCATAGAAATAGACTAGAAGAATATATTCTAACATATTAGCACAATGATTTTGTCTGGGCAATACAATTACAATTTTTTTTTCATCTAAATGCTTTTCTCTACTTCACAAATTTGTACAATTAGCATATATTACTTCAGATTGCTTCATGTACTGCTACCCTGACTGACAGCATGTCCTTGAGAGAAATTCTGACTACTAAATTTAACTGAAGCTCAAATAGATTAAAACATCTGCCCAGGGTCATACAGCTAATCGGTAATAAAGCCAGGATTAGATCTTAGGTGTGTAAGATGCCCAAGATGAAGTTCTTTCAACCATATTATATGTAGCAATATCTACCTTTTATAAAGGTTCATATTTCATATTTATTTTCAATCTGTATTGGACCCACGGTAAGCACTAAATAAATCCACACTAATTTGACAATGTCAAACATTTACGTAAATATAATCATTTCCTTATTAATAAGTCAGTTTCTAATTTAGCTACACTTATATTTACTCAAAGCCTTCCAGTTAAAGATAATTCTACTCAATGTGTTAGATTAAACATTTTCATTTTTCAGGGTACTTAAATTTCTACTTTCATCAGATTAACTGCTCACTGTCCTAATCAAAATCCAACTAATAATATTCAAGAAGCATCCTATATATGCTCACTAAAAATGTATTTTACCAAAATACTTAATATCTATAATGCTTTACTGAGAAAGCCCAAAAGCTATATAATCAATTTTTTAAATTAATATAAGAAAAATGTTTTAAGTTATAAACATCATCAAAAGAAAGCTCTTATTCATGAACACATTTAAGAAGTATCTATAAATTGGCAAAGGATAATTTTTAATTCTTTACCTAGATAAATGGGCCATTTTTCAGCAAGTTCTTTATTATGGCAATACTATTTGGTTATTCCTGGAAAGCACATACTTTAAGTATAATGAATAATTAACTTCTGGTTGGTTTACACTTCACTCACCAATAGTTACAACAGGTCAGCAAAACACAATCTATACTATGATTATGAACTTAAAACGTTCTGTGCACTAGTGGCAAACTAAGCAACCAACAACATGTATTAAGCAATCACTATCATTAAGTCAAGATCTCAGTGGTTTCGATGGGAGACATTAGCACCTTTCTTCACCAATGACCCACCAACAAAAAAGACAGCAGTTGTCCAGCACAATAGGGTTATTCAGTCTCCACATGGAAGCAACAGAATGTTACCTCATTCTAATATCCCTACTTATAGAAGACCACATGAGAAAATGTACACAGTAACCAATGTTCCTGACGTTTTTAAAATGCCTTGCATTGGTTAATGCCCCCAACACAATAGGTATGTAATAAAAGCAGCAGCACCCTGGTTGTCTGCTATTTAGACAATAACTGCTTGCTCCAAAACTGTGAAGGGGACAAAACCTAGGTCACATCCCAGTTCTTCACTTGTCGGAAAAAATATCTCCTTTGTGGAATCGGGTAAGAACTAACATAAATAAGAAAGTCAACTAATCTATGACAAAGGAGGCAAGAATATACAGAAAAGACAGTCTCTTCAATAAGTGGTGCTGGGAAAACTGGACAGCCACATATAAAAGAATCAAATTAGAACACTCTCTAACACCATACACAAAAATAAACTCAAGATGGATTAAAGAGCTAAATGCAAGGCCAGAAACTATAAAACTCTTAGAGGAAAACATAGGCAGAACACTCTCTGACATAAATCGCAGCAAGGTCTTTTTTGATTCACCTCCTAATGAAAATAAAAACAAAAATAAACAAATGAAACCTAATGAAACTTAAAAGTTTTTGCACAGCAAAGGAAACCATAAATAAAACAAAGACACCCCACAGAATGAGAGAAAATATTTACAAACAAACCAACCAACAAAGGATTAATCTCCAAAATATATAAACAGCTTATGCAGCTCAACATCAAAAAAACAAACACCACAATCAAAAAATGGGCGGAAGATCTAAATAGACATTTCTCCAAAGAAGACATACAGATGGCAAAAAGCACATGAAAAGATGATCAACAATACTAATTATTAAAGAAATGCAAATCAGAACTACAATGAGGTTATCACATCACACCAGTCAGAATGCCATCATCAAAAAAACTACAAACAATAAATGCTGGGGAGGGTGTGGAGAAAACTGTTGGTGGGAAAGTAAACTGGTACAACCATTATGGAGAACAGTATGTAGGTTCCTTAAAAAACTAAATATAGAACTAACATATGATCCGGCAATCCCACTCCTGGGCATATATCCGGAGAAAACTGTAATTCGAAAAGACACATGCACCTCAACGTTCATTGCAGCACCATTTACAATAGCCATACATGGAAGCAACCTAAATGTCCATCGACAGAGGAGTGGATAAAGAAGATGTGGTACACATATACAATGGAATATTACTCAGCCATAAAAAAGGACAAAATAATGCCATTTGCAGAAACATGGATGGACCTAGAGATTATCATACTGAGTGAAGTCACACAGAAAAAGACAAATATCATATGATATCGCTTATATGTGACCTAACCAAAAAAAATGGTACAAATTATTTACAAAACAGAAATAGAGTCACAGATGTAGGAAACAAACTTACGGTTACCAGAGTGTAAGGGGTGGGGGGGGGAGGGATAAATTGAGAGACTGGGACTGACATATACACACTACCATATGTAAAATAGATAACTAATAAGGACCTACTGTATAGCACAGGGAATTCTACTCAATACTCTGCAGTGACCCATATGGGAAAAGAATCTAAAAAAGAGTGGATATATGTTTATGTGTAACTGATTCACTTAGCTGTACACCTGAAACACAACATAGTAAATCAACTAGACGCCAATAAAAATTTTTAAAAAAAGTTAGCCCAGTGTCTGGAACACAATAGAAGCTCAGAAGTATTGTGCTTACTACCTAATTGGCTATGCAACCTCGGTAAAGTTTCTTAACATCCCTAGATTTAGGTTTTGTCATCCATGAAATGATTCCTTCTTTCAGATTATGGTGAAGACTAAATGAGATGACTATGTGAAAGTGCTTGGTGCTTAAAAGATTTCCCATAAATGGTAGTCTCCCCTTTCCAGGTAAAATGCAAATAATTCAGCTTCTTTTCTCAGCCTTTCAAAATTCTTAATTTAAAAATGTCCTAAATAGAGAGAAAGAAAACCTAAAACTGAAAGCAAACTGAAACAAATCTAACTTTATTTCAAATGAGTATTATAACCACACTGAAGGTGGGGGAAGGTAGAAGGAAAAGGGAAAATAAAACTAATCCGAGTAACCTGGGCAGGGTTGAGGGAGGTGGATTTGAAAAATAATCCTGAACCCTTTATGTTTATTATAATGATATTATAAAACATTCTAAAACTATTTTAGGTGTACTCAAGGATTAAACAAATTAATAAATGTATTGGTAGTGTTAGAAGCCACGTTCTCACTATAGAAGGAACATACAAATGTGAAATGAGGGAAGAAAGAAATAGTCCTCTGGGAATGTTTTGGATTTGGAGGTATCTACGTAAACACATGATTTCATAAATATGTGTATGTTTATTTGCATGTATGTATAAAGTACTTCCTACCTCGGCCCACTGAAAGGGCTAAAATGGAAAGACCCCACAGGAGCAAAGTACAATTAGCATCCAGCTCTTGATCACTGAAAGGAATCAGGGATCCTTGGAGAAACTGCTGACTTCGGGGCTGGGACACAGTGGGCAAAAGATGAGCCTACAACATTTCGTTATGCTAGAAAGTAAGAAGTGCTTCCTTCTCCACTCAAAAAAAAAAAAAAAAGGACAGCTGCATGTCCTTGAGCCAATTTGAAGGGGAGCCCTCCAAATCTGTGGCAATTGACAACCAAAATAATTAAGTACAGTAATGAACTATAAACCATTGGGGGGAAAAGAGAAATTCATGAATCCATACTGATAATTAATTAGTTAGTTAATGGAAAAGGAGAGCTCCTGCTAAGAGTAGAATGCCAGGGTTGATGGATAAATGTGGAGGAAGCATTAGAACTGAAAAATCATCTTTTGCAAACTTAATGGTAAAGAATAAATCAATCAAGAATCATCAATAGATACTAAATCTAGGGAGGGAATTTTGATGGAGGGCAGGATATTTACACGGTCTTGAAGTGTCACCCATCAGACTGCTTATTAGTTGTCAGGAAGGAAGAAAGATAGTAATTATACAATAAGGAAATCAGGAACCACCTTGACCAGATGGTGTAAATTAAACCTCATCAATGAGGGACTGATGGATAGTAGGTACCTCCAGATTGCTATGAGAGGGGCACTACATTACCTTCATTTTGGCCATGAATCTACAAACTCAATCTAATCACTAAGAAACATTAGACAAATGCAAAACAAGGAACTTTCTATTAAAAAGGAAGAAGGGAAACGGCCTGTGTCCTTTAAAAATGTTACAATCATAAGAGATAAAGACTGGAAATGTCCCAGATTAAAGGAGCCAAAGGTAACATAACTAAATGCAAAACCTGGCACTAGACTGGACCTTGTAGTAGAGGACACTACAAAGAACATTATTAGGTTAACTAACACAACTAGAATATGGATGGTAGATTAGAAAAAAGTATTGTATGAATGTAAAATTTACAAAGTTATAGCTGTACTGAGGTTATGTAAGAGAATATCCCTTTTTAAAGTATTTAGGGGTAAAACCGAATGTATATAACTTAGTCTCAAATGGTTCAGGGAAAAAAAGGATATACTGTATCTATGTATCCATTGTCTAGTTATCTATAAAAAGAGAGATCATAAATAATAACATAAGTGGAGAAATGTTAGTAGGTAAATTTAGATGAAGAGTATAAGACATTCTTTGTACTACTTTTATTTTTGCAATTTTTTTTAAGTTTGAACTTATTTCCAAATGAAAGTTAATTTTTAAAAAGCAATCATCCTTTTCTTAAAAGAAACTCTCTAAATGAGACCATAAGTTTTAAAAAAATTCTGCTTAATTCCAGTCAGAGAAAATTTAGCATCCAATGTATCATAAACCCTCCTTTAGCATAGATTGGTTTTTCAGTTTAGTTCTGAATAAACCTGAATGTTTCTTTTCACTGAGTCACCCATGGCCAGTCTCAAATCCATCTGTGTCCCTAGCTTCAAGTGACTAGCTTGAATAGCTTCAGTTTCTACATACTGACCATAATACCCACACATATATACCTGCCCCAAAAATACCAAAACAGGATCTGGAAAACTTTTATTATATTTATATAAATGAACAGGTCTATGTGTTTACTCACATTTGCTAACTGTAGCTTTTATAGAAGCATCTCTTTGTGAAGCCATTCCTAATATTCCAAGGTAGAGACAGCCTCTCTGTGCCCTTAGTATGTGTTGATGATCTTCCACTTCCAATCATACACTTATATCCCTAAACTGTCATTCTATGCCAAACTGGGACTTCCATGCATCATCTGAGAAAAACATTTCAACTGTCATCTGGTAGTGCTGCCTATCAATTAACTATTCTTTTCAGAAGTTTCACTAACTGGGTCTATATTTAGTAGTATAAATTTAAGCAATTATTAGAATATTGTAACTTATACATTTATATTCAAAATGAGTGGAAAGTGAAAAATTAAAGTGCCAGTGATAATCATAATATATTTTAAACAAAAATGGAAACCATCAGGGTACTAAAAGCATAAATCTTTAGCCACAAATTTTTTTAAAAGTAAATAAAAACATATGAAACGTTGAGCCTCTAAATAATGACGTACAATGAAAGAAAAAACAGAATGAATGTTCATAATTATGAACTGAGAAAAATCAGTATTTACATTTCATTGTTAAGAATACAGTTTGACAGAATTCCCTGGTGGTCCAGTAGTTAGACCTCGGTGCTTTCACTGCTGTGACCTGGGTTCAATCCCTGGTTGGGGAACTAAGCTCCCACAAGCCACATGGCGTGGCCAAAAAAAAAAAAAGAATACAGTTTGATAAAATATCCTTATCAAGGGAGAAGACTAGTATTCCTTTTTCCCATAACAAATTTTATCCAAAAATATCAATAAGGCATCAATGTCTGCATCAATAATACCTTGCTCATCTCCCTTACAAAATCAGCCTTTCTTCCCAAAATTAAAATTGAATTCTGCCTACAAATGTCATTTTAAGAAAACAAGGAGAACAAACTGGAGATAATAAATTATCTGAGCAAGTTTTATTTATTATTTAATACTTATCAATACTTTCATGTTTAAATAAGAATAAGAATCAGAATTACTGAATCTGATTCAGTAATAAGAATCAGAAAAATTTTTAAAAACACCTAAATATATCATAATCAAGGATGTAGAAAATCGTTAACCATTTGAGAACAGGGATTACCATTATAACACCTTCCCTCCCTTCTGACAAATTCTCAATCCTTATCTTAACTGAGCTCTCTAGTATTTGATAATGTTGATCAGTTCCTCCAACTTTAAATCTTCCTCTTCCCTCGGCTCCCCCTAGTTGATGTCTGTGGCTTTAATTACAATCTCTGAGCCCATGGTAAATACACACATACATTCAAGGTCTCTCTCAAGAGCTTCATGTTTAATATCCATCATTCTTGGATGTCTCATAGGTACCTTAATTACAACATATTCAAAACTGAGTTTTTTATTTTCTCCCACTTTATTTTCTCATGTTGCCTAACTCAGTTTCTCATACTGCCATGTATTTGCACATACAAGAAACCCAGGTTTCCTGGAGTAAGCTTTAACTCCTCCCCTTAACCTTCATGTCCAATTCCAATCAAACACTAAGTACTATGTCTCCATGCTCATCCCATTGCCTTACGTTCATAATTTCCTCTTTCTTCAATTACAGCAACTCTAAACTGGTCTCTGCCACCAGTACTACCTATCTCCAATGCATAAGGATATTCAGTAAATACACAGTCATCATCTAAATTAGAATGCTAAATAAAAAACACATGTACAAATCACTTTACACAAATCAGATATGTGGGAAGTGTAGAGTCAAAAAAATGAGAATTAGCACTTTTCAGGAGAATTAAAAATAGCATACCTCAATTTATACTTTTCAACAGAACGTCTAATACTCAATATGCTTAACTTTATACCTTTTACTGGAAATTATTCCATTATATTGAAAGATTAGAAAGCAGGTAACAGATATGTTTGTCAAAATTTTAAAATGAAGATACTTCTGGGAAAACAAAAGTAAACACATCTGAAAATATTTTGTTTGAATACCTCTTGCTCTTCATGCTATCAGGAAACACTAAAGCAAAAGAAAAGAAGGGAACAGACATTGAAGCCAATTCTTAAAAAAGTTTTTTCTAGTTCCATGGTGCAATATAAAAATGACCAACAAATAATTGTGTGGAAAAGTTAAGAGCAAGGGTGCGTGATGAGTGCAAGAGGGCTAGAAAAAGCACTAAAGTCTTAAACTGAGACAGTAAAAAGAATTCTTATCAATGTGATATATCAGACACTATAAATGTAACATACTACACAAAATGTAGTAGAATGTTCCATAGGTCAAAAGGTGGCAAGAAAGCACAAAATAATGTTTGGATTGATTACCTGAAGTTTTACTCAGCTCTGCTGAAAATATAGCAGATGGTGGTCTGTGCTCTTTTTCTGTATCAGAAGGAAGTTTTTTCTCAGCTTCTTTCACAAGAACTTTGGGTTTAACTATACTGCCTATCCCTGTTTGAGCATCCAAAGCAGAAACATCTGGAGGCAGTAAGGGCACCTTTGAAATATCAGCCCTATCTTTGGAGAACTCATCTGGGACATGAACTTCTTCTTCATCTTTAGGCTGTACACTCTTGACAGAAACGTCATGGGGTAATTCTGAGCAAGGCAACGACCCAGCTCCATCCTGGACACTAGCAACTTCACTTTTGTAGGATATTTCTAGGTCAGTGTATTCCCTGGCTAATGTAGGAGAATAATCTGTTTTAGAACTGACAAATGTAGGGAACTCATCTATAATCTCAATTGGAGATGAATCTGAAAATGTTTCACTCTCTCTTATTTTTGCTTCCTTAACAATAAATAAGCCATCATTTGAATAAACTGCAGTGTTGAGCTCCTCCATCTGCAAAGGAATTTTCTCCTTTTGGATCAATGTTGAAACTTCATTAGATGATAAGGTATCTTTTGTGGTATCTAAATTGGGCTGAAAAGATTCCAAATACGGCTTTCCCCCCTCAGGTGGTGGTGAAGCACTGAGTTTTTCCTTATTTTCATGTTCTATCATTGATTCAGATGAAGTTTCAATGAGATTTTCTTTTACAAGTATCACTGCTTCATCTTGTTTTTGTGGAACTTCAGGAATTGAATCATCACTAAACAAGTCAACTGGTTCAGAATCAGGTGAGGAATCTTCAACTAGCTCAGAATGAGTGGGCACCAGCTGTGCAACTTTTGCTATTTCTGAATAACTAGAGAAATCTGGAGTTGGTTCAGTAGTGAGCTTTGTTTCTTTAATTAAATCACATGCAATAGATATATAAGGAGCTTCTGTTTCTTGAACAGCTACACTAATACTTTCAGGCTCTTTAATTTCTTCATTCATTCCTGATACTTTTTTTAGTGATACATTCATGGCCTCTTCATATGGTGGGGGATTTTCAGGCTCAAGTTTTATGCTTTCATAATTAACCGAAGGAGGAGCTTCTAATGGTGATGAACTGACCTGCACTGCAGAAGCACCAGCACTAGGAACTATAGAATTTAATGGTGCTTCCATGACAATGTCAGGCAAAACTGGTGAAGGAGTAGCTTCAGATTCTTCAAAGGATGGGCAAAGCTGTGCTACAGGGTAAAGTGACTCCTGCATAGCTTCTGAAGTTTGAACCAAGTCCATTTTTGTTTCGAAGGCAATTTTTGTACCTGTAGCTTCACTCAATTCACTTTCACATGCTTCCTGTACTAAATCTGGGGTTAGACCTTCAGGCATGTTTGCCACTACTTCCTCAGTCACCTCTGATAAATGATCTGTTGTGTCATAATCTGTCTTAGAATCCTGTGTTGCCACAAGGAAAAGATTTGATGTTTTGGCACTAGCATTCTTCTCTGTTACAATTTGGGCCTTTTTTTCTTCTATTTTTTTTTCATCTGTCTTATTTTCTGAAGTATGATCTTCCAACAAGGGAAAAATGTTTGCTGAAGGGTTAAAGGGAGCACATGTGATATATGCTCCTGAACCATCTTTTATAGCTTCTGGTGTACTGGGAAATGAAGTATCATCATTACTGCTTTCACTATCTTTTTCATGATTTGTTTGTTCAAGGTTATCTGAAAAACGTTTCTTATCCACTTTACCTTCCAATTTGCTCTCTATATTACCTCCTGCGGCCAAAACATCACTATCTTGCTTATAGGTATCTTTTACTTCCCACACTCGCTCAAATGGTTTGAAGTCTGCATATTCCTCCCTCAGAGGAGCTTCTGCTACAATTCCCTTTTCATTAACACTGTCTTTTGTTTTTTCTGGAGACATAACTCTATCCTCTTCTTTAACTGATTTGGTAAGGACTATAGGTAACTCTTGCTGAGTACGAAGGATGTTATTACTAACTAAGTCCTCTTCTTCATCTTTATTCTTCACAATTATTTCTTCCCTAGGATTTGCTACTGTTATGGCAGATTCTGCTCTTGGAGAGCCACTGAATGATGATCCCATTTCTGAGTATTCCAATTCTGAAAACTCTGGTAAATCTCTGTCTACAAATGGTTTTTTTGCCTTCTCTGAGAATTCTTTAGAAGCTTCATCTGAAATTTCTCGAAGTGTTCCTTCGGTAGGTAGTACTGCTGGTAAATTACCAAGGTATTCATGTTCTTTAAAAGAAGCAGCTGAGAGAGGAGCTAAAGAAGGAAGAGAAGCAGCAGTTTCAAGCAGGACAGATGGAAAATCCTCTTGACCAGCAGAAACAGTGTTACCTGGCTGCTCCTTCCAATCCATAATTTTGTCTGTGACCATGGACAGAAAGGAAAGTTAGAGAATGCCAGCGTTCTCAGATTTAATGCAAGTTTTATGACAGATTCAAAAATACTGTTAGTAAAGACTTACTGTTAACTAAAATGCTAATAACATTTAGTTAATAAACAATAATCAAGTAGACTGAATCATAATTGAAAAATTAAAGCTATTGTCAAAAAACATGTGCATGGCTAAAGAGGCTATTAGATACTATGCAAAGACATCAAGTCTTTGAGAAAAACCTCACGTACAATTAACTGAGAAAAGCTACTTCTAACTAGTCTCAGAGGAAGAAATGAGGATTATTTGAGAAGAGAGTTTGAGTGACAGCATAAGAAGGGCACTGGATAATTAACTGTCATAGGCTGACATTCTTTTCTATGAAAGTCTGTCAGCTATAAGCAAATAAACTGTATTTGGAAAAAATGACTAGTCAATATGTAAACATAAATCAAGGGGCCAAGAATTCCTTATACATTTCCAATTATTAATTAGGTTTCTGCCCATTTCTCTCTTGGACACAGCATATAAAATGCAAATTTCAACTTGGTCAGTAGACAAACATTCTTGGAACCATGCTTATTTTTGGTAAATTCAAACTACTAAGCATAGAGTGAACATAACTAAAGAATTAAAGTTAGAATACACAGAGGATAAAAGGCTAGCAGAAAGAACTTGCCTGCAGAGGAGTGTATCACAGGCTCAGATGCAGCAGGAAGAGCAAAAAGTGTCTCATCTGAAAAACAAATAGAATATAACCTCAGCAGAAATAAAGACAGAGTTGGAAGGAGACTAAAGAGGAACAAGCAAGGGGTTCAGTTTGTAATGAGTTAACACAAAACTTTATCTACAGAGAAAAAGCCATGATGGAAAGGAAAAAGTAGTACCATTAGTAGTATCATTAATCCAGATTAAATTATAATATATATTATAAAATTGATTAAATGATATCTATAGAACCTATCATTTTTCAAGAGGCAATAACATGTTTATGTTAAAGAAACTTCATGAACCAAAGTGGCTTTAATATACTAATCTTCTTATCTTTTTTTATTGGTATATGTTCAATTTAGAACACTTTCAGAAAATCATGCATATTCTCTACTTGTTATTCTAAGTGATTTACATGATGCAAGAACTCATTTTACTCCTTATGACTCTACTGTTACAAGTGTTGCTGTTAATATCTCATTTAACAGATTTTAAAAAAAGTGATAGACAAGTACCTCACTCAATAGATAAGCAGTGAGACTCAGACAATTCAACTCCAGAGCTCACTTTCTTAACCAATATATGCTGTATGTTATAAATTGAATGTTTGTGTTTCCCCTAAAATTCATTATGTTCAAGCCCTAAGGTTCAATGTGTTGTTTGGAGATGGGGCCTTTCGGAAGTAATTAGGAATACATGAGGTCATGAGGGTGGGACCATCGTCACAGGAAGAGATCATGTGAGCACACAGAAGGCAGCAACCTATAAGCCAAGAAAAGAGGCCTCAGAATGAAACCTAACTTGCCCACATTTTGATATTAAGACTTCCCAGCCTTCAGAACTGTAAGAAATGAATTTCTGTTGTTTAAGCCACCTAGTCTATGGTATTTTGGTATAGAAGCCCAAGTCAACTAACACACTATATATTGGTATATTAACCTTGTACAATGTCATTTCATACCTGCAGTTGGGAGATCTTGAGCTAAAGATCTTCTGGGGTTTATGCTAGAGAAAGGGCTCTAGCAAAAGACAATGTGAAATAGTCTGAGAGACGACAAGAGGTATTCCTTTAGTGTAGAGGACCTAATAAATTTGGACACTTCTATCTGGAAGAACAAGCTAGACAAGCCTGATTAATAGAAGAAAAAAAAAGAAATCAGAGATGTGGCTATCATGAACATGGAACTTGTCTTCCAAGGGTATTCCTTTTGATGAATAGGAGAGTTAAATTCATAATGTCACGTAAATTTAAAATTCATACTAAGTATGATGTCATATCTAAAGGATTCTTAGATGGGGTGGAGAGGGGAAATCCATGACATGCATTTAAAAGAGTCTCCTATAACCTAGAACAACAGGTTGAATGGGCCACTCATCCAAACCAGTAAGACACACTGCCTTATGAGATTTTATAAAATGTACACATATGTGTACACACTTTTTAAAGATGACTTGTTATATAATCTTAAATTACACAGTTCTCATTTGTAAAATGACAATTTGAAAATTCTTTCAGCTAAAATAATGAATTATAATGTTGTACAAACTGAGATCTGGGGGTCAAAGAGCAGAACCAAATAATTACACAGCTGCTCCACCTAAATAAAAGGAAGCAAATCCTTAACAAAATGGTTGTGTTTTTCATCTAGACAATATAGTTAAAAGCCAACTAATTCAGAGACAGTCTACTTGGAAAGTGAACTAGAAACATGTTAAAATCAGAGGGAAACCAAACTATATCTAAAACTGTGCCAAAATTTTAAAGTATTTTTAAAAAATATATCCTTATGCCTATCTAATACCAGAATCTCTCTTATAGCAAAAACTATATTCCTGGCACTTGGTCAAGTGAGAAAGTTTACAAATTGGTAGTTGAAATATTCACAAATTTCCAAAAAAAAAAAAAAATCCTCATTTTGTAAAATGAGACTCAATCCAAAATTAGCCACAAAACA
The DNA here is from genome assembly GCF_965194805.1 of Balaenoptera borealis. Classification (NCBI taxonomy): domain Eukaryota; kingdom Metazoa; phylum Chordata; class Mammalia; order Artiodactyla; family Balaenopteridae; genus Balaenoptera; species Balaenoptera borealis. Next base: position 45,505,501 of record NC_138871.1, on the reverse strand, counting down.
AGTATTCCATTTCTAAAAGCACTTAGAAAAAAATCCAGAAGAGGTCATTACCATTTTGCCTTCAAGAAGAAGAGAGTTGCTCAGGGACTCCTACTAAGGCCCATCATGAATCATGGGATCAAACTGCCTGGGTCCAAACCCCAGATCCATCACGTATTACACAATATAAATGTGTAACCCTGAGAAAGTTACTACTTAGCCTTTCTGTGCTTCATTTCCTCATTTGCAAAATAAGAGTAACTACCTCAAAATGTTGTGAGGGAGGGAAGGGGAAAAAAGAAACAATTTGCCCTAAGTTACAGAGCTAGGAGGCCAGAGAGCCAGGATTTGAATAGGTCTAACTCCCAAGTTCATGAGCTGTATCCTATGCACAAGTGCTATAATAAATTACGTATTCCTACTTTATCAGCCCCATAAATTTGAGCTCCTGAAACAAGATAAACAGTCACCCAGCAAATACCCTGTAATTATCCAAAATACTTAACTGATTGTTTGCTTTTACTTCACCATATAACAACATTTATAGAGATGTTAACGATGGCCAGGCACATTTATTTCACATGGTCTTTTAATACTCAAAACCACCCTGTAAAATAAGTACTACTGTTATCTTGATTTCACAGATGAGGAAACAGAGGCATAAAAAGGCTAAGTAACTTCCCCAGAGTCACAAAACTGAAAAAAGTGATGTATCTGAGACTGAATCCATAGTTTACCAGTCCATGCTCTTTTCTTTAACCGCTCTGCAGTACTTCTTTTCTAGACTTTATTATATAAATTTAGAATTTGAAAATGACTAATAAAACTAATGATGTCAAAAGAAAATTTTGATCAACAATACTTATATATCACAAAAGCTACCAAATTCTAAGGCTAAAACACCTAAAAATTATTTATTTCCTGTTCTGAAAAAGAATTACTGATTTTCATCTTCCTTCTTCTGCAAAAGACCCTCACTTTCACAAGTAAATAAACTATTTTATAATAAGGGATCCTATATTAAGTAAAAAGTAAAATGTTCTGAATTACTGAGATACATTACACATACACTTACATTACTGGGCTTACAAAAAAGGTAAACAACTCCCCTTTTTTCTATGATCTACTCATAATGCCAAATTCTAACTACTGAATGAAATTAAAACCTTAGTCATCAATCTCATTTGTACTACTTGAACAGAAAGCCAGAAGAAACAATAAATCTTAAGGACTTAATTATATATATCCACACTAAGTAAAAACATAATGTCATATTACAAAAAAAAAAGTTTTCACTAAATAGGCAAAAGGGAAGCCAGAACTCTCCTATTACGTCTCTCCTCTACAGCCATCAAAAAGGACAATTCTATATATTTTTCTTGCTCGAAAACATTTAAAAGCTCCCAGTTACATACTGAATTACACCAAAAATTCTTAGTCAGATATATTAAGGCCCTGCACTATATGGCCCCAATTTAACTGTCTAAACTTATCTCAACATCTCCTTACATGTCATCTATGCTAACAAAATAAACTTCTTCCTAACCAAACCCATGCTTCCCCCTCCTGCATATGAATGCTGACATCCACTAATGCTCAAATTCACCATATTCAGCCTCACTAACTCTCTTTGTAAAACATACTCATTCTTAAATTATTTTTGTTAATCTTCTACATTTCCAGGTACCTAAGCTCAGAGAATAAAGCAACTTATTCAAAGTCACATAGCTTAATGACAAAGCTAGAAAATAATTTAAACTATAATCATATATATATTTTTATTTCCTTATTACCCTCAGCAAAATGAATAGAATCACTGAACTACTTATAATGACAGTATGAAAGATTTCCAAATGATCTATTCCTCATGTTGGCCCTAATGCTAGATTCTTTTCCTTACCTAAGCCTAAAACTAGAATATAAGTTTCGATTAATTGCCTCAGGGCTACAAACTTTGAACGCTAATTACTTCCACCACACAAGAATCAGTTGCAAAATTAAAGTTCACTGAAGAAATTTTTTTTTTTTTTTTTTTAGTAAATCACTTTTCAAGAAAGTAAAAATGGCATTATCAGTTTTGAATTTATTACTGGTCAATTCGAAAAATATATATATGCTATCACAATCTCACCAATGTCCACACACTCTTATACCGAGTATTTTCCTTGACACGTTCATTTCAAAACCTGTTTATCAACCAAAAGTATAAATGGTCAGGGCTTCCCTGGTGGCGCTGTGGGTAAGAATCCGCCTGCCAATGCAGGGGACATGGGTTCCAGCCCTGGTCCGGGAAGATCCCACATGCCACGGAGCAACTAAGCCCGTGCGCCACAACTACTGAGCCTGCGCTGTAGAGCCCACGAGCCACAACTACTAAAGCCCACGTGCCTAGAGCCCGTGCTCCGCAACAAGAGAAGCCACCTCAATGAGAAGCCCGCGCACCGCAACGAAGAGTAGCACCCGCTCGCCGCAGCTAGAGAAAGCCCACGCTCAGCAACAAAGACCCAACGCAGCCAAACATAAATAAATAAATAAAATAAACTGTAAAAAAAAAGTATAAGTGGTCAGTAAAATCATATCTAATTTATAAAACAGGAAAAATAAACTGCACTTTAAAATCATAGAGAAGAAACTCTGCTTCTAGCCATGAAAGTAATTTTATCACACTAACCCTTCCAACATAAACAACTATAAAGCTGGGCAAAATATATGAAGCAACTGTCCTGAGACACTGGACCACATGCAGAAGAGTAATTCCTGAGAAGAGGGAAGCACACCAGAGGAATGCCCTGGCTTTCTGTCTGAAAGCACTTTCTGTCAACAGCACATGGCAGAGGAGCCCAAGGATACTGCGCTCTTGCTGGGCAGAGGAAGCTGTTGATTTGTCTGGGATTTGTGGGGCAGGGTGACATACAAAGGAAAGCTTCAAAGAAAAGGAGCTCCAGAAATCTAGATAGATGTTCCCTTTAAACCTTTGGCTGAATACAATGCTGCACATATAGATCACAACACTTACCAAGACCCAACAGACAAATCTATGATATAGAGTTGTGAGCTGAATGGATATTCTGGAGGTCAGACTGTGCTGGAAGACCTGACCTAAAGTTCTGGCCAGTCAGAGTGGAGAGATCTCATAAACACCCCAAGCATAAAAGTGAGATTCCAGAAAAGGTACACCTTAAGAGTGGGACTACTACAACCCTAAAGTAAAGGATTCTCTAGACCAAGAATCAGCAAAACATGGCTCATGGGCCAAAGTTGTATTGGGAGAAAGTCATGTCCGTTCATATGATGTATTATCTATGGCTACTTCTGCATTATAATAGCAAAGATGAGTAGTTAGATAGAACCTGCAGGACCCACAAGCCTAAAATATTTACTACTTTGCCCTTAAAGGAAAATGTCAGCCAGCCACTGCTCTAGACCCACCCTAACTTTAAAATCAAGACTTAAAAAGATCAAGGTGATTTGCCAGCAAATCAATTGCCTTCCAGAACAAAACTATCACCACATCCATGACAAGCAGTATAAAATAAAAAATTACTGGACATGAAAAGAAGAAAATTTGAGCATAAATAAGAAAAAACAGCCTATATAAACAAAAAGAAATAGTGTAAATGTTGGCTTAATGAATACTAAAATGGAAATTTAAACAGCTTTTAAAAGTTCCTAAGTATGTACAGTAAAAGACATAATGAGTGAACAGAGAATCTTGGTAGAAAAACATGGACTAGAAAAAGAACCAAATGGAAATGCTCTAACTGAAAATTACATTAACCTAAAGAAAATTTCACCAGATGAGCTTAAAAGTAGATTGGACAATGGAGAAGAAAAGATCAATAAACTTAAAGAGCAACAGAAAAAAAATATCCAAACTGAAGCACAGCATGAAGAACAAAAAGCTGGGGGGAAAAAAATGAACAGTCTCAATGACCTATGAGATAATCAAGCAGTTAAAGCATACATAACTGGAGTCCCCTCAAAGACAATAATGACTGAAACAGGAAAATAAAGTTTTAAGATATAATGGCCTAAAATTTGAAAATAGTGATAGAAAATACCAGCCCACAGATCCAAGAAGCTCAATGAACCACAAGCAGGATAAACACAAAACCACAAAGAACTACACCGTAGAGGCCAAACTGCTGAAAACCAAAGACAGAGAAAAATCTTAAAAACAGAGGGAAAAGGCAGGTAAACAATAAGAATGACCTGACTGCTCACGGCAAACAACGCAATCCAAAAGATAATAAAACATTCTTTAAAATGATGAAAAAAACTGCAAACCTAGAATTGCATGCAGTCAACCCTCATAATCTGATTCCTTAATTTGCCAACTGGCCTACTCACTAAATTGATAAACCCAAAATCAGTACTTACAGCAGCAGGCACATGCAGAATAGCCAAACATTCCAGTCCCCCAACATATGTTGCCAGGTGAGGTCAAACAAGGCAACCCTATGCATTCTTGTTTCAGCTCACATACAGTAAACAAGTATTCTTTTAGCAGTCTATTTAGTGCCCTACTGTTTGCATTTCTGTGCTTTCTGTTGGTGATTCTGATATGGTCCATAAGCACAATGCTGAAGTGCTGTCTAGTGTTCTTAACAGCAAGAAGGCTATGATGTACCTTACAGAGGAAACCCGTGTGTTAGTTAGATAAGGTTCATTCAGACATCAGTTATAGTGCTGTTAGCCATGAGTTCAATGTTAATGAGTCTACAATATATATTAAATAGTGTTTCTTTAAATAGAAACACACCTAAAACAAAGTTATATACTGACGAGTAACAAAAATGCTATGACTAAAAGGTTCACAGGAACCTAACCCTGTATTTCCCCTCGGGACAATGATTCAGTATCTGCTAATTCAGTATTTTCTGTGACTTTATAGACCATAACCACCACAAATAACAAAATTGACTATATTCATCAAAAAATCCTTCAAAAGTAAAGCTGAATTAAGATATTAACAGACAAACAAAAGATGAAAACAAAAGCTGAAAGAAATCATCACCAAGGGACCTGTACAATAAGAAATGTTAAATGAAGTTCTTCACAATGAAGGAAAAAGATGCCAGACAGAAACCCAAATCTTCATGAAGGAATGAAGAAGGGCAGAAATGGTAAATGTATGTGTAGATACAAAATATTCCCATTCCCTGAGTTCTTTAAAGAAATGGTAAATATATGAGTAGATATAAAGTATTCTCATACCTTAATTTCCTTCAATTGACTTTTGAAGGAATACAAATTTGAAAAGAAGAAGTAAAACTGTCACTATGTGCAGATGACATACTATACATAGAGAATCCTAAAGATGCTACCAGAAAACTACTAGAGCTAATCAATGAATTTGGTAAAGTAGCAGGATACAAAATTAATGCACAGAAATCTCTTGCATTCCTATACACTAATGATGAAAAATCTGAAAGAGAAATTAAGGAAGCACTCCCATTTACCATTGCAACAAAAAGAATAAAATACCTAGGAATAAAAAAAAAAAAAAACCTGACTTTTGAAGCTTAAATAATTAAAATATATAATAATATATGTAGAAGTAAAATGTATGACAATAAAAGCACAAAGGATGGAAGGAATATGTAGAAGTACAAAAAAAACAGAAGCAGATGGGACAAAGATAAAAGAGACTTAAATGGGGACTTGCCTGGTGGTCCAGTGCTTAAGAATCCATCTTACAATGCAGGGGACGCTGGTTCAATCCCTGGTGGGGGAACTAAGATCCCACATGCTGTGGGGCAACTAAACCCACACGCCACAACTAGAGAGAAGCCCACGCATCGCAATGGAGAATCCCACATACTACAACTGAGACCCGAAGCAGCCAATAAATAAATAAACAGACTTAAATGAATCATATTAATAATTACACTGAATGTAGTAAACGGCCCCAATTAAAAGGCAGAGGTTTTCAGGCTAGATAAAAACCTTACTATGTGTCACTTAACAGGACACACACTTTAAACATAAAAACACAGGTAGGTTAAAAGTAAAAGAATGTAAAAGGATATATGATCCAAGCACTTATCCTACAAAATCTGGAATGGCTATACTAATGTCGAGCAAAGCAGATTCAAACACAAGGAGTATTATCTTGAGATTACCAGAGGTAAAGAGGGGCATCTGATAATGAAAAAGGAGTAATCAGACATAACACTAAATAGATATAACAACACTAAAGGTATATGGAAAAGGTGTTAATGGAAGTACATGAAGCAAAAACTAAAGAGAGACAAAGACAAATCTACAAATATTATTTAAAAATTTTAACACTCAACTCTCAGTTAATTGACAGACTGGACACACATGCACATACACACACACTCAATAAACAAGGATATAGATGATTTAGACAACATTCCAATGAACTGACTTTTATAGAGCACTACAACCAACAACAAAATATACATTCTTCTCAAGTACACATGGAACATACACCAAGATAAACCATTTCCTGGTCTATAAAGCAAATCTCAATAAATTTAAAAGGATTGAAATCATGCAGCATATGTTCTTTGACCACGTGAATTAAATTGAAATCAATAAAACAGGAAAATTCTGGAAAATGCCCAAATGTTTGGAAATTAAACACACAATTCTAAATAACTCACGGATCAAAGAATATATCACAAGAAAAATTAAAGAATAATTTAAATCAAATGATGATGGAAATCTGCAGGATACAGCTAAAGCAATGCTTAGAGAGAAATTTATAGCTCTAAATGCTTTTAGAAAAAAGGGTTAAATTCAAAGTTTAAAGCTTCCACCTAATGAAACCAGAAAAAGAGCAAGTTAAACCCAAATAAGTAAATATAAATAGAGCTGCAATGAACATTTTGATACATGACTCTTTTTGAATTATGGTTTTCTCAAGGTATATGCCCAGTAGTGGGATTGCTGGGTTGTATGGTAGTTCTATCTGTAGTTTTTTAAGGAAACTCCATACTGTTCTCCATATTTACGATAGTCAGGACATGGACGCAACCTAAGTGTCCATCAACAGATGAATGGATAAAGAAGATGTGGCACATATATACAATGGAATATTACTCAGCCATAAAAAGAAACAAAATTGAGTTATTTGTAGTGAGGTGGATGGACCTAGAGTCCGTCATACAGAGTGAAGTCAGAAAGAGAAAAACAAATACCGTATGCTAACACATATATATGGAATCTAAGAAAAAAAAAAAAAAAAAGGTCATGAAGAACCTAGGGGTAAGATGGGAATAAAGACACAGACCTACTAGAGAATGGACTTGAGGATATGGGAAGGGGGAAGGGTAAGCTGTAACAAAGTGAGAGAGTGGCATGGACATATATACACTACCAAACGTAAGATAGATAGTGGGAGGCAGCCACATAGCACAGGGAGATCAGCTCGGTGGTTTGTGACCACCTAGAGGGGTGAGATGGGGAGGGTGGGAGGGAGGGAGACCCAAGAAGGAAGAGATATGGGAACATATGTATATGTATAACTGATTCACTTTGTTATAGAGCAGAAACTAACACACCATTGCAAAGCAATTATACTCCAATAAAGATGTTAAAAAAAAAAAAACCTAAATAAGTAACAGAAAATAAATAACAGCAGAAATCAATGATATAGGAAACATGCAAACTACAGAGAAAAATCAATGAAACCAAAAGTTGGTTCCTTGAAAAGATCAATAAAATTGATAATCCCTAAAATGATCAAGAAAAAGAGAAAAATAAGTATTGGAAATAAAAGAGGGACTATCACTATAAATCCTAAATAATAAGAGAATATTATGAATAAGTTTATGCCAGTAAATTAGACACTTAGGTGAGCAGAAAAATTCCTTGATGTCCACTCATCAAGATGAAATAGTCAAGTTCCTTGAAAGGCATACATTTCCAAAACTGACACAAGCAGAAATAGAAAATCTGAATAGCCTTACATCACTTAAAAAAAGTATACCCATAATTTAAAACCATCGCCACAAAGAGAACTCCAAGGCCAGATGGCTTCATTAGTAAATTCTATAAACACTGAAGGATGCTTATGAAACTCTTTCAGCAAATTAAGGAAGAGCAAGCACTTCTCAAAATGTTTCAGACTTATGCACTAATACCAAAACCAGACAAGGCTATTACAAGAAAATAAAAATACAGAAAAATATTCCTTACACAGGCATGCAAAATTCTTTAACAAAATATTAGCAAACTGAATCCAGAACTTGGTAGAATAATAAAACTCTCAATAATTTAATAGTGATGGCGATTAGTTGAGACTGAAAAGTTATAAAGGCTATTTGTGAAAGAGATTTATATGATAGGTTTAAGTGTATTTAATAAACCCCCTTAGAACAAAGATGAACAGAATTTTAAACAAGTAAATTCCCTTCTTTTCTGAAACCAAAGACCCCAGTAGATTAAAAAAAAAATTTTAATGCTTTAGGTCAGCTTCACCTAGGGCTGTCAGAACACCGAGATAAATAAATTTAACAATGGCACCTTCCAATTAGTCAAATTTACACATCAGTCTATAAAGTTGGGGAGAAAAAAACAAGCGATTTTTTTTCTCTTTTCACAAAGGCAGATGACGGAACATAAATATATAATTGCCCCTACAGTACAACCACAAGAGTCCTCTGGTTTTAAGAGAGCAGAGAATACTTTCCGGGTGGGGGCTTGTATTCTTTCCTAATCTCCTACATGTACCTCTCATAACTACAATCGCTACTCATCTTTTTGTCCCTGTACTCCGCCCTAAACCTGGTTAAAAAAAAAAAGAGTGTGCTAATTTTTTCTTAATATTGAACTTCCAAGGGACCACCAATATAACCAGACTATTGCCAAATCTGTTTGAACAACAAAACTTTATAAGCCTTCTTCATCTATGGTAATAAGAACAAGTCATTAAAGAAATAATGTGTTTTTTTTTTAAACTAGAGGGCCACCTAAGCAAAGGACTCAGGGACTGCTAAAAAGATAATCCAATATTTAGCAGCTTACAGCTCCTACTATAAGAGCAGGAGTGGTACCTATTGTTTGGCATTATCTATCAACATTTTCAATGTATATACCCTTTGGATCAATAATTCCACTTACGTGAATTTATCCTACAATGCATATATCCTACAACACATATATAAATTTCTATGCGTGTATTTGCAAAGAGGTATATATGAAGGTGTTCACAGCAATGTTATTTACAACAGAAAAAGCTGATAGACAACCTAATATAACCATCAATAAGAGACTGATTAAATAAAATAGGGTACATCCATATACCTTGTATATGTAAATAAATTAATGCTTTAATTCAAAAGACTTGGGTTTTTTTTTTCCTTTTTTCTTTCTGGCCACACCACGATGCAGAACTTCCCTGACCACGGAATGGAACCCATGCCCCCTGCAGTGGATGCATAGTCTTAACCACCGGACCGCCAGGGAAGTCCCAAGACTTGGGATTTTTATTTGAGAGAAAATATTGCAGTAATTCTAGAACGATACAGAATATAGATCAGGATTCATCTATAATGTTATATTCATTCAACAAATATCTGAGTGCCTATGCCACATCTAAGGCACTGTGCTCAGCAATGCAAATATGTCATACAGTCCTTTTCCTCAAGGAAAAAAGGTAATACAGCCCCTTTCCTCAAGGAGCATATAGTCTGGTGAATAGAAATGAGTAAACATACTATTCCCACATATATATAGTATGATACATATGATGAGGTAAGAAAAGAATGTTACGGGAACACATGAGTAAAGCAACTTAAAAATTAAGAATCACCATTCCAAGAAACAAAAAACCATCAATTTAGATGTGAGATTATCAATTACCCTTTAGAGTTGAAAAGAATGATGAGGCCATTGGTCTGAGAACACCTTAGCATAAGTAGAGCTGGGTCCTACCATTCTGCATGCCTACGTCCTACATTAGCTAGCCACAAAGGTCACACTCACCCATTTAAACACTGCTGATGAATTATGGTTCTGCCCTTACAGTTCCCATCCTTGGTGCTACCACCCCCAGAGGGACCTTCTAGGGTCTATATTTAGAAACAGGAACAAAAAGTCTCAAAGAATGTACTGTAAGAATAGTTTATCTGCCAACATTTACTTCTACTTAGAGGTCCCAGGGAAAAATCAAGAAATATTATCTATTTGGTTGGTACTTTTACCTTGGGCTAGCAAAGTACCTTTAAAATGTGCCATTTAAATTGGGGCCTTGCAACAGCAGTGATTCAAATAAACTGCTTTTAGGTATATAATGAAACAACTACACATAAAACAGAGTCAATTACTGAACAATAGAAAATATGTTCCTTTTTGGAAATGTTTCATATAACATAGCAAATCTTCCAAGTTTACAGAAATATAGTGCTCAAATAGCATGTTTTCTAAATACTATTCCACATAATTAGACATGTATCAAAGGTTCAATATATATTCATCACTTCATTTTAAAAAGGATTTGAGGAAGCTCATGAGTTACTAAAAAGAACTATAAATTTGACACTGAGCTTCCTAGGAACCAATGTGAAATGTAATTCACTTTATCCTTAAGGAGCACACCACTTGTTCCCAACTGTTATTCCTAGTCAGAAAATTAGAAATGGTTAACAAGAGAATTATTCAGAATCTCTAAATTCATCAGTTCCATTCTTTGTTATCATTTTCTAGATAATAATAGGAGGAGAGAGGATGGGGAATGGATTATGGCATGACATCTCTTTCTTTAGAGGCAACTACTTCCTGGGAGTGTCACATCATTGTTTACTTGAACTTTATGTTAAGGACTGATACTTAAGATTTAAACTATATATCACTCAAAATCTTTTAACATTTCTAATATGTGCTCCTATGCTGATATAAATAATCATATAATAAATGACTTTGTAAAAGACGAATAATTTTTAATCCTTAAGCCATAACCTATAATTATGAGCAATATTCAATTCTATACAAGCTTCCACTGCAACAACAACTTTGGACAATCTCTGAAATTGATTTAATAAGCATCAACATTCTTTTCTTTGTATTTATATCCATGGCCTCCAAGTCCTATCAATTTTTCTTTCATAAAACGTCTTATTAACCTAACTATAAAAACAGATTCAGAGCCAAAAAAATCATGCTTCCTAAAGTTTCTTATATTCCTCCCTGTATTCCATTTTCACTGAATGAACTAGTTCAGGCTCTACTCATCTCTCTCAGAACTACTGTGAAAGATTTCTAAATAGTTCCCCTATTTTTCTTTCCAACCTATCTTGAATATTGTCACCAATTCACTTTTCTAACACTGCTTTCATGATGCCATGCCTCAGTTCAATAATCTTCAGTGGCTTCCCAATGCCTAAAGCAGTAATTCAGAAGGATGTAAAATAATGAAATAACTTTATATTTTGGAAACAACGACAACAAAAACATTTTTTGTTTCATTATTTAAATTGCCAAAAGCAAAGGCAACTGTGAATGGCACAGCAAGGATAAAAGCAAGATGATAAAACCCTAATTCCTTAATTTGGCATTCAACACCCTTCAGAATCCAGATCTACCACACATTTTCAATCTTAATTAACACTGGCTTAGAACATGTCCAGAGACCAGCTCAATGCCATCCTTAATGAATGTTTGCATATCCTCAAAGCCTAGGTTAACCAACCACCTTTTTAACCTGAAGCCAATGTTTCTCCATGAAAAATGGTCAGCAGGGGAGAGGCTTCAGTCTCACTTCAGTTACTTCACGGCAATGGGGATGCTCCAAGCACAACAGCAAACAGCAAAATTACACCTTACCAAGTAAGGGAAATCAGCGTTTACTCAAAAAATAGGGTAAACAACAATGTTAAATACACAACTGTCAGGGATCTACCATATTCACTAACATAACCCTCTGCCAGTCAGACTGCTCTATGTTTCTAACCATGTTCTGCACATCTCTCAGCTCTTTGTCTTTACTAACATCAGTCCTTTTGGTTTCTCTAAATCTTCAAAACTATATTTCTGCTCCAAAATCCCAATATAAATATTTAAGAAGCACATTTCTAAAATAAACAACATTTTAAAAAGCAAAATTTTTTTTTTTAAAGTGAGACATGGTTGTATCAACGCATTTTTTTTTTAATTTTATTTATTTATTTATTTATGGCTGTGTTGGGTCTTCGTTTCTGCGTGAGGGCTTTCTATAGTTGCGGCAAGTGGGGGCCACTCTTCATCGCGGTGCACGGGCCTCTCACTATCGCGGCCTCTCTTGTTGCGGAGCACAGGCTCCAGACGCGCAGGCTCAGTAGTTGTGGCTCACGGGCCTAGTCGCTCCACGGCATGTGGGATCTTCCCAGACCAGGGCTCGAACCCGTGTCCCCTGCATTGGCAGGCAGATTCTCAACCACTGCACCACCAGGGAAGCCCAAAAAACAAAATTTTTTACCATGGCCTGTTAGAGACCTCAAATGATCTAAGTGTAGTCCACCTCCCCACGCTCACCTTATACCACTCTCCCCCTAGTTTTTCTCACTGGTCTTCTTACTAGATTCTCAAACATACAAAGCTTATTACTGCCTCAGGGCTTTTGCCTCCTAGGAGCTTCTTGGAAATTTTTTATATCTGCAGCTTAAATCTCACCTCCTGGGAAAGGGCTCTCTCAGTGCCGCCCTACCTAAAAAGGCTCCCACACATCTCAAGTCATTTTCCACACCATCATTCTGCTTATTTTCCTCATAACACTTAACACTAATCTGACTTCCTTAATTATGTGCATATTATCTGTACTCCCCCCACGGGGAACACATGTGTCTTGCTTATTGCTATATCCTCATAGCCCAGAATAGTGCCTCTTTGTAGGTAATCAATAATCAGTTGAATGAATGAACTCGTTAAGAAACCTAGACTCAGTGAAATGCCTTAACTATCTGTGCCCACAAATCATAATGTTCCTGTATTTACTAAAGGAACTAAACTTTCCAAATAGGCAACATCAATACAGAATTAGGGAACTATGTAAAGATAGAGTCACTGAGTAGGCAATATTCTTTCTCCTTTGTCTTCCAAACTTAGTATTCCAAAAGTCAAAATTCCAAGAGAATGCTGTCACCTCCTGAATCTCCAAGGTTCAAAGAACAGAACTCTTTTCTTTGTTTCCATGAAGGAACACAAGAGAACAAATTAGTATGCCTTTCATAATCATTAAATTTATCATTTGCAAATTTCTTATTTATTTTTCTACCTCCCCTTAGTTTCTCTAAAATGTGTGTTTTTACCCAGAAAAAGGAAAATTTGAATTACTCCTCAGATTCTAATATCTTTTGTGTAGTAATTAATGTTTTCAGTAATGTTTTGGGGTATGTCAATATCAAAATGTTATTCAGAAACATCACTATTGGCTTATTTTCCCCACTGTGGAGCGGGAGTGAATTGAAGAAAAAAAAAATTCTTCCGTGATCTCCCACTGAGTTCCTTTTTCTAGAAAAAGAACCATTTCTAAAATCCTACAAGGCTATGACAATTTCTCAGCAGGCTGTTACACTACCTGATTCTTGATTCTTGCCCTTTTATACATAAAAATCTTACTACTAGTGGGACACTTTCTGTCCCAAAAGTAACAAGCTATTTGTTAATAAGTTAATTAACGTGTCTAATAAGATGAATTCTCAATCTCTAACGAACTTGATTTTTTCTCTTCCAAAATAAAGTTTCCCAAGATGAAAAGGGTAATAAAACAATGTCCCTACTAATAATAACAACACACAATCAGATGCTCGTGAATGAAAAGATTTGAAAACTATTTACAGACTACGCAGATTTGTCTCTGCAGACCTAAAACATTACTTCTACGAAGCAGTATTTCTAACCAGTAAACGAAAACGTATGTCTCAAAACATTTCATGAAGTCTCATGGTAAATCTGCCACAAGTTCAATTGGCCTATTCCCGATAAGGAATCCCCAGGTTTCCCCTTCTTTAGGAATGTCAACCATTTTGCCTTTTCCTCTTTTCTCTACGATTCAATCACGATGCCTTAAGAGGCTAAACCTGTCCATCCTAACGGCAATTCCCCTCGCCCTGCGGCAGAGCCCCTGGCAGCACTGCGCCCCCTCGGAACACGACGCCCAGGTCCTACTTCCCTGGCTCGGTTAAGCCGGGAGAAGGGGGAGACGCCACATCACAACCCGGTAAGCTGGGCGGTGGCAGGTCTTCGCCAGAACTCTTCTCCACGCGCCACACCACTGGAGGCGCTCTCCCTTCACTGCAGTCGGGTCAAAGTGGACGTTCTCCACTGGACCAGCGCGGGGAGGGGAGGGGGGGGATGAAGCGCATGGGGCCACCCAAGCCGAGGGAGGGTTGAGGAAGGGGGCCAGAGTTGAATGCAGGCAAAGACCAACAGCAAAACTGCGTCTTTTCCCCAGGAGCAACCCAGACGGGCAGACAATAGATTAGGCCGCCAAGGCCTTCCATCCTCACCCCGGAACCGAGCCAGCCCGATGAATCCGCACCCCTAGTTCCTCGATACACACCCAGCTCCTGCAAGGGGTGGGTTCCTAACTTCCCGGACGCGGTGAAATGGAGACCTGAGAGAACCTGGGAGCGGGCGGGGTGCACGTGTTCCCCGACACCCAGACGGACAATAAAGAACAAGCCCGAGCTTCCTCGGCCGCCCCACCCTGTTCCCCGCGGCTCCCACCAGCGGGGGCGCCTTCGCCCCGAGGTCCGCAGACAAAGCCCCCTCCGGGCGGAGAGGAAGGCTGGGCCCAGGCTTTGGGGGCTGCGCACAAAAGAGGGAGGGGCGCGAGGGGCGGCGCGAGGCGAAGGGCGCGGCACTTACCCACTGAGCCGGAGGAGCCCCTGCGTTTGGGCGCGGCCGGCGTAGAGGGGGGCGCGGCGGGGGCAGGGGCGGCCGGGGTCCACGCGGGCTCCGCCTGAGGGCTCACGTCGGCCGGGGGAGGAGGGGGAGGCCGGGCTGGAGGCTCATCGTCCTCAGAGAACTGGGAGGGCGAGGTTGCGGTAATGGAGGGTAGGGAGGGCGCTGGCTCCGCCGACGACGCGGGGCTCGGGTCCCAAGACGGCTGCCGCTCCGGGGCGGCGAGGGGCGCTGCCGGCAGGGGCCCCCGGGGCGCCGGGGGCACGAAGTCATTGCCGAAGTCCAGCAGGGGCGCGCCAGCCGGGGTGGCGGCGGCGGCGGCGGGCACCGGGGCCGCCGACAGCGCGGCGGCGGGCTTCCTCTCGAGCACCTCCAGCTCCTCCAGGTCCTCGTCCTCGTCCTCGTCTTCCTCCTCCTCTTCCTCTTCGTCCTCGGGCTCCTTCACGAACTGGTACTTGAACGCGGGCTGAGGCCGTGGCGGGCTGTCCGAGGACGAGACCAGAGGCGACTGGTCTATGTCTTCCATTGCTGGCGGGGGAGAGATGATGCTGCAGCTGCTGCCTCCGCGGGAGACGCTTCTCCTCACAGCCGCGGGCAGTTGTGGGGGGTGGGGAGGACTGAGAGGGGCAGGGCCCAACGAGCCGAGGGACCTGCAGTGGCGACGGCTCCCGGAACAATGAGACTGCTCCTCCTGCCTCCGCGCCCGTGATGCGCCACCCGCCCCGTCCCCAGTTGCCGCCGCCGCCGCCGCCCAGACGAGCGAAGAAGAGAGGCCAGTCGACTCTCCGCCCAGTTTGGCGTGACTCACCCTCCTGCCAGGGAGAGGCAGGCACTAACGCGGGAGGGAGCGAGCCAATCGGCTAAGAGATAGAGTTGACGGGCAACCAGCCGGCCCAACGGAAAAGGAAAAAGACGTAAAGTGGGTGGGTGTTACTGCACTTCCTCTCTTTTACCGGCCAGGCTGGGTTCGATGGGCGGGGTTTGGAGCTGGGAGCCCCACAGTCAGCCTAGGGTAGTTGAGGGTCGAACTGGGGGCTTGGGCTTGCCCACAGCTGGAGGTCAGTCTGTGTAATTAGAGTACTGGGAAAGCGAGCCGGCTGCCTGCCTGCCCTGAGGGGTCGGAGACGCTCCTGGCGCGCCACCGGAAGGGCGTTATCTTGGGGACTGGGAGTGGAAACTTTCCTCCCAGGAAAGGGAAAAAACCCAGAGCGTAGAAAGGTACTAAATAACGGGACCGTGGAGTAGCCTTAAGGATTGAAGTATCCGTTAAATTTTAGATTTTGAAATAAAAGACTGCCTTTTTTCAAACTTAAATTCCCAAACCACCTTATCACTACTACCATCACCACCTTAAAAGAAAAAATAATATTTTTGACAGTTTTAAGATCAGTCCCAGTCTAAACTGCAGACCCTGGATGACGTAGGCAAAACAGCTGGGCTGGACGATCTAGGGACTGGGGCAGACCATTTGAAAGTCTGCTCATCTCCTTCAAAGAGGGTTTGGGGATCTGCCCGCTACTGGACTCTTACTTGGTAGAAGGATGAGTCACCCAAAGAGGAAGGGAAGAGAGGAAAGTGGAAAGAGAACGATGCCTTGGAGGGCAAATTTGATTCACATTATATTTCGGTCACTTTAGGCTCATGAGTCAACATTTCGGATGATTCAGGCTTTCTGGGAGTCAGGAAGCCAAATACATACTCATTTCTTTGGTATGCCAGAATGAGCATAATCCCCATTCCACTTTTTCCAGAACTGGAGGGTTTAAAGAAAGTGGTTGCAGAACATTTAAGTATCAGCATCCAGAGGTTTAGAGATCCCTCTTATCTTTCTGATATACCTTCCAAAAATATTCCCTTCCTGCCTAATCTGGAGGCCCTGGAGAGAGGAGGTTAGCTTGCTTTCAAGTTGCTCACAGTCTAGGCCTGCACTGTTCAATGCCTTAGTCATTGGCTACTCCTGGCTACTGAGCACTTGAAATGTGAGTCATCTGAAATGAGATGTGCTGTAAGTTTGAAATGCACACTAGATTTTGAGAGTTAGTACAAAAAAATTTAAATATCTCAATTTTTATATTGGTTACATGTTGGATTGATAATATTTTGGCTATATTGGGATAAGTGTAATATATTATTAAATTAATTTCATTTGTTTCTTACATTTTAATGCATCATCTAGAAATTTTAAAATATATATGGCTTATATTTTATTTCTATTGAACAGTGCTAGTCTGAATTGACGATTAAGATATGTTGATTGGGACTTCCCTGGTGGTGCAGTGGTTAAGAATCCGCCTGCCAATGCAGGAGACACGGGTTCGAGCGCTGGTCCAGGAAGATCACTCATGAGCAACTAAGCCCGTGTGCCACAACTACTGAGCCTGCGCCCTAGAGCCCGTGAGTCACAACTACTGAGCCTGCATGCCACAACTACTGAAGCCCGCACACCTAGAGCCCATGCACCCCAACAAGAGAAGCCACCTCAATGAGAAACCCACGCACCGCAACAAAGAGTATCCCCGGCTCGCTGCAACTAGAGAAAGCCCATGTGCAGCAACGAAAACCCAGTGCAGCCAAAAATACATAAATACATTTATTTAAAAAAAAAAAAAGGAAATGTTGATTGCCATGGGGAATCACGGGTTATTAAAGCAAATTCTTAGCTCCAACTAATTAATATTACCCTAGGCTCAATTTGGGTATTAAAAAGGAAAAGCAGGGGTTGTGGGGAGGGAGGAGGGACACGTAGGTGGAACACAGGAGATTTTTAGGGCAGTGAAACTATTCTGTATGACACTGTGATGATGGATACATGACATTTTACATTTGGCAAAACTCAGAACCGTACAACACAAAGAGTGAACCGTAATGTAAACTGTGGACTTTAGTAATATATCAATACTGGTTCATCACACCAATGAAAGATGTTAGTTATAGGGGAAACCGATTGGGAGGCGGGCATGGGAGTGTATAAGAACACTCTTTGCTGTTCAATTCTTCTGTAAATGTAAAACTAATAAACTTTATTATTATTTTTTTAAAGGAAAGGTAGAACAAGATTTCCTGGCAGTGTTACCTGATCAGGTTAGTTATCAACAACACATTCAAGACCTGACTTATCGGGGCTGCCCTGGTGGTGCAGTGGTTAAGAATCCGCCTGCCAATGCAGGGGACACGGGTTCCAGCCCTGGTCCAGGAAGATCCCACATGCCACGGAGCAACTAAGCCCGTGCACCACAGCTACTGAGCCTGCGCTCTAGAGCCCGCGAGCCACAACTACTGAAGCCTGCGCACCTAGAGCCTGTGCTCCACAACAAGAGGAGCCACCGCAATGAGAAGCCCTCGCACCACAAGGAAGAGTAGCCCCCGCAGGCTGCAACTAGAGAAAGCCCGCGTGCAGCAGCAACGAAGACCCAACGCAGCCAAAAATAAATAAATTAATTAATTAAATAAATCTATTTTTAAAAAAAAGACCTGACTTATCAGTCCCACAGAGATGAACTGGCTTTATTTTTAGAAAATTGTTGTGAGTTGCTTTGAGTTTATTTGTTTTTAGAAGGGTTGGGAAGAGTAGGAAGAGAGAAGTGTTAGTGTAGAATTTGGGGGCAGGAGGTTTAATGCCAAAGGAAAAATTTTTAACAAAACAGATTCCTCAATAATAACTAAAACAGTCCTGTTTCAAGTATTTGTCAAATATTTGTCAAAAATTATCAAAAACATACATGATTTTTCAACTAAGTCCATACATATACAAAAATATACTAGCAAAATTCTATGGTATGAACTTTTCTATTAAATCACAATTTAGCCATCAGCAGTTCAGTCTTTCCCATACTGTTTTTCCTACTGTGATTGTTCTGAAACTCCTTAATGGAAAGTTTCACAGGGTTTTAACATATTAATTGTAAGTTGCTTATATGATATTTCTGCATTCGTATATCTCTGTATCTGCTATTACTAAAATAGTCACAAAGGAATATCTTTAAATTTATTTATTTATTTATTTATTTTTGGCTGTGTTCGGTCTTCGTTTCTGCGCGAGAGCTTTCTATAGTTGCGGCAAGCGGGGGCCACTCTTCATCGCCATGTGCGGGCCTCTCACTATTGTGGCCTCTCTTGTTGCGGAGCACAGGCTCCAGACGCGCAGGCTCAGTAGTTGTGGCTCACAGGCCTAGTTGCTCTGCGGCCTGTGGGATCTTCCCAGACCAGGGCTCGAACCCGTGTCCCCTGCATTAGCAGGCAGATTCTCAACCACTGTGCCACCAGGGAAGCCCCCAGGAATATCTTCAATTTATTAAAATTGTCATAAAAGAATGATTACAGAAAAGTGGTAGATTTATAATTTTAATAGTAAATAGCATTAAATATTGAGGCAATAATATAAGCACTCTCCTCTGACACAGGAGAAAAATAAGAATTTTATATTGTTATCTCAGTGACTTCTAAAAAATTAAGTATTTGATGGATGAATAAGAATAAAGAGCTTATCCAGTGTTCATAGAATGGTCAACAAAGCATAAGGAAAGGAGAATGTTGCTGCTATACCAGAATTAAAAGTAGTGTTAGTGACACATTAGGGTAACTAGATGTAAATACCACTCTCACTAACAAGAACATTTTGGTAGGTATTTGAAATGGTTAAAGGAAGAGTATAAATTCTAGGTCATAATAATAGAAAATAATTATTCAATGAATTATCTTTGAAATTATCTTACCAGATGTAGAAGTTTAAAGTTTCCAGTTACAATGGGTTAATAACTGTTCTCTCTTAGAACATTATAAAATATCCATTGATGCTGGTGGAATCTCAGAGTTGGAAGAACTCTGGGAAATCAGCTTGACCAATCTCCCTCCCATTAGAAGAATTCCCTACAGAAGGTTTTTTAAACTTGGTCATCTGTGGTAGATTAAAAATAGCTACAAACTCTGCAAGGACACCCATCAAGAAGTTGGGTCAATTTCCCCATCTCTGGATCTGGCCTTGTGACTTTTTTGTCCAGTAGAATATGCTGGAAATGTTCCAAGCCTAACCAGCAGAAGTATTACAGCTTCCACACTCTCTCTCTTGGAATGCTGAGGCCCCAGATGAGAGACATGGAGAGAAAGACCTAGCCATCCCAGCCACAGAGCTGATGTCCCAGAAATATGAGACCATCTCAGAATGTTCAACCAACCCACAGAATCATGATAAATAATGAATCACTGTTTTAAACTACTACCTTTTGGGATGGTTCATTACGCAGCAAAAGCTAACTGAAACATCAGCCATTTTGTGCTTCCATTATGTGCTTAATTCATTCATACATGATATATATATATATATATACACACACACACACATACACATTGGGTATTTACTCTGCACCAAGCACTGTTCAAGACTCTGAACAACGGCACTGAACAAATCAGACACAAATGTGCATGAACACTTTCAGTAAAGGGAGACTCACTACTTAGGGAAATAGCCCATTCCATTTCTGTAGTAGTATACCTTATTGTAGAGTGTCGAATTGACACCTAATCTGGTATACATACATAGAACAGGTTAATTGTCCTTGCATCATGTATGCCCCCTGAGAGAGTTAAAAGCGTGGGATGGGTGTACTCTTGTCTACATACTGTAGGATGTAGACTGGAGAGTAGATTCAGCAACCATGGGGGAAAGATGAAAGGTAGATTCTTGACAAATCTGTTTCAAGAAGCTGTGCATCACAGCTTTTTTGCCTACAGAGAAAGACTTGCTTGTGTTCAAAGAGCACCAATGAGTTACATTCAACCTTTTATTCAAAAAAGACTAAAACATCATTTTGGCACTCTTTAGGGAAAAATTAACAGCTTGCTATGTCATTGTCCCTACCATTTCACTGGGATTTTAGATTTCATGAAATGTACCTTTTTGTGAAATGCAGTTTATGGTTCTGGCTAACATCTTGACATACACTAAGTTCATCTGTAATAAGAATAGACATATAAATAGCATAAGATCAACGTCTTTGGCCATGCTAGTTATACACTGACAATTAGAGTTGGACCTAAAATTAAAATTTCAAGTTTCAAAGAGAAATCATATAATATGCAAGTGAAAGTCGTAAGGCCCAAGAAGGTCCTCTGTGTTAATACTGCATTTCCTTCCTAGTTTAATATGCATCATTTCTCTGGTGATATTTATTTTGATCTAGCAAAAAAACTATTTTTGATCAGTTGATCTAAGCATCACAAATCCAAGCAAAGAAATTCCTAAACCATCTTAGAGAAATAAAAGAAAATCTGTCCTCATGAGAAAAAAAGAACTACAAAGAAGAGTTTACAAAATTATCTGGGTTATAAATAACTCATTCTGGTAGGTATCCCACTCTTCCTAATACCTAAACATTGAGGTACAAATTTTGTTATTTTATTGTGAATGGAAATAGAAACCAGGTGGTCACTATCTTTAAAATAAACATTATTCATTTCTTCAACTAAAATCTATTGAGCATCTGGGGTTTGGTGATAAAGAGTAAATAAAACACATTTCCTAACATCAAGGAACATATAGTCTAGTTTACATAAGAATATATAGGTATATATACATATGTGTGTATACACATTCATATATGTGTGTATGTATGTATGTATATACATATGTGTATGAATATATATTATATGTATCAATATATAATATAGAGAGGGAGACAGACAGACTGGTTTAAGTGAAACATAACTATTGCTTACGGTTCAGGCAGAAGTTGATGAGAGCCTAAACTAATAGCATAGGAAATAGGAAAAGATAAATTTGAAAAACATTTAAGTTGCATTCATAGAATTTGGTGACTAATAGGATGGAGAGGCTGAAGAAAGAAAATCTGATTCTAAGGTTTAAGTTTAGGTGACAAGGTAAATTGGTACTGCCGTTATTAAAGAAAAGAAGTCAGCAGAGGAGCACAGAATGGGTGAGTAATGCTGGGGAGAATATAATGACCTAAGTTTTTAGATACATTGAACTTGAGTTGCCTGAAGAACACTGGAGTAGTAGAAATAATCAAGAGACAGCTGGAAAACTAGGGCTGGAGCTTAGATCTAGTCTGGAGAGCAGGTAGCTAAACCTGTTGGTTAGGTTTCATGGGTAAGTATCTGAGGAAAAATGGTGGGGTAAAGGAGAGGATGGCCAAGCAGGTTGGTGGATACTGTCTACTGCCCATGGGAGAAAAAGGCCTAGAATAGAGCCCTGGGAAAGATCAACATGAAGTATCTCTGGACGTATTTGAACAATGTTATTTCCACTGATCCTTTTCTTTTCCTAGACCATACAAATCAAAACAAAACAAAAAACTCCAATAGGTCCAGTTTTTAAATAGGCAATCATTTTGTTTTCTCCATTCACCTTAAACTCAGAACTCAAAATAATATTCCAGTAAGTGCCAAGTATAATGCTATTCAGCACTATAATCTATAGTAATAGGGACAGCACCAATAATTTAAGCCACAGATAATTCTTAAACGCTCATTAAACTGGTGACTCCAGCCGCTTAGCCAATAACAAGTGGTAGAATTGCCTGGTAGACTTTTGCCTCTTTCTGTAACTAACCAGCCACTAATGAAGATGCTAAAGAGAAGGAAATGGCTGAAAAAAAGGCAATAAGAGATGAAGCAAACTCTATAAATTACAAAATTAAACAATAAATGATTCTTTTATATACTACTTATATTTATGAGGTATATGATTTTTTTAAATCAACAGATCTATATTGCTCATATTCAACTTTTTTTCTACTTTCCCGAGAACTGAGAAACACATTCATCACTGGAAATGCTATAGTATATTGCCCTGCATGTGTCTTTTTTGAAATTCATTTTCCTTTTATTACTACAAACTTATTATGATCTATTATTTCCATTTTATCTGAGTTTTATTTATTGTCCGGAGTGGAAATTTTTCCTGTCAGGTGGTAAAAGTAATGTTATAAATCACTTATGAAATGATAAATACTATTTACTCTAATGAGTTAAATATGGTGTGTCATGTGTTCATTTCCTCTTCCTCCTAAAACCCCATTAAAATGCCAGTAAAGCAATAAAAAATGGTATTAACCAACAAAGACAAAGAGACTAACAGAGGAGACAACAGTGTATAAAATATTTCAACACATTTTTGGAAGACAAAGCAGATAGAGGAGCAGTTAGTGATTTAGCAGACTGTGAAGTTACAACCTAAACACCTCTCAAGGGGCAATATCAACTAGAAGTAAGCCATTTTGTGCCATAAATCCTTGAGATGCTCAGCCCTTGGAGGTGCTAGTATTGAAAACAAGTGGATTAAGTAAGAGAGGAATCCTCAGCCCCTTTGTCCCCTTCCTACACCCAGAAAGCCTGCAGCAAGGCTTAAACATATCACCACTGCCCCACCATCACTGCTCCCCCAGCCCCTGCTGTCCCCTATACCTCATTCTCCTCCAGAAAGGAAGTTGGAGAATTCATTTGTGGAGAAACAAAATGGTTCCAGTGAAAATTTCTCAAAGTATTGGCATTTGGAGTACCCCAGTAAAAAGACCTGACGAGCCCCACCTGCCCCCTTCTCCCCACAAAGCTTCCATCCATTTTTTAAAATTCTCTACTCTTAAACATAAAACAAAACACAAGAACCACCAGTCATTTCACAAAAACCTTGAATGGAAACTAAAAATGAAAATAAACAGAAAAAGAAACTTGAGGGAACAGAGGCATACAGAAAACAGAAGAAAACATCATAGAAACGTTAATATTTGCAGGGAGATAACAGAATATATCACTCCATAAAACAAAAAACAGAAATAACAAAAAAGAAAAAAAATCAAAGAACATGAGTGAGTTCACAAATTAAAACCAATTTCATGTTCATAGCAGCATTATTTACAATAGCCAAAAGGTAGAAACAACCCAGGGTCTATTAATGAATGAATGCAAAAACAAAATGTGATATATACATACAATGGAATACTATTCAGCCTTAAAAAGGAATGAAATTCTGATACATGCTACAACATGGTTGAACCTTGAAGACTAAGAGAAATAAACCAGACACAAAGGGACAAGTAATGTATGACTCCACTTATATGAGGTACCTAGAATAGTCAAATACATAGAGACAGAAAGTACAACAGTGGGTACCAGAGCTAAGGGAAGGTGGAAATGGGGAGTTAGTATTTAGAGAGTATTTGGTATATACAGAGTTTCATTATGGGATGATGAAGAAGTTCTGGAGATGGATAGTGGTAATAGTTGCACAACAATGTGAATGCATTTAATGCCACTGAACTGTTCACTTAAAAGTGGTTATAATGGTAAATTTCATTTTACTACATCAAAAAGATTTTAATTGCAACTTTAAAAAATTAAAGTGTTGGAAGGTACATTTGTAAAACTTCCCCGGGAAATAGAAAAAAGAACGAAAAGATGTATTAGTAACAAACAAATGGAAATTGAAGTGTTTTTTTTTTAAAAAGCAACACCATTTACAATAGCCTTAGAAAACATGAAATATTTAAGGATAGATTTAACAAAATATGCCCAAGACCATTACACTACAAACATTGCTAGAGTAATTAAAGAAACTAGAAGGACTTCAACTTGACTTCAAAATTTATAATAAAGCTACAATAATTAAGACAGTGTAGTACTGGCATAAAAATGGACAAACAGATCAGTGGAACAGAATAGAGTCCAGAAATAGACTCATAGACCCATATATATATAGTCAGGTTTTTACACTGGTGTCAAAGTATTTCAGTGGGGAAAGCATAGTCTTTTCAACAAATTGTGCTGGAAAAACTGGACATCCATATGCAAACACACACACACACACACACACACACACATGACCTTTGATCCTTATCTCACATCATAATAAAAAAATTAGTTCAAAATGAATCATGTACATAAATAAAACAGTCAAAGCTATAAAATTTGGCAAGAATACATAATGAATGTTCTTGCAAGTATAAAATGGTACCACCAATTTGGAAAATCATTTGGTAATTACTTATAAAGTTAAACATACCTAATGATATGACTCAGCAATTTTACTCCTGGATATTTATCCAAGAGAAATGAAAACTGGAAACAACCCAAACGTCCATCAACTAATGAATGGATAAACATATTGTGGCTTTGGAATCCTACTCGGCAATAAAAAGGAATAAACTATTGATAAACACAGCATGGAGGAAACTCAAAAGGATTATATTAATGAAAGAAGCAAGACACAAAAGCCTCCATACCCTATAATTCTGTTTATGTGATTCTTAAAAGGGCAAAACCACCAGGGGCAGGGGGAGGGGAGGGAGTGATTGCAGAGGGGACAAGGAAACTTCTTGGAGTGATAGTGTTGATGGTTACACGACTATATACATTGTCAAAACTCATTGAACTATATGATTAAAATGAGTGAACTTTGTTGGATAAAAATTATATCTCAGTAAAGCTGATTATTTTTCTTAAAAAAGACAAAGATGTAATACAGAAGACAAAAGATGAAAAAGCTAGAAGATAAATTTGGGAGGCCTGTGAATCACTAATAAGATATCCAGAAAGAAAGAACAGAAAAAACACAAAGTTTCCTGTTAACCTAATTTGTCCTCTGGAAAGGTGAACTTGCAGTACGGTACTTCAAGCTCCATGACAGAGCATTATTTAAGAGTTTACATTTTAACTTAACCTTATAAATGTGTGCAGACTTTTCTGGGTGTCAATAAATGTTTTAAGACTATTTCTTAAACAATTTTCCTTCTCTAAATCACCTTCTATCTCTATGAAATTGATAGTGCTGTAAATAAAACTAAGTCTAGCTTAAGTTGTTATTTAGATCTTAGAATTGGGGCTAGTTGCTGTTCACAGGTGACTATGTACCATGGAATTTTTTAAAAAGAAACTATTATTTAAAATGAATGTTTCCTAAGCATATTGTACTTTCATTGCTGAACCTCTGAAACCCAGCCATTAATCTTTTTTCAAACAGCTTTATTGAGGTATAATTCTCATACCATACAATTCATGCATTTAAAGTGTACAACTCAGTGCCAACTATTCTTCACCTTTTGTACAAGTTTTGAATAAGATATAGAAGAAAATACGATGTGATTCAGTAGAGCAAGATTCTAGATCCCCAGCTTGGTGACCTTCAGGAGCCTCTGGGCTCCAATATCCTCATCTGTGAATCAGGGGGTTAAAACTAATGACTCTCTCACTCTGATCTACCTTCAAGATCATTTTTTATTGTTTATTTTTAGCCTTTAATTTCTCTCTAGTGCCAACATCAAATACTGGGATAAGCAGCTCAGAAAGATGTATTTTACAGTAGGAGAGTTGCAACAATGCTCAGAATTAAAGATGATGCCGGCAGATTTATTACGGCATTTGGAAGTCTTTATAAATGTAACGAGATTCTTTAGAGCCTTTCTTGAAAGAAGACAGTTTCCTTTTATACGTTTCAAAGTAAGAAAAAAAAGAGAAAGAGGAGAGTCACATGGTGTGTTTAACTTAGATGAGCTTCTCTTCTAACTTTATCTTTCTCATTTCTAAAAGCAAATATGAAAACTATATAGAAAGTTGAACAGGCTTGGAAATATATTCAAGAACACTATATCAAATTCAGTGATTCAGCCAAATATCTTAATCAAAAATATAAAAAATATTGCCTTCCAAGCTTTCGCTGAAGTAGAAATTTGACAGAAAATTTTGACATGCAAAATTTTATCATTGCAGATTTTAATAGTATATTCCTTCATTTGTTTCTTTTCTCTATTTCAAATAACAAAGGTAAAGTTACGTTTTTAAATTAATATGCCTATATTCCTAAAAAGCTTACAAGGGATTTCTTAGTAACTAGATATTGCTGTGGGTTGAATTGTGTCCTCCCAAAATATATGTTAAAGTCCTAACCCCAGTACCCCAGAATGTGACCTTATTTGAAAATAGGGTCATCACAGATGTAGTTAGTGAAGATGAGGTCATAATGGAGTAGGGTGGGCCCTTAATCCAATATGATTGGGGTCCTTTTAAGAAAAGTAGAAGACAGAGACACATAGGGAAGACAGCCATGTGAAGATGGGGCAGAAATTGGAGTCATACTGCCACAAGCCAAGGAACACCAAGGCTTCCAGAATCTGGAAGAAGCAAGGAAGGATCCTAGAGGCATTGGAGGGAGCATGGCCCAGTCAACACGTTGATTTCCTACATCTAGCCTCCAAAAGTGTGAGAGAATACATTTCTGTTTCTTTAAACCACCCAGTTTGTGGTATTTTGTTATGGCAGCCTTAGGAAACTAATACAAACATAGCCAAATTTTACATGCATGCGGATGTGCACACACAAAAAAAGAACACTCATTTTAGTCAAATTATTGGATTTCAAAATATCTAATATAATCAGTGTGAACTTGAGTAATTAATTAAAATAATGCATGATGCCTTATAACCTTTACACAATCTCTTGAAGACATTGCCTTTCTAAATTTTGTGTTATGTAAGGGAACTAAGCTGAAAAGGAAAGGAAAGGAAAGGAAAGGAAAGGAAAAAGAAAAGGAAAGGAAAAAGGAAAGGGGAGGGGAGGGAAGGGAAGGGGAGGGGAGGGGAGGGGAGGGAAGGGAAGGGAAGGGAAGGGAAGGGAAGGGAAGGGAAGGGAAGGGAAGGGAAGGTGTATTTTTCCAAGGGAGATATAACACAATATCTCTGAGAGAGGCAAGACAGCCTACTCAAAGGATAAAAACTCAGAAAACAGCTACAAGAGAACTATTTCTAAATCGGCAGCCAAGTTACAGCATTTGTTATTACTAAACCATTTGAGTCTCAAAGGAAGAATTTGAGATAGTAATAATTTATTTCATAATTTTATGATGAAACCTAGATGGAAAATTTTCATAAGACAGCTTTAACTATGAAAATACTGAACAAGGAAGTGATAGACAATTTTTCTTCATGTCCATTGTTGCTAGATTTAGTACATGTGATTTCTTTTATTTATTTATTTTTTGGAGAAAAATTTAAAACCTCATTAAAAGATATTACAGAGACATGGGCTTCCCTGGTGGCGCAGTGGTTGAGAGTCTGCCTGCTAATGCAGGGGACACGGGTTCGAGCCCTGGTCTGGGAAGATCCCACGTGCCGCGGAGCAGCTGGGCCCGTGAGCCACAACTACTGAGCCTGCGCGTCTGGAGCCTGTGCCCCGCAACGGGAGGGGCCGCGATAGTGAAAGGCCCGCGCACCGCGATGAAGAGCGGTCCCCGCACCGCGATGAAGAGTGGCCCCCACTTGCCGCAACTAAAGAAAGCCCTCGCACGAACCGAAGACCCAACACAGCCAAATAAATAAATAAATAAAGTAGCTATAAAAAAAAAAAAAAAAAAAAAAAAAAAAAAGATATTACAGAGACAAAGATATGAAGAGTTATAAGAAGATTCAGTATCATAAAGGAGGCAATTAGTCCCAAACTGATTAGTATGGTCAAGGAAGTTCAAATCAAAATCACAAGACTTTTATATGAAACTTGACAAGATACTTCAAAAATTTACATAGAAGAACAAATAGTTGAGAATAGCAAAGACTCTCTCAACTCTCTTCCCCTATCTAGCTTGGCGAAACCACAAGCTCAGTTAAATCCAAACCTGCTTTCTCTATTCTTGCACCATCATAACTTAAAGTGGCTGAAGAAAAGCATACAGCTCTGCCGCCCAATCTGAATTTGTATTCCTCCTCACTAATCTCAAATGTACCCTAACTCGATATGTCAGTCATTATGTATGTGTATATGATTTTATTGGAAATCTCTCTGAGAACATATTTAGGGAGTCGTGAGCCCTGTAGGGTCTTAGCTTGTAGATTATGATTCAAGCATGGCATTCCTGCCTGTTGTCTTTATAGGGTCATACTGATTCTCCAAATCTTTACAAACAGTTCATAATCACTTTCCATATTTAGATCAAAACCTCTCCAAAGCAGTAACCCATCTTGTCCTATTCCATTCTCAAGTTTCACCAAGCTTAGTTATCAATTTTACTTTCATCTCTTTTACCACTTCCAAGCAGAGCTCTGCTGTTATAGCCAGTACGAGTGACCACCACCTAGGAGAAGAGAAGCATTCAAGTGAGCAATGTTATTACAAATAATAACAACTTGGAAGGGAAAATATTATGTCGATTTGGAGCTAGAATGCTCTCAAAAAATTTTTTATTCACAAACAGTTTCCAAATGTAAAGCTTGTGAGAAAGGTGGCATTTGCCAAAGGTAAGCCCTAAAGAAATGACTAGAGAGGTAAACGGCAACCAGACCAGTTCAGACACACTTCATTCTGTGGCCTCACAAATGAACTGCATCGGCAGATTTGTCATTCCTGTTAAGTGTGCCCCCAGAATATTTTCTAAAACATGTTAAACAATTTGACAATCACTGTTTTGAAGAATCGCCTTCACTCTGAGATAGTGAAGGTAGGGGTTAGAAGCATAGATTCTAGAGCCAAACGTCTTAGGTTTAAATCCTGACAGTCCCACTTACTAGGTTTGTGATTTTGAACAATTATTTTCTCTGTGCCTCATTCCTCATCTGTAAAATAGGGATAATAATCGTGGCCACCTCAAAGACTGGTTTCAAGGATTAGTTGAGTAATCATAAAATACTTATAAGAGCACACGGAAGTACACTACGCAGTTTAGTTTTTATTCATAAACATTATGTAGGATATTTTATGCAGTGAAATAAGAATTTCAGACAGTACAAGTCCTGGGAAGTTCTGAGAAGATGCTGCTATATTTAGAAGGAAGGAAGGATGTAAGGAAGGAAAGATGGATGGAAGACTGCTAACATTTGTTCTGCTGGAAAATCTCACCTAAAAAGACAGTATCTCTTTTGCTTTTCTCAAATAGCTTCTACTAATACCATGCTGAGCTCATAGATAAGAAAAGTATTGAGAAGAAATAACATCCGTGAAGTTCATTTAGCACCATTATGACATATAAGTACTTTAGAGCCATATTCCTTATGTATTAAAATTTGGTATTGTTACTTAGGCAATACTTGTCTTTCTTAGTGGCATTCACCCCCACCTTCTTCAAAACAGAGACGGAAGGAAGGATCTGGTATGAGCTACACATTACTCTGTGCTGTTATAATTGGTGATTAGGCAGTGGTCCTTGTTCCTGACTAGGAGACATCCAGGAGGTAACCAGAGGTGATAATATAAGCATCAGCTAGTGTGAGAATAGCACATAGTAGCCAACGTAAATTAACCCAGGGAAACTTTAAATAAAAATAGGATAAGCAGGGGAGTTCCCTGGTGGCCTAGTGGTTAGGATTCTGGGGTTTCACTGCCATGGCCTAGGTTCAATCCCTGGTCAGAAAACTGAGATTCCGCAAGCCGCATGGTGCGGCCAAAAAAAAAAAAATTAGGATAAGCAGTCCTCCAGGTCTCAGGAGAGTATGCTACCCATACTCTGGGTTGTTTCCTGCCAAAACGAAAAGAGATCATCAGCACTGGGTACCTATCTGAACCAAAGGTGGCCTCAGGGCCATGAAAATTAAAAGCTAGTTGACCAAGACTGCTTTGGTAGGCACTTTGGGGGATATTAGGCTGGTCCACACCCCTTTGCTTTAACTTCCCTACACAGGGCTTAATCCCTGGCATCTATGTTTGTATTGTTTCCCTGCTCGCCTGTCCAGAGCTGATCAACCAAGGATGCACACGTGACCCTAGTCAGGCCAAACAGCACCTCAATCTCTCTGTCTCTGTCTCTCTGTCTGTCTCTAAGAATTAGCCCTGAGACATAAGAAGCTGGGCTGGTCATCTGAACTGAGGATGAGTATACTCAGGAGCAAGGGGGTAGCTATGTTTGGCCTTATGCAGCCAAAGCAAACAAGTCAATTTGGAAAGAGAGAAAGAGAGAGGACTGAAGCCAACGAGCACAGTAAGTCAGACAAAAATTGACTGCTTGTGTTCTTGATGGATTCCCAACTCCTGGTTCTAATCCTTCCTGAAACCTGGGGTACTATCTGCCTTCCTTGAGATACTCCATTCTTTAAAGAAATTTCTTTTTGTTGTTGTTTACACTGGTATGAAATAAATTTCTGTTACTTGCAAACAAAAGAGCGTTGATGGATGTAGCTACAGACATTATTGTATTATCTATAGTATTAAAATCTTTTTTGATGATCGTTATCTGTAAAAGGCAGTTAGGAGTGAGACTTCACTGGTTATCCTTTTTATGTAGCTTTGACCTTCAAACTGTGTAATTGTATTACCTATTCAAAAATATTTAATTTAAAATTATTGTTGAAATAAGCTCTGCATATAGTGATAGTATTTTCCACATCAAAATTCAGGACACCTCATTTAATACAGAGTGAAAAAGCAGATCAGAATTTTAAAACTCAGGCCCATGCACCTTAGCTAGAAGTTTTTTTTACAGTGGAGGATCATAGGGTATGCAATAAGATATATATTTCCTATGTTTAAGCAGGAATGACTGACAGTATGGCTTGGTATCCAGAGAGTAACTCAACCCCCTCAGTGGACTTCTTTGGGATGCTATGAGATCTCCTGACCTAGGAAAAAGGCACAAATGCAAAACATACTATCATAAATGGTTCATGCACCCTTTGAAGCCCATCCATGGCTGCCAATATATGACAACTTACAGGAGGTAAATTTACATACCTGAAATGACTAAATAATCATACGGTGGTATTAAACATCTTAGTAGAATTTGGGGACATAGAAGATATAGAAATAGAGCACACTATAGAAAAGAGCAATGCCTACGTGGGAAACATAAGGACACAGGACTAGTTGGAGCAAGAGTTTGCATTAGCAAATTGAATAGGGACAGCACATAACACAGAGTCTGCGATTTGGGTACTCAATTAATAGCAATTATTATTGTTGTTAGGAAATAATAATAATAATAATTATTATTAGGAAAGCAAGATAAGGTCACATAGGTAAGGGGAGACCATATTCTAGAGGACCTGGAATGTCAGAGCAGCTAAGGCTTTACAAGTCATTGTATGTTTGCGCTGGAAAAGAACTTGATTCAACAAAACTATGTGGAACATGAAAAGAATAACTTGGAGAAAGTGAAGGGAAAATGGGTAGTAAGAGTATTTCATTGGGTTTTTTGTAGTACTAAAGATGAAAAGAACTTAAACAAGGGTGGTAGAGTGGAAATAAATAATATATTTGAGGGACTTAAAAAAAATGGAGAGACCTCAGGGACTCATTAGCGATATACAGGGGATAAAGGAGAGGGGAAAGTCAGGGAAGATATTTTTTTGATTTATTGTATTTTTATTATTTACTTATTATTAAATATTACTAAATTGATTTTCTATTTTATGGAATCTACAAGTGTTGCACTATGGGAATGTGTGTTCTGGGTAAAGGGTATAAACATTCTTGATGAAGCCGCCCACAGCTCACACCAAAACGAAGCTGAGATATGACGTGGGAGGGAATCAGGGGTTTCTCTTCAGCCATGAACAGCTTTTAACTGACTGTGTAGGTGGTGATAATGTTAAATGCACCACTCAAAATCACAGATTCTTTTTTACTCCTAAGGGATTACTATGGTATACATGCCAGCTACCAGCCACTTTCAGCTGGCATGCATTTCACAGCTTTGCTGTTTGGAGGAAATTTTAGCTGAAGTTCTCCTAGTAGAATCCACAATGTTCTCTTATTGGGTTAAGCACGATTCATGGTAGTTGGAGGTTTTCTTTCTCTCTGGATGATCACATTGGACACAGCTGCAGGAGCTCAGCCAGGAGAACAGGGAAAATAAAGTGGTGCTTCTTGGTTGCTAAGAAAAATGGGGGAAAAAATCCCACAGAAAGGACAGAAAGCTTTAGAAATCATCTCTAAGTCAAAATGTACTTCAATCATAAGGTAGATCAGTTAGTTGTCCTTGGCACACCGCAGAGTCAAAAATGCAATGCTGGTCTTAAGTTTTGGCTTTCAGAAGGTAGTGCCATACATAAGGGATGTGGGACAGAGTCAGAAAACAAGGCTTCTGGGCTTCCTTGGTGGTGCAGTGGTTAAGAATCCACCTGCCAATGCAGGGAACAAGGGTTCGAGCCCTGGTCCGGGAAGATCCCACATGCCACGGAGCAACTAAGCCTGTGCGCCACAACTACTGAGCCTGCGCTCTAGAGCTTGCGAGACACAACTACTGAGCCTGCGTGTCACAACTACTGAAACCCGTGCGCCTAGAGCCCATGTTCTGCAACAAAAGAAGCCATCACAATGAGAACCCTGCGCACCGCAATGAAGAGTAGCACCCGCTCGCCACAACTAGAGAAAGCCCGTGCACAGCAATGAAGACCCAATGCAGCCAAAAAAAAAAGAAAAAAAGAAAACAAGGCTTCTGATACCAGATTTCTCTCTAACTACGGAGAGGACCTTGAGCAAGTCAATTAATCTCTTGTTATTCAGCCTGCAGCAAGGTATCATTTCAGGAATAAATGAAATTTTGTTTTCAAAGCTCTTTGTAAATGTAAAGCACGAGGGAAAAATAAGGTATTTTTGGCATTTTTTACTTTTGTTTTACCTGTGTTGATCCTGACTCCCTGAGAATAAGATCTATGATTTAGACTTAATCAGTTTTTTTCTTTTTTAAAAAATAACTTCATACATATAGTAAAAATTTAATTATTACTTTTCAATTAAAGATGCCAGAAAGGAGAAAACTCTCCTGGAATGTAGTTGGCTAATCAGTAGGAGATACAGCCAGCAAATGGTGTTACTGAACCAAATTTGGGTCCACCAGCCCAAAGCACAATAAAGCCAATCTACTGACATCAGATTATGGTGAAGGAAAGTACAGTGTTTATTGCAAGACCAAGCAAGGCACATGGGTAGCTACTGCTCAAAACTGCCGAATGGCTCTCAGGGAAGGATTTTTAAAGGCAAGGTGAGGAAGAGGGTCGAGGGCTGCCTGATCAGCTTGTGGACATTCTTCTGATTGGTTGATGGTGAGGTAACAGGGTGATGTTACAGGGGTCAGTGTTATCAATCCTCAGGCTCCAGCATCTGGGGGCTACATGCTCATGGTCATCACGCAGTTAGCTTCTTCTATCTGGTGGGAGATTTAGTATCTGCAAAACAACTCAAGGATATGGCTCAGGATGTTATTTATAGCCCCTGAGGAGGAACTAAAGGTCCTTGACTTTGTTTTATGGCTAAACTATTATTATTTTGTCTTGCTTGACTGTTTTCCTTTGTTTCTGCAGGTGTTTTGGGGGGTTTTTTGTTTGTTCTTTTCACTCCTCTGATTAAATTTGCTCTTTGGAATTCAGGGAAGGCCTAGGAGGCTAAAGCTTTTTTACAAACTAGGGGACACAGGGGGTCTGTCCCTGGGAAGGCCCCGCAGGGTCTTGCTCTGTTTCAGTGAGTGTCTGGCTATGTTACTATTGCAGTAGTAGGAAGAAGAGAGAAGGTGGGGAGTAAGGAGAAGAAAAATATCTACTTGAATTTCTAACAATCTCATGAAAAACACATGAAATTTAGTTTTTCATATTTGGTTATTTTTCTTTTATTACAAAACGACAGTTCAATGTCCTGGACTCCAAAAGAAATAGGTACAGGGCAATAAAATCAATAATAGTATCCTGCTCATTATTATTTTACCATTTTAATGTTTTCTACCTTTGGGGATTTGGGGTTGTTTTTTTTGAAGTTTTATAGTTTTTCTTATCTTTTTAATTACAATTATAGCACATGGTTATGTTTCAGTAGTACTTATTTTTCAAGTACCATGATCTCTTAAGCGATGTCTGCTGAATTTTCAGTGTCAGTGGAAGTCATGGATAATTTCTGCATTTCTTTCCCATACTCATTTATTCCTTCATTTAACAAATATATCTGAAGGGCCTACTCCATGCTGGGCCCTACGTTACACAGTGGTTATGGAGTGGGAAGCAAAATAGGCATAGTCCCTGCCCTCATACAGTTTACAGTCTAGTGGTGGACTTCTTGTTGGCCCCCAGTATCCATTATCCCCTTCTTCTTGAGAAATAGACCCCCAATTTGTTATGCTGAAGAATTTTAAGTAAATAGCACTCATCATTCTTCCCCTAAATTTTAATATGCATCCTTTAAATTGAGAACATTTTCCTACATAGCCAAAATAACATAATCACAGCTGATTATTAATAATTCCTTAACAGTATATCATATCTTAATACCCACCCATATTGACATTTCTCCAGTTGTCTACACAATGCCATTTATAGCTGGTTAGTCCAAACCAGGATCCAATTGAGGACCACACAGCACATCTAGTTGTTATGTTCCCTCAGTCTTCTTAAAATAAATTAGTCCGTATATTCATGATACTGAAATATTAAAGAGACAGAGACAGAGACAATTGTTCCAATTCCTCAATCTATCTGATTGCTTCCCCAGGGTATCATTTAGTTCATTTCTCTTTTCCTTGTAATTCCTATAAAACTGGAAGTTATAACAAAAGGTCCAATTAGACTCAAACATTTTTGGCAAGATTACATCACAGGTGGTACTGTGTACTTCAGTCACATCAAGAGGCACAGCATATTTGACTACGGTACTGCGTTAAACTGATGATGGCCTGACTCCTCCACTATAAAGCTACTTTTTTCTCCTCATGGACAAAAAGAAATCTGTGTAGAGTTTTGGAGGGCACTTTATGGAGGTCCTTTTCTCATCAGCCATTTACCTAAAATAGTTTTAACACCAATTGCTAATCTTTGCTTGAACCAACATTAAAGAACTCACGACTTTTAACTGTGTTTATGACCTCCCCCACCTTGCAAAAAGACCACATTTACCTTCCTGATTCCTGATGGAGGAAATAAAAGCATGATGGCTGGAGCTTGAGCAACCACTTTGAACTGTGAGGTGGAAGCCACATGATGAATTCGGTGGAGCAGCTAGAGAGAAGGAACCTAGATCTCTTAGGATCATAGAGCTATCATACTAACCTTGACCTACCTATCTCTAAACTTTGTTTATATGAGAGAAAAATGAACCACTATCTTTTCCAGCCACTGTATTTTGGTTGGCAGTTGAACCAAATCTTAACTGATGCAACAAAGAAGATAATAAAGAAAATACATATATATTTACAATTTTGGGTAAGTGCTACTTAAAAACTAGAGTAGGAGAATAGAAGATAGTGGGCTACTTAGATCAGGCGATGAGGAAAGGCCACTCCAAGGAGGTTAGAGTTAAGCTAAGAATGGAATGCTGAGAAGGAGCAAACCATGTGTGATGGTAGGGAGTCTCATAAGGAGAGGAAACTGCATGTGAAAAGGGATGAGGGGGGAAAGGGCTTGCACGACATGCTCAAGGAATTAAAAGGAGGCCATGTAGCTAGAGCTTAATGGCACCAGATGGGGTGGGACAGGTTAGTAGATGCCACATTATTCTGGATTAGTAGGCCATGGTAATGAGCTGAATTTCTTTTTCAGATGTTATGGTAAGAGTTGTAAGCAGGAGAATAAAATTGATTTATGTTGTTAGAAATTATTCTGACTGCTCTGTGGGGAACAGACAGAGGGTGTCAAAAGTGAAAACACCTGGAAATTCCCTGGTGGTCCAGTGGTTAAGACTCGGCACTTTCACTGCCTGGGCCCAGGTTCGATCCCTGGTCAGGGAACTAAGATCCCGGAAGCCTCATGGCGCAGCCAAAAAAAAAAAAAAAAGTGAAACCACCATCACCAGAAAAGAGCCTATTTTGGAGGTCTGGGCAAGAAAAGCTAGTGGCTTGGGCTACTGTTGCACTGAGATGGGGAAGGAGAGAACAAATAAGAGATGGTTATGAGGGGGAAATGACAGAACTCCCTGATGGATGGAATGTAAGAAGAGGACGGAATCCGAAATAAAGCTTGGGATTCTGGCTTAAGCAACGGGTAAGTGGGTGAGCCTTTTTCTGAAGTGAGGAAGACTGGAAGAGGAACAGGTGGGAAGTGGGGAGAGGAGAGAAGTACATTAGAAAGGGGTGGGAAGTCAGGATTCCATTTTAGAACTTTTGAGCTCCAGATGTTGAAGCAGAGGTGTCAAGTAGGCAATTTAATATAAACGCCTAGAGCATGAGAGCAATGTATGGTTTCCAGTGTTTTTAAAAATTCCCCATCCATAAATTACCACAGGTGATACTTTATTTTAAAAATATACTTTGGTCACTCAGTATTTAATCAAAAGAAAGAAACCATACTAATAAACCTATTTCCAGTAATATTAACTTATTAATAATTGTAGTTTCAAGCAGTGAATAACCAGAACCATGTTTATGTTTAGAAACAGGTGATAATGTCAGATTGTTCTAAATGTTAAGTTTGTTTGTTAGTTTGTTGTAAGTTGTAAGTTAAGTTTG
Source organism: Balaenoptera borealis (assembly GCF_965194805.1). Lineage (NCBI taxonomy): Eukaryota > Metazoa > Chordata > Mammalia > Artiodactyla > Balaenopteridae > Balaenoptera > Balaenoptera borealis. The sequence continues at coordinate 45,468,327 of NC_138871.1, read as the reverse complement.
TTAAGTTTATTCTAAATGTTGTAGTTTGTTTAAAGATTAATCCAAAAAAATAATTTGCTAAAAATTACTATTGAGTGTAATTTTGGTAAAAAAGGTTAACACAAAAGTTCCTAAATCATCAAAGAATAAATTGGAATATTTTATTTGGTATATTCTATCATTTGGTAAAATATACCAAATAAAATGAATGGATATGTCCACTAAAAGACGTGTAAAGAATGCTCATGAAAGCTTTATTCATAACATCTAAAACTTTAAAAATAAAAAACCAAATGTCTATCAACAGTAGAATGGATAAATTCATGCAATGGAAGACTATAGAGCAATAAAAAGGAACAAACTACTACTACACACAATAATGTGGATTGATCTCAGAGAACTGATGTTGAGCAAAAGAAATCAGGCACTCACACACCAAAAACATACAGTATGATTCTATTTATATGAAGTTTAAGAACAGACAAAATCAAACTATGTTGATAAAAATCAGAATAATGGTGGCTGGGTTGGGGTGGTATTGGCTGGGAACTGCTGGGGAGCAAAATTTGCCACCCCAAAAGGTCTCTCTGGTATGTGGATTATTTTGAGCTGAAAACAATCAAGGCCCAAAAGACTCAGGAAGGAAACTTTGACCTCCCCCCTAACTGCCTAAAGAATGTAGATGGAGGAGCTGTTCCAGGACGGGAGCGATCAGCATAGAAAACTATAATATGAACTAGGTGTATAGACAGGGAAGAACCTAGCAAAGTCTGTTTGTTAAAGTTCCTCTCTGTGTCCCATTGTCTCTGTATGGCCCAGCAAACATTTATTTACCAAACTTTTGCTTTTCTATCTCCCTATAAATTGCATTCCACCCCCCTGAAGTCCCAAACCACTACTCCCTGTTGTTATTATTAACAACATTAACAACATTCTCTTTTGTCTTTAGCTGAAGATGGTATTTAAGATGAGGGCTGCAGCCATTTTGAAGAGTTACTCAGTTTTTCTGGGTCTCTCCCATGTTAACATGTTATTAAACTTCTGTGTGATTTTCTCCTGTTAATATGTCTCATGTCAATTTAATTCTTAGACCAGTCAGAAGAACCTAGAAGGATAGAGGAAAATTTCTTCCTTCCCAAAAAAACAACTTGGTGGAGTCTTCTAGAATGCTGGGAATATTCTATACTTCGATCTAGGTGGCAGTTACACAGGTATACATACACATGTAGAAATTAATGTACATGCACATGTATATACACATGCAGAAAATAAACTTTAAGATTAGTGCATTTTACCATATGGATATTATTATTGTCAATATTTTTTAAATTCAGTAGTCAATTATTGTACATCCTCCAATAGATTAACAGAACTTTAAAAAAGGAATAGAACTACATATATGAATCAAATGAAATGATATCCAAACATATTAAGCAAGAAAAGCAATTTGCAGAGTAGTTTGTTTAGTATGATTCCACTTGTGTGTATGTTTTAGCAGATATATGTATGATTGTGTATCCATGGACAATTCGTAAAAGGATATACAGGAAATTGTTGGCAGTAGTTATCTCAGAATGCTGGGGTATGGGACTAGGAGTTGGGGTTTCTACATAGGCTGCTTTTTATTCAGTCTATACTTTTTCATACTTTTTATATAATTTTAAACCTAATTTAAAAGATTTCATTAATCTTCTGTGTTTTCAAAATTGCATTAAGTTGAGCCACATGAAGTTGTCATTTTTATGTCAAAAAAGGAGAGAATATTGACAGTTTCTCATAGTTAAATCTAATACAATGGACAGATATAAAGAGGTTATAAAAAACATTCATTTAGATATTACTAATTCAGAATTTGAAATAATCTGCATGTCAGCATAAAGAGCATAACTCAAACCCAGTATGATTTGAAAATATATTTGAGTTTAATATTGGTCACCTGAAGGTAATTTAATAACCCCTTTTTCAAACTGATGATAATTTGAATTGTTCACATGCTAATAATTTCTAACAGTTTCTGAACCTATATGGTAGTATTTCAAAAATATGATGAAATTTAAAATTGGAAAATCTGAGGTCAGATCTCATTCTTTTACTGGCTCTCTGACCTAAGATAAGCTGCCTGATTGCTCTGGACCTCTTTTCTTTTCTTTTCTTTTCTTTTTAATAACATGGAGAAAACAATCCCTGACCTATAAGATTACTCAAAAGATTAATTCGTTGATGCATATAAAAGCACTTTGGAAAGTACAAAATACTATCCATATGTAATCATTATTGTTTTAAATGAGGAAAGGAAGTAGCCCATATTTGCTTCGAAGAGATCGTTTGCAGTGCCCATACTGCAATTTATGGTATTCTAGATCAGTGGTTCCCAAATCATTGTTCTCAGGACCCCTTTACACTCTTTGTGATGTGGATTTTAGCTATTAACATTCACTGCAATATAAATTAAAACAGAAAGTTTTTACATACCTATTTTAAAATAATATTAATAGGGGCTCGTGCGCGGGAGTCCATGTGGGCGCCGGCGCGGCAGGGAGCAGAGCGGGGTTGCCATGGCGGAGCTGCAGCGGCTCCGGGCGCAGGAGGCGGTGGACTCTATGATGAAGAGTCTGGAGAGAGAGAACATCTGGAAGATGCAGGGCCTCATGTTCCGGCGCAGCGCCGGCTGTTGTGAGGACAGCCAGGCGTCCATGCAGCAAGTGCACCCGTGCACTGAGCGCTGCCATGCACCTCTGGCTCCAGCCCAGGCCCTGGTGACCAGCGAGCTGGAGAGGTTCCAGGACAGCCTGGCCCGGTGCACTATGCATGGCAACGACAAAGCCAAAGATTCAATCGATGCGGGGAGTAAAGAGCTTCAGGTGAAGCGGCAGCTGGAGAGCTGTGGGACCTAGAGTGTGGATGAGCACATGAACCTCATCCCAACCATGACCAAGAAGATGAAGGAGTCTCTCTCATCCACCGGGAAATAGATGTCTGCTATTGGCCATCGGGGCTGAAGGCAGGAATCTGTTTAAAAAGAGGAATGGGGATTTGGGTTTTCTAAGGAAAGTTTATGAATGAGGAAATTAAGGATGGCAGCAAGTTTAAGGCCTATGTCACTTGCCTCTGGACACTGGTTCCTTTGTGTTTGAATCCTAGAAAGTGAAAAAAACTGGTGCTAAAATTTGGGTCATAGATAGCACAGGAGAGTTTTTATGAGCCTGAATTTCACGTGGCAAGTGCTTATCCTGGCAACAGGGAGTCTCCCTTGTACCAAACCAGAGCCCTCCAAGGTACCACATTCTCTTAGTACACAGATACCAACAGGCTGGCAGGTTCATCTGACCTGCTTATGATCTGGTGGAGTGTGAGGAGAGGTGTTTCTGTTTGTTGCCAACCTCCTGTTAACCAGAAGGATCACTACAACATTTCCCACAAAGTGGAAGTAAAACAAAATTCATGAGGTCACTAATTTAGAAGGGGAAAGGGGGCTTCTGGGGATTTGTTTTGCTTGGTTTCGTTTTATATACAAGGGCATGAAGTTACTTTAAGATGTAGAGTTGGGAGAGGCAGTTTGGATAAAAACTTTGAAAGGGTCCTTGCGGATATTCATTTCTGGCCATCAAAATGTGGATGCGCATTCCTTAAAATTCTCACACATGACATATTTCAGCCTGGAGACCCTGCAAAAATATAAGAAGCGCTTTCACAATGGTAAGGGAAGCAAACCTTCCCTCTAACTGGCAGCCATGATGAGCCAGCAGACTCTGTCTGCAGCAGAGTCAGTCAAGTGACAAGACAATCTTGCAGTGACACTCACCCTTGAAGGGAAAGGGGATTTTGATTGTGCTATATGCTAGTATTCAGGAATGAACAGAGAAAGAGGAATTGTTAGCTGCTTAATTAAGAGAGGTATGAAGCACTGGCTTTGGAAAAATCTGGTTTTCATAAAACAAAATAGAATGAAAGCCTAAACCCAGTATTGCTTACTTTGCCCCCTGTAATAACAGAGCTCTGTTGAAACAATCCCTTGGCAACACAAAGGTCAAAGGAGAAAAAGTAAGCAACTCAGGGGCAAACTGTGACTCCTTTAGAGCAAAAAACAGGACAGCCCCCCGTTACCAAATACCACTTTTGCGACATGTTGTTCTTGCCCCAGTTTTGGCACCTTATCATTTTATTAAGGACCTTGTTGTGTTTTTACCAACTTATGACTTGATAATATAGCCTGTCTGTTTGCTGTTTCAAGACTGTGATATATTTTCCTAGTGGTTTGGTTTTAAAAATAAATAAGACAATTTTTCTTCCAAAAAAAAATAATAATATGAATATATCCATTCATTACATGTTAACATAACAAAGTTTTGTGAGAAAGAGCTATTTTTCCCTAAAACAAAGAATAATTAGTGAGAAGAGAGATACTATTTTACATTTTGCAAAGGTCTTTAAAGTCTAGCTTAATACAGGACAGTTGGATTCTCACATCTACTTCTGCATTCCATCTGTTGCAACATGTTGTTTTGGTTGAAGTATATGAAGAAAATTTGGCCTTATATAGATACGTATTTGGAAAAGGAAGGAGTATATTAATAGCCTTTTCAGATAATTGTTAATATGACTATTTGATACTACACCAAAACCCAGTAAGTTGTGGTATTTTAAAGGTTATTTGCAGTCTGAATCTGAAACCAACAAACTTGGTTCATTGCTTTTTTGTGAACAAAAAGTTCACATCAATGAACTTCTCCTACTCTGCTACATTAAAATCCATTGGTCTGTCTTGTACTTTGAATGACTCTTCCACCCATCCATGATTTGGTAACATTATTCATTGGTTATATCAAAAATATCAGTACAAAGATTTATTCAGGTCTTCCCAATGTTGACACGTTTCCTTATACAATACTATACAATCTAATTAATATCACCACTCATCTTATTAGAAAAGTCTTTTAGTATTCAGAAACTGTCAAACTCACAGTGGTGGATACAAGTTTTCCAAAATTCTGATTTTTGCTTAAAAACTCAAATTTTAACTTTAGAAAATATTGTAGTTTTTTTTTTCAATTGAAATAATAGGTTCACTTCATTTATTTTTTTGAAACGTTCTGCCAAACACCCAAGTTTGAATAACCATAGTTTGTATTTCAGTAGTTCTTCCAAGTAAACATGGTGCTCCATGGAAAAATTGGCTAGTTCAGCTTGCAACTCAAACAACTGTGCAGTACTTTTTCTCAAGACAACTACTGCCCTTCTGTACTTCAATATGTAGCCACAGTGTTTTATGTGTACTTCCCATTTTGTCAACCAGAATATTAAAAATATGGGTATTCAAGGGTCAAGATTTGACAGAAATTAATAATTTCTACTGCTTCAATAGGATCTTAAGTAAAATTTTAAGTGAAACTGAATTTTCTTTTTACTGCGAGTGCATGGAGGTGAGGAAGACATTGGAAACTAGTACACTTGAAAGCCACTGCTTGAGTTGTGCCAAGGCACCAGGGGTTCTCATTACCATTCCTTTGCAAAATGAGTGAGGAGAGTGGTACAGAAAAAAGAAAAGCAAATAATTTCTTAATATCATTATGAGAAAAATTTGGACCTTTCAGATTCTCTTAAAGCATCTCACGAGGCCCCAGGGGTATGGGGGCCACACTTTGAGAACTGCTGAGCTAGATGAAAATTCAGCTGAAGAAACTGATACATTTTACCTAGTTCAGAGCCAACCCTAATGAGACTGATTAAAATAGTCGTGGTTAGCCCAATCACGTTCAAGAAGTCACTTCTTTAAGACATGTAGTTCTAATCTTTATTACTGAGATGTGGATAATGCTTCTCATCCATGTCAGCATTCTTTTGGAAAATAAAATACCAAAATAATTTGGCCCTCTCTACCTCCTTCCTTCCCCCCAAATCGGAAACTCTCTTTAATACTCTAATTGCTCCTCTTATTTAGTACATTCAATTCTGCCACTGTCTAAGAGCAAGCTGAAAATATCTGAATGTCCAGAGACTACCTATGCATAGTTCACTAATATTAAGCAAATAGGGTTACAATGTGTAGGGCAGTGTGGAATATAATTGTTTGTCCTCTTCCCAAGAGAAGCATAGTTTACTCTGCTTTTGGGAAAATTAGCCTGTGGGTTTTCTTTAAGGCACTCTGGGCAGGCTTTCAAAAATAATAGCAGAAGCTCTGAGATAGGCAGTTCCCAAGAGAGGCCCAGTCAGCATTCCTGGTGGTGCCTTCAAGGGCCTGCAACTTCATCCATCACTCAGTCTCTTCCAGACTGTGTGCTCAGTCAGAGAGCAAGTGAGAGGGGCCAGAGTGGAGAGGTACCGCATCAGTTTGACATCAACGAGGAAAAGGCTGGGGGAAACACGGAAATATGAATTAAGCCGGGGAGGTGGGGAAGATGACAACTGGGGAGCAAGGACTGAGCAAGGAGGTGAAGAATTAAGAGGAAGAACCATATGGGACGGAAAGGGAACACATTATTGAACTCTCTTTTTAAAAGTTTTGCCCATCATTAGTTTATGTAATTCTGATGGCAGAGACTGAACATGTGACTAATTGAGAGCATGCCAACCACCATTAACCAAGGCAGAGAGACATCTAGAGCAGGGTTCCTCAAGTCTCAGCACTGGTGACATTATGAACAGGATAATTCTTTGTTGTGGGGTCTGTCCTGTGCTTTGTAGGATATTTAGCAGGAGGCCTAGCTGCTACCCATGAGATGCCAGTAATACTCCCTCCCAGTTAAGACAATCAAAAATGTCTCCAGGCATTGCCAGATATCCCTGGGGAGAGGGTTGAGGGGAGGTGGCAAAATTGTCCCTGGTTATAAACCACTGGTCTAGATGTATCATTACCTCAGCATAGAAAACTCTCCATTTCTTTGTCTCCATCAAAGACAAACAGCTACTCTGATTTTTTTTTTTTAATGGAACTGCAAAACTATAAGCCCAAGCTGAGTCCCTGGAAATAGTTTCACATTCTACCTCACGTCTATAGTAATAATTTACTGGCTAGAGGGGCTCCTGCTTGTGATCTATAAGAGAAAATGTCCAGCTCAGAGTCAGTCACCCTGCGTCCTATTACTGCTCTACAATTAAATCCTTGTGTCTCGGTTTCATCATTTCTCAAATGGGTGCAATAATATGTCACCTACCTTCTGTACGGGTGATTATAAGGATACAATGAAAGGAGATGTAAAAGTGCTTTAAAAAATTAAGGGAAAATATACTCAGATGTAATTAGTCATGTTCTTTGCAAAAAGGGAAACCCATTAACAAGCAGCCTCAAAGTGTTTGGTGCCCTTTTCTACTTTTAACTGCATATGATTTGCCTTGCCAGTGTAGGAGTGGGACAATTTGCCACTAAAAATATCAGTTGTTTGCTACTGCTAGTGCACAGAACAAATGTGATCTGATTCTATGAAAAATACTGCAGGCACTCACTGACTTCAAACACTTAATTTCTAGATCATCTCTTCTTAGAAAACAGTAACACAAACCCTTCATCAGAATCCCAGCACTGCTGCCATGTTGTGATTGTAATGAAAAAAATCCAAACAAAACCCCAGAATCTTTTGAGAGATTCTGTGGATTTATTAGTGAAGGAAGGGAAGAATCATAACAGTTTAGGAGAGATGAGTCTACATAACTTTGTGACATAGAGGTGTTATAGTGACTGAGTTAGCTTGAGGATTTTAGAATCCAAAAGGAGAGAGAAGAACAGAAAGGAAAGTTGAAAGATTTCTAAGATAAACTTCATTTATCTGAGAATTTTCCAGAATACAAGAAAGTAGAAATGTTCACCATACTCCTCCCCCTGCTTCCTGCACTAAATAGCCCCCATCTTATCCTGTATCATTAAAATAGTCTCCCTTTGTATGGGTGTGCACAATTTATGTAAACAATTACTTATTGATGGAAATGTGAGTCATTTCTAGTTTTTCTTTCTTTCTCTTTTTAATTATAAATAAAACTGACTAAATACCATCAAAGAAAATTGTCATGTGTATCTATATTTCCTTGGGATGCATTCTTGATCACGAAGTTTCTGCATCACGGGGCACACACATTTTTAAAGCTTTCATTTTTGATAATAAGTTTTTTGAGGAAGTCCCTTTCTTTAATTATCATGGTGCCATCTTGGTGTTCTAGATATATCTCCACCACTTAGCACTTGAGTACATGCCTAATGAGACTTGATATACATTCTAATTTTGAAACTGTCCAAAGGAATGTTTACATGATCTTCAAATTTGGAAATCTCTAAATATAAAGATTATAATTATAGCCATTCTTCATCTTCTTTTTCAGGGTTATCATTTGTGCTTTATACTTCCTCAAATGTGCCATATTTCTTTCAGATAATCAAAAGATAAATTGTTAGTGTTCTTGGGGCTTCCCTGGTGGCACAGTGGTTAAGAATCCGCCTGCCAATGCAAGGGACATGGGTTCGAGCCGTGGTTCGGGAAGATCCCACATGCTGCAGAGCAACTAAGTCCGTGCACCACAACTACTGAGCCTGCGTTCTAGAGCCTGCCTGCCACAACTACTGAGCCCACATGCTGCAACTACTGAAGCCTGTGCGCCTAGAGCCCGTGCTCCGCAACAAGAAAAGCCACCGCAATGAGAAGCCCGTGAACCACAACAAAGAGTAGCCCCCGCTCACCGCAACTAGAGAAAGCCTGCGCACAGCAACGAAGACTCAACGCAGCCAAAAATAAAATAAAATAAATAAAGTTATAAAAAAGAAAAAAAAATGTTAGTGTTCTTTCTGTAACTCTACCCCCTGAAACAAGATTCTTCAGTTGCTGTGCTTTACCATTTTTTCTCTTATTCAATTGCCTCTTCTAGTTTCGATTCCCCAACACAATTATTTATTTCTGCAGTTTTATTAGGCAATGCTACTAAGAGGCTAAGCTGAACTTCATATATTTTAAAATAAATCATAAAGAAAAGTTTTACTGTACATACTATACAACAAAAAACAAGACAATTCTAACTAGCTCTATTTCCCACAGAAACCATTTTTAAACGGAGTTTATTGCTATGCATACACTTAAATGACCTTTTTCTTTCCTGCTGGGGATAACCTTTAGCTCAATCTCATTATTTATTTCTCTCTATAAATATCAAACAACCAAGAGTATCAATTTAATCAGTGTGCATCTCATCATATTTAACTATCTATGGCATTGTCTACAAATAACTTTATAGGAAACATAAATATGCAGTAGCATAACTTTTGGTTGTGACCATTAGAAGAAACAGTGTAGTAGTTCAATTCTCATGTGCTGTCCACAGGGCTAAGAGTAGAAGGAGAAAGGGGAATTTGGCAACAAATCGGTTTACTTAAGGAAATGGTTAATGACTGCTCCAACATCTTCTGGGAATTATAGCAAAATGCTAATATGTGAAATCTATATGAAGCTATATCATGGTGTCAATGTACAAAAATTCCAGGGATCCATTAGGTACCACTTTAAATACAATCTCTAGAATTCCCATTTGTCTTCAGACTGCTCATACCAAAGGCTTTCTGAAAACATTTGCTGAATCGTGTACTGAAAATTATAATCTAACAGCCTGATTCACAGATATTGAGAACTGAAAAGAACTCTATAGGTAAAGCACAATTTTCTTCACTTAAAGGCAAAGAAAGAGACTGATAAACTTGTCCAGATCACTCATTGGTAAGTGGCAGTGCCAGAACCTGAGCCTCAGTCTCCAACATGAGATCTGGCACACCACTCACATCACCACACGCCCTGAGGGCCACCTGCCCCAGTCACTTCACCAGGTTATATTAATTGTAAGGCTAAGCCAAAGCCACAGCATGTCCCAAAGCAACTCACTTGCCTAACTCAATCAATGAAATTAGGTGGCAACATTAGCACAATCCACCCTTGGCATAAATTTCAAGTCTTCTCTCAGACACTCACATTCGTGAAGGTGATGTGCTTCAGTAATTCACTTGCATTGCAGGATGTTGTGAAAGGTGGTAGTGACTCTAAAGCTAGCTCACAGATGAGCATCATAGAATAAGAAAACATCAGAGACCTTCAAGATGGTGGAGGAGTAAGACGTGGAGATCACCTTCCTCCCCACAAATACATCAGAACTACATCTACATGTGGAACAACTCCTACAGAACACCTACTGAACGCTGACAGAAGACCTCAGACTTCCCAAAAGTCGTGTGGCTGACAGGATCTTTGTGCTCCAGCCGGGTGTCAGGCCTGTGCCTCTGAGGTGGGAGAGCTGAGTTCAAGACATTCGCCCACCAGAGACCTCCAGGCTCCACGTAATACCAAACGGTGAAAGCTCCCCCAGAGATCTCCATATAATCGCTAAGACCCAGCTCTACTCAATGACCAGCAAGCTACAGTGCTGGACACCCTATGCCAAACAACTAGCAAAACAGGAACACAACCCCACCTATTAGCAGAGAGGCTGCCTAAAATTATAATAAGGTCACAAACACCCCAAAACACACAAACGGATGGGGCCCTGCCCACCAGAAAGACAAGATCCAGCCTCATTCACCAGACACAGGCACCAGTCCCCTCCACCAGGAAGCCTATACAACCCACTGAACCAACCTTAGCCACTGGGGGCAAACACCAAAAACAATGGGAACTATGAACCTGCAGCATGTGAAAAGGAGACCCCAAACACATTAAGTTAAGCAAAATGAGAAGACAGAGAAATACGGAGCAGATGAAGGAGCAAGGTAAAAACCCACCAGACCAAACAAATGAAGAGGAAATAGGCAGTCTACCTGAAAAAGAATTCAGAGTAATGATAGTAAAGATGATCCAAAATCTTGGAAATAGAATGGAGAAAATACAAGAAATGTTTAACAAGGAACTAGGAGAACTAAAGAGCAAACAAACAATGATGAACAACATAATAAATGAAATTTAAAATTCTCTAGAAGGAATCAATAGCAGAATAACTGAGGCAGAAGAAAGGATAAGTGACCTGGAAGATAAAATAGTGGAAATAACTACCACAGAGCAGAATAAAGAAAAAAGAATGAAAAGAATTGAGGAGAGTCTTAGAGACCCCTGGGACAACATTAAATGCACCAACATTCGAATTATAGGGGTGCCAAAAGAAGAAGAGAGAAAGAAAGGGAATGGGAAAATATTTGAAGAAATTATAGTTGAAAACTTCCCTAATATGGGAAAGGAAATAGTCAATCAAGTCCAGGAAGCACAGAGAGTCCCATACTGGATAAATCCAAGGAGAAACATGCCAAGACACATATTAATCAAACTATCAAAAATTAAATACAAAGAAAAAATATTAAAAGCAGCAAGGGAAAATTAACATAAAAGGGAATCATAACAGCTGATCTCTCAGCAGAAACTCTGCAAGCCAGAAGGGAGTGGCAGGACATATTTAAACTGATAAAAGGAAAAAACTTACAACCAAGATTACTCTACCCAGCAAGGATCTCATTCAGATTTGAAGGAGAAATTAAAACCTTTACAGACAAGCAAAAGTTAAGAGAATTCAGCACCACCAAACCAGCCTTACAACAAATGCTAAAGGAACTTCTCTAGGCAGGAAACACAAGAAAAGGAAAAGACCTACAATAACAAACCCAAAACAATTAAGAAAATGGTAATAGGAACATACCTATCGATAATTACATTAAATGTAAATGGATTAAATGCTCCAACCAAAAGACATAGACTGGCTGAATGGATACAAAAACAAGACCCATATATATGTTGCCTACAAGAGACCCACTTCAGACCTAGGGACACATACAGACTGAAAGTGACGGGATGGGAAAAGATATTCCATGCAAATGGAAATCAAAGAAAGCTGGAGTAGCACTACTCTTATCAGACAAAATAGACTTTAAAATAAAGACTATTACCAGAGACAAAGAGGGATACTACATAATGATCAAGGGATCAATCCAAGAAGAAGATATAAAATTGTAAATATTTATGCACCCGACATAGGAGCCCCTCAATACATAAGGCAAATGCTAGCAGCCATAAAAAGGGAAATTGACAGTAACACAATTATAGTAGGGAAATTTAACACCCCACTTTCACCAATGGACAGGTCAACCAAAATGAAAATAAATAAGGAAACACAAGCTTTAAATGACACATTAAACAAAATGGACTTTATTGATATTTATAGGACATTCCATCCAAAAACAACAGAATACACTTTCTTCTCAAGTGCTCATGGGACATTCTCCAGGATAGATCATATCTTGGGTCACAAATCAAGCCTTGGTAAATTTAAGAAAACTGAAATTGTATCAAGTATCTTATCCTACCACAACACTATGAGACGATATCAATTACAGGAAAAATTCTGTAAAAAATATAAACACATGGAGGCTAAACAATACACTACTAAATAACCAAGAGATCACTGAAGAAATCAAAGAGGAAATCAAAAAATACCTAGAAACAAATGACAATGAAAACACGACGACCTAAAACCTATGGGAGGCAGCAAAAGCAGTTTTAAGAAGGAAGTTTATAGCAATACAATCCTACCTCAAGAAACAAGAAACATCTCAAATAAACAACCTAACCTTACACCTAAAGCAATTAGAGAAAGAAGAACCAAAAAAACCCTAAAGTTAGCAGAAGGAAAGAAATCATAAAGATCAGATCAGAAATAAGTGAAAAAGAAATGAAGGAAAGGATAGCAAAGATAAAGAAATCTAAAATCTGGTTCTTTGAGAAGATAAACAAAATTGATAAACCATTAGCCAGACTCATCAAGAAAAAAAGGGAGAAGACTCAAATTAACGGAATTAGAAATGAAAAACGAGAAGTAACAACTGACACTGCAGAAATACAAAGGATCATGAGAGATTACTACAAACAACTCTATGCCAATAAAATGGACAACCTGGAAGAAATGGACAAATTCTTAGAAAAGTGCAACCTTCTGAGACTGAACCAGGAAGAAATAGAAAATATAAACAGACCAATCACAAGCACTGAAATTGAGACTGTGACTTAAAATCTTCCAACAAACAAAAGCCCAGGACCAGAGGGCTTCACAGGCGAATTCTATCAAACATTTAGAGAAGAGTTAACACCCATCCTTCTCAAACTCTTCCAAAATATAGCAGAGGGAGGAACACTCCCAAACTCATTCTACAAGGCCATAATCACCATGATACCAAAACCAGACAAAGATGTCACAAAAAAAGAAAACTACAGGCCAATATCACTGATGAACATAGATGCAAAAATCCTCAACAAAATACCAGCAAACAGAATCCAGCAGCACATTAAAAGGATCATATACCATGATCAAGTGGGGTTTATCCCAGGAATGCAAAAATTCTTCAATATACGCAAATCAATCAACGTGATACACCATATTAACAAATTGAAGGAGAAAAACCATATGATCATCTCAATAGATGCAGAAAAAGCTTTCGACAAAATTGAACACCCATTTATGATAAAAACCCTTCAGAAAGTAGGCACAGAGGGAACTTACCTCAACGTAATAAAGGCCGTATATGACAAACCCACAGACAACATCGTTCTCAATGGTGAAAAACTGAAACCATTTCCTCTAAGATCAGGAACAAGACAAGGTTGTCCACTCTCACCACTATTATTCAACATAGCTGTGTAAGTTTTACCCACAGCAATCAGAGAAGAAAAAGAAATAAAAGGAATCCAGATCAGAAAAGAAGGAGTAAAGCTGTGACTGTTTGCAGATGACATGATACTATACATAGAGAATCCTAAAGATGCTACCAGAAAACTAGTAGAGCTAATCAATGAATTTGGTAAAGTAGCAGGATACAAAATTAATGCACAGAAATCTCTTACATTCCTATACACTAATGATGATAAATCTGAAAGAGAAATTAAGGAAACACTCCCATTTACCATTGCAACAAAAAGAATAAAATACCTAGGAATAAACCTACCTAAGGAGACAAAAGACCTGTATGCTGAAAACTATAAGACACTGATGAAAGAAATTAAAGATGATACAAACTGATAGACAGATATACCATGTTCCTGGATTGGAAGAATCAACATTGTGAAAATGACTATACTACCCAAAGCAATCTACACATTCAATGTAATCCCTATCAAACTACCAATGGCATTTTTCACAGAACTCAAACAAAAAATTTCACAATTTATATGGAAACAGAAAAGACCCCAAATAGCCAAAGCAATCTTGAGAAAGAAAAACGGAGCTGGAGGAATCAGACTCCCTGACTTCAGACTATACTACATAGCTACAGTAATCAAGACAGTATGGTACTGGCACAAAAACAGAAATATAGATCAATGGAACAGGATAAAAAGCCCAGAGATAAACCCATGCACATATGGTCACCTTATTTTTGATAAAGGAGGCAAGAATATACAGTGGAGAAAAGCTACCCTCTTCAATAAGTGGTGCTGGGAAAACTGGAGAGCTACATGTAAAAGAATGAAATTAGAACACTCCTTAACACCATACACAAAAATAAACTCAAAATGGATTAAAGACCTAAATGTAAGGCCAGACACTATACAACTCTTAGAGGAAAACATAGGCAGAACATTCTATGACATAAATCACAGCAAGATCCTTTTTGACCCACCTCCTAGAGAAATGGAAATAAAAACCAAAATAAACAAATGGGACCTAATGAAACTTAAACGCTTTTGCACAGCAAAGGAAAATGTAAACAAGACGAAAAGACAACCCTCAGAATGGGAGAAAATATTTGCAAATGAAGCAACTGACAAAGGATTAATCTCCAAAATTTACAAACAGCTCATGCAGCTCAATATCAAAAAAAACAAACAATCCAATCCAAAAATGGGCAGAAGACCTAAATAGACATTTCTCCAAAGAAGATATACAGATTGCCAACAAACACATGAAAGGATGCTCAACATCACTAATCATTAGAGAAATGCAAATCAAAACTACAATGAGGTGTCACCTCACACTGGTCAGAATGGTCATCATCAAAAAATGTACAAACAATAAATGCTGGAGAGGGTGTGGAGAAAAGGGAACCCTCTTGCACTGTTGGTGGGAATGTAAATTGATACAGCCACTATGGAGAACAGTATGGAGGTTCCTTAAAAAACTAAAAATAGAACTACCATACGACCCAGCAATCCCACTATTGGGCATATACCCTGAGAAAACCATAATTCAAAAAGAGTCATGTACCACAATATTCATTGCATCTCTATTTACAATAGCTAGGGCATGGAAGCAACCTAAGCGTTGATCAACAGATGAACAGATAAAGAAGATGTGGCACATATATACAATGGAATATTACTCCACCATAAAAAGAAATGAAATTGAGTTATTTGTAGTGCGGTGGATGGACCTAGAGTGTGTCACACAGAGTGAAGTAAGTCAGAAAGAGAAAAAGAAATACCGTATGCTAACACATATGTATGGATTCTAAAGTAAAAGAAATGGTTCTGAAGAACATAGGGGCAGGACAGGGATAAAGATCCAGATGTAGAGAATGGACTTAAGGACACGGGGAGGGGGAAGGGTAAGCTGGGACAAAGTGAGAGAGTGGCATGGACATATATACACTACCAAATGTAAAATAGCTAGTGGGAAGCAGCTGCATAGCACAGGGAGATCAGCTCCGTGCTTTGTGACCACCTAGAGGGTTGGGAGGGAGACGCAAGAGGGAGGAGATATGGGGATATATTTATATGTATAGCTGATTCACTTTGTTATAAAGCAGAAACTAACACATCATTGTAAAGCAGCTATATTCTAATAAAGGTGTTAAAAAATAAAATAAGGAAACATCAAGGTAGAAATAATAGTTTTGCCATATTATTCTTAAGCCAAATATTGTAGATTTAGAAATGATATTCCAGTTTTTCTTTAACATTATAGAGGCAAGGAAACAGTAATAAAAGATAAACAAGTTCCTATTACTAAATACTTCTTTGCTTTGTAGAAGACTTTAACCTGCCTTCCTTTTCTTCTCTACTTCAACAAATATTGAAAACCTGCTAAAAAATACTTGCCAGATACCATTCTGGGAGTTGTGGGCAATACAAAATGAACATACCGAATGGTTAAAATATAAACTCAAAAATGAAGTTTCAAAAGCTTTGCTGTCAAGTAGGGACATTATTTGTAAACACAGACTGAAGGCGGAAGTGCTTTAGAAGGGGTGCATGTAAAGTGCTGTGGGAATTTGAGGGAGAGGGTAATTACTTCCAGGTAGGATCACAGAAAGATTCAAGGAGAAAGTAAAATTTAAGGCTATTGAAGAGAGTTAAATTTGAATAAATGGAAGGGAAGGAAGAGAATTTTAGTTTGAGAGAAATGGAATGATAGCACAAGTAGAAAAACCCAGGGCAGGTACTGGCAAAAAAAGAGGTTGAGTTCATCTGAGCACTGGGGATAAGGATGAGAGATGGGAAATGGAAAATAAATTCAAAAAGATAAACTGGAGCCAATAGACTGCTAGGAGGTCATGGATTAGTATGGTCCAGGCAAGGGGCGAGGACAGCCTGTATTAACATGGTATCTTGGAGGTGGGCAAGGAGAATATAGAGGAGGTTGTGGGCATAAGAGGTTTGCTGGTGTCTCTATGGTTTAGCAGTTGATTGATCTACTAGGCAAAGACAAGGGAATAACTAAAAAGGTTGCCAAGGCTTCAAATCTCAGTGTCTGGAAAGATGGTAGGGAAACCCAAACCAATCTTGGTCTTTATGGAAGCAAAAAGTTTACCAGTGCTAGTGAGAAATTAATTGCGTCTGGGTGGTTGACTTATCATGAAGGAACAAGTCCTATTTCTTCTCCCATCTCTTGGGAGGGCAGACATATCTTTGTGTCCTGGAAGGCTAGGCGTAGATGACATTGTTTTTTTTTTTTCAAGTCTGGCCTACTGAGTCTGTCAGGTAACCTAGATGAGTAAAGAGCTTGAGTATAACCAGAGAGAGCTACTGGAGCACAAATTCCTGTGTAAAGTGGCAGAAGACAACGAGCTCCAGCCTATGGTCCAGTGGGAACATTGGCGGTGTTGCCAGACCTTGTGATCTTTCAATAAAAGCTAGAAATTTTGACTTTTTAATGAATTCTCTATATTTTGAATGTTGGCAATTAATTCAGAATGTTGAAAGATACTACAGTCACTGAACAAAACGTGTCTGCTCTCAGATCTGACCAGAGGCCACCAGTTTTCTGACTGAGTGTCAGATCATGGAGCAACAGATCTAGACTCTCTTACAGAAACATGGTGCCTAAGATTAAAGGGATGAAGAGTCTGTCCCAATGTTCCTGAAATGCATAAGCTCTAGAGTTGGTATTGTCATTAAGAGAACAGATTCTCAGACTGCCTGAGTCCAAATACTCACCCCTTACTAGCCAGGTGATCTAATGCAAGCTAATCTCTGTACCATAGTTTCTTCAATTTAAAAATGAGTATAATACCATGACCTGCCTCAGATAGTTGTGATGATAAAATGAATTAGTATGTCAGAGCAGGGCCTGGTACAGGTTGTGGTCTATGTAGCTTGCATTATAGTTGGCCTTCCCTATCAACAGATACGGAACCCACAGATATGGATGGCTGACTAAGGGACTTGAAAATCCGTGGAATTTGGTATCCACTGGGGGTCCTGGAATCCCCTATGGATACCAAGGGACAACCGTACTTTTGTTTAATCTCAAGGGGAAAGGAAGGGGCCCTACACTTTTGAGTGTAGGGAGTGGATCCACACTGAGTGGATTTCCAATCATCCTGGTTAGGTGGAGGTACTGAGTCAAATTTAATTTGATATAGAAAAAGAAAGAAATGTGACTCCTTGTATCTGAGTGACAAAGAGCAAATTCATACGAGTTACCATGATTCTGTTGTCATATTTCATCTCCATCACGATATTTCTCTCCACATTCTGTGTCAGACTTATAATTTTCATACCCTCTTTTAATGCCTTAGTACCACATTCCTCAAAGTTATTCATAACAAGAATAGACCTTGTTTCATTTCAAACATGATTATGCTTCAAACTCCTCTTTGAGAACTTTTCAATGACAAGTCTCTATTGAAAGCAAAGGGCATTGAAGAAAGGGTAGGAAAAATTGAGTAGACTGAAACCACCTTTCTATTAAGAAAAGATTTTTATCTTCTTTTAAAATATTCTATTTTTCCTAACATATAGGGCATATGGTCCTTCCTCTGTCTTTTATTTATATCCAATAAATTACAGTGTTTTTGCACATTTATACACATGATACGTACCATAAACTATGCTTTTGACGGTATCTCTCTAGTCAGACTTAATTAAATTGATTTGAAAGAACTTTACACTATGTAGACAATAGGTAACCTCTATCTTTCAAAAATCTTTTGGTCTTAAAAGTGAAAAAGAAAAAAAAATTTTCTTTCGGGAGTGACATAATACTTTTTTCCCTGTATTTAGATCTTTCAAAGGGGCACAGTGCCTTCCCCCTCTCTTAAGCTGCTACGCACAAGAAAATGAAAAAACTCACTCTTTGTCTAATTTAAATGTCACATTTGCAACACAGCATTATATGCATATAAATGCACAGATAACATTTTGAATATAAACATTCCTGATTATTGCACTAATTGCAAATCCAGAGAGTTTATTTCATCTCGGTGATAGAAAAAATGGAAAGCTCCTGCCTTTCTGCTAATCAAGATTGCTAATTCATTTTTACCAAGTGTGGGGAAAAGGAGACCTGAACACACATAAATTCTGCTGTTTATCCTCATGCTGACTTTAAATACTACAGCCATTTTATTCTTCCCAGTAGGTGGGTACGTTTCTTAGTAAAAGGCCTAAATTGAATTTCAATCTTTGATGTAATCTCTAGGCATAAATGTGCAAAAATTTGTATCTATTAAGATTGTATTTGTAATTTCTGAAACTACAGAGATTATTTCTCACTGGATCTACTATGTGCTTGTTTGGAGCTCAGGATCAGGCTGATAGACCTGTACCCAAGGTGCTTGTTAATATAGGAACCAAGACACGTTCACCTGACACTTTGGCTTTCCATAAACGTAATAGTAAATAATCACCTCTGTCATTGTTTTCTACACACTCAAAAGTTATGTCACAACTAAAATGTTATTGGAGATACATTTCCCCCCAAAGTCAAGGACTCAAGAACAGCCAATTCAGGAGTAGCCCCCAGAAACACATTCCTAAATAAGTTCCTAAAACAGGTAGTCCCCTGGTGGGCTGCCATAGCAAACCAATCTTGGTGACTAGCCCAATTTTACCCACCCGTGGCCTGGTGGTCCTGGTTTGTTCCCTTCCTTATAGGACAGGAAACTTCAGTGCCAGCAGGACTCAGAGCCAAGCCCCGTGGTTATGACTACGGTCATGATTCATGGCAGATGAGGCCTGCTGCTTTCATGCATAGATACACTTCCTATTTGTATAACAGCACTTAAATCGATTCAAACCTTTTAGGAGACCAATCTATAACATGTTTAAAAGGCCTTCCTTTGACCCAGTAATTCCACTTAAGAAAATAATCCTACATTTCTGCAAAGCTCACTAAAGCAGTCAATAGTTCAACAAATACGTACTGTACTGAGTATGATGCACCATAAACCAGATTAGGTGTTGGAAATAATAAAACCACTGCTTGCCCTTGGGAACTTTACGGTTGACTGGAAATTTTATATTTATCATTTACTGAATGCCTACCATGTGCCAGGTACTCCACTAGGCATTTTATGTTTTCTCACTTGATCATTATAACCTATAAAGTAAAGTAGTAGCCTCATCTCACACTAAAATGGCTGAGTGACTTGCCCTGAGTTATACAGCTAAGTAGCATTTCTGAAATTCAGACCCAGGTCTAAAATCTCCAAATTTTAGGCTTTACCCACTAAACTTTGCTGCATTATGATTTAAAACAATAGTAACAACAATCAGTGTATCAACAACCATCAGAGGTAAACAATAGAAGGATGAATAAATAAATTAATATCATTAGGTTGGATATGCAGTCATTAAAAGTGATGTTTTCAACACTTTGTCACAACATAGAAAAATGCTTATATATAAATACAACAATAAAAGCAGGACGTGAATTTGTATATGCAGAATGATCTAAACTATGTTTAAACACACACACATACACACACACACATATATATTGGAAGGAAAAATACCAGTTTTGTTAAAATAGACAAATCTATATGTTCACTTAAATAATACAAAATTAAGGGGAATTGTAAGAGGAAACGCTGTACTTTCATATGTAATCCAGAGAAAACAGTTCACCCAAGCCTGCAGAATTCACTTTTAAAAAAGGGCATTGGATCTTCCTTTCTCTAACAGCCATAAAAATTTCCCTCTCACCCTCCTGTCATCCTTCCCTCACCTAACCTGTATTAGTCAGGGTTCTCCATAGAAACAGAACCAATAGGATATATGGAGAGAAATATAGAGAGATTTAATCTAAGGAAATGGCTCATGCAATTGTGGAGTTGGCAAGTCAGAAATGTGCAGGGCAGGCTGCAGCTGGAGGTCCGGGGAAGAGTTGGCATTGCAGTCTTGAGTCCAAGGGCAGTGTGGAGGCAGAATTTCTTCCTCCTGAAGGTGTCTTAGTATTTTCTCTTAAGACCTTCCACTGACTGGTAATGTACACTCATATATCGAAGGGTAATCTGCTTTACTTAAAGTCTACTGATACAGATGTCAGTCTCATCTAAAAAAATACCTCACAGCAATATCTAGACGTGTTTGACTAAACAACTAGGTACCATAGCCAACCAAGTTGACATTATAAATTTAACCATCACATGATCGTTCCCCAGTCTACGCAGAAAAAAATGAATTTGTGTTTCAGATCCTGTCCAGGCTCATCCCATCCTTTGACACACATCATTAAGGACCCCAGCTTCTGTCTGACATTAGGCCTTATGAGACATGAACATCAACTCACTATACATTTGTTGGATCATATTAAATCACATTTGTAGCTCCTTAAGGTTTAAAACATATGTTCATGGATATATCTTGTGTAATCTTCACAAAAAGCCATTATTGTAGTCCTAACTGAGTCAAACCTAAGGCCAGAGAGAATATTATGACATGTCCAAGATCACAGAGTTAACAGATGATAGAGCTCAGACAAGTCGGGACTTCCAACTTCAAGCCCTTACTATCAAATACGTGCCATGCACGGAAGTGCCACACGCCCCCAAGGACAGCAGCTATTTTAATTTAATTTAATTCAATTTCCCAATTCATCTAAATTGAAAACACATAAAGATTAAGGTGCCTGCCTGGCTTATTGCCCAGTACGGGAATATAAAGCTGTATAACAAGTTCAGAAACTGACCACTGTCTACAAATACATGTTAGGTTTGTTTGTCTTTTAACTTTGATTAAAGTATAACATGCTACTCAGATTATAAATTTACAGCTCAATGAATTTTCACAAGATGAATACCCCCATGTAACTGCTACTAAAACCAAGAAATGGAACATAACTGGCATCTCTGAAGCCCCTTAGGGAGCCCTCCCAGACATCACCTTTCCCCTAAAGTTACCGCCATCCAAAGGTCTATCACCATCAACCAATTTTGCCTGGTTTTCAAGTTTATAAAAATGGAGTTCTATTGGATGTGCTTTTTTGTGTCTGGCCTCCTTTGCTCTACATTACGTCTGTGAGATTAATCCACTACTTTGTTCGGTCCTGTTGCTGTTGTGTAGTATCCCATTGTATAAATGTAACACAATTAGTTCATCCAGGCAACCATTTGGGTTGTTTCCAGTTCGGGAATGCTGTGAACAGTGCGGCTAGGAACATTCTTATACATGAGTCGTGGCCCATCTATGTATTTCTGTTCAGTACATAGCTAGGAGTGGAATTTCTGGGTCACACATCTGCATATATTCAATTTTACTGGAAACTGCCAAACAGCAATGGTTGTACTAACTTACACACCACTAACAATTGATGAGGTTTCCAGATGTTCCACATACTCACTCATTAATATTTGTTATTGTTATCTTTTCAATGTTATAATTTTACAACATATGGATAGATCCATAACAATAACATTGGCTTGCATTTATAAAAAGTTCATATAAGTGGTATCACGCCGAAAATATTCTACAACTTATTTTTTGAGATTTATCTATTTGATACAAATAGTCCAATGTATTCTCTTTCACTGCTATACAACACTCTGATTTTTCAAATCTGAATCCTGTTGATGCCTATTTTGGTTGTTCCCATTTTTTCACAGTTATACATGATGATGCAAAGACTGTTCTTATTCATGTATCTTTGTACCTTTGTGAATTTCTCTAGAGAGCAATGGCTGAATTATAGTATATGTATATCTTCAGTTATACTAGATATTGCCAAAATTGCTTTCCAAAGTGGTTGTACCAACTTATACTGCTACCAGCTGACTTCAGGGTGTCC
Organism: Balaenoptera borealis; assembly: GCF_965194805.1. Lineage (NCBI taxonomy): Eukaryota > Metazoa > Chordata > Mammalia > Artiodactyla > Balaenopteridae > Balaenoptera > Balaenoptera borealis. Next base: position 45,445,914 of record NC_138871.1, on the reverse strand, counting down.
TTGCTCCAGATCATTTGTATGGTCAGGTTTTTAAAAAATGTTTGTCAAGCAAATGGGTATGTAATGTTCTTAATAACTCTCTTAAGCTTTCCAAATCATTTATAAATACAGACACTTGCATTTGCAAAGAGAAAGACAGCCTCATTCCCCTTCTCGGTTCCCACAGAATTGTGGTTCTAGAACCTTAGTGCTCTTCGTCTAAGTAGGGCCAGGAATCTGCCTGACTGTACATGCAGATGTCTGAGAGCTTAGGTCAGGGAATGCGCCTCAGGGCCTTGCATGTCCAGCTACAGCAGTTCTCTCAAGTGGTTAGTGGTTAGTGGTTTACGTTACCTTTGCCCAGCTGGGACGTGAGCTGCCGGGGGGCAGAGACAAATTCTATGCACAGTCTTGTATCCCTAGGGCCCAGTCCACAGAGGGGACTCAATGAGTATTCAAGGACATAGGAAAGGAAGGGAAAGTGGAAACGACAGCTTTTTCCCTGCTTGGTCTGCATCACAACTTAGAGTATGTGGGGACACGTAAAGTTTGTTTATTTAAAAATACAAACCACACATGCATTCTTTTGGATTAACTGTCAGGTGATTTGATAATACTCTTTAATATAAATAGTTTTCAACTTGGACTAATGGCACATCAAAACCTGTTATATTATTTTCTCATATATTCTCTCAGGAGGACTATATATTGGAATGTGTTCAGAGCAGGGCATTCCCTGGATCTAATAACTAATAGCACATGATATGGGGCTGGCAGGGACGGACAAACCAGGAATTGTAGTCAGAAGGCACCTTAGAAATCATCTAATCCAAACACCTCATTTTACAGAAAAGGGAATAAGAAGACTTGCCATGTTTACCGATGACGAAGCAGACAGTGGGGTTTCCAGGGCGCCCACAGTGAGGCCAGACCACGTCTTCCCAGGCCAGGGTCACTGCTCCACCAAAGGAGCAATAGTTCATAACCATAACCCAGAGCTCATAACTCCCTCCTCACTTCCTTCAACCATTGTGTTGCCCCTCAGAGTAGAGTCCTTAACCTGGGCTCCATGGATAGATTTTAGCAGCCTAGACAATGAATTTTCCTTTACATACATTGTTCTTGGGTAAGGTCTATAGCTTTCCTCAAAAGGGCCTGGGAAGCAAAATAGGTTAAAAATGACCACTTGGATTTGGTGAAAGGCAGAAAGAAAAGAATCTTCTGAAAGCAAAGGAGCAGAGACGGTTGGAGACAGAGGGAGGAACACAGAAAAGGAGAGAGAGAGCCAAAAGTGAAGTTTGTACAATGGTGGCGCCATCAATCAGGAATGAGTCCACATTAGACAACATTTTTTTAACGGCAGCCTATCCGGTTTCCCATCCTCTGGCCGATTTATCTCAGGATACTACAGAGGAAACAAAGTGTTTGGAAGAACTGAATCCACAGCACATATTCTATCATTAACTTAAACATCAGCATGAATGCTAAAAACCAGCACTAATGTACCCAGTGCAGCGGCAAGATACCCACCCCTTCCAGGGTAGCACTGCTAAACGCTTAGCTCTGGGGCCAGGGAAAGGTCTCTGCTTTGGTTCTGAGGTCACAGAACCCTGAATGTATCTTGTCCGCCTCCACAGTTCTTTCTGGTCACAACCGATTTTGATCAGCCCAGCCACTTTCTTGCACTGTCTGCATTAATGGACATATCAATTGCAGAAAAACCTGTCTCCTTGTCTGGATGTGCTGAAAATTCAGTTAAAGAACAGAAATGTTCTGCTCCAGCAAAGCGAACGTTGTCAACTGCATGTTTTGTGCTTTAGCTATTTCTGTTTCTAGTTGTCATTTCCTAAATCTGTGAAATGCAGAAGCACTTGAGGTACAAGTCTTTTCCAAAGCAAAATGCCTTCCCCGGGCCGCCACTCCTCTGCAAAGCACTGTGGTCCCGGTGCCGAGGGTGGGGTCTTACTCCTTTCCCTGCCACTGGTCTCTCCAGGCGTGTGGTTACGAGATGCCTCCTGGGATAGCCGGGGCATGGAACCATTCCCCCATTACCCACATCAGTGATCAGGGAGCGGCAACGAGACTGTACGCCCTCCTCTGCTCCCTGCCCCCACAAGCTGTCTGAAAGTCAGAATAGGTACAGGGGTCAAGACTCTTCAGGGATTGTTAAAGTTGAGAAAGGCTTACTTTTTACAAATAGCAAATGTTTTCTAGGGAGAGATTTGTTTAATGAATGTTCTTTTTTTTTTTTTTTCTTTTCTCTTTTGTTTTTTCCTGAGTACTTGGTAGATTTGAAAAATGGGTCTGGAGCTACTGGGGAGAAGGATGAGGCAGGGGTAGAGAGAGCCTGGAAAGTCCAGTAGCTGGGAATGTGAGGTATCATAAGACCATAGAAATATCCCTAAATATGCCTCAGGTAGAGTGAGCCAAGACATTTTAAAATCAGGGAGGAGTAATATTCCATTTAACGTTATTACTCCACGCTATTCATACACTCTGTCTGAGGCACTCACCTCTGTCTCCAGCAAATCTTTAGTGCAGTTTCCTGCACACTCTCTAGCTTGACTGGCTATGGAAATCAAGGAAGTGGCTGAATTCCTTCCCTTGGGGGAAGGATATTGCAGAGGAAGAAGAGACAGTCCATAAACTGCACTGATTCAACAGAAGCAGACGCGGGAGCTAGGCAGAGGTGACAATGAAAGTGAAGCCACCTCCTCCCCTCCGTCCACCCGGAAGTTCCGCCACATCATCTTAAGCACTGTGGAGATCCACGAAATGTGGAGTAGGGTTTTGAGCCCATTCGAAGGGGCAAGGTGACTGCAGCTGATGATTCCCAAAGACCTGTCTCTAGCACTTGACCTTGGATCCAATTGCCTAATCAATTTCTCTTCTTAGATGTCTAACAGATAACTCCAATTTAAAGTGGCCAAAAGCCTATCAGGCAGGAGGTAAACACATGAGCCACGAGATGATTCCTTGTGCTGCAACCAAGCTGGGAAATGTTGCCTGGGGAATGCATGGGAGATGTAATTTTCACAGTCCATTGTCTCTGGACTTCAAGATACTACTTTTGAATAATATAATAGCGTGGATACTTACTTGACTCCTATTGGAGGAGCCCAGTGTTCATCAGAGAATGAAACGAAGCCTTTATTTCAACTTCTCCTTCTGAAGAGGATAATAATGAAACATTTTTTCAGTGTTGAATAATGGCATTTCATAGCATGTGATTAATAAATTGGAAAAAGATGGTCAATTGAGTCAGTGAGTATGAAAAAGTTTGTCTTAATTACATAATGAGTTTTTTCAGAAATTTAGGATCTTAAATAATCTGAAGATGGAAACATACTGAGAACAATTTTCTCCATTCTCTCATACCCAGGTCTGAAAAGATAAATAGAAAAACATATGTCCTTTTACAAATGGGAGTATTTTAATGGAAAAAGAAGAAACAAGCACATTATTCACCTGTGTATGTAAAATACCTACTCTTATTGTCATTGAGTGAATGTTCACAAAGTACAGTTAATACGAAAACTTAAAGTTGTAGAAGATTAATGACTAGGTAAAAGTTAAGTTTTATTAGTTGAAATCCCCTTAAATAGTGTATTTTGATATATCTGTGCTGGTTCTAACCTCAAACAAAGGCTTCAATTTTAAAATATAACCAGAGTTGTATTGTACTACATTTTAATAGGAGCTATTGCTGAGAAGTCTAAATATTGTGGCTTTTGTTTTGTTTGCAATAGAATGAGTTTAGATGCACCAGGATAAATCTTATTTAAAGGAAGTCTGTTTATAAATCACCACCTTTAACTTATTGCTTATATAAATTCAAGTTTTGTACTTGATCTTTACTTAAAATTAGGTTCATATCTGTAGTGTATTATGTTCTTTGCTGTTACATTTGACTCATGTCCTATATATTCTGTAATGTCTTAAAATAGTGTTTTGTATTACTTAAGTGCTGGATAAATTGGATAAACATTGAAGACAAGAATCTTTCCATCACTGCCTTTAGCACAGTTAATTGCTCTTGCCCTAGTGAGGTGTTCCAAGTCTGATGTCAGATTTACTAGATATGATATGCTTGACAGTGAAATTTTTTAAATAAATTATTTGTTTATATATTTTTTTAAAAATGGCCAAAAGCTAAATTCAACTCCACCTCATAAACATGCCCCTCCCTTCATCTTCCTCATCTCAGTTAACAGCCCTGTATCCACTCAGTTGCTCAAGCCTCACACTTCAAGTCATCCTTGATTCCTCTTTCTCTCGTCTAACCAAGCCATCAGCAGGCCCTGACAGCCCTGCCCCCAAGACACACCCCAAGTTTGGACATTTCTCACCTTCTCCATACACCTCTGATGACCCCACCCAAGTATCAGCCACCGTTCCTCAGCTGAACTAGTGCAACAACCTCCTTACCTCCTAGTCATCCTGCCTCTATTCTGGCCCCCAGTGGTCTTTTTTCTACATATCAGTAGCAGCCAGATAGGGGGGGTGTGTGTCCAAGTCAGAACATACCAGTCCACAGTGTAAAATCATCCATGGCATCCACTGAAATTCAAACTCCTCCCCGTGGTCTATTGGGCCCCTTGTGACCTGGCTCTGCTCACCTGTCTGACCTCATCTCCTTCCTCTCTTCCTCCATTCCTGGGGTGTCATGCACACTGACCCCTTCTACACACACGCACACACACACACACACACACACACACACGGTGCTCCTTCCCTCAGAGCCTTCGTACTCGCTATTCTTCTGCCTAGCATGCTTTTCCTGTAAATTTTTGTATAGCTGCCGCAGTCCCAGAACTTCTGCCCCCTTGTCACTCTCTACGTTTTACCTTGTTTTATTTCCTAATAACACATATTTGCTGTTTGTTTACATATTTTCATCTTTCTCTCCCCATTAGAAAGTGAGCTCCTAGAACAGCACCTGGCACAGAACAGTCATGATGTGTGAAAGAACGCATCTGAGTTTCATTTGTTTCCTGTTTTCCCTCCACCAAAGGCCATCCTGAACTGTGGCATCTGCTAAAAGCCTCACTCATTTAAGTTCTGTCATTTAACTGTTCCCCTAAGTCAGGTAAAATGGACCAGGGCCTCCCCTGGGAAAAACAGAGGCGTTGCTAGAGCTGGCAGAGGCCTGAGGAAAATTCACACACAAAGTTTCATTCTTTCCAAGTATCCAGTTTTGTTTCTTTTTATAACTTTATTAAAATGTTCTGCTCTTGCCATTTCATTTTTCTTCAGACCTTTTCCCAAAGGGTAAAACATTTGTGTTTGACTTTTAGTCACTAACCACAGTTAATGACTAAAAAATTCACTTTTTTATTTATCAATTCAATGTTGCTTAGGATCCTGATAACTAACATAAATAATCATGTGTATGTGAGTGTGTGAGTGTGTAAACAGCACATGATGAGGGCCTTGCCTTGTTCTGGTTGGTTGAAAATGCTTCTGATAGCCTGTGATGTATATTCATGAGGCTGCAAATTGCAGTAGCAGCTCTTGTAGAGAAGGAATGTTGCACATGTTTATTTTTTTATGCAATACAGAATTTCTATTTGTTCTTAGTAAATACCTGTAAACACCTAGTTCAACAGATTCTGTGCTTGAAGTGCTCAAAAATACATTTGAACTGTCATTGACCTCTAACTGGCCAAAAGCACATGTGCAAGTATATTGTTTCGTGTGTGTGTGTGTGTGTGTGTGTGTGTGTATCTTGAATAACTTAAGCAGTAAGCTCCCTGGGCCTCAAGAAAGTGTTTTACATTCTCCTGTTAGGCCAGAAAGGTGTTTGTTGTGGTTGAGGGAGGCCCTGGCCCCCATAATCCCTAAGGGATCCCCCAGCTCGGCTTAGAAGTGATGTTTCTCTCTGAGCAAGGCCTGCATCTCGCTGAGACCTGGAGTGTGCAAGGTTACCCACAGCTCTCCCCCACAAGGGGGAATTAGGAGAGAGTTAAAGATAAATGAGGGTAGGAGGGAAAGAAAAATTGGTAAGAGGAAAAGGGTAAAAGGGTAAATATGGCCAGTTTTGCCCTCCCCTAATTCCAGCAGAGCTCTTTACTTAACTTCCCTTTAAGGTCTGCTAAGGAAAAGATGCATTTCATTTAGATATACTTCTGCTGTCTGCATGCTTTGCTTTGTTTAAGGAGAAAAAGAATGGGAAAGAAATTATAAAGAAAAACATTTTCTTGCTTTCCCTTTTTTAAAACAGGGAGTATGAGTAGGACATGGAAATACCATAAGAGTCGATTTTCCTGCAATCACTAACGTATCTGGGTGGCAGAGGAAATGGAACCATAATGGATGGTGCTATAATCTTTCTTTCTCTCTGCCATGTGAGGACACAGCAAGAAGAAAGCCATCTGCAAGCCAGGAAGAGAGCTTTCACCAGGAACCAAATCAGCCAGCACCTGTTCTTAGACCTCCCAGCCTTCAGAACTGTGAGAAATAAATGTATGTTGTTTAATCCATCCGGTCTATGGTATTTTGTCATGGCAGTCTGAGCTGACTAAGACAGTGATTTGCATGAATTCATTTAGCAGATATTTTCTGAGCGTCTCTGGGTACTATCTCAGGGCTGTGGACAGAGCAATGATAAAGCAGATGGGGTTCTGCCTTCCTGGTGGGACTTGGATTCCAGTGGGGAGATCTGCCACAGACAATAAACGTGTAAACAAACAAGCAAATTTTAGATAGTGATAAGAGCCATGAAGGAAACACAACAGGGCAATACAGTGCAGAATGACTGGGGAGGGGTTACTTTAGATCAGATAGTCAAAGGAAGCTTGCTGAGGAGGGAATATTTGAGTTGAATGATAAGGAAGGGCCAACTAGGAGATAACCTGGTGGAATAAAGTCCGAGGCACAGGGAACAAAGATGTTAGCATTGTGCTAACTGATTGTTACCTCTGAGTTAGGCCAGGTGAAGAATGAAGTAGACTTGAGAGAGTATTAATATCCAGAAGTGGAAGTAAGAGATGCATAGCAAGAGGGGCTTCCCTGGTGGCACAGTGGTTGAGAGTCTGCCTGCCGATGCAGGGGACACGGGTTCGAGCCCTGGTCTGGGAGGATCCCGCATGCCGCGGAGCGACTGGGCCCGTGAGCCACGGCTGCTGAGACTGCGCGTCTGGAGCCTGTGCTCCGCAGCGGGAGAGGCCGCGGCGGTGAGAGGCCTGCGTGCCACGATGAGGAGTGGCCCCCGCTCGCCGCAACTGGAGGGAGCCCTCGCACAGAAACGAAGACCCAACACAGACAAAAAATAAATAAATATAAATAAATTAAAAAAAAAAAAAAGAGATGCATAGCAAGAATACTTACATAAGAAGCTTCAGACTTTGAATATCAATGAAATAATAATGGTCTCAGAATGACCTCCTAAACACTCCCATTTACCATTGCAACAAAAAGAATAAAATACCTAGGAATAAACCTACCTAGGGAGACAAAAGACCTGTATGCAGAAAACTGTAAGACACTGATGAAAGAAATTAAAGATGATACCAACAGATGGAGAGATATACCATGTTCTTGGATTGGAAGAATCAACATTGTGAAAATGAGTATACTACCCAAAGCAATCTACAGATTCAATGCAATCCCTATCAAATTACCAATGGCATTTTTTACGGAGCTAGAACAAATCATCTTAAAATTTGTATGGAGACACAAAAGACCCCGAATAGCCAAAGCAGTCTTGAGGCAAAAAAATGGAGCTGGAGGAATCAGACTCCCTGACTTCAGACTATACTACAAAGCTACAGTAATCAAGACAATATGGTACTGGCACAAAAACAGAAACACAGATCAATGGAACAAGATAGAAAGCCCAGAGATTAACCCACGCACCTATGGTCAACTAATCTATGACAAAGGAGGCAAAGATATACAATGGAGAAAAGACAGTCTCTTCAATAAGTGGTGCTGGGAAAACTGGACAGCTACATGTAAAAGAATGAAATTAGAATACTCCCTAACACCATACACAAAAATAAACTCAAAATGGATTAGAGACCTAAATGTAAGACCGGGCACTATAAAACTCTTAAAGGAAAACATAGGAAGAACACTCTTTGACATAAATCACAGCAAGATCTTTTTTGATCCACCTCCTAGAGTAATGGAAATAAAAACAAAAATAAACAAGTGGGATCTAATGAAACTTCAAAGCTTTTGCACAGCAAAGGAAACCATAAATAAGATGAAAAGACAACCCTCAGAATGGGAGAAAATATTTGCAAATGAATCAACGGACAAAGGATTAATCTCCAAAATATATAAACAGCTCATTCAGCTCAATATTAAAGAAACAAACACCCCAATCCAAAAATGGGCAGAAGACCTAAATAGACATTTCTCCAAAGAAGACATACAGACGGCCACGAAGCACATGAAAAGATGCTCAACATCACTAATTATTAGAGAAATGCAAATCAAAACTACAATGAGGTATCACCTCACTCCTGTTAGAATGGGCATCATCAGAAAATCTACAAACAACAAATGCTGGAGAGGGTGTGGAGAAAAGGGAACCCTCTTGCACTGTTGGTGGGAATGTAAAGTGATACAGCCACTATGGAGAACAATATGGAGGTTCCTTAAAAAACTAAAAATAGAATTACCATATGACCCAGCAATCCCACTACTGGGCATATACCCAGAGAAAACCGTAATTCAAAAAGACACATGCACCCGAATGTTCATTGCAGCACTATTTACAATAGCCAGATCATGGAAGCAACCTAAATGCCCATCAACAGACGAATGGATAAAGAAGTTGTGGTACATATATACAATGGAATATTACTCAGCCATAAAAAGGAACAAAATTGAGTCATTTGTTGAGACGTGGATGGATCTAGAGACTGTCATACAGAGTGAAGTAAGTCAGAAAGAGAAAAACAAATATCGTATATTAATGCATATATGTGGAACCTAGAAAAATGGTACAGATGAGCCAGTTTGCAGGGCAGAAGTTGAGACACAGATGTAGAGAATGGACATATGGACACCAAAGGGGGAAAACTGCGGTGGGGTGGGGATGGTGGTGTGCTGAATTGGGCAATTGGGATTGACATGTATACACTGATGTGTATAAAATTGATGCCTAATAAGAACCTGCAGTATAAAAAAACAAACAAAACAACTAATACTAAACTTTCATTGGGTTATTTGTATGGAAATATGTTAACATAAATGTTTCAGACATTACATGAAATTTCTAAAAATCTTATACTTGTATGTGTATGGAAATATGTATGGAAATATGTTAATATAAATATTTCAGACATTACATGAAATTTCTAAAAATCTTATATGTTCTGGTATGATGTTATATGTAATAATCCTAGTTATTACTTTAAAATGTATATCTCAGAAATAACTAATTTTCTTGTCAACTGCATTATTATGAACTTTCATCAAATCTTTAACTGTGGTCATTTTTAAGTCTTTTGTCATTTACAGACAGTTCTGGGTGTACTCTGATGCTTTTGCAAATATGTTCCTATAAAAGGCTTTCATCTTCAAGAAATTCATGGAAAAGACTCTGACAAGTACAGGTTTCTGGTAACTGACTGTACTGCTGAACTGAATGAATAAGCATTTTCAGAACTCTAATGAAAAACTGATGAACTCATAAAAGTGCTAACAAAAGATCAAGATGAAAAAAAAAATTAATTACATGGGACTGAGTGAACTGATGAGGATGAGTATAATTTTTGTGACTTTCTGTCTGAATTTAAAAAAAAAATCCCACAAGGACTCAGAGGCAAAGAATATACAAATCAATTTTCACTGCAAAGTAAAGGAGCTGTTACAGTAGAGGATTACTGGACTGAATGTCAATATTATGACATAGTATGAGTGTGTTTCATGTTTGGTAATTGCAATCATTGTTGCTTTTGTTGTGGTCATCCATGTACAATGTTTGGTGTCAGTCTATTTATCTCTTGTAAAAATAAAATACAGTGTGTGTGTGTGTGTGTGAAAAAAAAAAAAAAAAAAAAGAATGACCTCCTACTCCACACAAATCCTCCCCTGTATTTCCTACACCATCATCATCTGCCATCCATATAACATGTAACAGCCATACAATATCATGATGTTAATCACAGCATCACCCACCTCCAAGTCAGTTTTATTAGATCAGTGGGGTACATCTGTTACAGTTAACAAACCAATGGTGACATGTTATCACTAACTAAAGTCAATACTTTATTCAGATTGCTAATGTATTTTTCTGTTCTAGGATCCCATCCAGGGCATCACATTACACTCAGTCATGTCTCCTTGGGCTCCTCTACGCTATAACAGTTTCTGAGACATTCCTTGTTTTTGATGACCTTGACAGTTTTGAGGAATACTGGCCAGATATTTTGTAGAATGTCTCTCAATTGGGATTTTCTGTGTTTTTCTCATGATTAGACTAAAGCGATGGGTTACTGAAAAAAAGACCACAGAGGGAAAGTGTCATTCTCATCACACCATATCAAAGGTACATACTATCAACATGATGCATCACTACTGATGTTGACCTTGATGCTTTGGCTAAGGTTCCAAGTCATTTTTGATTCCTCACCTCTCATCCCTGGCATCCTACCAACCACCAGCTTTTACCTAATATAGGTCCCAGGCCCGAGTTCTCATTGGCATCATCCCTACAGCCTCAAGTCCAAGCTCCCGGTCCCTCCCCAGCATCCTCCATCACACTATCAAAGCTGTCCATTCTAAGACAAGCTCTCGTCATGCCCTTTCTCTGGTCAAATAATCCCACTTAGGAAAAAAAAACAAAAAAACCTTTGTTTTAGTTGGAAGATAAAGTCCAAGTTTTCCAACATTACATGTAGGCTACTGACCATAAACTACTTTCTCGTTTCGTCTCCTGTCTTGAGCTCTGGGATTGGCACTAGCACTCGTCACTCACAACCTGCTCATTCCTTCATGCATACTGCATGGGTTACTGTTTACCAAGCTTCTGTTCCATGATGGTTATCCTTCTAAGCCCTGGAGTACAGAAACTGCTGAGAAAGGGTTCCCTACACTCAAGGAGTGTGGGGTAGTTAGAGTGACAAGCCTTGTAAAGGGATAATTGCAGGTTTGTGGGGTAGATGCTAGGTGTTAATTTAGGTGTGTACAAATTGCAAAGGGAGCATCTAGGCCAAAGTTCCTCAGTGGCTCCAGTATGTTGGGGAGATTACACAGGGGAGTGATATATGAGCAAAGACTTGAAACAAGAAAAAAGTTCACCAAGTGGCCAAGAGGCCAAGAGAAGTTCTAGGCAGAGGAAGCCACAACCATGAAGCAAGTTAACACGGAAGTATTTGCAAAGCATGAAAAAATAGCTAGATTGTGACAAAACAAGCTAAGGAACTTGGATGTTAACCCACCGGATAGTGTTTTCAAACTCTGGGTCTTAAAATCCATTTAGTAAGCCCCTGACTATCATTATTTTAGAGTGAAAGCAAATAGAGGAGAAAAAATTAGTTCTGTGAACATTTAGTTTCTGTTACTGAACACGTAAATGTTTGCATGTCTTGGTTTGCAATGTAATCTCTATTTCTTATTGGAAATCACCTTTAAATAAGTTCTTTAAAACACTGCTATAGGGAGGTCTTACAAGGATGGTATCAGGCACGTGTGTTCAAACAGTATTTCTCAAACTTCCCCAATAATAATACTAATTCAGAGCCTATGTTATAAAAACACAGATTCCTAGGCCTCAACCCAGACTCAGAGACTCAGAATGTCCAACTAAACACCTGGTAATCTGCATTTGTTACAAGCACGTTGGGTATTTCTGATGAGGGAAGCTTGGAACACTGATACTCTGACCGCAGAATAGAAAATAGATCAGAATGAGAAGAAACTGGACAGAAGGAGCAGTTAGAAGACACTTGTTATTGTCCAAGAGATGCAAGCCTTGAACCAAGGCAAGAGCAGTGGAGAAAGGAGGAAGTGGTGGCTTCAGGAGACCTTTAGAAGGTGGACTGTAGATGTGGAGGTGCAGGACACGAGGGCACCTGAGTCTCGAAGGTTTCTATCTTGGACACTTGCACAGACATTGGGAATAGAGAAAGAGTAGGTTTTGGGGGAAAGGTAATGAGTTCAGTTTTTGGACATGTTGAATTTGAGGTGAAACCCATAATGAAAAGCAGGCATTTGGACATACCATTCTGGAGCTCAGGATAGAGGTTAAAGTTGGACATAGGAATTTCTGAATTGTTAGCATATAGGTTAGAACTTGAAAAATGAGATTTCCCAGGAAAGGGAGTGGAGTCTGCGGGGCCAAGGGTGATGTGGGGGCAGGGCTTGCAGCACTCACGGCTCCTCATCTGTCCTCAGCCTCCCATCTTTTCCTGCCATGAGATAGCCCTTCCGGCACTCCCTTTCTCTGCCTAACACAATCTAACCAAAGGCTATCTCTCCAGCTCTCACCACCCCAGAGAGAATTAACCCCAGCACTGTGCTACATATCATATCTCCAATCATTTTGGATTAGGGCTGGCGTTGTCCTATTTCCCTTTTCTTCCTGTTAGAGGCAGAAATGTGTCTGGATTCCCAGCACCTCGCACAGAGTAGCTGCTTAATACCTGTTGGTGACACTGTGGAGAAGATTTAAGGAGACCTCATTAATTTGGACTTAAAACTCTAGTATTGGGAGATTCAAGATGGCAGAGGAGTAGGTGGACATGGAGTTTCTCTCTCTCCACAGATGCATCAGGAATACATCTATAGATGCAACAATTCTCACAGAACACTGGCTGAAAACTATCAGAAGCCCTTGGACACCAGGCTATAAAGATCCCTGCATAACTGGGTGGTGTGGAAAAAAAAGAAGGGAGAAGGGGGAGGAGAAGCGGGATGGGACCTGCACCCCGGAACAGGGGAGCTGAAGCAGAGGAGAGATTCCTGAATTCTGGGAAACCCCCTCTCTGACGGGGAAACCCCCTCTCCATTGGGGAAATTGATTGGGACAGAAGGGAAGCATTTGAGGCTGTTGGGAGAGGGTGAAGCGGCCAACCTGTGGCAGACGGGACAGAGTGAGAAATACACAGATGGTCCATACCTCAGCCCTAAGTGCCCTGGACTGGGACGTGTGTTTACAGGTGTGCGAGAGGGTTGGGAGCTGGTGTGTGGGGATTGGAGAACAGGCCCAGAGCGAGAGCTGCTGTTGGCTGTGGGGAGATGGACTGGGGGACGGGAGCGAGGAAATCTGCAGCAGGGAACGCCTATGGAGGAAGACGGGACTGCCATGGAAGCAGGGCGCTACTGCTGAGTCACACACAGTGGAAGGAGCCACTATTGTAACCTCTCTCTCCCCACACACCAGTGCCTGCCTAAGATAATAAAAGAAGCCTGCTTAGGGCTGGCTCTTGTGCGCCGGCTGCTGGGCAATAAAAAAAGCCCCCTCAGAGCTGGCCCTCACACACTGCCTGCAGGGTAATTAAAAAAAAAAAAGCCCTCTCAGGGCTGGCCCTCACATGCCTGCTGCTGGGTGCCAGAAAAACCCCGGCCAGGACTGGCCCTCACGTGCCTTATGCCAGGTGCCAGAAAAGGCCCTCACTAGGGCCATATCTCTCGCGCCCGTGGCCACCGGCTTCCCTGTGCATTTGGCACCACTGGGGCTCCTGCAATCCAAGCAGTCATACCACCTCTGCGCCCGGTCCTCACAGGGGCAGACCCAAGAGCTCCAAGGCAGCCTCAGGACAAGACTCCTGTGGGTGGACCACACACAGAGGTGGGGATAAAACCAAAGCTGAATCCCAGGGATGGGGTGACTAAGGAATAAGATTGAAAATCTTTCCATCAGCTGTACAAGCTGCAGATTAAATCCCCATGATCAGCTAGACGCAGGGTAGACCCTGCGTCTATGGAATATCTGAGTAGACAATAAGAGTTCCCACAAATGAAAACTGTCTACCTCTGGCAGCTGTGGACTTTGGGGGCAGCACACGCAGGAAATGGGCCAGATCAGAGGCTGAGTGGTCCCCACAGGGCACACAGCAGGTCCAGAAACCATCCCAGAGGCAGAGGAGAGCCTCTTGGGGAGGCGGAGGTGGGCTGTGGCTCACGGCATGTGCAAGGACACTTACAGCAGAGACAACAGGAAAAGATAATTATTACTATTAATTTTATTATGTTTTGATTCATTCTGCTGTTGGTTCTAACTGTTTTTTTTTTTGGTTTCTTTTTCTTTCTTTTTTTGCTTGTTTGTTGTTTTAGTTTTTTTAGTTTACTTTTTTTTTTTTTTTTTTTAGTCTTTTGGGATCTCTTATAACATATTTTTATTTTTTATTTTTTTACACGTTTCTATTTTTACTTTGCTTTTCTATTGTCCTGTGTTTTTCCCTTTTTATTTTATTATTATTATTTTTTCAATCATTTTTATCAGTTTGTTTTGTTTCCTTGCTTAATTCTTCAGCTGGCACACTGCTTGGTTTTGTTTTTAGGTTATGTGTTTTTGTTAGTTTTAATCCTAATTGTTTGATTTCATTTTTGAGTTCTTCTATTTGTCTGTTGTCCTCTTGCTTTTCGTTTTCTTTGGCTCTGTTTTTGTTTCTTTTATGTGTGCATGTGTTTCCTTGTTTCTGTTTTTATTTGTTTGATTTTGTTTTTACCATTTCTCTGGGGTTTCGTTTGTCTTTTTTTATCTTCAATATATTTTCTACTTTTTAAAATATATTTCTGTTTCTATGTTGCTTTTCTGTTGTTGTCTTCTTTCCCCTTTCTCGTTTTCTTTCTTTTTTTAAAATATATATCGTTTTTGTCAGTTTGTTTTGTTTCTTTGCTTCATTCTTCAGTGGGCACTCTGCTTTGGTTTTGTTTTTTGCTATTGGGTTTTTGTCAGTTTTCTTCTTAATTGTTTCATTTCATTCTTGGGTTGTTTGTCTGGTTGTTTCCTTGCTATTTGATTTATTTGGTTCTGTTTTTGTTTCTTTTTTGTGTGTGCGTGCTTCCTTGTTTCTGTTTGTTTGATTTTACTTTTTACCATTTGTCTGGGGTTTTGTTAGTCTTTTTTTTTTTTTTAATCCCCTTTATTGCTGGGACAACTGATGTGTGGGGTCTTGGTCCCTCAACCAGAAGTCGGGCCTGAGGCTCTGGAGTGGGAGCACTGAGTCCAGGATGCTGGACCAATAGAGAATTCCCAGCCTCAGGGAAGATTAATCACTGAGAGCTCTCACAGAGGTCTCTATCTGAATCCAAGACCCGGCTCCACCCAACTGCCAGCAGCTCCCAGTGCTGAACCACTCACACCAAACAACAAACAAGACAGGACCACAAACCCACCCATCAGCACACAGACTACCTAAAGACATACTAAGCTCACAGACACCCCAAAACATACCACCTGGCACGGCCCTGCTCATCAGATGGAAAAGACTCAGCTCCACCCCCCAGAACACAGGCACCAGTCCCTCCCATCAGGAAGGCTACACAAGACACTGGACCAACCACACCACCGGGGGCAGAGAACAGAAGCAAGAGGAACTATGACCCTGCAGCTACAGGGAAAGGAGACCTCAAATACTGTAAATTAGACAAAGTGAGAAGACAGAGAAATATCTTACAGGCAAAGGAGCAATATAAAAACCCACAAGAACAAATAAATGAAGAGGAAATAGGCAAACTACCTGAAAAAGAATTCAGAGTAATGATAGTAAAAAGGATACAAAATCTTGGAAATAGAATGCAGTAAATACAAGAAATGTTTAACGAGGACCTAGAAGAACTAAAGAGCAAACAAACAATAATGAACAACACAATAAATGAAATTAAAAATACTCTAGAAGGAATCAATAGCAGAATAACTGAGGCAGAAGAACGGATAAGTGGGGCTTCCCTAGTGGCACAGTGGTTGAGAATCTGCCTGCTAATGCAGGGGACACAGGTTCGGGCCCTGGTCTGGGAAGATCCCACATGCCGCGGAGCAACTAGGCCCGTGAGCCACAATTACTGAGCCTGTGTGTCTGGAGGCTGTGCTCCGCAACAAGAGAGGCCGCAATAGTGAAGAGGCCCACGTACGGCGATGAAGAGTGGCCCCCACTTGCCGCAACTGGAGAAGGCCCTTGCACAGAAATGAAGACCCAACACAACCAAGAATAAAAATTAAAAAAAAAAAAAAAAAGAACGGATAAGTGAACTGGAAGAAAGAATGGTAGAAATAACTGCTGCAGAGCAGAATAAAGAAAAAAGAATGAAAAGAATGGAGGACAGTCTCAGAGAACTCTGGGACAACATTATGCACAACAACATTCGAATTGTAAGTGTCCCAGAAGAAGAAGAAAAAATGAAAGGGTCTGAGAAAATATTTGAAAAGATTATAGTTGAAAACTTCCCCAACATGGGAAAGGAAATAGTCAATCAAGTCCAGGAAGTGCAGAGAATCCCATACAGGATAAACCCAAGGAGAAACATGCCAAGACACATATTAATCAAACTAACAAAAATTAAACACAAAGAAAAAATATTAAAAGCAGCAAGGGAAAAGCAACAAATAACATACAAAGGAATCCCCATAAGGTTAACAGCTGATCTTTCAGCAGAAACTCTACAGGCCAGAAGGGAGTGGCAAGATATATTTAAAGTGATGAAAGGGAAAAACCTACAACCAAGATTACTCTACCCAGCAAGGCTCTCATACAGATTGGACAGAGAAATTAAAAACTTTACAGATAAGCAAAAGCTAAGAGAATTCAGCACCACCAAACCAGCTTTACAACAAATGCTAAAGGAACTTCTCCTTTAGCAGGAAACACAAGAGAAAGAAAAGACCTACAATAACAAACCCAAAACAATTAAGAAAATTGTAATAGAAACATACATATTGATAACTACCTTAAATGTAAATGGGTTAAATGCTCGAACCAAAAGACATAGACTGGCTGAATGGATACAAAAACAAGACCCATATATATGCTGTCTACAAGAGACCCACTTCAGACCTAGGGACACATAGAGACTGAAAGTGAGGGGATGGAAAAAGATATTCCATGCAAATGGAAATCAAAAGAAAGCTGGAATAACAATACTCATATTAGAAAAAATAGACTTTAAAATAAAGACTGTTACAAGAGACAAGGAAGGACACTATATAATGATCAAGGGATCAATCCAAAAAGAAGATATAACAATTGTAAATATCTATGCTCCCAACATAGGAGCACCTCAATACATAAGGCAAATGGTAACAGCCATAAAAGGGGAACTCAACAGTAACACAATAATTGTAGGTAACTTTAACACCCCACTTACACCAATGGACAGATCATCCAAACAGAAAAGAAATAAGGAAACAAAGTTTTAAATGACACATTAGAACAGGTGGACTTAATTGATATTTATAGGACATTCCATCCAAAAACAACAGAATACAGTTTCTTCTCAAGTGCACACAGAACATTCTCCAGGATAGGTCACATCTTGGGGCACAAATCAAGCCTTGGTAAATTTAAGAAAACTGAAATCATATCAAGCATCTTTTCTGACCACAATGCTGTGAGACTAGATATCAATTACTGGAAAAAAAAACTGTAAAAAATACAAACACATAGAGGCTAAACAATATGCTACTAAACAACCAAGAGATCACTGAAGAAATCAAAGAAGAAATCAAAAAATACCTAGAAACAAATGACAATGAAAACACGATGACCCAAAACCTACGAGATGCAGCAAAAGCAGTTCTAAGAGGGAAGTTTATAGCAATACAATCCTACTTCAAGAAACAAGAACCATCTCACATAAACAACCTGACCTTACACCTAAAGCAATTAGAGAAAGATGAACAAAAAAACCCCCAAAGTTAGCAGAAGGAAAGAAATCATAAAGATCAGATCAGAAATAAATGAAAAAGAAATGAAGGAAATGATAGCAAAGATCAAAAAAACTAAAAGCTTGTTCTTTGAGAAGATAAACAAAATTGATAAACCATTAGCCAGACCCATCAAGAAAAAAAGGGAGAAGACTCAAATCAATAGAATTAGAAATGAAAAAGGAGAAGTAACAACTGACACTGCAGAAATACAAAGGATCATGAGAGACTACTACAAGCAACTATATGCCAATAAAATGGACAACCTAGAAGAAATGGACAGATTCTAAGAAAAGTACAACCTTCCAAGACTGAACCAGGTAGAAATAGAAAACATGAACAGACCAATCACAAGCACTGAAACTGAAACTGTGATGAAAAACCTTCCAACAAACAAAAGCCCAGGACCAGATGGCTTCACAGGCGAATTCTATCAAACATTTAGAGAAGAGCTAAAACCTACCCTTCTCAAACTCTTCCAAAAATTTGCAGAGGAAGGAACAGTCCCAAACTCATTCTATGAGGCCACCATCACGCTGATACAAAAAAAACAGACAACAATACCATAAAAAAAGAAAATTACAGGCCAATATCACTGATGAACACAGATGCAAAAATCCTCAACAAAATGCCAGCAAACAGAATCCAACAGCACATTAAAAGGATCATACACATGATCAAGTGGGGTTTATCCCAGGAATGCAAGGATTCTTCAATATATGCAAATCAATCAATGTGATACTCCATATTAACAAACTGAATGATAAAAACCATATGATTATCTCAGTAGATGCAGAAAAATCTTTTGACAAAATTCAACACCCATATATGATTTAAACTCTCCAGCAAGTGGACATAGAGGGAACATACCTCAACATAATAAAAGCCATATATAACAAACCCACAGCCAACATCACTCTCAATGGTGAAAAACTGAAAGCATTTCCTCTAAGATCAGGAACAAGACAAGGGTGCCTACTCTCACCACTGCTATTCAACATAGTTCTGGAAGTTTTAACCATGGCAATCAGAGAAGAAAAAGAAACAAAAGGAATCCAAATCAGAAAAGAAGAAGTAAAGCTGTCACTGTTTGCAGATGACATGACACTATACATAGAAAATCCTAGAGATGCCACCAGAAAACTGCTAGAGCTAATCAATGAACTTGGTAAGGCAGCAGGACACATAATTAATGCACAGAAATCGCTTGCATTCCTATATACTAACAACGAAAAATCAGAAAGAGAAATCAAGGAAACATTCCCATCTACCATTGCAACAAAAAGAATAAAATACCTAGGAATAAACCTACCTAAGGAGGCAAAAGACCTGTATGCAGAAAACTATAAGACACTGATGAAAGAAATCAAAGACGATACAAACAGATGGAAAGATATACCATGTTCTTGGATTGGAAGAATCAACATCGTGAAAATGACTATACTACCCAAAGCAATCTACAGATTCAATGCAATCCTTATCAAGATACCAATGGCATTTTTCACAGAATGAGAACAAAAAATTACACAATTTGTATGGAAACACAAAACACCCCGAATAGCCAAAGCAATCCTGAGAAAGAAAAACGGAGCTGGAGACTCACACTCCCTGACTTCAGACTATACTACAAAGCTACAGTAATCAAGACAGTATGGTATTGGCACAAAAACAGAAATATAGATCAACGGAACAGTATAGAAAGCCCAGAGATAAATCTATGCATATGTGGTCACCTTATCTTTGACAAAGGAGGCAAGAATATACAATGGAGAAAAGACATACTCTTCAATAAGTGGGGCTGGGAAAACTGGCCAGCTACATGAAAAAGAATGAATTAGAACACTTCCTAACACAATAAACAAAAATAAACTCAAAATGGATTAAAGACCTAAATGTAAAACATAGGCAGAACACTCTTTGACATAAATCACAGCAAGATCTTTTTTGACCCACCTCCTAGAGGAATGGAAATAAAATAAAAAATAAACAAATGGGACCTAATGAAACTTAAAACCTTTTGCACAGCAAAGGAAACCATAAACAAGATGAAAAGACAACCCTCAGAATGGGAGAAAATATTTGCAAACGAAGCAACTGACAAAGGATTAATCTCCAAAATATACAAGCAGCTCATGCAGCTCAATATCAAAAAAACAAACAACCCAATCAAAAAATGGGCAGAAGGCCTAAATAGACATTTCTCCAAAGAAGATGTACAGATTGCCAACAAACACATGAAAGGATGCTCAACATCACTAATCATTAGAGAAATGCAGAGCAAAACTACAATGAGGTATCACCTCACATCAGTCAGAATGGCCATCATCAAAAAATCCACAAACAATAAACGCTGGAGAGGGTGTGGAGAAAAGGGAACCCTCCTGCACTATTGGTGGGAATGTAAATTGATACAGCCACTATGGAGAACAGTATGGAGGTTCCTTAAAAAACTAAAAACAGAATTACCATATGAGCCAGCAATCCCACTACTGGGCATACACCCTGAGGAAACCATAATTCAAAAAGAGTCATGTGCCACAATGCTCATTGCAGCACTATTTACAATTGCCAGGACATGGAAGCAACCTAAGTGTCCATCGACAGATGAATGGGTAAAGAAGATGTGGCACATATATACAATGGAATATTATTCAGCCATAAAAGGGAACGAAATTGAGTTATTTGTAATGAGGTGGATGGACCTAAAGTCTATCATACAGAGTGAAGTAAGTCAGAAAGAGAAAAACAAATAACGTATACTAACACACATATATGGCATCTAAAAAAAACGGTACTGATGAACCTAGTTACAGGGCAGGAATAAAGACGCAGACATAGAGAATGGACTTGAGGACACAGGAGGGGAAGGGGAAGCTGGGACGAAGTGCGAGAGTGACATATATACACTACCAAATGTAAAATGGATGGCTAGTGGGAAGCTGCTCTGTAGCACAGGGAGATCAGCTCGATGCTTTGTGACCACCTAGAGGGGTGGGATAGGGAGGGTTGGAGGGAGGCTCAAGAGGGAAGGGATATGGGGATATATGTATACTTATAACTGATTCACTTTGTTGTACAACAGAAACTAACACAAAACTGTAAAGAAATTTTACTCCAATAAAGATATATAATTAATTATTTAATTAATTATTTAAAACTCTAGTGTTTACATTGTAAATGAATTTACTCAAATAATAGCTACCAAACTATTATACATTATTGCCATTGATATTTCTTGACACAGTACCATCTGGGTTCTGTCTTCCTATTTCTAGCTTAACATTCTCACATTTTATTTTAACAAGAGCTACTCAAATTTATCTTTTTCATACCACTGCATAGCATAGAAAGGGTATACATTAAAATCATGCGTGATAGAATAAGTTTCATTTTATCTTAGTATCTAAAGGATTTGGGGCCAAATTACTCATGTATTCTTTGATCAGAAATAGTGTGTACCTTGTGCAACCCCAAAATTAGTTATTTCATTAAAAAATTTTATGATAATTTTTCAAACATATATAATAGTAGAATATTAATAAACTTCCATGTACCCATTATCCACTTCAGTAATTACCAACTCAGGGCCAGTTCTGTTTCATCTCTATCCCCCACTCCTTGCATATTATTTTGAAGCAAATGCCAGAGAGCATGTCCTTTCATCAGTAAAAGAGAAGCCTTTAAAAAAATATATCATTATTACACCTAAAATAATTAACAGTATTTCCTTAACATCATCAAATATTCAGTCATCATTCATATTATCAATTTTTCATAAACATAACTTCTTTTTTAAAAAAATATATTTATTTGTTTACTTAATTTTTGGCTGCGTTGGGTCTTTGTTGCTGCACACGAGCTTTCTCTAGTTGCGGCGAGCGGGGGCTACTCTTTGTTGCGGTGCGTGGGCTTCTCATTGCAGTGGCTTCTCTTGCTGCAGAGCATGGGCTCTAGGCGCACAGGCTTCAGTAGTTGTGGCACATGGGCTTAGTTGCTCCGTGGCATGTGGGGTTCTTCCCTGACCAGGGCTCGAACCCGTGTGCCCTGCGTTGGCAGGCGGATTCTTAACCACTGCGCCACCAGGGAAGTCCCAATATAACTTCTTTTACAACTTAAAAAATAAGATCTATATAAGGTTCACACATTGCAATTGGTTGATATGCCTTATCAATTGGTTGATAAGATATAAATAAGGTTCACACATTGCAATTGGTTGATATGCCTCCTTATGCCTTTTCATCTGTCTCCCTCTTTTTTCATTTTTCCTTGTAAATTATTTATTGACAAAATCAGTTCATTTGTCCTGTAGCGTTCCCCACAGTCTGGGTCTTTGCTGCTTGTGTTCCCACAGTGTAGTGTAACATGTTCCTCTGTCCTCTGTATTTTCTAAAATTGGTAGTTGGAATGAGAAGCTTGACAAGATTCAGATTTTTTGGCAGGACTTTTTCATGGGTGGTAGTGTCTTCTTCCTTCTTCCATCAGGAGGTAAATATTGTTTGGTTGTCTCTCTTTTTTGTTATGTTAGTAATCAGTGACGTTCAATGTCAAGATCCATTAGTTCTTTAGGAGTTGCAGAAAGGTAATACTCTAATTTTACCATTCCTTTGTCATTTAGCAGCTGAAATACTTCTGTAAAGAGGAGCTTCACTGCATGTATTATTCAGTTACTCAGGGATATTGTTCACATAGGGAAGAGAGGTAAAAATAATAGAATTTATTTACCAGTTTTCAAATCAATAATGAATTGCTTCCCAATCATCTTTTAAACGTGATGAATTTTTTAAGCATCATTATGAACTCATAGATTTAAACATATTTGTATATTTCAATCCCCTGCTGTTGTTATTCCTATTGATGCTCAAATTGTCACATCTTTGGCTAATGGGAGCCTCTTTAGATTGGCTCTGGAGTCCTTTAGGAATGACCCTAGTAGTCTTTGATAGCTTTCTTGCCATCTGTATGACAAGATGTTTCAAGTTTCTCTCGTTCATTTCCTGCCCCAGACCTTGAATCAGTCTGGCTCCTTTTTATTTTTTTTAATTTTTAAATAAAAAAAAATTTGTTTTTAATTTTAAAATGAAAAAAAATTTTTTTTTCATTTTAAAATTATTTTTACATCCTGGCTCCTTTAAATGGAAGATGGTATTTCCAGACCTCCATCCAGGCTCTGGGGGTGGTCACTGCCCTTGGGTTGATTTGACATTGACTTCAGAGTTTTAAATTTCTCAGACATACTGGTGGCTAACAACGCAGGCTCCAGAGGTAGACAGGCAAGCAGCAGAGGCTCCTGGGTTTGAATCAGGGCCCTACCACTTATTAAGTATGTGACATTGGCCCATTTTATCAACTTATCTGTGCTTCAGCTTTCTCAGTTGTAAAATGAGACTAATAACAATGCCTAAATTCACAAGATCCTGGTGAGATTTAAATGAGGTAATTCCTGTCAAGTGCTTAGAATGGAGCCAGACCACAGGACTTGTGTAAGGGTTGGCCATTAGTATTCTTATTACTACTCTCTTTTTAGCCTTGTCATTGTTGTCTGCTCATACTGTGGGTCATCTTGTATGTGACACAGACTTAGTGTTATTCATAACTAGTGACACAGTGATTTATTTTAAAAAATGATTCTAAAGTTCCATCTGCAACTTTTATCCCACTAATGTGCAGCTCTAAATGATGTAACACTCACACATATTAGAACATTTCCTATAAAGGAATCCAAATTCAACAAAGCTAATAGCATTCGTAAGGTCCCCAAGCACCAGGGTACTTCCTGCTTTTTATACTCGTCTGGAAAGGGGCAAGTTGGCAGGAGCCTGGCTGGGAGTGGCCCAACTGGGGAGTTAAGGTCTCACTTTCCACTGGAGTCACTGCCAAGCCCCATTTGTCTGGTCTTTCATAGTGGAGCACAGGGAGCTATTAGGGGCGGCATCTCCCAAAGCCCTCCAGCTCTGTTTCTAATCAAATTGGTGGAGCTGTGAGACATATCTCAGGTCACATAACACTGGTCCCGTCTGGATGCCCATCCGTATTATCAAATATCCATCCATTCAGCTATTTGCAATACAACTCTTTCTTCAGGTTTGGGGGTTAAAACATTCAGGGCCGCCGCCACTGAATAGTTCAGAATAAAGACAGTGAAAGAGAAGCCGCAGCCTGGGGGCTGTTTCCCTGGTGGTCCGCTAGATTCCAACAAGGCTCCAGGCACCTCGCTAAACCGGAAAGCCCAACAGAGCCCTAACATGAAGAGTGTCTAAACTGCTTATGCCATGGGTTCCTTGAAACAGAGGCGTTTGCTTGCAATTATACCTCCTTGCATCACTGACATATAATTGCACTGTCATTGCATCAGCTATGCCAAGTTGTCAGCAAGGCTCTGGCCAGAAATTCCCAGGATGTACCAGGTCTATCATTGCCTAAATAAAAACTTACTCAGTTGTTTTCCTCTTTTTTTTATATGTGAGTGTGTGTCTTGATAGAAAGCACTCAGGATTTTTTTTTGAGTAGCTTATATGTTATTAAGATGATAAAGCATTTAAAGCACTTTAAAAATAATAATTGTAATCCAAATGTTTGTCAACAGGGACGTGTCTGTGGATAAATGATGGTAGATTCATATAATGGAAATGATTCAGTCACTAAAAATAATAAAGTGGATCTTTCGGTGTTGACATAGAAACATGTTTTTGAGAGGAAAAAAAAGTTTAAAAACAGTATGTATAGTGGGATCATATTTTAGTAAAATAATAATTATTATACATGTTGGCATATGAATAGAAAAAATCTGAAGGATAGCCCAAGCTGTTAATAGGGATTATCTCTAGGGGTGAAATTATAATTGTCTTTTCTTATATATTTCTATAGTCCCTGAATTTCTTATGAATAAGTATTAAATTTTTTAATCAGAAAAAGAGATTTTTGGAAAAATCAATGTTGTTATTGATATATCTTGTTCAGAACAGCGAAAGAATATATTATCAATTGTAATAATATTAGTGAGATTTCTCATGGTAGCTTCTTGGTTGAGTGGTATAATATTAGTAAGCCTCTGTGAAAATAGAAGTTATTATTAATATAGTAACTGATGTGTTGAAAAGCAATATACCTAGCCTTCACTGAATCCAAAATAATTTAGTGTATGTTTTTATGCATATATACAACCAAAAAGTTTGATAGAACAATGAACAAATCACATTCATTCATTAAACGTATTTTCCACTAATAGTATGTTCCAGTCAATGTGCTAGATGTGTAAGTACTAGCTAGACAGTGGTGAAAAAGATAAACCCAGTTTCTGTCTTCCTATGGTATGAACAACCGTATGTATATCCTGGAGCATAGCAACAATTAACTAGAAGAACTGCTGCATGTGAATAAATAGTAAGCAACTAAATTAATTGTACTGCTCAAATTTTTATGGCTACAGTGAATTTTTCCTTTGATAAGGGCTAAGTGACTAAAACTGTATATTTCATCAGCATATTCAAATTTTACAAAATTATCACTCACTGTAGGATATAGTATCATATACTTTGACACTTCTAAATCAAACGTAAAATTAAAAGAACATAAATAGTTGGGAAATCTTCTTTCTTACTGGTATTTCAGTTTTAGATGTGATATCTGAATTCTAAAGACATGAAGAAAGTCTCTGGTCTCATTTTGAATTATAAAGTTAACAAGTCAATTTTTAAAAATTATTAATATTAACTTTCCTTAAAGATGAGATGTTCTTATTTCATAACCTTCAGTCCAAACCATGCCCACATATTTTAGTCCTTTCTTTGCAACAGATGGCGATTTAGGGGGAAAGAGAAGGGAGGCTCAAAATGTCAAGTGAAATAGCATTGGATTTAGATTTGGAGAGTAGAAATTCCTTGAAGATGTCATATCTACTATTACTCTACGCCAGGGGTCAGCAGACTTTTGCCGTAAAGAACCAGAGAGTAAATGTTTGGGGCCTTGTGGGCCATAGAGTCTCTGTTGTGATGGGGTTCAGGACATACTATCCCAAAAGAGGGCACCTTGGCATATTAAATATTTTAAGCCAAAGGAATTTTAAAAAACAGCAAAAGCAGGAAGGTCACTCAGGCCTCTCCCTACTTGTCCTCTTCCCTGAAACAGGTTGTAAAACTCCCATGTGAAAGGTGCCTTCCCTGTACCAGAAGGAAAGAAGACATTCTTAGCACCAAAAGCAGGGAACTGAGGACCGAGAAGGCTGTACAAGCAAACCTGATTAAACTAACCCTTATCTTCCTACTTATTTCTTCATCATTTACTACCCCAGCCCAAACCTCTTTGTCTTGTCAATTCTTCACAAATGTATTTGTGAAGAAAGTTATAAAAGCTTCCCATTCTGGTCACTTTGGGTCTTTATTCACTTGTAAAGGCTCCTACATACACATAAAAATTCAATAAAATTTATATGCTTTTGTCTTGTTCATCTGTCTTCTGTCAGTTTAATTTTCAGACCCAGCCAGGGACCCTACGAGAGTTAAGGAAAACTTTTTCCTCCCCTACCATAGAGATGACTCAACTCTGCTATTGTAGTACAGAAGCCCCCATTGTCTACACATAAACAAATGGGTGTGGCCATGTCCCAATAAAAAGTTATTTAGGGACCCTAACATTTAAATGTTATATAATTTTCAAATGTCATGAAATATTGTCTTCTTCTGATTGTTTTCAATCATTTAAAAATGTAAAATTCATTCTTAGCTGGCCAGTCTGACAGAAACCTGGTGGTAGTCAGACTGGACCCATGGCTATAGGTTACTGGCCTTCGCTGCAGGCCAGCCCTTGATGGCTGCTTCTCTTTATACCTGGAATCGGGGAGGGGGGTGTGGTAGGTAGGGGAAGGAATACAAGAGATTTGTAAAACAAAACTTCATAATGTTATGTTTCTAAAAGCAACTTTGTCTCTTTATTAATCTAAGAAGTTACTAACATAAAGTACATTTTTAAACCAAGTTAAGAAAACATTTAAAGAAACAGTGAGGCAGCTCTGAATGAAAGAGCTGTCCATTCTTTGCCAGTGTTCTTGCTGGACATTGGTTAAAAACTGAAAACAAAAACAAAACTTTGCTTGTATTAAGAGGTGAGAAATAGCATCTCTCTATTGTTTTCATTTACATTTCTTTGATTACTACTCATATGGAATTTTTCCATGTTCATAAGCCATTTATATTTCTTTTTTGGTGAATTGCTCATTGCCTTCTGCCCATTTTTGTGTTAGGATATTTATTTTTCTAATTTAGTTTACGCAAGCTCTTTGTATTCATATGAACCCTTTATCTACTATTATAGGTAACAAATATTTCCCCATTCTCCCTAGCTCTCTTATGTTATATAGTGTGTTTATGATAGTTCATCTTTTTAGTCAAAAGCAATCTTTTCACAACCTACAGACTGGGAGAAAATATTTGCAAATGATGCAACCAACAAGGGTTTAATTTCCAAAATATACAAAAAGCTCATAAACTCAATAACAATAAATAAATAAATAAATAAACAACCCAATCAATAAATGGGCAGAAGACCTAAATAGACTCCAAAGATTTCTCCAAAGAAGACATACAGATGGACAATAAGCACATGAAAAGATGTTCAACATCACTAATTTTTAGAGAAGTGTAAATCAGACCTAAAATGAGGTATCACCTCACACCAGTCAGAATGGCCATCATTAAAAAGCCTACAAATAATAAATGCTGGAGAAGGTGTGGAGCAAAGGGAACCCTCCTACACTGTTGGTGGGAATGTAAATTGGTGCAGCCACTATGGAAAACAGTATGGAGGTTCCTTAAAAAGAAAAAAAGAAAAACAGAGTTATCAATATGATCCAGCAATCCCACTCCTGGGCATATGTCCAGACAAAGCTCTAAATCCAATAGATACAGGCACCCCGATGTTCATAGCAGCACTATTTACAATAGCCAAGACACTGACACAAACTAAATGTCCATTGACAGATGAATGGGTGAAGAAGATGTGGTATAAATAAGATGGAATACTACTCAGTCATAAAAAAGAATAAAATAATGCCATTTGCAGCAACATGGGTGGACCTAGAGATTATCATACTAACTGAAGAAAGTCAGACAAAGACAAATATCATATGATATCACTTATATGTGTAATCTAAAATATGATACAAATGGACTTATTTACAAAACAGAAACAGACTCACAGACATAGAAAACAAACTTATGGTTACCAAAGGGGAAAGGCGGGGGAGGAATAAATTAAGAGTTTGGGATTAGCAGATACAAAATACTATGTATAAAATAGATAAACAGCAAGGTCCTACTGTATAGCACAGGGAACTATATTCAATATCTTTTAATAACCTATAATTTAAAAGAATATGAAAAAGAATATATATATATGTATAACTGAATCACTTTGCTGTACACCAGAATCTAACACAACATTGTAAATCAACTATGCTTCAATTAGAAAAAAGCAGTCTTTTCTTTTATATTTTATTTCTTTTATGTTTAAAATAAACTTCCCCGCTTCAAGATCACATAAACAATTGATTATGTTTCCTACTATTTGGGGAGTTGCATTTTGTTTTTCTTTTTGGCCACAGTGTGGGGCTTGCAGGATCTTAGTTCCCCAGCCAGGGATTGAACCCAGGCCCTCAGCAGTGAGAGTGCGGAGTCCCAACCACTGGACCGCCAGGGAATTCCCAGGAGTTGCATTTTCTATTAAACTGTTGGGACTTGGAATTTACTTTGATGTATAAGCTAGGGATCCAAAGTAATATTTTCCTAAATAGCTCATCTATTTTCCTATATTCAAATCCTGCCTAATCTTCAATCTCAGCTCAAATGCATGTCCTCCATGAAGGCTTTCAGGATCTCCCACTTGGGAGAGAGCTCACTCTCCTCTCAATTCCTACTGTCCTATGGTTTTTCTTTCTTTCTCGTATTATGATTATCTGTGCATCTCTCTTCTATTGTACCACACTGTAAGTTCCTCGAGAGCTGGGACTGAGTGGTATTCATCTTTGTATCCCCCAAAGGTCTCACACACTGGTGGAAAGAAAGGGTGAGTGATGGCAGCTCAAGGCCCTACCCCCATGCCTCTGCTGCCTCTCACAGAGGGAGGGTGGATCAAAGCTCACAGCCAGGAGGGAACTGCCTGCCTAGTGCATCTGGGGGATTTGTGGTGGCCATGAGTCCAAGGCAGCTGTTATTTAAACAAGACTGGTATTTATAGAACAAGGTCATGCACTCTGGGCTGAGCAGATACAAAAGTGAGCAGAGATGTCAGTCAGGCTCTGGGTAGATAAAGGGCCCTCTGGGCACCCGGAGACCTCATATCCGTGAGCATCAGGAATGTCCACGCCACTCCCAGGCAAACAGGGATCCCGAGACAGGATTTCTCACCCTTGACCAAGTATAATTACAAAAACAGAGTTTGGGAAATACTTCTGAGTGACTCGGGAAAGCCTATCTGCCGTGCACGGAAATCAATGTAGACTAGGTTCTGAAAAATCTCACTGTGCCCTCCGCTACATTAGAGACTGGGCTTTAACTATAAATCTCACCTTTCTTATCATGTTAAATTCAGGTTTTTTTATATACACACACGCACGTGCACATGCACACATATATAGCTTTAGGGAAGTATGATTAAGCATTTTAAAATACTGGCCTATTTCAGTTGTAATTCTCCAAATTCTAAGCTGTAGAGCAAGCACTTAGTAAATTGAGTGTTTATTTCCTCCCAGGGTAGAAAGGGAACAGGATGGAGAGGGCTCCAGGGTGGAGGATGGACCTGGAATTCCACGGGTGTTTGTGCGTTTTGTGTGTGTGTGTGTGTGTGTGTGTGTGTGTGTGTGTGTGTGTGAGAGAGAGAGAGAGAGAGAGAGAGAGAAAGAGAGAGAGAGAGAGAGAGAGGGAGAGACGGAGATTGAGATTGAGAATGGGGATTTATTAGAGGCAGGAGTCCCTTGCAGTACATGCGTGAGTGGGGTTTTTTGGTTGTCTCTTTGTTTTGTTTTCACTGTATTTTGAGGGGAAGAGTCAGCAAGAGTGGCTCCGGTGGAGAAATTGGGGAAGGGGTGTTGATAAAAATCGTCTATTCTGGATTTGGAAATAAAAAACCACTAGGCCTTGCCTCTATCTTTACCGACCTCTCCTCACTTATTACTCTGATCCCCCAAAGAAATAAGAGAACAAACTCTATGACTAGAATCCAGAAAATAATAAGAACAGAGGATCTACAGGAACTCTTAACAGTTATATTCCTCAGAGAATAGTTCCAGGAGCTCTGTGCTGAACACGTTCCTGAAAAAAAATGGCAAAGAGAAGGTCAAGGCCAGAAGTTTTTCAGGTCCACAGCCTTTTCTAGTGACCGCAGGCTCAGCTGGCTATTGCTCCAAGTACCATTTCTGAATGATGAGAAGCAGAGTTGTTTTAAATCTACAGATTGAGCTATTATTTTTAAATGCATCCACTTGTGAAATGTTTCAGCCACAACTCTTCAAAGATTGGTAAATTATAAACTCTTAAAATCTTGAAATTTGAAAACCCAGCTATATATGAAAAGAGTGCTAAATTCCTTTTAAAATGCAGTAAACGTCCAAAATCATAAGCCATAACACAGAGTCCGACAAGTAGGTACCTGCATGGGAGAAAGTCCCCGAGCAGCTTGAGCCCTTCAACAATAGATGCAAAATTGGGCAGATGTCAACACTGATGATAAACCAGGGTGACTGAACACACCTTGGACTCCATTGATGACTCCTGGTATTATCGGTGCTTACAAAAGCCAAATCCTCACATTTCTTACAGAAGGACCACCAGGTACAGTATCACGTAGCTAGGTGAGCCCTGAATAGAAAAGGGATAACTCAACTTTAATGAGAAATCCGCCCCTGGAATTTCTGTCCTCTGAAATTTTTCACTCTGGATATTGACTTGGCATTCACCAAGCATTCTGCTGAAACACCTTCTAGAACAGGAAAAACTTGAGCAGGATGGCTATTTTGCTGTTATGCCCTAGAGCAAGAGGGTGTCATTATGTAAGCACCCTGTTAGGAGTTTGTCAGGGGAAAAGCAACAGTGACTCAGAGCATGGGATGGCCTGGGCGCCCTGCAAGCGCACAGCATCTCCAGGCAGAGAGCAGACAGCCTCTAACTATCTGAAAATGAGGATCACTCAGTCAAGGAAAGAGGAGACTGAGGGCACACCCACATAAAATCTCAGACTTGTGCAGGGGTATTATTACTCGCAGGGAGCAACTGTGTGCCTCTACACTGAAGAGTGAGACATTTGGCTTACACCCATAAGTAGGAAGAGAAAACTTCGGGTAAAGAAGGAATGTTATCAAAAAAAAAAATTCTGGCATCTCAATTTCAGAGGGTCTCTTTCATCAGTAGAAAGTACAACTGTAGCTATAAATGAAGCAGGGGCAAGGCCAGGTGACCCCTTCTCACCTTCCATTTTCTTATGACGATAGGTATTTACTCAAGGTTACAATAATATCAAAAGAAGCAGGGAATTCCCTGGAGGTCCAGTGGTTAGGACTCTGTGCTTCCACTGCAGGGGGCACGGGTTTGATTCCTGGTTGAGGAACTAAGATCTCGCATGCCGCACAGTGTGGCCAAAGAAAGAAAGAAAGAAAAGCTATACTTCAATTAAAAAAAAAAAAAGAAGCAGAACAATCAAGAATAACTTGTGATATATCAGAGCCAATAAAGGCTGGAAAAATTCTTGCTGATGAAGAAAACAAACGTTCCCAAACAGCATTTCCTGATTACTTATTAATAATGCAGACCAATGTCAATCTATCTTAAGAAATATATACATCCATTTGGATCCTTTTTTTTTTGTTTGTCTCATTCTTTAAATAAATACCAAATGTGTTCACTCCAGAAATAAAACTAAAACCCAACCTCAAATCAGAAAAAACACAGGTTATAAAAAAAAAAAATTACATTATCTTTCTTTTTACTCATTTGCTTACAAACCTTGGGAAATCTGCTAGTTGCAAAGTTGTTTTTTCTTTTCCAATAATTTCTGAGAGAACATTGGAGTATTTGCAGGAAAGAAACCACTTCACTTTAACCTCACTCTTCCACGATTTCCAAACAGAAAGTAAGGATAGATAATGATGAAGCAGTTTTAGAGACATCCTCATATCGTAGGCCCAAATAAACAGTGGTATTACCAGAAACAACTAAATTTCCCCAGCAACTGTGGAAAAGAGATCTCACGGCATAGTCCTTATTGCAAGTCACTTCCTTCTGTGATGACCTCAGGGAGAAATCAATGCTTTCCTCTCTTGTTCCTATAATCCCACCTTGAAGGTTGTGTGCATGCGTGGGGTGAGGGGAGGAGAGGGTTGCCCCCCCGTCCAGGACCACACTAGTGACTTTCCCCTCACAGCCACCTCCCACCCTCCACTGGGTGTCAGAGACTAGCCCCAGGGACCCCCCTCAGGAGGGTGTCTGGCTGTTTGAGAGGAGGGGGTCCCCACTGGGCAGTTTGGGTTGGGCTCAGCGAAAGCAAAGTCCAATTGTGGAGGCCAAGTCGCTGGTAAGTGTTGAATAAATGTTGACACCCACCCAACCCTGCCTTCATCCGGACACATTAAAGAGAAATATTTGCTAAAATCCCCTTGAAAATTGTTGTGTACACCACAGTCATTCGTCTTCCTGACTGCTGCTGCCTTTTGTCTTGGTGGCTGGCTCGGCACACACCCTGCAGGATGACTCAGCGAGCTGAAGTCTGCCTTGTGGGCATGCACGGCTCTAAAAACTGCTGTAACTACCAGAAGCAGCTGATTGCAGTGGTCCTCTGGGGACTCTGCTCCAAGGATGACAGTCAAAAGGAAGTGAGCACTTGGGCAGTGCCTTCCAATTCAGTGCTGCTGAAATCAGGGAAGGGTGCACCTGAGCCTTGGGAAGAGCTCGGGGGCCAGCTCGAGAGGCTGCTTGGGGGTGAGCTTGCTGAGGACTATACCAGGCCCACCTCACCAGCTCATGATATTGGGTGGGGTGACGACCGTGATGACAACAAATAACACTGCTAATAAAGGCGCTGTGGACCGCACGCTTATCACTCGCTAAGCACTTGGCACGGACAGCCTCGTAGCAACCTTGGAAGGCAGACATAAAACCCTCGTTTTACAGGTGTGGAAACTGGGGGTCACAGAGCCTACAGCCAAGTGGTGATGAAGCAGGATTTGAGCCCAGACCTGGGGATTAGGAGTCCAGGCTCCTAACCCCATCAACACTCCTGGCTTTCAAGAAGCTACACGGTCCATACCTATACAGTTCCAAACCTAAGTAAGCATGGCCAGCGGAAAGGCTAGGAAGCCCCCAGCTGGCCTCTGAGCTTTTTATAGAGGAGCCTCTCCCCAGGCACTGCCCCTGCAGTGAACTTGGAGCCGGACTGCCTCAGTTATGCCTGCAGCAGCCCTCAGAGGCTCTTCCGGAGCCTGACCCTTCAGGGCACTGCATCCACACTGCTGCTGGCTCCCAGCCCAGCCTTGCAGCTCAGGCTGTCTTATGGAAACAGATTTCCAAATGGATAAACACTGAGGTTTCAGGGGGAGGCCTGCACTTCTATAACTGAGTAAGTAGGGCTTGAAGGGGCAAGGATAACTATAACAGATGACCCCCGACTCTCATCTAACGCTAGAATCAGAGTTCTCCTCTGCTAGAGGGTTCAACAGAGCTGCTCATGACTCTGGCTTACTTGTTTGATTTCTTCTGCAAACCCTCAACTGGAGTTTGTGGAACTACAAAATAGCTAAAAGTGAAAAGGGGAAGTGGCAAGAGTCTGGCACCTACAAAGATGGGAAAATTGGTTTCTGAAGAACACACTGTAGAATGAAAACTTGTGACCAGAACAACGTGGGCAGCCAGGAGCTCAGAGGATGGTCCAGAGAGAGCAGGCCTGGTCACACTGTGATTCCAGGGCCTAGAGGAAACCTCAGGGCTGGCATGAGAAGGAGGAACACGGTGACCTGACAAGGAGAGAAAGGCTCTGTCCTGTGCTTGTCACTAGAAAAATAGAAAGACTCACCACCAAGAGGGACCCCCGCACTCTTTCTTCCGGGAGGAGGGGAAGGGGCTGGGGCCGTGGCTCCCTGAGATGGGGGAAGGCGTGTTCTCTTCCTTGCTGGAGGGGGGCATTGCTTACCTACGGAAGAGGGACCATCAGAGCCCCAGTGCTGGGGTTTCTACAGTCTGGGGACACTCAGGCCAGTGTGGAATTGAACACAAGCCTCATGGATACTCCCTGACAACAGACTAGGACCTCGGGTGAGGCTGTGTTTGCCTTTCTCCTCATTAGCAGCCCTGAGTGCTCAGCCCTCCCGGGAAGCTTCTGTCAGTCAGTCTACAGTAGGGAGAGGAGACAGGGTGGCAGTGGCAGCTGCTCTGAGAGGCAGTGACCCTTGTGGCAGTTGGACAATATTATAGGCTCATCAGCCTGGTTTCCTCTCACATAGCACCTCCCCCCACGTAGGAGTCGCAGAAGCACTTACTACCCTTGTGGGAAGATGAGGGAGAGGTGACCTCCAGTCCAAAGCAGCTGGGGGCCAGAAGGCCAAGGAGCCCCTGGCCCAACAGTCTGGTGCCAAATGTAGGAACTTCTCTGATCCAGGAATGTTCTTGGCCACCCCTCCCCGGCCAAAAACAGAAAATCAACTCCTTCTGACCTGGGTCCTGAGCAAGTAAGCCAGGTTGGGAAAGAAACGCTCCAACGCTCGGCCTCTTGGCCCCTGAAATGGCCTCACAGCCTTGCTTTGGGAAACCGTATTTTACTTAAAACTTGATTTTCTTTGTACTTGTTGAAAGTTTTGCTTTCCTTTTACAATGCTAAATATTCAGTTTATAGAAAAATATAACTAGGCTTCTTTTTTTCCAGTCAGCAGTGTGGAATCAATTGTCTTTTCATGAATCTATAATAAGACAGGCACAGTTGAAGCATTTTGTGATGTCACGTCTTTGTTCCGGGACTTGGTGCATCTTTTGCTCCTAATGATCCTGGCTTGTTCTTCCTCCCACTGCTGTGAATTAGTCTGCGGCTCCACTGTGCAGCCTGAGAGGTGAGTCAGCACAGGGAGAAAGCTCCCTTCTCTAAGCGGGGGCTGGAGCTGGAAGGGGACAGGAGGCTCCAAAGTCTAGGTCACGAGAGATGCCATGATTGACTAGGGTCACTCTGAGAAGCAGAGAAGGTTACACACCCATCAGGCTGCCTTTGACAACTGGTCCTACTGTGTTCTCCTCTGAAGCTTCTCTGGGTGCAGACGCTCAGGGTTGGTGACAGCATGAAGAACAGCAGTCCCCATCCCCTCCCCGTGTCAACCCCAGGGGACACCAGAGGGTGTATCAGCTGACAGGCAGCATTAAAATCAGCTTGAAAAACAGAGGTACTTACTGCACTAACACCTACATCTGGGCTTATAGGTCTCATGAACTTGGGATATAGAAGCCAAGACTGAGAGAGAAAATTAAAAATTCCCCCCTCAATCTACCAAATTATATTCTTGCCATATGGGTTAAACTGTGTGTATTAGATTTCTACAGCTTTTGTAGCAACCTACAACAAACAAGTGACGTAAAAGAACACAAATCTTATACTCTTACAGCTCTGTAGGTCAGAAGCCTGACAGGGGTCTCACTGGGCTAAAATCAAGACGTTGGCAGGCCCACATTGCCTTCTGGGAGCTTCAGAGGACAGTCCCCTTCCTTGCCTTTTCCAGCTTCTGGAGGCACCCACATTCCTTGATTCGTGGTCCTCGTCCTTCATCTTCAAAGCCATCAATGGCTGGTTGAGTCTTCCTCGCAGCGTATTCCCCTGAAACTGGCTTTCCTGCTCCCTCTTCTTGGAAGAACCTTGTGGGTCCACCCGGATAAACAGGTTCCAGGGATTGGTATGTGGACATCTTTGGTAGGGGGGATGATTCTACCTACCATAACTGTGGAAGGTCTTTAGAAATTTGAGAATAAAGAAAAAAATGCCCTTATCATAAAATAGTGGAAAAAGAAGGGAAGAAGTCCACCCCACTGTCTCAAGCTGCCGATGTCACTGCCCAGGAAACACAGTCTGTTCCCAATATCCCTCAGTAGTCTACTCCAGGGCACTAAGACTTTGTCATCAATAGAAGGAAAACATTCTGTCAAGCTCATCCCTTTCGGCAGTTGCTTCTTCTCTCAGCACATGTGAGCAGGGGAAACTGTCAACTTTCATATCCTGTTCAAAGTTAGAGTCACCAATATGCCACTACCAAATGACCGCCAATTCCTTTAAGCTGTCCTTTCAGGACCATTTTCCAACCTTTGAACCATTTTGACTGCTCATTGCTTGCAGAATCCCAATTCAGTGAGGCATGAGGCTTTGGGGCAAGCCAGTGCTTATAAAGTGACAGCTAAGACCCTCTGGCATCTACTATGGCTACCATTGTCGTCACCAGTTTCTGTTGTGAGAGACAACCCTCAAAAGAGGATCATATAACAAGGAGACGGGACCATCCTCAAATTCCAAAGCCAGTCTCATTTGTTTCAAGAGGCTGATCTAGAACAGGCAGCTGATAGGACCCTGGCTGTGCTAGAAGTCACGTGAGAGGTTTGAAACAGATAACGAGAAAAACACACCAAGAGTACCAAAGCCTAGACATAAAAAGATGATAAAAATAGCTAAGAGTTACTAACACACACAGTGGTTAAGAGCAAAGACTCTGGTGTTAGGCTGCCTCCACCACATACTAGCTGTGGGATCCTGAGCAAGTTTTTTAACCTCTCTGGGCCTCAGTTTCTTCATCTGAAACTGAGGGTAACAATAGAACCAATCATATAGGGTTGCAGAACCTAGCACATTGGAAGCATTCACTGTTAGCTGGAATTATTATTAGCTAGATGTTACGCTAAGGATTTTTCAAGCATTTCCTAATCAATCACCAAAATAGCCCCATGAGATATGTACTATTATTATAATCTCCATTTTTAAGGTGGAGATGAGCTTAAGGTCACCTAGTTGGTAAGTAGCAGAACCAGAACCAGAACCCAGGTTGGACTGACTCAAAGGCCTTGCTCTTAACCTCTGTGAAGAGCAAGAGTCTAGGGGGAAAGACTGACAGAAATTGTGTCTTAGATGTCTTGTCTCTTCTACTCTTTCTAGCATGTGCTTTAAGCACAGTTGTTGTTTGTGTGATGGATGAGAAAACCTGAATGAAACTAGCAGGAAGACACACATGTGTTGCCTTGAAACAGTCCTGGGTCACCCTGTACCTGATCCAATGCCACACACTGGTTGAATGTTGGGTTTTGAGGTCCCTCAGAAATGTTGGGAGCTCAGAGTTCTGAGCATTTCCTTTCTGTAAAGGAGAGGTGCCCCCTCCTGAAGGTCCTCCTAACCATCTCCTCCATCCCCATCCCTGGCACAGAGAAGACACAGCTGGACACCTGGAGCAGTCATTCCCAGTCCTCATTTGGCAACATCCTGTGGAATCCACGATTGGCTCAAGGAACACCATGAAATTCTCACTAACCAAATTAATTTTAATTTGCTGTCATTTTAAAGGAAAATCTGTGCAGCTTTGAGGCGTTGCTCTGGATCCAAGCAATGAGAGGGTACGGCAGCTTTACCAAGGGCAAGAATCGCTGTGTTGAAAACTTAATGAAATCTCGAAGACAAAATGTTGAGCAAAAGAAACCAGACACCAAGGAGAAGGTACTTAGTAATTCCATTTAGATAAAGGTCAAAAATAGACCAGACTACGCTGGCCTATCTAGGGGTACAGTTTTAGACTGTAAAAATATACAGGAAAGAAAAGAAGTGATTACCACAGGAGTCAGGAGAGTGGTTCACTTTAGGGTAGAGAAAGGGTTTGGGGTTCCACTGAGAAGGCGCCTCCTAGGGTTCTTGAGCTGGGTGAAGTGACCAAGGGTTACTTTTATGATAATTCATTTAGTTTTACAGACTTCCCTTTATATAATTCATCTATGTGCTCTTATGTGCGTTATATTTTGCAATAACAAAGGCTGGGTTTGGCTTTGTTTCACTAACGAAATTTTCAGCAACCCCACCGGAGAAGACATAGAAAAAGTTATAGGAACAATTAACTTTTAGTTGGACTGTTGAGACCTTGAGAGATCACCTAGCTCAGTAATTTTTAAACTTTAGCATGCATAAGAGTCACCTAGAGAGCAGGTTAAAACACAGATTCCTGGGCCTCACCCTCCAGGGATTAGGATTCAGCAGGAAGAGTCTGGGGCCCAAGATTCTGAGTTCCTGATGAGCTGCCCGATGATGCTGATGCTACCACACTCAGTAGCACTGATCCAGTCTGTTCCCAAAGTTTTGCCCTATCCTTTAAAAGACACCCAAGGAAGACAGTCCGCATGACACAGGCTGTAAGATATGGTCCTCAACTTGATTGTTAATGCAGAATCTGTCTAGCTTCTAGTCTTGACAGATTATTGAATCTAATTCATTGTTCTTACAGGAAGTACTCCTCCCTGCACCCCAAATACACACACACGCACTCTCTCACTCTCAACACAATCAATGATCTGTGTCCATTTGAACTTCTACAAAACCAGAAGTAAGTTTAGTGGTGTTTGAAATCATGCGACCAGCCATCAGTGCAAAGGGAAAAGGACAGAAAGCTTCTAGCTCCTGGGATCCTGAAAAGAGACTGCTCCCTAATGCAGATAAGGGCACAACCATTCTGCCGTTCCCTGTTCTACTGACTGCTCTCAGCCAACAGCCATCAATATGGATCGCTGCCAATTGATCAGGGAGAAAACAGCCTGACTTCCCTCCTGCCTAAATTCTGCATTATATTTCCTTGTATGCTATGCAAAATGCAAAACAGAAGCTAAAATTAGAAGCTGAGGTGCTAGTGAGGCTGATGTGTGCTGGGGGGAAGGCAGAGAGGAGAAGTCATAGGGAGGGGTTCAGAGGAGAGCTGCCTGGGGCCCCTTCCCAAGCTGTCACAGACAGCAGCCTGGAAAAAAAAATACAAGGGAACCGGGATGAAGGTGGGAGGCTGCTGGACCGCCCAATTATCACACCTGCAGAGAATCCTTGTGGGTTTTTTGGGTTCCCTAAAAGTGCCCTGACCTACTTTTCAAAATGTTGTTTCCTTATTCACCAAAATACATTCTTAGTGAATTGCAGTCAAATTTTCTGCAATTATCCAATCTAAAGTTTTAGTTTCCACTGTGAGAGCTATCGTATGTGTCTCCATGCATAATAGTAATATATTCAACAGTATCAGGCTGATGGTGGATACGATGAATTTCTTAAAGTGACAGGCAAGCTGCAGTTTTAAATGAAATCTATCTGGAAAGCTTAGAGCAAAGCCTTGGGTCTATTCAAGAACACGTGATGGCTGCTGGCTTCATCCCTCAGCTAAGGGGCCCAGGCTCACCAGATGTGAGTATAAAAGCCTTAAAGTGGAAGTAAATACAATGATGCCTTGGACGTATAGGACCCTTTTCTTCACAGAACCTCAGGCATCCCTCGTTACAGTGTAATCCCGTATTCTCTGGGCAGTGACCAGACCACCTTGGAATCTCACTCAGCCACAGTGGAAATTTTGGAAGTATTACAGGGAGCAAAAAAAAAGAACAAAAAAACAAAAACAAAAAGCTGGGGGGAGAAGTAAATACCTCCCCTGGGATGTCGCAGAGCAGCCTTGCTCCCGGGCAGGTGGGGCAACACTAAGATCCAGGGCATGTGGTTTCAACAGCTGCCTCCTCCTCCCTTCTGTCAAAGGGCTGCTGAGAAAATGAAATGGAACTCGTGGCCAACCCATAATTATACAGGGGCGTAGGAATCAGGCCACTGACTAGTCAGCTTCCTATTTCTCCTTCTCTTAGCCCCTGGCCAGCCTGAGAGCTGGGAGGATGTGGACGGGATTCTGAAAGTGCCTCTCCATTTGCTTCTCAGGAGCTGGAAAAAAAAAAGCGCGGTCAGTGCAGCGGCTGTCAAGTGCAAGCCCATGGCTGGGTGTGGGCCGTGTGCACCTGGACCGGCCAGGAGGCTGAGAGGAGGGTGACGGACGAGTCCCACGCCCACCCTGGGCGCCGGCCTGGCCCCCGCAGCACCTGAGCAGGGCCGGAGCATCACAGAGCCTCTCCGAAGAGCAGAGGCCCAGGCAGAAGGAAACAGAAGGTTCCTAGAAGGAAGGCAAGCCTTCCTGTCCTCTGAGGCTGCTGCTCCCAGCAGGCCTTCCCCACTCCCGGGTTCAGGGCGCGGGCACATGCAGGAGCAAACTGCCGCTGGGCCCCTGGCAGCCCCAGGGAAACTAGAGCCCAGGCCCCAGGCCTCCCCAGGGGCCCTCCTCGTGGCCTGGAGCTGACACCTAGCCTCTCACTGTGCCCCAGCTCTGCTTGCCCCCTACCCACTGCTCAGCAGCCAGAAGTGGAGCCGGGCAATCAGAGAATGTGAACCTGAACAGATTAACGTGGAGATGGTTAAATAAACGTCCAGATGATTTTTCTGTGTTTCAATGCTCCTCTGACTCCCATTCTAAGACAAGTGAACAGTGTCTATGTGAGTGAAGGCCTGGAGCTCTGGCTACGAATATAGTGTTGTTATTATTACAACAACTGGGAGGGAGTCATGCCACCTCCGGGCAGGGCTCTGGTGGGCCGTGTGGGAGGCGACTGTCAACAGCTGCTGGGTGGAAAGCTTGTTTATTGTCAGAAGCCTGGCGCAGAGATCAAGACAAGCTTGGTCTCCAGATCACACCCACGTGGCTGCAGGCAGCGGCTTCTCCAGATATTGCATCCAACTGCAGGGGTCCCCAGGGTCTCCACTCAAGGATGATTCAACCAACAAGGAGACCCAGGAGGCCACCAGGACAGCTGGGAGAATTCCTGTGGGACCACCCAACTGAACACTCCCAAGAGAAAAGTGCAGCATACAACGCCTTCCCCAGCAGTCCAAACACAAGAACCCAGAACCAGCTGCAAATCCCACACAATAGCTCCATGTCCTGAGACAGTTTCTCATTCATTCACCGAATACTTATTGGGCACCTTCTCTGGCAGATACTGTACATGGGACAAGGAATAAAGCAGTGGACTAGGCAGCCCCAGTCCCTACTCTCAGAGTTTACAGTCTAGAAGAAATCACTTGCAATTAAGCTGGTTATTATGTGATGACTGTTTTGATAGCGGAGGGTCAAAGAGCCAAGAGCACAACAGTAGGGGAAATGCAAACTGACCACAAGGAATTGCCTTGATAGGGAAACTGTCACTAAGAGATACTGTGAAGTTCAAACTATTAGGGTCTCAAGAGATGTCAGCCTAAGGCTGTCACTGCTTTCTCTCTTTCTTCAGCTAATTAAACTTTTAGCTAATATCTACCCATCTGGTGCCTGTTCTATTTCAGTACCAGTCACTCGAACATAAAGCTCTGGGAATAAATAATTATAACCATAGGGCATCCATCAACGTATCCAGAGTTCTCCGGGAAGCATGACTGACCCCTTTATCCATTGAGGTCATTATAGTCAGCATGCTATCATCATGTTCCATTATTCTTACTCTTCCCCTGACAATGATAATCACCAGGAACCTCTCCCCCAAGAGCGTCCAGCCCTTTGTGGTATCATACAAGCAGCCTTGTATCAACTAAGAGCAGAGGATGCATTAGACACCCTCAACCACAAAGACAGAAGAAGCGAGGTGATGAGAAGTTTCACCAACTTCCTCCAGCGCAGCAACCAAGGTGAATCCTTTAAAATGTAAGTCAGATGATGTCCTCTCCTGTTCAAAACCTTGCAATGCTCCCCAGCTTGCTCAGACTAAAAGTTGAAGTCCTGACGACGGCCCACAAGTCCCTCCACAAGCCAGCTCCTCATGACCTCTCCGACCTCCTCTCCTGCTAATCACTCTGCGTCAGTCATATGTGTCTCCTGGCTGGTCTTCTTGAACACACCAAGCACACTCCCTCCTCAGCACCTTTGTACTCATCCCTCTCTGCCTGGCACTTTCTTCCTTCATATAGCCACATCCTCATTCTCTCACTTCCTTCAAGTCTCTGCTCAGATGTCACGATACCAGTTTGTAAGGGGCTTTCTCTGGCCGCCCTATTTATGATAGCCATGCTTCCTTCAAACTCCTTGTCCTCCTGCTCTGCTTTATTTTTCTTCACAGATGATATCGCTATCGGGCACACTGTATGCTTTGTTTATTGTCTGTCTCCTCTGCTAGAATGTATACTTCTTTAGGACAGAGGGGATGTTTTCTGTATTTTTTTTCCCCCTACTGTTTTCAAGTGCCTGGCACATAGTAGAACCTTAACAAATATTCATTGAATGAATGAATGGATTAATCAATTAATTAATTAATGATAAATTAATTGGGAAAGGAAGACCTTTAGTAAATGGTGTTGAGACTTGGTATTCCAGACAGAAAATAATAAATTCAATTCCTATCCTGCACCACACACCAAGCAAATTCTAGATGGATTAAATACCTAGATATAAAAAGTCAGGGCTTCCCTGGTGGCGCAGTGGTTAAGAATCCACCTGCCAATGCACGGTTCGAGGTTCGACACAGGTTCGAGCCCTGGTCTGGGAAGATCCCACAGGCCACGGAGCAACTAAGCCCATGCGCCACAACTACTGTGCCTACGCTCTAGAGCCCGCGAGCCACAACTACTGAGCCTGCGCACCTAGAGCCTGTGCTCCGCAACAAGAGAAGCCACTGCAATGAGAAGCCCATGTACCGCAATGAAGAGTGGCCCCTGCTTGCTGCAACTAGAGAAAGCCCGTGCGCAGCAATGAAGATCCAATGCGGCCAAAAATAAATAAATAAAATAAATAAATTTATTTTAAAAAATAAAATAAAAATAATAAATAAACAGTAAGTCAATTATATCTCAATAAAAAATGGAAAACATTAAAAAATATATAAATAAAAAATAAAAAGTGAGGGCTTCCCTGGTGGCGCAGTGGTTGAGAATCTGCCTGCCAATGCAGGGGACACGGGTTCGAGCCCTGATCTGGGAAGATCCCGCATGCCGCGGAGCAACCGGGCCCGTGAGCCACAATTGCTGAGCCTGCGCGTCTGGAGCCTGTGCTCCGCAACAAGAGAGGCCGCGATAGTGAGAGGCCCGCGCACCGCGATGAAGAGTGGCCCCCGCTTGCCACAACTAGAGAGAGCCCTCGCACAGAAACGAAGACCCAACACAGCCATAAATAAATAAATAATAAAGTAAAAATTAAAAAAAAAATAAAAATAAAAAAAAAATAAAAAGTGAAACCTTCAAACTTTCAAATCATAAGATAGGAATCTATCTTTATGATTTCAAAATAGGAGAAATTTTCTTAAATAAGAAGTAAAAAGCACAAGCCATACAGAAAAAGATTCATACATTTAACTACAACAAAAATTAAAACTTCTGTACATCAAATGATACCCAAAACAGCAAAAGAAATTTTAAAATAAAATTTTAAAACCAACAAAGTAGGATAAGAGATCTACAACACATTGGCCTCACAAAATATTAGAATTTGGAATATATAAATAATTCCTATAATAATAAAAGGTAAATCCCAGTAAAAAGAAAAGAAAGGCAATCACAAAAGAAGAAATTTAAATGGCCAATAAATGTAAGTAAAGCTGCTCAACTTCACTAGAATACAGGGAGACATAAATAAAAGCCATGAGCCACTCACCTCTATTAGACTGCCAGCAGTTGAAAATCTGATAAAATTTTATGTTGATGAAATTTTGGAAAAACTGAGACCTCTCATTTACTGTTAGTTTAAGTCTGAATTTGTATAGCAACTGTGGAGGGGAATTTGGCAGTCAAACTGCAAATGCACACACCGTCCAACTCAGCAATTTTCCTTGTTCTAGAGAAACCCTTGCACATATGCATAGGAGGACATATGCGAGAATGTTCATAGCAGTTCTGTTTGAAGAGTAAAATATTGGAAGCAACCTCAGTGTCCATCCATGGGGAATGGATTGCCATATGTTCATAGATAGGGTTACTATCCAACAGGGCTTCGTATACTTTTTCTGGGTCAGATATTAAATGTTTTAGGCTTTGTAGATCACCTAAGTCTGTATTGCAGATTTTTTTTTTTAACAAATTTTAAAAATGCAAAACCATTCTTAGCCAGATTTGCCCACTGGTTGGATGCTTGTAGCCATAGTTTGCCAGTCCCTGCTATAACAGCAATTAAAATGAGTCAGTTGGGTCTATTTGTATCAACTTGAATAAGTCTTAACAACAAACAATG
Organism: Balaenoptera borealis; assembly: GCF_965194805.1. NCBI lineage: Eukaryota > Metazoa > Chordata > Mammalia > Artiodactyla > Balaenopteridae > Balaenoptera > Balaenoptera borealis. The sequence continues at coordinate 45,401,875 of NC_138871.1, read as the reverse complement.
AGTGACAAAAACAAATCCAGAAAAAGTATGTACAGTTTAGGGAAATATTTAATCTTCACAAAATATAAATATACATACATATGTAGTAAATCTATAAAAATGTGTATGTAAAGGATATATATAAATTCACAGTAGAGGTGAATTGCTTTTAGGGAAGGAAGAAGGAAAACAGGATTTGAGTAGGACACCAAGTAATACTATATTTTTTTCTTTTATATAAAATAATCTGAGGCATATATGATAAAGTGTAAATACATATTCATTCAGGGTATTGGGCACATGAGTGTTTCTCATGTTATTCCATGTACTTTCCTATAGCTGACATTTTTTCCTGAAATACATAGAGAAAAACAAACAAACAGCAAGATTGCTAGATCATATATCAAAATTTTAACAGTAGTTTTTTCTGCTAGCTGGGATTTCTTATTTTTACTTATCTGTATTTTCTAAATCAACTTCTGTCTCTAAAAACTGGAGTTGATTTTTTAATAAGAAAATAAAGTTATACTAGCCACAGCAATCAGACAAGCAAAAGAAATAAAAGGTATCCAAATTGGAAGGGAAAAGGCAAAATTGTCATTATATGCAGATGATATGATACTATATATAGAAAACCCTGAAGACTCTGTACGAAAGCTACTAGAACTGATAAATGAATTCAGCAAGGTAGCAGGTTACAAGATTAACATACAGAAATCAATTGCATTTCTTTATACCAACAATGAAATATCAGAAAGGGAATGTAAAAAAAAACAAAACCTTTTAAAATCGCACCCCTGGGGACTTCCCTGGTGGTCCAGTGGCTAAGACTCCATGCTCCCAATGCAGGGGGCTGGGGTTCAATCCCTGGTCAGGGAACTAGGTCCCACATGCTGCAACTGAGAGTTCATATGCCACAACTAAGGATCCCACATGCTGCAACTAAAGATCCCACATGCCACAACTAAAGATCCTACATGTTGCAATTAACAGATCCTGCATGCCGAAACTAAAGATCCTGCCTCCGCAACGAAGATCCCGCACTCGGCAACGAAGATCTCACGTGCCACAACTAAGACCCAGCACAGCCAAATAAATAAATAAATCTTTTTAAAAATAAAAATAAAAAAATTAAAATTGCACCCCCAAAAATAAAATACTTAGGAATAAACCTGACCAAGGAGGTGAAAGACTTATACATTGAGAATAATAAAACATTAATAAGGGAAATTAAAGAGGACTCAAAGAAATGGAAAGATATTTTATGCTGTTGAATTGGAAGAATTAATATTTTTAAAATGGCCATACTACCCAAAGCAATCTACAGATTTAATGTGATCCCTATCAAATTACCCATGACATTTTTCGCAGAACTAGAACAAATAATCTTAAAATTCATATGGAACCATAAAAGATCCAGAATTGCCAAAGCAATCCTGAAGAAAAAGAACAAAGCAGGAGGCATAACCTTCCCAGACTTCAGACAATACTACAAAGCTACAGTAATCAAAACAACGTGGTATTGGCACAGAAACAGACATATGGATCAATGGAACAAAATAGAGAGCCCAGAAATAAACCTAGACACCTATGGTCAATTAATCTTTGACAAAGGAGGCAAGAATATACAATGGGAAAAAGACAGTCTCTTCGGCAAGTGATGTTGGGAAACTTGGACAGCCGTGTGTAAATCAATGAAGTTAGAACACACCCTCTCACCATTCACAAAACTAAACTCAAAATGGCTTAAAGACTTAAACATAAGACACAACACCATAAAACTCCTAGAAGAGATCGAAACAGTCTAGACATAAATTGTACCAATGTTTTCTTAAGTCAGTCTCCCAAGGCAATAGAAATAAAAACAAAAATAAACAAATAGGACCTAATCAAACTTATAAGCTTTTGCACAGCAAAGGAAACCATAAATAAAATGAAAATACAACCTACAGAATGGGAGAAAATATTTGCAAGCAATACAACTGACAAGGACTTAATTTCCAATATATAAAAACAGCTCATACAACTCAACAACAAAAAACCAAACAACCCAATCGAAAAATGGGCAGAAGACCTAAATAGACATTTCTCCAGAGAAGAAACACAGATAGTCAATAGGCACATGAAAAGATGCTCTTCATTGCTAATTATTAGAGAAATGCAAATCAAAACTACAATGAGGTACCACCTCATACCAGTCAGGATGGCCATCACTAAAAAGTTTACAAATAGCAAAGGCTATAAATGGTGTGGAGACAAGGGAATCCTCCTACACTGTTAGTGGGAATGTAAGTTGTTGCAGCCACTGTGGGAAACAGTATGGACGTTCCTCAGAAAACTAAAAATAGAATTACCATATGATCCAGCAATCCCACTCCTGGGCATATATCCAGACAAAACTATAATTCAAAGAGATACATGCACCCCTAAGTTCATAGCAGCACTCTTCACAATAGCCAAGGCATGAAGCAACCTAAATGTCCACTGACAGATGAATGGATAAAGAAGATGTAGTACATATATACAATGGAATATTACTCAGCCATAAACGAAATAATGCCATTTGCAGCAACATGGATGCAACTAGAGTATCATACTAAGTGAAGTCAGTCAGAAAGAGAAAGACAAATATATGATATCACTTATATGTGGAAACTAAAATATGACACAAATGAACCTGTCTACAAAACAGAAACAGAATCACGGACATAGAGAACAGACTGGTGGTTGCCAAGCGGGAAGGGGTTGGCAGAGGGATGGAGTGGGAGGTTGGGGTTAGCAGATGTAAGCTTCTCTATAGAGAATAGATAAAAAACAAGGTCCTACTGTATAGTACAGGGAACTATATTCAATATCCTTGATAAACCATAATGGAAAATAATATTTTTAAAAAAGAATGTGTGTGTGTGTGTGTGTGTATATATATATATATATATATATATGTAACGGAATCACTTTTCTGTACAGCAGAAATTAGCACAACATTGTAAATCAACTATACTTCAATTTAAAAAATTAAAATTAAAAAAATTATAAAGTTATAAAAACTTTCTAAGGTACCAGCTTCACTATTGAACATGTCTTATTTGGGGAATCCTGGATGAAGAGAGAAATCCCACTTCCATCTTTGGAGAACTTGAGTGTCATCCTGAAGAAAGCACTTGGACTGGGTCAAAACAAGTACCAGTCATCTCACCTAGACATAAGACCACGTCTGCTTTTCTGTCTCCTGTTTCTCCATCCAGTGAACATTCTTCTCCTTGGCTGGGCAAGGCCTTAGGACACTGCCCACATTCTCTAGCACTGTTAGAGGATGAGGCTGTGATGATAGTTAAGCACCAGTGGGAGATCTGCTACCTGGCACCTGGCAATGGTCATCCCCTATGCTCAGCTGGCCTCTCACTAGGCCTAGGTCACCAGCTCTTGGGGCAGGAATGGGGAGAATAAGTACCATCTGTTACTTATTGTGACTTCCTCTCTACCTTGGGAATATAAGTTTTTCAAGCTGTTTATCGGTATGGAACCCCTACTTTACAACTTAGGATGTGCTGGGTTTCCATTTTTAGAACACAGTCCTGGTGTTTATGGGTCCCCGACTTGGAGCGCTTTTTGGCTTGCAGTACAAAGATGCTTCTGCTTCCCCACCAAGGTTTGCATCCATGCCCTGAATCAGGGCTGACTCCATGGGTTTGTAACCTGTGCAGTCATACAGGGCCCAACTCTCAGATTTGGTTCAATTCTCTGTGGCCACTCTCTTGAAATACCTCATAATTTTACCTTTGAATTTGTGTTTTGTAAGCAAAGTCTGATGATACAACAAAGCATGTGGGTGAGCAGAGGAGATACTCTGACAGCAGAGCACAAAGACACACACACACACACATACACACAAACACACGCACACACTCCAGCCTGTGGGCACAGCAGGCAATGTGCTGAAGGGACAGCCAGGCCCAGATCTGAGCTCAGATTAGTGACAGTGGTGGTAGCAACAGAAGAAGCATTGATGGCAGTAGTGGCCACAGCCCCAGAAGAGGGAGAAGCTCCTCATGGAAGCAGTGCCAGTACAGCAGTGGGAGGCCAGCAGACCCACCATCCCCAGAGCCCATCCCTGCAGCATCCACACAAATAATAACTCTCCAGTCTGAGCTCTGGGATGGGAACTATTGCTCAGTCAATAAACAGGTGTCAGTAAATTATTATAAAATAAAATTGTGCACATGGACATTGCAATAAAACCTATCAGAAAGTTATTAGAATTCTTTAAATAGTTTAGAATTTCTGGTTTTGAAAAATGTTACAGCACTACAAAGCAAATATCCACAGACTTAGAAATAGAAAGTAAAGTTAAAGACCATTGCATTCAACAGAAAGGACATTATTTTCATATGAAGCTTCAGATAAGCCAATTATTAATAAGAAATAATTTTAAATTAATTAATTTTATTATAATGAAAGATAAAGCAATAGAATTCATAAATAAGCATTTTTAATTATATACAAATCATGAATTGCTTTCAATTTCTTGTACGACCTCTGCAAGTTACTGGAAATACCAGAGGAAACATTAAAATGCTATTGTATAAATTTATATTTAAAATTAAATTCAGACTTACATGAAGCTGATCATCAGCTCTAGACGTACTAACATTTCTATTTTGAAATAATTTACCCTATTGTTTCAGTCTCTAAAATATACCTAACATTTCCAGTAAGAGTTGTACCACAGAAGGATCCTTCTCAAAATTAACGATTTTCAAAAATTATTTGAGATCTTGCATTTGCCAAGAGTGACTAAAGTCACTTTCAATTACATCAATTGAAAATGAAGTTACTAAAAGTACAACTTTTGATGACCTAATAAATGAATTTGCAAAAAAGCAAACCAGTAAAATCTTATGATCAAGTTATTGCATTAATAAAGTATGATCATTTATTGTATTATGTAATATTATATGGCACCAAAAGTATGTGTTTGCATTTTTAAGTTTATGTTGTAATTTATGTAACATTATTATGCCTATTATGTTTATAAGCTACAAGATCTTTTTAAAAGAAAAAGTTTTATATTTTAGTATAACAGCACTTTTCTTTCCTTCTTTTTGGACAGGGGACCCATATTTTCATTTTGCACTGGGTCCTGCAAATTATGTAGCCAGCCCTACCCTGGACCGTTTTCTAGAGGTGATCTGGCCACCACTGCTCTTTGTAAAGGAGGTCAGACAACTATCTCTTAGGCAGCTGGTCTTGGGAAGCAAAATGACCCATTCAGAGATGGACTGGGGACCTTGTGTCCCGATTACACTGGCCCACAGCTGAGCAAAGGCAAAATAACACACAGGTCAGTCACAGGCCTCTTCTCTGTTGACCACAGTGGAAATGCCAGCTCCCCATACATAAGCTCCGCAGCCAGTTATGGCTGAAAGCATCATCCCAACCTCCCTCTCCTTCATCAATGTCTTACTTGTCCTTCTCTGATGGATATCTGCATTACTCTGGGGACACAGCACGGAGCAAGACTGAAAACCCACTGAGAGGACTCAGCATAGGGTATGTTACCTTGTTGTTATTCAGACCCCAACAGCCAGTTTCTCAGCCTTTCCCTCTAAATCCTGTTTGGTGACTCCTGTTAGATACCCAGAAGCTGTCATAGGGTCACTTCACCAAGACAGTCAGAGTCTTGGCAATGGAGAAAAGCCCTGCAGGCACTTAAGGCTAAATCAAAGGAAAAGACCGTCATCCTTAGAGTGAGGAGTCTGGGACAGAAGCTGCCCCACGTGATGCTCCACTGTCCTTCAGAACAGGGCGGGACAAACAGATTCTGCTGACAAGGTGATCTCCTTTGGATCGCTTCATTTCACTTCACACAAACGACTTTGGCAACTTTTGTAAAAAAACAACCATGCATAGGATTGTACTCGGGCCATCTGAACCCTTCTCCAATTTCCACTACCGTACAGTTTGACAACTTGATGATTTCCTGCCCTGAGCTATTTTCTGTTTCCATGTGTCTTCATCACAAGTTCCTTGAGGACAGAGACCATGTCTTCTCCTTCACGTGTCCCTAAGGCTCCAGGTAAAACAACAATGCTATAGTTTCTAGAACACTAACATTCACTTTCTCATCCATTAACCCATCAATCCTCACAGCACACACCACGCCCTCAAGCCAGGATAATGCCCATTTTACAGAGGAGGTGATCAAGACCTGGAGAAGGTCACTGGTTTGCCCACACTCCACAACTGCTAAAGGGCAGAGCTAGGACCCAATCACAGACCTGTCTGATTCTGATCACAGCACCTCTGGGGAAGGGGCCATCTCTAACAAGGCAGGCATCACTCCTTTTTTGCACACTGCCTAGCACGGTTCATTACAAATGCAGATACTTGAGCGAGACCTTGTGATGATAGATGTTTTCATGTTTAGCAACAGAACCACAACTGCGTGTCTGCTTTTTCTACTACATGGCAGCACATCCTAAAAGTACCTCTCCTGTTACGCCCATCTGCACTGTTCCAGGACTGCTGAGTGTGTCAAGGACTTTGGGCAGGAAGGGATGGGACTCTCCACAACTCTGGTCTTCCCGGTGGCCTCACACTTTCTGCACCCTCCCAGGATGGAGTGGGCAGCAACAGCAGCTTGAGGCGCTCTGTCTAGACTTGCTTCATGGCAGCAGTGACTATCTACAAACTGTGGCTTCTGTTCTTTGCCCTCCTAAGATGAAGGAAATGTGGAGGTGTAGGCCTCCAGGGCATAGCGCCCCGACCTGGGCTTCTCTCCTAAGTGTCTAAGACCAAGCAGATGCTGGCCCACAGGATAGTCGCAACTCATTGCAACTTTAATAAATGTTTTCACATGTTTATAACCATGGCGTGAGGAAGGCCTACTTAAGGTTCAAAAACACAGAAGCCATGAAGAAAAAAGACTAAAGACCTGGGCCACATAATAATCCAAAATTTGGAACCATAAAAGATATCACAAAGTTAAAAGAAAATAACATATTAAAATATCTGCAGCATGTATAACAAGCTAGGGTTAATATTCAGCATATCAACAATTCTTACAATTCATTAAGAATAAGGTGAACCATTTAATAAAAAGGGGGAAAGAATATAAAGAGGCACTTCATAGTGAAAGAAATAGAAATGGCAAACAGCAAAGGAAAATATGCCATATCTCACTGTAAACAAAAATACAGTTAAAATACTAAAATATCATAGTTCATTAAATTAGCAGACATTAAAAAGAATATTAATATCCAGTGCTGGAATTTTAGTTGGATTTGCCAAGCAAAAAATGAGAGAAGACTCAAATAAATAAAATTATAAATGAAAGAGGAGACATTACAACTGGTAACACAGAAATACAAAGGATCCTAAGAGATTACTATGAACAAGTATAGCCCAGCAAATTGGATGACCTAGAATAAATTGATAAATATACAACCTACCAACACTGAATCATGAAGAATTAGAAAATCTGAACAGACCAGTAATGAGTAAGGAGATTAAATCAGTAATTTAAAATTTCCCAGCTAAGAAAAGTCCAGGACCAGATGGCTCCACTGGTGAGTTCTACCAAACGTTTAAAGAAGAATTAATGCCAATCCTTTTCAAACTTTTCCAAATAATTGACCTGAATAGACTTCCAAAGAAGACATACAAATGGCCAAAAGGTACATGAAAAGGTGCTCAACGTCGATAGCCATCAGGGAAATGCAAATCGAAACCACAATGAGATATCAGTTCACACCTGTTAGAATGGCTATTATCAAAAAGAAAATAGATAAGACAAATACTATATAATCTCGCTTATATGTGGGAAAAAAAGCCAAACTCATAGAAACAAAGTAGATTGGTGGTTGCCTGGGGCTATAGAGTAGGGAAAATGAGGAGATGTTGGTCAAAGAGTATAAACTATTACTTATAAGAGGAATAAGTTCCGGGGATCTCATGTACAGCATAGTGACTATAGTTAACAATTCTGTATTGCATACTTGAAAGTTGTTAAGAGAATAGATCTTAAATGTTCTCACCATAACAACAGCAAAATGGTAATTATGTAAGGTGATAGATGTGTTAACTAACCTTATTGTGATAATCATTTCACAATATTTTTGTGTAACAAATCATCACATTGTACACCTTAAACTTACAGAATGTTAGACATCAATTATATCTCAGTAAAGCTAGAAGAAAAGAGAGAAAAAAAAAATATCCGGTGTTGGGAGTTAGGAGGGCAGTTAGGTTGCATCAAACTTTAAAATGTGTTCTGCTCTTTGACTTGGCATTCTACTTCTAACAGCTAACCTAGAGAAACATGTGCACTTGTGAATAAAGAAGCACGGGCAGAAATGTTAATTATAACACTGTTTATAAAAGCATAACATTGGAAATAACCTAAATGTCCTCTAGTAAAGGCATGGCCATAAGGCACGGGACAGACATCGCAGGGAACGTTATGCAGCGGTTAGAAAGAATAGGTGATATGCTGAGCACTGACATGGAAAGATTTCCAAGACACAGGACGTGAAAAAAAGTGAATTGTTTAACAACATGCATAGTGTAATCTATATTTTAAACATGTAACCCCATAAAACCACACATTTCTATATGTACATATATGTATGTGTAAATGGATAGAAATACCTCTGGAGAAAATACTAAACTGGCAGTAAGTTCTCTCTGGGTAGCAGAGTGGGTTTGGGGAGGCAGCAGCGGAGGGGCTCTTGCTATGACTGTTCTGTTGGCTGATATTTTTACAAGAAGAATGTATGCATATATTACTTGTGCAATTTTAAAAGAAAAAGGAATTAACATAGGTCCAGGGTTGCTAAAGGACAGACCTATCAAACCCATTAGGTCTACCCTCCCTTTGGGGGCCCAAGTAGCCCAACTGGGGTCTGGAGAGGGGGGACGGGGTAGAGAAAAGGAGCCACTACCTGCCCAGTGTCAGTCCCCACCCACGTGCCAATAAGTCTCCTGACTTTCTGACAGATGTTATTCTATTTTCCACTGTGTCTCAAGTCAGGCTCCCTGAGAAACAGACTCTGAGACTGAGATTTGCATGCAAGAGGTTTGCCGGGAAGAGCTCTGGGGAACAGCACCTCTGGGGGAGTGAAGACAGGACTGAGCAGAGGGAGAAGCTGGGCTGTGGTGCCGTCACAACAAAGGTCTTAGCAGGTCCCAGAAGGAGCTCTGGAGCTGAGAGGGCTCTTCAGAGTGGTCCCAGCATGGGGGGAGGGGGCTGGGCCTTTGCACCTCCGCATGACCAGTCACTGGATGGGGGCTGCCTCTGGGAAAGGAGTGCAACTTTGGCCAAAGCAACTCACTTCAGCTGAGAGGCCGGTCCTGGGACAGACTAGGCTGTGGGCAGCAGTTGGGAGGAATGAACACCTCAGCCCTGAAGGGGAATCTGGAGCTAAGTGAGCATTTGTCTCAATGTCGATTCCTTCAAAGATGTCAGGTTGCAAAAATGAAGAAATAATTCAGACTGACCTAGCACCAACTCTGGCAGGTCCAGAGCTAAGCCTCTAAACTGCATTGTCTTCTTTAAACGTCACAAGTCTGAGCTGAGTACTAATATTATCTGTTTTACAAGTACTAATATTATTTGTTATATAGATGAAATTGAGGAAATTGAAGGAATTATACAATAATTTTACAATACAGAGGAAACTGAAGCTCAGAGAAGTAAAGTAATTTGCCTGAGGTCACACAGCTATCAAGTAACACAGAAAGGTTTCAGTCTAGGTCTGGCTGATTCCAGAGCCAGCAAGAGGGGAGGTGGCTTACAAAAAGCTCAGCCAGGACAAAGAAAAATAAGAGCAACAATGGAGAGGTGTTAAGAAGGTAATTAATACCATTCTTCTGAATAGCAGGTTGGAACAGAGATGTCCAGGAGCCACACAAAAAGTCCTGGGCCCCCTGTTTGTCTTCATTGTATACAGAAAATCAAGTATTTAATTCCCTACATATCGTATGATGCTAATTTTAGCATGTTTTAAAACATGCAAATATTTACTATTTATTATAGTTATCAATATTTACTATTATTTATTATTGATATATATATTTTTTAATACAAACAAATTAGTATAAGTATAAAGACATGCAGGAGAGAGATAAACACCTATGGAGGGAGGGGTGCTGGATGAGAAACCATTTAAGAAGCTTCCATTTATATTTATATTATACGAATTCTTAAGCTGGGTAAGGAGTACAACAATATTTGTTATATAATTGTCTCTACAAAAAGTAGAACGAATAATGCCTTTTGTATTTTGAAACAGTTCATAATAACTGTTTTTCAAAAAGAAAGGTGTTCAGATAAGAAAGCTTATAATAGCTAAACAGTAGCCCATTATTTAAACTTGTATTTGTTGTTTGTTTATTTCGATCCATACTCTAATTTGAGGCATTATATGGCTTAAAAATAGAAAGTACCTATTAATAAATGTGCAGGTCCTTTAATGAAGACTCATTATAGAAAAAACCCTGGTGAGTGTGTGCAAAGACAGCCCATGTGCCAAGTCTTTAACCTAATTCTAATGATGTACCTACTATCCACCTGGATCTTTTATGGAAACAGGATGAAAATTATAAACACACATGTAATGTATATACAGGATTGAGGAGGGCTGGTTTTAACACAGGAAGCCACTGCCTCCCTTCCCCCACACACCCTGATCACGTGATCCACCGCCCTTCGTTCTATCACAGTCTTCCACTCATGGGGGGCACAGAACAGTAGACCTCTGGTTGCCAAATATACAGGCTCCACCTGCCCCACCAGCTGCCCCAGGGTTTCTACTAATCCCTAAGGACATCCCTAGCTCTCCTGGGCTATAGATGACCCAACTTCCTCCTCCTAAGATTTGACTGCAAAAGTGCTTGGGGCCATGTTCCTGCACTAGGGGCAGTGGAGAAGGGGGTGCAGAAACCAGAGATGAAGAGCACACCCCACACTGCTTTTGGGGAGTAAAAGCCCAGCGACAGCTGAATCTCTGAAGCTGCCCATTCCCTTAAGAATCTGGAGTGTCAGGGACACCAATTCCCCCTCCTTGGCTCCTTGGGGCCTCTGGGTTCCCGTGGGGGGCCCCTCTGGGGAGCAGGTTGGCTGGGAACCACACTGTCACGTGTGGCCTCTGGCTCCGCGTCCACTGATCAACCACAAGCCAGTGAGTGTCGCAGTCGCACAGGACAACAAGAAATGACCTTCAAGCAGATGGCTCACAGGCCACAACCAAAACAGCAGTTTTTAAAAGTGTTTCTAACAATATTTTGTAAAGCTCCCAGTATTCTTTTACTGGTTCAAACAAACAAATGGAAAAAGATTTTTTAAGTCAATCAGGAAAATTTAACACATTATTATATAATGTTTTTTAAACTACTGTTAATTGTGTTGGTTGTGCTAATGGCATTATTTTGTTCTGTCAGAAGTCCTTACCTGTCAGAGATACTTATTCAAATATTTATCCATAGAATGACGTGACATCAGGAATTTGCTTTAAAAACCACCAACAAAACAAAGTAGTGGTGTGAGGAGTGAAAGAAACAAAAATGGCAGTGTGTTCATTGTTGAAGCCAGGTGATGGGTACTACACTTTCTACTTTTGTGTATGTTTGAAGATTTTAAATAAAAAATTTAAAACTGATCTCTTGAGGGGTTAGTTTCTCACCACACATACATACCTTTTTTGTTTGTTTTTTTCCCTTTCTCTGCCTTTTTTCACTTACAAAAGTAATATGTTCTTGTAAAAAATGTCAAGCAATACAGAGGGCTATAAATCCACTTTCCAGTAATAAAGGCAAGAACTGTGTCATGTGTGTTTCTTGTCACCTCATCCTTATGCAGGACACTGTCCAGCACCCGTATGTGCTCAATTTAATGCAGTTAGAATCACTGCCCCTCACACAAGACTGGAAGGGACCTTTAAGGTTGTTTATTCCAATTCCTTCATTGTACATATGGGGAAACTGAGACCCTGAGGAGAAGGTAACTTGGTCAGGGGCCCTGAGCTGGTTAGTGGCAGAACTATAAAAGGCTCTCACAATCCTTAAGGTAGCATTTGTTGGGTAACTCCCAAGGAGATCCCTCAACCACAGGGCTGGTGAAGCCCCGATTTGTCCTGTCACCAGCACCTCCCATTCCCCCCACCCTTCTGACTCCTTCTTGACAGGAGCTGAGGGCATTGAGAGGGCAGATCCCAGACTCAGAGAAGGCCCCTGGGTGAGGTCCAAGGCTGTTCTGCACCTGCACTCTCCCCAGCTGCAGCCCCAGACTCACTCCACCTCTCAGAAGCTGATACCCACACAATGGGTGCCCTCCTTAGCTCCGGGCAGCTCCTCTTCCTACCCCAGTACCCACCCCCTGCATGCAGTCAGTGAAGTAAATTTGTGACCTCATGCAAAAGGGAAAGTATTATAAGATGGTGTTCTCTTAAAGCAAACAGATATGCTACTTTTCAGGCTTAAACAGAGAGTAGGATGGGAGGTGGGAATTCACACAAAATTCTAGGTTTATGATCCAGACTTTCCAAAGCCACTCTCTGACCCACAGCCCCACAGGGCCCAAGAGCTTCAGAGCCACAGAAAGGGCCAGCTCAAAACTATTCCAGCTGCAGATTTGAGCTGTTTGCTCAGGATTTGCCCAATCTGAGGAGAGGGGAGGGAGATTCACGAGAGGGTCTGGATTTGTGGTGTCCAGCATGGTAGCTACCGGTCAGTGCGGCTACCGAACACTTGAAATATCCAGTCCAAAGTGAGATGTGCTGTCTCTATAAAATGCACGCCAGATTTCAAAAACAGTACAAAAATAAGAATGTAAAAAATCTCATTACTAATTCTTATATTGATATGTTAAAATGATAATATTTTGGATATATGGGGTTAAAATATATTATTTAAATTAATTATTGTTTCATTTCTATTACTTTATTGAAGTATAATTGATGTACAATCAACTCCATGTACTTAAAGTGTTCAATTTGACAAGTTTTGACATGTACACACTGTGAAACCATCATTACATCATATAATGTACATGTCCATCACCCGCAAAGAGGTTTTCTCATGCCCCTTTATAGTCCCTCCTCCCCACTGCCCCCCCATCCTAAGATAATTAAGGATATTCAGTCTGTCTCTATGGAATAGCTTGCATTTTGTAGAATTTTATGTAAGTGGAATCACATAGTATGCATAATTTTTTACTGCTTTCACTCAGCATAATTATTGTGCGATTCACTCACGTTGTTATCAGGAGCTCATTTTTTTTAATTGCTGAGTGTTATTTCATTATATGAGTCTATCATAGTTTTTTTATCCATTCACCTGTTGATGGACATTGGGGTTGTTTCTGTTTGGGGGCTATTACAGATAAAGTAGCTATGGACATGTGTTTATCTGTTTCTTTTAACTTTTACCTTTTTTTTTTAATGTGGCAGCTACGAAATGTAAAATGTGCTCACGTTGCATTTCTACTGGACGGGGCACACTTAGATTCTCTTCTCAGCCTTCTGCTTTCCTGGCTCAGGCCAATTGTGTTTAATTCAACCAACTGGTGCCCTGGGCCAGGTGCAGAGCCAGAGCCGGGAGCTGTTGCTACAGAGGTGAAGGGCCTGGGGAGAGGGGGACCCTGAGTACGTCACCCCTCTGTGGCCCCCAGACCCCCTTTTCCAGGAACTGTCTCAAGGCACTAGCCACGGGGCAGGGAGGTGGGAGGCAGATGCATAAAGTCACCTTGAATTCAACATCAGAAGCCAGAGAGAGATGCATAAAGGCTCAGGTGATGCAGAGGAGGAAGCATGTGTGTCTGGGGAGTCTGGGAAGTTTTCCCCGGGAGATGACATTTGCACTGGATCTTGGAGGAAGAGAATTCACCAACCAGAGTGGGGGGAGGAGTTTCTAAGTGCAGGGGAAAGTTCTGAAATTCCCCAGGGCAAAGCAGGTTCCAGGAACTGGGAACTCTGTGCAGAGAGGAGGGCATCAGCTGGGGTGGAGAGAGCTCAGGCTGGAGAGGGGCTGGTGGGCCAGAACAAAGGGCCTGCTATGCCATGGGGGAGAGGCTGGTCCTTACCCTCCAGGCAAGGACACTAGGGAGCCAGGAAAGAGAACCAGGCCAGACTGCACTTTAGAAGAACCTCCAGGGGAGGCAAATAGGAGTGATGAGTATTTGGACCATGCCAGTGGGAATAGACAACAGGGACTAAGTCCTGGAGAGTTCAGAAGCTGGTTGGACACGAAGTGGCAACTAACCGGATGTGAGGCACACAGAAGAGCACAACCCTGGGGTCCTTACAGCTGGCGCTCCTGTGTGGTTGCCATCCTCTCTTGCCTAGATTCTGGCTACATCCCCCCCACAGGTGTCCCTCTCACCCTATCCAGGCCACCCACCCCAGTGTTGGCACAGAGAGATTTAACTCCACAATTGTCTCCTCCCAGCTCAGTGTCCCCTGTGGCTTTCCACCACCTGTAGGATGAAATCTCACTTCCCTTAGATAGGCACAAAGCCCTGGGCAAGCTGGGCCCACCCACCCAGGTGTGCGCGTGCACGCACACACACACACACACACACACACACACACACACACACACGGTGCAATAGTGCCCTGGCTCTCCATCCCCATGGTCTCTCGGCCTGAGGGCCTTGTCACATGTCTTAGCCTAGACTGAACACAAAACCCTCCTCCTCTTCCAGGCACGGTTTAAGGCTCCTTCTCCAGAAGCTCTCCCTGAGGGCTTCAGACCCCTGTGCTCAATACACACTGTGCATCTATAACCTCTTTCATGCTCACTAAACTGTCACTTCTTGAGGGAAATGTCTGTCTTTTGTTTCTGGAGCTGGAGTACTGGAGACAGAGATATGAGGGTAACCTGATGTTGGCAGTAATTGCCTTAGGAAGGCTGAGATGAGGGCAGAGCCCCAAGGGCAACACTCTGGGCACCAGGATTTCTGACCCAACACAATGTGGAAATAGGGTCAGAGGCGATCGCTATTCTCTGCTCTGAAAAGTCTTGGGAAGGCTTATTTTGTCACAGGGGAAAGAGCTGTATGGAGATAAGAAAAAACAGCCAAAGGTCCCTGCCCTTAATATGTTCATAATTAAGATGAGGATGATAAAACAAGCACACATAAAAGGACATCAAAACAGTGGATGTCCAATGTTTTAAAAAGAGCAACAAATAAATGTGACTTACAGGGCAAATCTGCATGGAATTAACCAAGTATTTATTGAGCTCTTACAATGTAGTCAGGTCATCCTGGAGCTGTAAAGGATGCCACAAGTGAACCTAAGTTGCCTGCCTTTGTCTCAAAGTGTTGCCACTCACGGTAAATGTCACAGGTGTCTGGAACGGGGCTTTCAAACTTTACTGTGCATTTGGAATACCCAGGGGTCTTGTCCAAATGCAGATTCTGATTCAGTAGTTCTGGGGTGGAGCTCAAGATGCTACATTTCTCACAGGTTCTGAGTGGAGGTCCCAGCTGCTGGTCAGGGCCCCATTTTGAGTAGCCAGGACCTTAGTGAATGAAGAGAACCACGTGAGCTGGAGCGTTCAGGGAAGGCTCCATAAATGGGACTGAAGGAGCGGGGACGAGACGAGGCAGGAGGGCATTCCAGGGGCGGGCAGCCTGAGCAGGGACATGGGACAGAGGCAAGCTCACAGAGGGGGAGAACCACGGCGCAGGAAGTCCATACGCTGGAACTGAAAATTCTCATTAGCCAGCAGCAGGAAGTGCAAGGGACTAAGTTATGTGGAGTCTTCAATGCCACACTAAGGAGCTGCAATTTAATTAAAAAGGGAAGAGTGAGCTGGGGTTGGTTCTTGAGTCATATTTGGCTGACACATTCAGGAAAAGTAGAAAAAGAGTGAGGAATATATATCCATGCAGAGGATGAGGGGAGATGGAGTACAGTTTCTCTCACTTCTTACTTCAAGGCATTCAGTTCAGTTCCTTGAGGCCGCGTCTCCATCCCCTACCCTCCATCCCTTTGCCTCAGTCCAGGCCTTGCTCCCTGAGTCCTTGGCTCTAGAAGCCTTTTAAGTCTCAGATGATCCATGAACACTGGGAAAGAAACCTGCGGTTCTGTGCAGCCTTTCTTTCTCTCCACGGATGCATAAACAATTCAACCGCACATGATAAAAGCAAGGGGAGGGGTACCCACATTAATTTCCTCGAGGCAAATGATAAGCTGGCAGATTTGGCTCTATGGGAGGAGATAAAAGCTCCAGACACAGCCGAATGGCTCTCGGGATCCGAGCCTGGTACGGATGCAAATTAAAATAAAAACTATATAAACAGCAGCACAATGGCACCATTCAGGGCTCCTTCATTAGAAGCCAGCTCTCCAGCACCACTGCCCACAAAGACAATTTCCCTTTCTTCTCCCTCCTAACGAATTTCCAAGCTGGTCAACAAAAGGAGGCTAAGGACAAAAGCAGTTCTAATTGATGAGGCTCTTGGGAGAGGGTCGTTGGGGAGATTCATTTTATGTGTGCAAATCAAAAAGCAAATGTGATGTGTCAGACCAGCTGAGGACAGGCCTCCCGCTGGGGGTGGTAGATGTGCCAAGTCCCTCCTCTCAAGGCTCCATACAGCCAGATAACAACCCAAAGGTCACATGCACCAGCCAGGCCTCCCAGAGCCCGAAAGAGCCAGCTTCCTCAAATGCTGCCTTGCACAGGGGGACCCCATTCAGCATCCACGCGCAGGATGCAACAACTCGCTACCATGGCAGCCTCTCCTCTGTATTGCAGAGGACAAAGTTCATTCGTTATATTACCATGAAGCATCTTTAAGGTGGGCAGTCACTGGGGTGAGGAGACTCAGTTTTAGCAAAATCCACCACGTATTGAACGTTCAGGCTCTGGGGGGAATCTCTGCTCACAAACCACAGGTATCCCTGATTTTTTCATTTCTAATCACCTACGCCACTTCAGAAAACTTTTCAAGTGACAGTGCTCTCCACCTGTATCGTTCATCCGCATGACTTGCTCTGCAGCCATGAAGACTTCTTCACTTCCAGATCCCTTCACACTCATCTCCCAACCCACACGCCTCCCCAAACTTGGAATTCCCTACTACATCCCTGCTGTCCATCTACATCCTCTTCGCCTCATGAACCTCATGTTTCCTCATTATAAGATGGAGTGATAATCCTTGCTCCACTCATCTCATGGGCTATTGGGAGACTCAAATGAAATGAACATGAAAGCAACTATAAACAGCATACATATTTCTGTTTTAACAGAAATGTCTTAGCTGAGGCTGTAGCACTGGACCATTTAGTGACTGCCAAAAATCTCTCTCTTCATTGTTAAATGAGACTTTTTTCAGCCAATAGGACAAATGAAGATTTGTCCTATCCATCAACACCAAAAGGAACTCCCAACATTTGTAAATGATGGAAACCCAAACAGCCAAAGCGAGCCATCCCCCACCTTGGCCCCTTCATGGTTCCCCAGATTATCTCACCAGCACATGCTTGGTACTCACTCTCTGCTTCACCCAGTTTATGCTTCCGGCCACACTGATCTGACGTCAGGCCAAAGGGCTGGTGCCTGGGAGAGGGAAAGACCAAAGAGAGTAGTGAGGCTGGGAGGATGTTTTTTCTCCAACTCTGAATGTTGCTTTACTTTGCCCCTTTAGGGAAGAGCCCACCATTTAGAAAATGAACTGTGTCTGCAGTCTAACCGGCAGCAGCTGCTGTGGATGGGAGGCCCTTTTCCCACTTGTAGGCTAAGAAGCAAAGGAGGAGTGAAGAGAGGAGAGAGATATGAAAGTCCCATGACCAGACTGCCCTTTCTAGCCCTCCACAGCCAGCCGGGTGGTCACAGAGCTCTATAGTTATTCTCTCATTTTCCCAGCTGATAAGGATAAGGGAGGTGCTATCTGCCACAGTCACCCCCGGCTTTAGGGCTGGTGGTTAATAGCACATGACCCAGCACTATTTTCCTCAACACTTCCAAGCCCTGGCTGCCCTGGACAATGCTGCTGAAAAGATAACAATGTGGGGTTGATACGCTCAGGTCTTTTCCGAACCACACTCACATTACCACTTGTGTGAGTTTCCTAGGGCTGCCATAACAAATTACCACAAACTGGGTGGCTTAACACTATAGAAATTTATTCTCTCACACTTGTGGAGGCCAGAAGTTCAAAATCAAGGTGTGGGCAGGGTTGGTTCCAGCTGGAGGCTCTGAAGGAGAATCCATTCCGTGCCTCCACCAGGGGCAATCTACGGCATTGCTTGGCTTGCGGCTATATCGCTCTAATTCCTGCCTCTGACTTCACATAACCTTTTCCTGTGTCTCTGTGTGTCCTCTCCTCTTCTTATAAGGGCACCTGTCATTGGACCTAGGGCCCACCCTAAGCTCAGGATGATCTCATCTCAAATCCTTACATTATATCTGCAAAGATCATTTTTCCAATAAGGTCACCTTCACGGGTTCCAGGGGTTAGGACTTGGACATATCTTTGGAGGGGACCACTATTCAACCCACTGCAGCCCCCAAGCAAAGGGGAAGGGACAAGAGAAGGACACTACACTGAGCCTCTGTTGAAACCTCCAAGAATTCATGGGGCAAAGTGGGAAGGGGAGTTATTCAGCCAAATTATGGTGGCAAGGGCTGTGGGATACTGAATGGGACTTCAGCATGGCTGCAGTAGGGAGGAAGGGACACTGGCTTGGGATCTGCCCTCCACTGAGACCCACAGAGGGCACCAGGTGGCTGCAACAACAAAATAACAGGGAAAGAGCCACACCATCCATCTCTCCCCCCACTTACCCACCATCTTCCTCCCACCTCACTTACCCCTGCTGGGTAACCTATGAATCAGCCTCCTTTTTACCCTCCTGGGGGTATAAGCGAGGTGGCAGCCTGTGATGAGCCCTGGAAACTCTCCCAGCAGCCTGTTAGTGAACTTTGCCTGCCTGCCTGCCTGCCTTGTGGAAGTCAGCCAGCTCTGTCCACTGAGGGGCTGCTCAGATGACTGTATTTCCACGCCTGGTTTGTGAACACAGATTCAGCACTTAACTGTCTTCTGCTGCTGTTCATGCTTACAAAAGGAAAAGCCCTCCAAAACTTAGTTCACAAAATCCAATTTAAGGATCAGAAAAAGGTATGCCAGGTACAAAAATTCTAAAAGGTCATTTCTCCAAGGAAGAAAATATTGACTGAATCACCAATCCCAAGTTTCAAAAGGAACAGTTCCTTAAGTTTCCCGCCAAGAAATCCCTGAAATGTGTAAATAGAGAAGATTTGTCAGTGATAGTTACCAAGAAAACTTCTGAGGCCTGAGATGGCAGGCCTTCAGTCAAGACCATGCCTATAATATGCCGTTAGGTCTTGTTTTTTAGGCCTGGAGTTCATTAACCGTCAGAAGTCAAACTTTTCCCTACAGTGCTAGGAAGAGGAAGTCTGGCAAATGGGGTCTGAAAAACTTCTATGGATGAGTTGAGGGGCAGGTATTTGTTGAGTGTGTACCTTGTGTGGGTCACTCTGCTAAATGCCAGGGATATAGCCAGGTACAGCAATTCAGACATGGCCCTGCCTTCATAGAGAGGGAGGAGGGGAGACGGTAAGCTCACTATCACAAAAATAACCATAGTTGAGCTAAATGGTACAAAGCAAGAGTATGGACTGTCATGGAATCATACAACAGGGCA
Organism: Balaenoptera borealis; assembly: GCF_965194805.1. Taxonomy (NCBI): domain Eukaryota; kingdom Metazoa; phylum Chordata; class Mammalia; order Artiodactyla; family Balaenopteridae; genus Balaenoptera; species Balaenoptera borealis. The sequence goes on along the minus strand of NC_138871.1, from coordinate 45,382,226 downwards.
CTTGCATACCTAAGAGATGATTTGGATGGAAGGTTTTGTATAATACATACTCCCTCTCCTTCTTTCTCAAGGATAGTGGATGGAGGTCCTTGCCCCTCTAGGAGCTACAAGTATTTGAAGCAAACCTTCAGACAGATTTTGGGACTGTGTGCCCAATGAACCTAGAGGGGATACTAGAGTCCTTGAGAGTGGAAGAGAGATGCTCTTGGAAAGATGAAAGCGATAGAAGCGGGTCCCCAAGGCTGAAATCAGAAAATAAGACTAACAACCTCATACTTAGGATGTATGTTAGGATGGCTATTATCAAAAAAGCAAAGGAACAAATGTTGGCAAGGATGTGGAGAAACTGGAACTCTTGTATATTTTTGATGGGAATGTAAAATGGTGTAACTGCTATGGAAAACAGTAAGAAGGTTCCTGAAAAATTGCCAAAAAAATTACCATATGATGCAGCAATCCCACTTCTGGGTGTTTATCCAAAAGCATCAAAATCAGGATCTCAAAGAGATATTTGTACTGCCATGTTCACTGCAGCACTACTCAGAAAGAATCGGCCACATGCCAGAAGGAAAGTTTGACTTTCAACTGTTGATGACAACAAGGATAAACCTTAAGGACACTATGCTAAGTGAAATAAGCTGGTCACAGAAGAACAAATACTGCACGAGTCTACTTATATGAGATATCTAAAATAGCCAAACTCATAGAATAGAGTAGAATGGTGGTTGCCAGGGGCTGGGATGAGGGAGAAATGGAGTTGTTGTTCTACAGGTATAAAGTTTCAGTTATGCAAAATGAATAACTTACAGAGTTGTAGAGATCTGCTGTACAACACTGTGACAATAGTTTACAACACGCAGTTCAAAATTTGTTAAGAGGGTAGATCTCATGTTAAGTGTTCTTACAAGGGAAGGAAGGAAGGAAGGAGGGAAGGGAGGGAGGGAAGGAGGGAGGGAGGAAGAAAAAGAAAGAGAGAGAGAAAGAAACAGTAAAAGAAAAGAAAAGGAAAGGAAAAAGAAAAGAAAAGGAAAAGGGAAAGAAAGAAGATAGGACTTTGGACCAGGGGTTGACTAACTGTGGCCTATGGTCAAATCCAGCCTGCTGCCTGTTTTTGTAAATAACACTGTACTGTAACATGGCCACACTCATTTATTTACATATTGTCTGTGGTTCTTCGGCACTTCAACAGCAGAGCTGAGTGGTTGTGATAGAGGCTGTATGACCCACAAAGGCTGAAATACCTGACCACTCTGTGCAAGGGTGTCAGCTGTTGGCGGTCTTCGGATTCTCCACATTTCTGTTCTTGTTATTCTCCTACAGGAAAACTTGAATCCTTTCCCTACTGCTTATTAGTTTGTCACTCAACCCAAGGACTGGGCTTAGCCTTTTTTTGGCCACAATTCTAATTCACATGCACCTAGGTTGCTACCTGTAGTCGCTAGACACACGTGACTACTAAAATGCAAATTTAAAGTATTATAATTACCTCTGGGCCTTCACAAAAAGAACTTTGCCACCTCTTGCTTTGGATTCCTCAGTACTCTTATCACCACACCAGAATGTCTTAAACACCTTTTATCTGGGCTGCTTTGGAGGGAGGAGGGCCAAAACCTCAACAAAAGTCCATGTGCTAAGAACATCAGAGTGCACTCATAAGCACCTTCTGTGAGCCAGGCTCTGTTTTGGAAATAGCAATGCATTTAAGCCCTCACATTAACTTTTTGAGGTAGGAATGATCATCCTGATTTTACCCATGAGAAAACAGAGGTTCAGAGATGTAAAGTAAATTGCTGAAGTGGCAGAGCCGTATTCGAACTTAGATCAGTCTCCCTATGCATGTTATCACTACATCCAACTTCCTACACTGCCTGCTGCTTAAACATTTCTATAGAATTACTGGGAAGAATTCTATCACTTTGGATAAAGAGAGGATCAGTAGGAAATACACCAAGTGAATTCATTCTGCATAACAAACAGTATCAGGCTGCCCTCATAGCCCAATGTCACTGTGTTGGTTGGTTCCTTAGAGCCTTGGAAGCTTGGAGGGTCAGTTACCACTGGGTTCTTTTTGAATTCCTGTAGTTGTGTGCTGCAGTAAGGGTGCAGGGAGGAGGGGAAAGTTTGCCTTATTATAAGACCATCTTCCTGCCAGTTTATTATTACCCCAGCAATCACATCATAAAAATTCATGCTCCTCATCCAGACAAGGGAACCAGGATTGGGAGGCAGTTTTGGAAACTACATCAACAAAGGAAATTTACAAGACCTGGGGATGTTTAGTTCAGAGAAGAGAAGCAAGCTAGCTGTGCATTATGTCTTCAGGAAGCCCTGCCATATTGAGAAGAGCAGCCTTCTGTGCTTTCTGTCAGAGTTGAGAATGTAGAACAATAGTTTGAAGTAAAATGAAAGATTTTGGCTCAAAGTTTGAAAGAATGTTCCAACAACTGGAACTATCTAACAATGCAATGCGCTTCTGAGATGAGCTCACTCAACTCTGGAGATGTCCAAGCAAGAGCTAATGACACTTGTCAGGGATGCTGTGGCATGGATTTCTGAAACGTGTGAAGGTTAGACTAGGTCACCTCTACAGCACCCTCCAATTCAAAGAGCCCACAATTCTGTGAACAAGAGATCAGCCTGAGGACCACACTGGGAAAAATCAGCACTTTGAACCAAATGTGTTCTTTCTAACTCCTTCCACATCCTAATCACAACATCTCACTAAAAGCAACTGGCTGTTTTCAACCAAGCCCCAGTCACCTCTGGGCATATTCCAGGACTAACTGAATATTTATGACATAACTATAAGAATGATTTTTCAGTTTGTCAAGTGAAGCTATAAGATCTCTGGCTTTGGAGGAGGCAGCAGGGAGTGGGTGGTCAAAATAATAATATTAGCTAACATTTACATTAACTTTGCCATTTACAGGGGAACCTACGATCCAGTTAATCTTCACAACAGCCCTGTCGGACATGTTAGTCGTTATCATTCATTCGTGCAGGAAGAGGCTGCCCAGTTCCCCCACAGCTGCAAACGGCTACAGACCTAGTGAGTGACACCTTGAAGGCAGGAGGGATCACGTTGGTGGACAGCATTTTGAGAAATGTACTACAGAGACTAGCTGAGAGTTTAGGATTATTAGTCAGGATTTGTTTCCAGTTTTTGTAAGGAAGGTGGTCATTTTGGCTCATGAAACCTGGCAGAAGCGAATGCATTGCTCAGAACATCGTGTATTTACAGTTTGTAGTTTTTACAAAACTACCAGTGTTTTCCAGTGCTTCAATTATCAGAATGAGTTTCACTTTCACATCCTGAGGAGGCATTCAGCTTGGGAGGCTAGAAATGGCAAGAGACAGTTATCAAGGCTCATGCCGTTGAATTATAGGCTGTCTTTATTGCTCATTGCTCACATCAGCAGCATTGGATTTTGTATCCTGTTTATCCATCAGGTCTGGACTGAATTATCCCCTCTTCAGTCACAGCGCTTGCCTTTGGAGGCTCCCGGAAGGGAAACAACGAGCAAATGTTAGTTAACCTATGTGAGGCCTAGAGGATGCTTGCAGACTGTCACCTGGAGAAACCCTCCAGTGTTGCTGGGGTCCTATCAGCGTGATGAAAGGGCCTGTAAATAACTGGGGATGGCCATCTTTGCTTCTAAAAATGAAAAACATCCCTCATCAGAAACATGTAAGGCAGGCAAAGCTTTTAGGTAACGAATTGGGTAGACAGGTACAGGGTAAGGCAGGGGAAAGCATTCCAGGCAGAGGATCCACTTGAGTAAAGGCAGGAAGGCATGAAAATGAAGTGCCTCTTCTCTTTAACCAGAGTACAGGGTGCGTACAGGGGTGCACACAGGAGGCTGAACAGGTGGCTTTTAGTTTATAATATGATGTCTCTTCAATGGCGGGCTCCAGAGAGCTGGGGTCCAGTGCTTGTCAAACATGCATCAAAATCATCTGGAGGGCTTGTTAAAGCACAGCTTTCTGGTCTCCACCTGCAGAGTTCCTGATTCAGTGGGTCTGAGGTGGGGCCCAAGAATGTGCATTTCTAACAAGCTTCCCAGCGATGCTGACGCTGATGGTCCAGGGACCACTTTGGGAACAACTGCTACAGCTAGTCAGCAGCTGATAACTGTTTTGAGTAGGGAAGTGAGGTGATCAGAGCTGAGAGCTTACTGTCTTTATCTGACCAGTTTGAAGGGCCGATAATTCTGTGAGAAGATATGTAAGGAAAGGAATTTGTGAGAGAAGGAATTAGCCCAGGCAGTGAGCATATGTTCAGTGGTGAGATCTGATTCAATGCATTTGATTTTTCACCTACCTGGCAGTGGGGACTAAGGGAGATGAACCACATGACCCATGGTCCTCATAGGAGAACAATGGAACATCAAAAGTTCTTTAAGTTACCAGATAAAGCATGTCATTTATAAAGCTCTAGAATGGAGTTTTTAACCCCTGAAATGCATTTTCCTTTTTTTTTTTTTTGAAGTATAGTTGATTTACCATGTTGTGTTAATTTTTGCTGTACAGCAAATTGATTCCTATATTATATGTGTGTGTATATATATATATATAAAATTCTTTTTTATATTCTTTTCCATTATGGTTTATCACAGGATACTGAATATAGTTCCCTGTGCTATACAGTAGGACCTTCTTGTCCAAATGCATTTTCTTAGTGTCAGTTTTTCTAAAGACACTGACCATGTTAGTCATCAATGACCCCACTGGCTGGAAGAAGGAATATTTCATGGCTTTTCCTCCTCTACTCTTGATCTCTTAGGTGTGAAGAAGAATGACAGATTATGAGATTTAATCTAAAACGTCTTGAGTTTCACTTCCATCACAGAAATGGCAACTAGAAAAACACAGGAAAGGCCCAAAGATCTGCCTTGTCTAAGAAATCCTGACATGGCCCAAAGAGGAAAGTCAACATGGTGTACTTCTAGGCTCAACACTAACAAAGATGCTGCCCTAACTAAGGTGGGTATGTGCTTTAGGGCAAAGCAGAAGGAGGAAAGAAGGGGGAAGGTTTTCTACTGGTAGTAGGGATGGGAGCAGGTTATTCTTAAATCCTATCCTATTGGCCTGGTTAATGTAAGAGAAAGCTGTCACCCTCCACACTAAAGTATTATTGATGATTGGAGCTTAATGCATGGCTTCATTTTGTATTTTATCAAGGTCTTCATGAGTCAAATGCAATAGCCCAGTCTAGCTAGAGAACATTGTATTCTAAGGTTACACTGCAGAAGAGAGGACACCCTGACCCAGCAATTGGAGGACTTGGGGTTTTTTCCCTGGTTCTGCATCTCTGAATTTGGGCAAGATCTTATCTTCACTGGATCTCAGATTCTTCAGGTGAGAGAGGACAGAAATTGTACCTGGTCATCTGTATGATCCCTGCCATGACTGGTCTTCAGCAACTCTGTACCATCTATGCTGAAGCCAGCTTTACGGAATGAGAGTGCCCTGAGCAGTGGTCATGGCACCATCCCCCTCTTGCCAGCTGGTTTTACCTGAACTCTGCTAAGTTTAATTCCCTGGTGTCATAAGCATTTATCTCTGTGTTGGCCAAAGAAGACCAGGGTGGGAAAATTTCAGTATCGACTAGTAAGAAAATGATCTAGGACACTAATGATCTCATCTGGTTAGAGTGAACGAGGAAGGTTCAGTCCTCATGTCCTCATCAGCAGTATTGAGAGCATTTATGCCACAAAGAGGAACAAACACCATCAGTCACTTTAAGGGATTTCCAAGGAGGCCACAACACGACTCTTCCCATTCAGATCACTAAGGCTGGCCAATCCCATACTCAGCTCACACTCAACACTTTCTCTCCTTACCCATCACCCCAACTCTGTTCACTCCCCTGTATTACATGTGTATGTGTCCATTTCCCTAACCACCCATCACAATGTCATTCTCTATGAGGACCAGGGACATAGTTCATTCTTCTTTACCTAATCTTAGTTTTCTCTACCCACCAAGTCTGGGGAAACAATTAAGGGCACAACTGTAATACCTTTGAGTCCTGATTCTCCACCCAGAGTCACTGCTGGAAGTCTAAGCTCCCCGTGGGTCCCCACCATTCCCAAACATGCCCCTTGACTCCACTGCCCAAGGATGATGGTCCTTCTCTGTAACTCTTCACTACTACCACGGGTGGAAGAGGAGTCCACAGAGCTCACTGCTGCTGGCAGCAGGAGACCAGGGCCCTGCCTCTGCCTGGCCTAGTGCTCACCATGGGTCCGCTCTCACAGTTTTTGCTCCTGTCTCTCATCACAGAAGGGGAAGCTTCCTTTTTCACCAGTGATAACAGTTCCTATGAGACTCCTCCCACCTCCCAAGGAAACCCGCTATTCTTCATTTGCAGCTCTGTCTGCAGGTGAGCAGAGCATTCCCAGAGCTAGACAAGAGGGTGTTGAATGATACCTTCTCATGTCTTACGCCCACCAACCATGGTAGAATGAATGGGTAAGAATGTACATTTTCTCCCGCCTCACAATAGGTTCCTTCTCCACCTAAGGGTATTAGGATCACCCATTGTCTCCCCTCCTAATACATAATTGTGAAATGTTTACAATATTAGGGCTCAACTTAAGTCCCAAAATTCTTCTATTTTTTCCCCAGAAAGTCTTAGGAGATTCTCAGATACAATAACTGCCAACGGTCTGTTCTGAGTTCCTGGAAAGGTGTATCTTCATTACATTACTTCTCTGTGGTGCCCTTCACAGCACCTGGATCAGAGAAGGTAAATGTTTGACAAGAAAATAAAGGTATCAGATAATTCACTCTCATCTTGGAAAATGCAAAGCAAAGCTCAGAAGTGAAGGGCCGTGGGTAGTTAGTTTGCAGGAAAACGTGAGTAGAAGGAAAGGTGAACAGACTCCTGCCTGGGTGGTGCACATTCAGATGGGCAACAGGGTGTGGGGGGAAAGGAGGCTAGCGGTCTGGGAACTGGGAAGGTAGGAAAGGACACGTGAAGAACACTGAAATACTGTGGCTGAAAGAGGGAAACAATGAATAAGAAAATGAGACAGGAAAAGAGGAAATCAAGGTAGGAAGATACCAAATAGCTATTTGGCCCAGACTGCAGCTATCTCACCAGAGAAGATGGGGCTAGAGAAATGGCAGTGTAAACAAAGAAGAAAATGATGTGGATACTGTGCAGATAACTCTGTCCTCTAAAGACAGGCAGGAGGTCGGAGGCTGAGTCACCAAATATTGAAGACTCCACTGTCGGGGTCCTAGTCTTAGCTCCAGTCTCCATCCATCTCTCTGTCCTTTCTGAATCCCACAAGACTTCTGCGTACTTAACATACTTCCCCGTGAGGCTGCTGTTGCCTCCCTGTCTAGGGTATAAACTTGTTCTTGGCAAGCGCAAAGTCTCACAGTAGGTCTCCAGTCGTCACAGCCCCTAGAAGAGTGCCAAGCACAGGGTAGCCACTTACTGATTGGACTGCCATCACAGACTGGGGACTTCCCTGGCGGTCCAGTGGTTAAGACTGGTGCTTCCAATGCAAGGGGTGTGGTGTTCGATCCCTGGTCGGGGAACTAAGATTCCACATGCTGTGTGTTGATAAGCGATCACAGACCGAAAACCAGAAAGACAGCATGGACCTTCCCATCAGCCTTGCAGGGGAGAGTACAGATTTTGCCACCCTAAAAACATTCCTTCATGCTCAAACACCTGGTCTGAAGAATATCCGTGTGCACTAAGTATTCTTGCAGGACTGTTCAGATGAGAAAGTCAATGAAGGACCTTTTCAAACTTAATCCAGCATCTATTCCCTGAATGCCCACGATGTGTCAGGCACTTTGCGGAGGCTGGGGCCACAGAGAATAATGACACGATTCCCTATTTCTTGGAGCTCACAGTTTGGTGGGGAAGATGGGCATTAAAAAAGAAATTACACGTGTGACGAGGGTTACCAAAGGACCCTCAGAAGTGCTTAGAAGTTGGGCAGCCAGTTCTTTGCTATGGTATTGGCATCTCCTGCCCATCCAGGGGGTGGTACATAAGGGCCAAAACGGAGACTGGAGTGAGGAAAGCTTCGGTTGCTCCACGAACCATCAGCTACTTGTAAAACAGAAATCAGAGCAGGGGTTTCTGTCAAAGTCAGGCCAGGAAATAAAGGACACATCATACATACAATGAATCTATAACCTATGAGGTCCCCATACAGGCTGAGATGCGTTTCCCCAAGCGGCAGGCAGCTCTGCTCAGTGTCAAGGCCAGTAACACCCAGGAGAGCAGGAGGCTTGGCCTTCCTCTACCTTCCACCATCTACAGCAAAGCTGTGAATTCCAGAGTAAATGAAGAGGACCCGTAAGCAGTGGGCTGCTGTCACAAAGCCCACGTGCTGAACTTCTCCAGGGGAATAGAGCCATTGCCGAGTCCTTACTCCTCTGTGAGAAATAAGGCTGTGGATTAGAAGCAATAGAACATGTGGCAGCAGGGAGAAATGAAAGTGGAGAATGCGAAAGGTCCAGGGGAATAAGGGCTCACAACACTCTAGCTAACGGGGGAAAAAGGGCCAACTCCATGTGTCTCAACTGCCTTGAGAAAATCATTGACTGACAGCAGTATTGCACAATTTCTGGTATCGATCAAGTCATTAAAATAAAAATTATATTACATTAAATATATAATATTTAAGAAATCAAGACTATACTACAAAAGTTTAAAATCTAATTTTTAAACATCTAAAAATTAATTTTTTTACTTGAAGTGGTAAATTTTAGATACCAGAAAAAACATGGTATTTGGAATACACCATTGCCTGAGGAGGCTAGAAAGTTGGAAAAATAGAATGTTACTGTATATAAGAACTGGCTCTAAATTTCTGCCTTTTTGTGCATCCTTACCTAAGTAACTAAGTATTAAAGTGGTGATTACCGCAAATAGGAAAAAGAAAGTCTTACACATATGACATTGACGGTGATTACATAATATAGAAATTTGACAAGTATTCTGGATATTGTATATAAAAACTCTGAAGAGCTAATGATAGGCCCTAGGGAATTCTGGTCCTAACAAAGCACCAATACAACCAGCAGCTTCTCCCCAAGCATCAAAGGCTATGATCTCCCCCAGAGGGGTTGCTGACAGCCCAGCCTCTGAAAGAGCTACCAAAATCAATACCAATCACTAGACAATGACATTCAGAGGACATCGAACACTAGAATGATTGTGTCAGGGTACCATTTGCCAGAGCCAAATGCTTGCATTTCCAAATGGCGAATCCTTTTCGGGAGCAGATGTATGACCATGAAGGCCTGGCTGTGCTGAGAGCCATGGAAACTGTTTTGCAAGCTGGTATCGTTAAGCAAGTAATAACACTCCTTAAGCCTGCTTCAGTGCATAATTAAGGCGGGTTTCAACTCATCAGCCACCACACCTATTGTCTGAAAGCACCACAAAATGGGTAAGAATGCATGCAATAAAATGAACTACGGCAAAGTTAACAGCTTCCAGGTAAGCTATGTTGCCAGAAAACTGGGCCTTCTAGAAGCAGCACAACAGAGGCACAATCCCCAGCGCCCCATGACACCACCTGCCTTCATCCCTCTGAACAAGCGGTCGGGTGGGCACATAGGCGGCTTGCTGCAAAGTACAAGAGGGGAGAGGGACCTGGATGTGGGATGAGTCTGCCCCAGAAAAGAAATTCATTCCTTTTCAGAGCTCCTCCACACAGCTGGGAACTAGGAATATGCAGCCTTCTACACAAAAAAGGATGGGTTCAGCTCAGATAGCATTTCTGCCAAAGGCCAAGGAAAAGCCACTGCACTGCGGTGTGTCCACCACAAGCAGCCTCAGGCACATCCTTGGGGTGAGTGTGGGCACCACCAACGCTGTGCTAGGCACCACACACTCCGCGTCCCTTTTCTGCTGGGAGCTGCCTCCTCTAGCAGATTCCACTCCTTTGCCCTCAGAAATCTGAGAAGAGTGGCCCGGAGCCGGTGGCGTGTAGTGGAAAGGGTATGGCTTTGGAGTCAGGTGGACCTGGGTTACAATCCTGGCTCTACCACTTACTTGCTGGCTCACCTCTATCCTTTCCACCCGCCTCTCTAGGCCTCAGCTTCCACATTATAAAGAGGGATTAATAATACTTATCTTTCATAGCTGTTTTAAGAATTCAAGATAATATCTAGCAGAGTGATTGGCATAGAGGAGTTGGTCAATAAAGAGTAGCTATTATTATTACTAATAAATTATCACATGGGGTGTATGACTACGTGGGGATGATTAGAAGAGAGGTGGGAAGAAAAGAGACATTGGCACAAACAATGAAATGGGCTTCACTTTGAAGAAAGATTTTTCAGAGCACCATGTAGCTCTCCTATAGAAATCCTGCCTCCCTCAAAGGTATTACGCGTGTGTAAACACTCTTTACTTTCTTTAAGCAAGTTTCCCACAGCCTTGTGATCTGCAGCAGGCAAGTTTCATCCTGTTTTCATGGGTAAGAGAAACTGAGGTACAAAAGATCACCCGATTCTCTGAGTGAGTCAGAGGAACCACCCAAACATCAACCCAGGGGTATCACAGTCTCCACTCCTTCTGGACCCAAACTGTTCTAACAAATTATTCATATTGGGTAGAACTCCCAATTAAAAAAAAAAAAAAAGATTAGTCCTCCAATGGAGAGCCCTAGGTGTGGGGCAACCAGGAAGTCAGTGTGCAGAAGACCCAGGCTGGGCTTCCACAGTGCATGCCCCAGCACCATCCTGTGCCAACCTCTCCTCTCTCGGTCGTGTCTGGTTCTCAAAGGCGTTGACCAGGAGCACACACAGGTGGAACCCACAGTATACCTTCCTCCCTACGGCCTTCTGGCCTCAACCACAGGGGGCCGTGTCCACGCCAGGCATCTGCCTATCCTCAGATCCTGGCTCTTGGACCCCACTCACCGGTTCGTAGGCACACACCTTTCCACCCAGCAGGCTTATTCAGATTCGGTTCACCCAGCCTGGGCTGAGAACAGGCAGAGTGCCCTGCTTGCTGTTGTAAAAGGAACCAGCTTCATCAGAGGCAAGCCAGCTTCCACCACTTTGTAGAATGTGACAGCGGGTTTTGTTTCCTGCTTTGTTAGGTTATTCCCCCACCTCTTGGTCTCATTGCCTCCTGCATACACAGCCCTGGAAAAGGGCCTTTCCTTGTGAAACTTGGTAGCCTCACAAAGTCCGGAGGGGGATGAGGCCAAATGGCTACCACAGACCACTGAAGAAATCCCTTCTCTCATGCCCTTCTATTAGATGGACAGTTCATGCTTCCACTGGAAGAGCTCGAACCTGGCATTCCTTGCTCATTTAGTTGAGTAGTGTCCTGATCTTGTGCATGTAAGAGCATTGTACAAGGGAGGCATTTATAAATAGGCACCTGGTTTTGTGCCCAGCAGGGTGACTTGAACATAATAGGGACAAAAATGTCTGCTGAATGAATGTTCATTTTATTGGTATACCTAAGCCCTTATTTCATGTCTTGCTACTTTTTAACTGTACCTTTAAGTGATGATATACAGCTTTTAGAAATGCAAATTCAAATTAAGTTCTTTCAGAGAAACCATTAGAATTTAGCGGTGTTGAGGAGAGCAAATGCAAGGACCCAGTCACCTATCTCATTAGTAATTTTCCCTGTGAACATGACGCAGAGCTCCGTCAACTGTTATTCTATTTCGGGGACCACAGGCATTCCTCTGTAGTCAGGGAGAGGAAACCAAAGCAACTTCTTGCGACAAGTTCAAAAAGCCAAAGAATCTAGCAACCTAGAAAGGTCTCCCCAGGCCTGTACGACTTTGCTGCCAAGGTCACCAAGACAATAGCAACATAACAAATATCAGGGACATCAGCTGGCTGGAGAGTTTGCTGTTAAAATACATCTGGGCTCGGTCCCTGGTACCTTCTCTTTCCACTTTTGCTAAATGTACTGCAGCAGGTCAGAAGCTCTGTGACACGGAACTGCTCCCTCTCCCTGCACATTCTTCATGCCAATCCTCTTTGTAAATGTTTACTTTAAACATAATCTGCAGCTTTACTAAGATTATGTCCTGAGCACATTTTTTTTTCGTCATCCATATCTGTGCTAAGAGAGCTGATGCCTTCCTGCACCCTGAAGTCTTGCCTCCAGATTTATTCCTCAGACTTTCCCCAGGCCTTTCTGTTCTGATGGGGGCATTTCAGAATCAGAACGCTGCAGAATCCTTGAGGACAAGGATCACTCATTACCCTTCCTTTGTATCTTCTATGTGCCTCACACATAGGAAGCACTTGATAAATATTTTTAGCAAACCGGTCTATTCATTGCTCCCTGAACTCGTGAAGCACATTCCCATCCCTGAGCTCTTGCTGAAGCCTTGTCTCCTGCCAAGAATGCACTCTCTGCTCCTTCCCATTTATGCAAATCCTGACTGTCCCTCGGGACCAAAATTAAGCCCTCTGAGATCTTACAATTAACATACTATTTTTTAAATTAGTCTGGGTCTACATCTCATCTCCTCAACTAATCTGAAGTCCTGTAAACTCTGTCTGGGCTGAAGCAACTTGACAGAACCAAAACGAGGTGAGAAAGGGGGTCCAGTGCCAAAGCTTTGCCTCAAGGGTGATGTCAGGGGTCTTTCCAAATTAGACACTGGGATAGCAAATGAAAGATGCCTACTTGGAGGTAGAATCTATGTAAATGATTTAGACTCAAAGGCAAAAGCAAAGGAACAGAATGGGTGCAGAAGCTGAGGTTAGGATATGGTCAGTCCAGAAGGATGCCCTAGGACAAGGCTCATTGGCCCTGACACTGATATTGAAAGTCCAGGTCCTGCCCCCTCAGGCAGGAGGACTTGGCCCTTAAAGTAGTCCTCCCCAGCTCTGGCACTGGCACTGACACTGCCCAGTAGGAACTGCTGAATCCCTTATTAGAACACTTCCATCCTCACCCAGGATCTAGCACAGTGTTATACAAACAGCAGGAAGGAAGGGAAGCAAAGAGGGCAGAAGGGAGGCGAGTGGATCATTGGTCCACTCCCCTCAGCCAGTTCAGAAGGCCAGAGCGAGCCCAGGCATCCGCCATCCTCACACACACCCAGTTGTTTTTAGTAACTGCCACATCTTTCATGCTTTGGGGATTGCTTTGATCTCTCTGGAAGGTTTTGAGTTCCTCAAGCATGGGGACGTTATCTGCTCTTTTTTGTATCTACCACTGAGGAACAGGTACTGGTTCCAGCCTCCAGGGGGGGCAGGGGGTGGGCGTGGGGTCTCACTGCACTGCTCACAAGGGGCTCTGGGAAAGATTCTGCTTCCAGTTAAGCAAGGGCAGCTGGGACACCTCTGTGGGTTCAGCCACTCTGCCTTTTCCTAGTTTCCCACAGTTGTCTCTTTCTCCATCCCACCCAAAACACACAAGGTCAACCATGCCAAGAGGGGAGCAGAGTCCCGCCTCCAATAGGGCTTCCCCAGGCCTCTGCCTATTTAGGGATGGGGGTGGGGGACTGGGTCCTCATGATTCTTCCCATAGCCAACAGCAGAGGGATGGGGCCTCACCCCAGGTCCAGTTTATGGCCCCATCCAAGTTCTGCCAAACTCATGACTGCCAAGTGCACCAAGAATGGGCATGGTCTGAGCATGACTTGAGGCCGGGCCTGCCCTGTCTCCCTCCTTACTGTTTTTCAAGGCAGAATCACACCTAGGGGAGGGGACTGTTAGCACTGTGATGGCTTCTCCCTCTAATCACATGCAAAGTTGAAAAACTAAGTGTATCAGGGGAATTCTGAGCAGTAAAAACAAAACAAGCTTAAAAAACAAAACCCAAACCCCGCAAAAACAAAAGAATGGGAAGTTCTGCTCCATTCTGTAAAATCCGATTTCAGATCAACTGAGTGTAAAAGGAGAAGATAGTCCGCGTTACAGAAGAGTGAATCAGCCAAGCAAAATCCAAATGGCAGAATGAAGGAGGTACGTGGTTATTTTTATAATCAATGTGAAAGAGGCAGGACTGCCAGAGAGAGAGGCTGATGGGCCACAGCCACAGAGAAGCAGCTCCCTGAGCAGACAGATGGCTGGGGCTCACCTTTCCTGTTCCAGGCCCTGAGTGTTATTTCTGAGCAAACAAAAGCTTGTCTCATTATCAGCTGACAGTGCTGACCCAGCACTTGATGCACACAGAGGCTCCCCCTCGGAACCTGGACCACAACCCTGTGGGTAGGCAGCACAGGGGCTGTTAAATCCATTACACGTAGGAGAAAACCAAGTCCTAGAATGATTTGCTCCAGGTCTTCGAATATAAAAATGAGATAACCAGAACTTGAATTTGTCTGTTATAAAGCCAAGGTCAGAGCTCCCTGCACAGGCTCAGGGGCCCTGGGGCCTCTGCTGGAAGGGAAGGAGCTTGGCTGCATAGTCAGTGTGGCCCCCTGGGCTTTTTCACCCCTTCTAAACAGGAAGTGAGAGCCCAGACTCCTGTCCAACCTCCAACCTGCCCTATTATTCCAGTGAACCCCCAGGCTCAACAGACTTTGGATGGCTGTGAACTGGCCCTCAACCAAAGGCATGAGTTCAGCCGCACTCTTTTTTGCCAAAGCTGCTTCTGGTAAAACAAATCTATAAAGAGAGGTTTCTCCTAAGGAGGCCCCACCCAGCTCAGCCAAAGGGAGAGAATGGGTGGGTGACAGGGCTTCCTATTTTAGGAAATCCATCAGTTCTCTATCAGCAGAGCCTGGGCCTCCAGCCAACAGGTCCCTGGAGGGAGGAAGAATGAGGAGTCGGGTCAGCTGTAGAGAATGAACGCATGTCCCCAGCCGCGGGCTCCAGGGAGGGGCAGTCTCAGCCCCTCTGAGCTCTGGCTACAGAGAGGCCGCTATGGCCTGGCTCCCCTTCCACTTCCGCGGGGCAGAGGCACTGCTTCCCGCAGCCTGGCCCGAGGCCCCTGGGGAAGGGGAGGGGGGGTTGAGGCTGTGCCCCTCCCCCAGCAAAGTGTCCAGACGCCAACAGGCCCACATCTGTCCTCTACCCTCGGAAGAGGTAGCCCCCTGCTCTGTGACCCTGGGCAATTTCCTCACCTGGAAAAAAGCGACAGCGGCACCTCCTTCATAGAATACTGTGGCACTCACGCAGGAACCACTGTCCCCTCCTCCCAGCAGATACTCTGAATCCTGTGGTCTCAGCCCCTCAAAGATCTTGTTCTGTGTCATCAAATACAGTTTTCCCTAAACCCCAAACACACTTCTCTCCACCCCAGCCACGTATTGCTGTGTGTAGCTCCGGCAGTCCCATTTCCGGCCCTCAGTTCCACTGGATATTTCATCTACCAAGCACTTACGTGCCAGCACCAACTGCACTGGGGAGGAGCACAAAGGGAAGAGTGTTGGGGGCAGTGTGGCGGGAGGGAGCAGCCCCGGGGTGCAACCCTTTTACTTAATCGTCACCTAATTAGGCTGCCACCTAATGCTCCCACCAGCACGCAAGAAGTGCTAACTTTGCAAAGGAAAATTTGGTGCCTAACCCTCATTTCTATCTCCAGATGTAGTATATTTCTTCTCTCGGGGTGTTTTCAAAATCTTATTCTGCAGATTTCTGATGTTAATGTGTTATCTTTCTTTAAGAACTTCCCTTGGATCAGCACCCACCCTCGCCCTCCCCCCTCCACCATTCATCACAGGACTGAAGCAACCTCAAGAGCAGAAGCCAGCCTGCTGGTCCAGCAAATGAGTGTGGACGCCCTCTCCTCTCAGGCCTCTTAGCTCAGCTAAGGAGGACATCAGTTACAAGCTGGGGGCCGCAGCCGGAGGAGTGAGCGTCAGCAGCTTCCAGAGAATGAAGCAAGACATTTCAAGTCAAAAATCTCTGCACGGGCCCTGGGCCAGGGCAGCATAGTGCAGTGCGATTACAGGAAACAATCTAAAAAAATCAATCTTGAACGGGCAGCCAGTGCAGTGCCTCTGAAAACAGACAACCACTGGGTCCTCTCCTCTGAGAAGCTGGCAGCCACTACCTGCGGCAGCACAAACAAGCGAACTTTCTAAACCAAAATAGTATCCTGGATCTGAGAAACAACGAGGGACAAACACCAGAGCTCAGGGAAGAGTTTTATGAAGGTTTAAATCACCTCTGCAAAGGGAAGCTAAAATAAGGTAAACCTGCTGAAGGGCTGTCAACCCCCATCATCATTGTGCCCCTGTTAACTAGTGATAGTGACGAGGACGAGGTGGTGTTGTGTCGTCATCATCACCATCATCCCCCGCATCATCATGGCCCACCTTCACCGCTGGACACAGCTCCTATTCAGCCTCTGGGCCTGCCTGCAGGTTTGATGAGGCAAAAGAGGAGGCTAGATTTGTTTAAAGAGGTCGGTGTGGGAATGACAAGAAAGCAAGATAAAAGGAGAGAGACGCAGAAGCACAAATTCCTAGCAGACAAGGCCTACTACCAAGTATTTGAGACTCGGCTGATTCCGCCAGAACCATGAAGTGGTGCGTGAACGAAGGCAAGGGTTTTGCTTGTCAGCTCCCCTACTGGCACCTGCCTCCCTGGGGTCCTGGAGGTGGAGCATATTTTGAAAGAACCAAGGGACACCAAGTTCCCAAGACCCTGTTTCACATTTATTTCCTTTTCTGTTTCAACAAGGACACTATTTTGTACTTGTTTAGTGATTCTTCACAGACAATTTTCTTCTGGACTGAGGCTGGTTTTATCAGATAATCCAGGCAGCTACTGGGTGCCCACCAACATGTCCTACTAGGAAATGAGAGCTGTAGGAGGGTTGATTTATTAACTAAACAAAGGAACAACAAAATATCACACACCCGGAGGCAATACATCTGGGGACAGGAAGGCAGGACTAACTCAGGAGGATTCCCCTTCAGGACAGGCAGGGAATTCTGAACTTCCCCACCATGTGGGAGCCCCTCTACTCCTATGCTTTTTTTTTTTCTTTTTTTGTCTTGGAATTTTATTTTATTTTTTTATTGAAGTATAGTTATTTTACAATGTTGTGTTAGTTTCAAGTGTACAGCAAAGTGATTCAGTTATGCATATGTATATTCTTTTTCAGCTTCTTTTCCATTATAGGTTATTACAAGATATTGAGTATAGTTCCCTGTGCTATACAGTAGGTCCTTGTTGCTTACCAATTTTATATAGGTAGTGTGTTTATGTTAATCCCAAACTCCTAATTTATCTCTATCCCGCCCCCATGCTTCTTGCTCTGAGGCAAATGTCCTGAGAAGACATCCCAGGATTTAATAACCAAGCAGCATCTGTGCCTTTCTCCATGCTGGGGCCTGGCCTCCCGAGTTCCCAGCAAGCAGAGGTTCCACTGAAAGGGAAAACTCCCCTCTGATGAATATCAGCATATTCATCAGATGCTAATATAGCCCTGCCTGAGCTGCGTCCATCACACCTGCCTCTCTTCCTTTTTTCCACCTCCCAGAATGGGGAAGGGCTTCTTTTCTGCTGGGCCCACAGCTGATGAGCTTCAAGGTGCAACGTGACATTAAACTCCCTGGTGGCAGTCCCTCATCGTGGTTGCCATGGTGCCCTGCAGGGCTACTCAGCTCCCTACTCACACCCAGCCTGCAGCTCCTTAGGCAAAAAGGCAGAACCTCAGTAAGACTGGAGGTAATGAGCAGGGGCATTGAACTCTCATTTCAGTCAATATATTCCTCATCAACCCCAACAAGCATTCGACTTACTTATATACTCCCTGTCAACCCTGGAGAGCAGAGGTTAAAATAAAACCTCTAAAGGGCAGGACTGGTGAATGGAGAAACGAATACAGAGCACCCTGCCAATCCATAAGGCAGAAAATAAACCCCTGGCACATGGCAGGTACTCAGTAAATATCTGTTTAATGTATAAATGAATGAATAAAAGTAGCTCAAGTATGGTTTAGGCCTCTTGAGGGACATTTTCTGAAAAGACACTGTTGGTATTAATAATTGGTACACTTGATGTGTCATTTTCTGCCTTCCAAAATGCTTTCCTGTGTTATCACACTTGGTCTCTGCAACAAGAAAGGGCCCTAGAACTGGGCTGGGAAATCATTTCCATTTTGCAGCTGAGAAAACTAAGGCGCAGAGAGGCGATCTACCTGAGTGACTCAGCACTTGGGTGGAGGTTATGGAGGGGAAGCCCTCTCCCACCTCCTCTAACGGCTCAGCCACAGGCCTTCCTTCTCCCCCCGCCCCGGGCAGGAGCCACTGGACACCTGAGAGGGGGCAGGGGACTCAGGTGTGCACCGAAGCCCTGTCCATGCCTCGATTCACTGGGGCCTCGAATGATGAAATATTTATTTGGTGATAAGACCTTGCCCTTCAGATCAAGTGGCGGCTCTTGCTTAGATTACCTTACAGTAAAGTAGACCCAGTGTCAGTGTCTGCTGCCCCGAGTTGCTGGAAGGTCACTCACTCCAGCTTGCGCCTATGCCTCGGAGAACAGCTCCCAGCTCAACCTCAGGCAGGGAAGCAGAACCACCAGGAGGAGATTCCTGGCTCTGAGGAGTTAGAGATGGAGCACAGGCCCTGCGCCCCCGGGCCCAGCCATACCCCCTCCTCAGGACAGCTGGCTTCTGGCCTTTCTGCTTCCCTTTCCTCCCTCAACCATGACTCCTGGGACCTGGCCTGATCTTTCTGCAAAGCACTGTCACTTCCCACAGCAACCCACAAGATTCTCTCCCTGACAGGACTGCCTACTGAGCAGAAGACAACCTTCTTACTGTTGGGAAACATTCAGGATAAAAAGCATAAATTACAAAGGCTGAAGAAAGCGGACAAATTGTTCACAGTCACCGTCCCAGTGTCTTACTTTCTAAGTGACGTTTAGAGTCCCTTTGGCCTCAAGCTCCTGATGATGGGTTTCAACGCACTTCCCTCCTGTCAGCTCATCAGCCCGAACACGCCATTAGGCAAGAGTGTGCGCTATGCCCACAAGCTCTGGTATGCTGCAGAACCCCAGGCTCAGCCAGCTTTAGAGTACCTTTGAGAATTAAATGAGATAACATGTAAGAAGCTATAGGAAATGGCTATATGGTAATCAGGTTAGTGGTCAGTGTACTGGTCTTTCTCCATCTGACTCACCTCCACGTGTTCTCAGCCCCAGGAGCTGACCCCTGAGGAAGGCACCATCCTGAGCACCCTTGCGGGCTGGCTTCTGGTTTGGCCAACATGAGGCAGCAAAAACGGGCAGGGATTTCTTCCCCACTCCCTCCTTGCCCTGGAGCTCTGTCTCTGGAGGCCCTTCCTCCACAGCCGCAGTCCCACTGGGTCAGGCACCAAGACTTCCTTCTTCCCTTTGCCCTTTGGCCTTAGGGAGGTAATGGCTCCCCCGATACATGTCTCCAGGTACCTCAATGCTCCGTATTTGTTCCCTCAACCCTGCCTGCTGCTCTGTCGATGCTTTTATCAAAGTCTTTCTATTTGAACCACCTGGGATAAATTCTGTTTTCCTGCCAGGCCCCTGACTGATAAACTCAGAGACATCCACATCTGTGTCTAATCAGCTGAAAGGCCCAGCCTTGGCCTCATTCATCACCAGGAGCAGAGAAATGATAGTGTCCAATGCTGGTTAAGGTATCTTCAATGCAGAGCTTCCAAACCCCCAGCAAGGCCAGCTGGCCTTTCCTCCCTCCTCTCATCTTTCTAGTGGCCTAACTGCATGTTGTTATAAAGCAGCTCAGCGTGGGCTGCCAGCAGTCTGACATCAGGATGGAAGAATACAGAGGCCTCAGAGGTTCTGCATTTTCTGCAATCTAATGATTCGCTGATCCTCTGGTGTTTGGCAATAGCTATTTCAATTTCAAGATGCTTAAATCATTTCTTTGTTCTTTCTGCTGTGTAACTAGGGCACCATTATGAGTCTGGAGCAATTGTTGTTTGGGGTAGGCATTTTTATTGGCAGGGGTGGAGAATTATGTGGGTTGTTTTGTTTTTGTTTTTTTCCTTGTTCTGGGGGAGTCAAACCATGCACTTGGAAGAAGGTCAAGTTTGTTTGGGATTTTCTCCTGCAAGAGGTCCACAGCTGACCCCTTCTTCAAATGGCGCTTTTTCTGTCTCTCTGTTTCTAACTTTACTTCCTCCTCTGGCTTCAGGGTGGGTGTCCAGTTTGGGAGCTCCAAGTCCTCTCCTCCTCTTTTGTATTTACCTCCCTCCAATGTCCAGGTAGTTGCAAACTTGGCTGCCAAATGCCATTCCTGACATATGTATTACTGAAGGCCTGCCATTCTGCCAGGTGAGTCGCTGGGCACAGGGAAAAAATGGTGACCAAACACTGTCCCTGACCTCCAGGATCTCACAGTCTAGCAAGAAGGGAAGACAAGAGGAAGCTCAGGGAATTAACAGGAGCACTAGGGAGGGGGTATGGGGAGGGTTAGGGGGGTCACACTGGGCTCTGCTTCCTGACCATGAGTGTTCAAGGGCAAAATCAGATTCACAGCCTATTTTCCACACCTCAGAGGAAATGTGCTTCATAAATAAGTAACCACACCTGAGTTACTATGCAAATAAGCTCAACTCTGCTCTTTAACAGCCAGGTACACTTTTCCACTAGCCATTTCTCTCCAGCTTCCATGCTCTGTGCTATATTTACTGTATGCAACCCATTTATCATGGTCTGTCATTACTGAATGAGACAGTCAGCCTCAAGAAGAAAGGACAATTACAGGAAAAAATCTGTAAAAAATACAAACACATGGAGGCTAAACAATACACTACTAAATAACCAAGAGATCACTGAAGAAATCAAAGAGGAAATCAAAAAATACCTAGAAACAAATGACAATGAAAACACGATGACCTAAAACATATGGGATGCAGCAAAAGCAGTTCTAAGAGGGAAGTTTATAGCAATACATTCCTACCTCAAGAAACAAGAACCATCTCAAATAAACAACCTAAACTTATGCCTAAAGAAATTAGAGAATGAAGGACAAAAAACCCCCAAAGTTAGCAGAAGGAAAGAAAACATAAAGATCAGAGCAGAAATAAATGAAAAAGAAATGAAGGAAACAATAGCAAAGATCAATAAAACTAAAAGCTGGCTCTTTGAGAAGATAAACAAAATTGATAAACCATTAGCCAGACTCATCAGGAATAAAAGGGAGAAGACTCAAATCAATAGAATTAGAAATGAAAAAGAAGTAACAACTGACACTGCAGAAGTACAAAGGATCATGAGAGATTACTACAAGCAACTATAGGCCAATAAAATGGACAACCTGGAAGAAATGGACAAATTCTTAGAAAAGCACAACCTTCTGAGACTGAACCAGGAAGAAATAGAAAATATAAACAGACCAATCACAAGCACTGAAATTGAGACTGTGATTAAAAATCTTCCAACAAACAAAAGCCTAGGACCAGATAGCTTCACAGGCAAATTCTATCAAACATTTAGAGAAGAGCTAACACCCATCCTTCTCAAACTCTTCCAAAATATAGCACAGGGGGGGACACTCCCAAACTTATTCTACAAGGTCACCATCACCCTGATACCAAAACCAGACAAAGATGTCACAAAGAAAGAAAACTGCAGGCCAATATCACTGATTAACATAGATGCAAAAATCCTCAACAAAATACTAGCAAACAGAATCCAACAACACATTAAAAGGGTCATACACCATGATCAAGTGCGGTTTATCCCAGGAATGCAAGGATTCTTCAGTATATGCAAATCAATCAATGTGATAATCCATATTAACAAACTGAAGGAGAAAAACCATATGATCATCTCAATAGATGCAGAAAAAGCTTTCAACAAAATTCAACACCCATTTATGATAAAAACTCTCCAGAAAGTAGGCATAGAGGAAACTTACCTCAACATAATAAAGGCCACATATGACAAACTCAAAGCCAACATCATTCTCAATGGTGAAAAACTGAAACCATTTCCACTAAGATCAGGAACAAGACAAGGTTGTCCACCCTCATCACTATTATTCAACATAGTTGTGGAAGTCTTAGCCACAGCAATCAGAAAAGAAAAAGAAATAAAAGGAATCCAAATTGGAAAAGAAGTAAAGCTGTCACTGTTTGCAGATGACATGATACTATACATAGAGAATCCTAAAGATGCTACCAGAAAACTACTAGAGCTAATCAATGAATTTGGTAAAGTAGCAGGATACAATATTAATGCACAGAAATGTCTTGCATTCCTAAACACTAATGATGAAAAATCTGAAAGAGAAATTAAGGAAACACTCCCATTTACCATTGCAACAAAAGGAATAAAATACCTAGGAATAAGCCTACCTAAGGAGACAAAAGACCTGTATGCAGAAAACTATAAGACACTGATGAAAGAGATTAAAGATGATACAAACAGATGGACAGATATACCATGTTCTTGGATTGGAAGAATCAACATTGTGAAAATGACTATACTACCCAAAGCAATCTACAGATTCAATCCAATCCCTATCAAACTACCAATGGCATTTTTCACAGAACTCAAACAAAAAATTTCACAATTTGTATGGAAACACAAAAGACCCCAAATAGCCAAAGCAATCTTGAGAAAGAAAAACGGAGCTGGAGGAATCAGGTTCCCGGACTTCAGACTATACTACAAAGCTACAGTAATCAAGCCAGTATGGTACTGGCACAAAAACAGAAATATAGGTCAATGGAACAGGATAGAAAGCCCAGAGATAAACCCATGCACATATGGTCACCTTATCTTTTATAAAGGAGGCAAGAATATACAATGGAGAAAAGACAGCCTCTTCAATAAGTGGTGCTAGGAAAACTGGACAGCTACATGTAAAAGAATGAAATTAAAACACTCCCTAACACCATACACAAAAATAAACTCAAAATGGATTAAAGACCTAAATGTAAGGCCAGACACTATCAAACTCTTAGAGGAAAACATAGGCAGAACACTCTATGACATAAATCACAGCAAGATCCTTTTTGACCCACCTCCTAGAGAAATGGAAATAAAAACAAAAATAAACAAATGGGACCTAATGAAACTTAAATGCTTTTGCACAGCAAATGAAACCATAAACAAGATGAAAAGACAACCCTCAGAATGGGAGAAAATATTTGCAAATGAAGCAACTGACAAAGGATTAATCTCCTAAATTTACAAGCAGCTCATGAAGCTCAATATCAAAAAAACAAACAATCCAATCCAAAAATGGGCAGAAGACCTAAATAGACATTTCTCCAAAGAAGATATACAGATTGCCAACAAACACATGAAAGAATGCTCAACATCATTAATCATTAGAGAAATGCACATCAGAACTACAATGAGGTATCACCTCACACCGGTCAGAATGGCCATCATCAAAAAATGTACAAACAATAAATGCTGGAGAGGGTGTGGAGAAAAGGGAACCCTCCTGCACTGTTGGTGGGAATGTCAATTGATACAGCCACTATGGAGAACAGTATGGAGGTTCCTTAAAAAACTAAAAGTAGAACTACCGTACGACCTAGCAATCCCACTACTGGGCATATACCCTGAGAAACCATAATTCAAAAAGAGTCATGTACCACAATGTTCATTGCAGCTTTATTCACAATAGCCAGGACATGGAAGCAACTTAAGTGTCCATCAACAGATGAATGGATAAAGAAGATGTGGCACATATATACAATGGAATATTACTCAGCCATAAAAAGAAACGAAACTGAGTTATTTGTAGTGAGGTGGATGGACCTAGAGTCTGTCATACAGAGTGAAGTAAGTCAGAAAGAGAAAAACAAATACCGTATGCTAACACATATATATGGAATCTAAAAAAAAAAAAAGGTTCTTAAGAACCTACAGGCAGGACACGAATAAAGACGCAGACATAGAGAATGGACTTGAAGACACGGGGAGGGGGAAGGGTAAGCTGGGACGAAGTGAGAGAGTGGCATTGACACATATACAGTACCAAATGTAAAATAGATGGCTAGTGGGAAGCAGCCGCATAGCACAGGGAGATCAGCTTGGTGCTTTGTGACCACCTAGAGGGGTGGGATAGGGAGGCAGGAAGGGAGACTCAAGATGGAGGAGATATGGGGATATATGTATATGTATAGCTGATTCACTTTGTTATAAGGCAGAAACTAACACACCATTGTAAAGCAATTATACTCTAATAAGGATGTTAAAAAAAAAAAAGAAAGGACAATTTGAAGGGTCTTTACCTGGACCCCTGAGCCTGAGTTCCCTTCAAGGGCCAACGTTTACCCTGGCCCAGGGTCATGCAACAAAAACAAACAAAAGACAAAGACTACAGAAAATACCAATAGTGATAGCTAAATCCTCTAAGATTAAGAAAAGGGGAGGGGGACCAGTAGAATAAAACCAGCAGGAAACCACTCTTGCTGCAGTGGACTCCCTGAGCATTTCAGGAATTGGGTTACAGCTCAACACAAGTCCTGATTCACATTCACTCACCTCACAGGAGAGCCTCACAGGCAGAGGCTAAGTGCAGCCGCAAGATGGGCTGCTAAGAATTTTCTGATTTCAGTTCAGACTGGTTTCCAAAATGTTCTGGGGATTCTAAACTTTCACTCTCCCAGACACTTCAGACTGTGCCATAACTAATCCCACATCTTGTATTTATTTGGGAAAGGAGGCTCCAATCTCCTATGTGGGTGGGATAGGAAGTGAAGACTGTGGAATCTGGAATCCCTTTTTGTTCCCATTTTCCTTTGTGAAAATCCTTCAAATTAAAAAGTCATTGAATGTTGGAATTAAAAAGAGATGTTGGGGATCACTTAGTCCAATGGCCTCTCCTCGTTTTAGACAGCTAATCGAGAAAACAGGCCGTGATCAAAGTCTCACAAGCTAGGGGCTGAGCTAACCCAGGCTCCAGGCCAGCTGCACTATTGCCCTGGGAATTCACACACAAGGTATTGGCAGAGGGCAGAGGGGGAATATGTGGCTATTAAGGGAATAATGGAAAAACTCCAAAGAGGAAGAAATCAGCTGACACGTAGCTTGCCATCCAGGCTGGCTGTCACGAGGCTCAAATTGGAAGCAGGTGAGTCTGCCTGATGAGAGTTGAAGGAGGGAAGTGAGGAAGTGGGGGAAGGTGGGAGGGAGGAAAGAATACATTTCAGAATCAACAGAATCTGAGACTCTGCATTTACTCTGTGTACTAACTAGGGTGACAAGGGTTGGATGGGAACAAGATTAAGGGAGATATGTTCCTGGAGGAGGGAAAATGCTTCTTGTATTAATAAGTAAAGGGTAAAGGCAAGTCTCAGATGTGAGTAGAAGGTAGGGAAAGCTGCCTGTGGTGAACACAGGGATGCACCCCCAGGTCCCCTTTCCTGAATGGAGGGTTTATTCCCCATGGTGGGAATGCTGCTGGAAGAAGACCTCCAGCTGTCAAACCCTCTTTGGGGAGTGCCTGGGCTAAAGGAAGCTGCTCTGACCAAGGTCTTGCCTTCTTCAGGGGCAGTGACTCATCCACAGGCAGATAAAGGCCCAGCCCTCTTGCCTCAACTGGGGACACCTGAAAGGGTCCATCCCAGCCTCTGAACTTTCCATGTGGTCAGCTGAGCTCTTTGTTGGGATTGCTACAGGGCTTACCTTCTCCCTCTGCTGGATCCTACTTTCTCCCCCCTCCTTCCATAGTGTTGATACCATAGGTGTCACCCTAGAAAATAGCCTCCATCTCAGAATCAGCTTGGGGGAACCCAAATGGCAGCTCTGCTTATCTAAGTAAACATACAGAGCCCCACTGAAAGCAGAGAGAAAACCTCCATCTGTTGAATCTGGCCAAGTAAATCACACCTGATTAGTCCTGATTTAGAAAATGCAGTTAAGGCTCTGTCTAAGTGACAGGCTGTCACCTCATTGCCATCCACATGCCCGAGCAGTGAGACCAAACAGGCCATTCCTCTCCTTGCAGGACCACACCCTACCTGAGCCAGGCAGCCAGAATCAAGTACAGGCAATTCTTAAAGACCTTTAAAGAAGATTCCAAAACCACCCTTGGAGCTGGCGCCTCATGTAAAGTTGATAAACCTTAATTAACTATCAGAAATGTTCTCCTACAGTAAATTTAAATTCCTCACATCCTGCATGTATTGATTTCTTTTTGATATCTTAGGCAGAGGTAGAAAACATAAGCTTATTGGTTTAGTGACATCTCATGATTCATCTTCAATCTCTTATTCAAGGTGAATGATCCATTTCCACTATTTTTTTTTTTTTTTTGCAAAAGGTTATACTTTCCATCCCATCATCATGTCTGTGGCTTTCTGTAAAGGCCACAGAGGAATCTCTTTCAAATCTTGGTCAATTTAATGGCTATCAATTTTTCTTCTATTAGAGTCAGCTTTATCATCCTGTGTGGCAAATGGCACAGTAACAAGGCACCATCAATAAGTCAACAAGGGCACTGTCCTTGGTTTCTACTCTTCAAAGCCAGCATTCCCACAGCCTGAAGAACCTAACAGGGCTTCTAACTGAAGAGGTGGGAAGGGATCAAGAGGTGGGAAGAAAAAAAGCTAGAACTGAGGCTGTATGGTTCTGGGAATAGAGAAGCTACTGTGCCCCCCAGAGAATGGGGTGGGGTGGGGGGATTCTGCAGAGCACAGCCAGAGGCAGGCAGCTCATGTTGGGGGGGTCGCATGCTTCTGCCTATGAGAAGAATCTGAGCACATTAGCTATTTCTTTCTTGCCAAGAATCCTTGAGATATTTAGATTTGAGTTATGAATTGAAAGTGAGATAAGCCCTATTTTATTTGCTTGTTTCCCTGCACTTATCTCAGGATGCTTCCTGGATCTGTATGGTAAATAACGATTTATGTAGGAGAGAGAAATAAAGGAGGTACATTCACTTATTTGGTTATCTTTGATCCACTGAATAATTATTATGTTTAACTGTGGATTGGTAGGGTTTTTATACTCATTAGGAAAACTTAACACCAGTGGTTTTCAACCACTTGGCAAGGCCTAGAGACATTTCTGCTCGTCTTGACTGGTTGAGGTGGCGAGTAGGGAGAGTTACCGCCATCTAGTGGATAGAGGCCAGAATGCCGCTAAACATCCTATGGGGCAAGGACAGCCTCACACAACACAGAGTTTTCTGTCCAAAATGTTGATAGTATTGGGATCAAGAAAGTCTGACTTACAAACGATTCCATGTCCTCCAAATGTATTCACCTCTTCAAGAAGCTTCAGGCATTGTTGTTTCTCCTCCTCTCTTCACACAATGGGCCTGGAGAAATTACAAGCTGCTTGACCCACAAGCTCACTGTCTTATTTTTGATGGAGGCAGAGCTGAGGAACAAAGACAAGAGAAACCCAACTGTGAGGTGAAAGCAAGCTTGACCTTGGCTCATGGGCTCCCTTCAAAAGCTATGTTTTATGTTGGGATCTCTGATCAGACAGGCTGAGTCAGAAAATAACAAGGAATTCTCAGAATTACTTCCTAGGTCAGGGTCTTGCTTTCAACTCTGTAATAATCTCATCCCCCCACTTTGAATCAAGGATTGAACACTGTGTAAGCAGAATAACCAGGTTCTCTCTTCAACTGGTTCTGAAACCATCTCAATGATTTTGAGAAAATAGACTTTCTACAATCCGGCAGTAAATTGACCAGCCTGGGATATTTTTGTGTATACATTTCTTACTTTTCTAAAGAATAGACTGAACATGCCAGAATTTTTCAAAGCTGAAATCATGGTATAAGCAACAGCTTTGCAGGCAGCCTGTGCTTCAACGTGGAGTAGCAGAAACAGGAAAGTCAGCCAGGCCACGAGGGTCTGGTCTAACAGTGTGGGATTGCTGCATAACGGGCAGGATCCCACTACAATACAGCCTTTGAAATGTCTTGAAAAGAAATCTTTTGTCTAGAAAACAAAGCCCTCAACTCCAGGCCCAAATTCACCCCACTCACTCCACCCTCATCCCTGCTTCAACTTGAAAAGCTCAAAAAGAGAAAAAGCGCTAGAATTTAAAACATTTTAATGTAGAGTAACTTTTTTTTTTCTTTAAAGGGCCATCTTCTTATGAATACAAATCCCCCAAGAATAGGACTTTAGGACACTTCTGGGAGGATGACAGAGTAGGGAGCACCAGGAATCTGTCTCCCCTCCTAAACAACAGTTGCTCTGGCAGAACCTGTCTGATGCAACTGTGGGGACTCTGGAGTCCACTGAAGGCTTGCAACTTCCAGGGGAAGGCTTGGACAGTAAAGTGCAGTTAATTTCAGTCAATTTTAGCTCTTAGTACAGTAGCAGCTACCCATCCCACACCCACAGCCCCATCGCAGGCAGCTGTACACCTGTTCCTGGAGCAGCTTGCACGTAGCTTGCAGGAGCCAAGGTGGTCAAGAAGAACCATGTCTTCCAAACATAAGGGATCTGTGCCCTGAGTACTGATTGCTGCTCCAGATCTCTAGCTGCACCTCCCTCCACTGTTGCAAGTCCCTCCCCGCTCCAGCTGAAGTGACCTCTGGGGATTTAAAGGGCCAATACTCATTCTTTTCCTCCTTCCATTTTTCTCTTTTTCTCTTTTTGGGGGACAGATATGAAAGAGTAGGACATTCAAAAGCAATTCCATATACAGGGGAAATTAGAAAGTCATCATGCACACTCAGAGGAAAGCACGGGCTCAGAAAAGATCTGAGAAAACGTTAAGTTTACACCTCAAGCAGATCCCTGGCACAGAGACAACCTACAACAATCAAAACAGAAACAGAAACAAAAAAAGAAAACCCTGGGGAAGGGAGAGAAACTGATTTCCAGAGTTACCAAATTATTAGATTCAAATGTCCAGTTTTCAGGAATTCCCTGGTGGTCCAGTGGTTAGGACTCTAGGCTTTCATTGCTGAGGGCCCAGGTTCAATCCCTGGTCAGGGAACTAAGATCTTACAGCACAGACAAAAAAAAAAAAAAAAAAGTTCAGTTTTCAACAAAAAATCACAAGGCATATAAAGAAATAGGAAAGTATGGCCCATCCAAAGGAAAAAAAAGAAAATCAACAGAAACTATCCCTGAAACAGAACTGATTTCAGATCTACTAGACAAAGACTTTAAAACAACTGTCTTAAAGGTGCACAAAGAACTAAAGGGAGAGGTGAAGAAAGACAAGAAAATGACGGCTGAATGAAGTAAAAATATCAATAAAGAGATAGAAAACCTAAAAATAAACCAAAAAGAAATTCTGGAATTGAAAAGTACAATAACTGAAATGAAAAATTCACTAGAGGGATTCAAAGGCAGATTTCAGCAGCAGATAGAAAAATGGAAATATTGAGTCTGAGGAACAGAAAGAAAAAAAAACTGAAGAAGAAAAATACTAGAGCCTAAGGGACCTATAGGACACCATTAAGGGGACCAACATATACATGTGGGAGTCCAAAAAGAAGAGAGAGGGAAAAGAGCAGAGAGAATATTTGGTGAAATAATGGCTGAAAACTTCTCAGATTTGATGAAAGACATGAAATAAATATCCAAGAATCTCAGTGAACTCCAAACAAGATGAACTCAAAGAAACCCACACTGAGACATAATATAATCAAACTTTCAAAAGACAAAAACAAAAAGAAAATCTTGAAAACAGCAAGAGAGAAGTGATTCATCATATACAAGGGATCTTCAGTGAGATTACTGAAGATTTCTCATCAGAAACAAGCTTTGGAGGCCAGAGGCAGTGCTATTCAAAATGCTAAAAGAAAAAAAAAAACTGTCAAGTAAGAATCCTAGATCCAGCAAAACTGTCCTTCAAGAGTGAGGGAAAAATTAAGACATTCTCAGATAAATGAAAGTGGACAGAATTTGTTACCACCAGACCTTCTCTGAAAGCAGTGCTCCAGGAGTCCTGCAGGGTGAAATGACAAGACACTAGACAGTAACTCAAAGCCATATGGAGAAATAAAGATCTGAATAAAGTAAACAGGCAACTATAAAAGCTCATATTATTGTAATGATGGTTTGTAACTCCTCCTTTTGTCATCTACATGATTTGAGACTAGTACATTTTTTAAAATTATTAGCCAAAATGCTAGTATTATTGTGACTTTGGGGGTTTTTTTGGCTGCATTGGGTCTTTTTTCTGCATGTGGGCTTTCTCTAGTTGCGGTGCATGAGCTTCTCATTGCAGTGGCTTCTGTTGTTGTGGAGCATGGGCTCTAGGTGCATGGGCTTCAGCAGTTGTGGCTCGCAGGCTCTAGAGTGCAGGCTCAGTAGTTGTGGCGCATGGGCTTAGTTGCTCCACAGCCTGTGGGATCTTCCTGGACCAGGGATCGAGTCCATGTTCCCTGCATTGGCAGGCGGATTCTTAACCACTGCCCCATGAGGGAAGTCCCTGTGACTTTGGTTTGTAACCCTAAATTTTGTTTTCTACATCATTTAGGAGACTAATGCATTTAAAAGAATTATTAGTTTATGGTTTTGGGCACACAGTGTTTAAAGATGTAATTTAGTGACATCAACAACCAAAATGGGTGGGGACAGAGCTATTAAAGTAGCATGGTCTTTTTTTTTTTTTTTGGTAGTAAAATACGCATAACAAACTTTACCATCTTAACCATTTTTAAGTGTCCAATTCAGTGGTATTAAATACATTCATAATGTGCTACCATTACCACCACCCATCACTATAACTCTTTCATCTTGTAAAACTGGAACTCTATACTTATTAAACAGTAACTCCCCATTCTGCCCTCTCCTTAGCCCCTGGCAACCACCATTCTACTTTCTGTCTTTATGATTTTGACTACTAAGTACCTCGTATAAATGAAATCATACAGTATACGTCTTTTTGTGACTGGCTTATTTAACTTAGTATAATGTCCTCAAGGTTCATTCATGTTGTAGCATATGTCAGAATTTTCTTCCTTTTTAAGGCTGAATAATATTCCATTGTACACATATACCATATTTTGCTTATCTATTCATTGGTCAATGGATACATGCTCCCACATTTTAGCTATTTGAATAATGCTGCTATGATCATGGGTGTACAAGCATCTCTTCAAGACTGTGCATCAAGTTCTTTTTGGTATATATCTCAAAGTGGAATTGCTGGGTCATATAGTAATTTTATGTTTAATTTTTATGCTAAGTGAAATAAGCCAGTCACAAAAAGACAAATACTGTATGATTCCATTTATATGAGGTACTTAGTCAAAAATCATAGACAGAAAGTAGAATGGTGGTTGCCAGGGGCTGTGGGGAGGAAAGAGGGAAGTTACTGTTTAATGAGTATAGAGTTTCAATTTTATATACAAGATGAAAAGAGTTATGGAAATGGATGGTGGTAATGGTAACACATTATGAACGTATTTAATACCAGTGAACTGGACACTTTAAAATGGTTAAGATGTATGTCACCACAATTTAAAAATTAGGGGAAAAAAAAAAGAATGGTCCTTAAATTACCAAAGATTGCCAACAGAATGCTATATTTTAAAATGTGACTAGCGGGATTTCCCTGGTGGCGCAGTGGTTAAGAATCCATCTGACAATGCAAGGGACACGGGTTTGATCCCTTGTTCGGGAAGATCCCACATGCCATGGAGCAACTAAGCCCGTGCGCCACAACTACTGAGCCTGCACTCTAGAGCCCGCGAGCCACAACTACTGAAGCCCACACGCCTAGAGCCCATGCTCCGCAGCAAGAGAAGACACCACAATAAGACTGCGCACCTCAACAAAGAGTAGCTCCCCAGCTCACTGCAACTAGAGAAAGCCCACGCACAGCAACGAAGACCCAATGCAGCCAAAAATAAATATATAAGTTTATATTTTAAAAAAATGTGACTAGCAACAACCAGACCAGCATCACGTCTTCCCCATAAAAACAATTTAATTCGCTGAAAGAGGTGAAAGTCTTAGTGGCATCTCTATCGCCATCTACCAAATCGAATTTGTACTATATTCTAGTAAATCCTAACCAAAGAAAGGTCTTTGTAATATATGTGCTTTCATTTAAATTCTAGCCACTGGAGCCTCTTGGTCAACGTTTTGCCCACTCTCATTATTGATCCTAGTATCAGCACAAACCTGTTTCTGGATGTTGTGTTCAGGAAATGATTATTTTAAGTGCTCACTCTAGAGAAGCTGGGCAAAAATTGCATGCAAACTTTACATGCAGACTGTTTGCTCTCTGGTCAGGGTCTGCAATTCAAAACCCATGATCGTTAAACCATACATGCCTAGATCTTTAAGCAACTTGGCAGGGATCTTTGACAATTCAGTCCCATTGCTTCCAAAATGTACATTGATTCTCTGTTTTCAAACTGTGTGAGCGTGTGTGTGGTGAGGAAAGAGTTCAGGAGGAAATGTCTGGGAGTTTTTTTGTTTTTGGCTGCGTTGGGTCTTGGTTGCTGCGTGCGGGCTTTCTCTAGTTGAGGCGAGCGGGGGCTACTCTTCGTTGTGGTGCGCGGGCTTCTCATTGCGGGGGCTTCTCTTGTTGCGGAGCACGGGCTCTAGGCGCACAGACTTCAGTAGTGTGGCACGCAGGCTCAGTAGTTGTGGCTCGCGGGCTCTAGAGCACAGGCTCAGTAGTTGTGGCACAGGGGTTTAGTTGCTCTGCGACATGTGGGATCTTCCTGGACCAGGGCTCGAAACTGTGTTCCCTGAGTTGGTAGGCAGATTCTTAACCACTGCGCCACCAGGGAAGTCCCGATGGGAGATTATTATTAGACATCTCCATCTGCATATAACCAGAGTTCAAGGGTGACATGCACTTCATGTTAAGCACAAATCCAACTAAAGCTGGCCTTATTTATAATAGTACATACTGTATGATTTGACCCAAGAAAACAAGATAACAGAATATAACTCATGCAACTGTTCCTTGGATGAAAAAGGTGTATCCTCCTCAGAGGCCTTAAGATGTCAACACACATGAGAGCTTGAAGGTACAGTTTGCACTGATTTCCACTGAAGAGCTAATTGAATAGAAACAAGGACCCATTTAGGAAAATCTTCAAAATTTACCTTAGTAGCCTCTTTTTAAAAACTATAATATTGCTTCTTTACCATCCTTATGGTAATAGAGTTGGAGAATACTGATAGATTAATTCTTTAGTGTGAGAGAAAAAGTTGTCAAATTTACTTAAGAAGCATGTTTCTTTTCCTCTTTCTACACACAAATTACCTCTGTGCTACTTTCCAAGTTCCTCTGTGTTAGAAATCAAAATGGCCTCCATTTTGGACCAGTGATACATACAGTAACTGTAACTTGTAGGTTAAAGAATCCTGCCTTCTATTGCCAGGGCATCAGTAAATCGGGCATCCTGTAGCAGCTTTTTCTGAATGAGAAAACATGGTAGCATTTTATTTCCTTTAACCATTCAAAAAGCTTCATTTAAAGTCAATGGAAACAAGAAATTAAATCTGGCCTCCTGAGTTTAGGAAAAAGGTTTTAAATTGGTGGTCTATAGGTCAAGTTCTGTCTGTAGATATGTGTTCTGTGTGGCCTACACAGTACTCTGAAAATCAGGACTGCTCTCATCAAATCTACATTTCCAGCTTCTGATAGGGTAATCCTAAGTCCATAATCCTGCACGACAAAATTGGCTGGAACCTACCACAATTGTTCCTTTTAAAAAGTCCCTAGATCCCCCTATGCCTGGCTGTGAAACATCTCACTCATTTACAGTAGGACCAGACCTCTATAGATACTTGAGAGTGACCTTTTATTTGGAGGCTAAGAAAAGAATATCAAGGAGAGACTGACATAGATTCCCAAGGCATGGAGGGTACCTGTAGATAACTGACAATAAAAAAGAAGCAAAAGGAAATTGCTACATAAATAATAGTATCTTTATTATGTATCTAATTTTACTTTTATTCAAGAACATAACAAATTGCAACTACTAGCAAACTGACAACTTTCTATGGGTTCAGTGGTGCTATATTGGTTTACTTTTGTTAAAATGCTGTTTTCTCTGAGAGGGAATGAAAGAAATTATGAGCTTACTGTAAAATGGGAAAAGTTGAGGGGAATTCCGTGGGCAGTCCAGTGGTTAGGACTCTGTGCTTCCACTGCAGGGGGCATGGGTTCAATCCCTGGTTGGGGAACTAAGATCCCTGCATGCCACGTGGTGTGGCAAATAAATAAATAAATAAATAAATAAATAAATAAATAAATAAATAAATAAAATGGGAAAAGTTAAAAAAAAACAAATCATGAGGCCTGTACTTTGACTTTTAACTTATGTTTTAGCAATCTTAACAGAATTGAAGGCAACTGAAAAATAACATTTTCATCTGTTAAGGTTAAAAAAGTGATTGAAAATAACGGTTATTTTCTAATTATCCAGGATTTTGAAAAAGTTTTAAATGTTAAGAAAATTTTTTGATTAAATTTGTTTCAGAAAATCTCTAAACCTTTGCAAATGAATGAAATTAATGGAAATTCATTTTGATAAATGCTTGACTACAATAATTAAACAAAAATGTAACTAGTACAATTAAATCTTTCAGACTCTGAAACATTTTCCTCCCTTCTGTTGCTATGGTGGACAGAGCACCTAATTTGAGTCAGAGAAACTTAGTTCATCATGGTCCTTGCTATGTGATCTTCAGCATGTTACTTTGCCTTCTGAATTCCCTTTTCTTCACCTATGAAAATGGGGATAATAATATCTATTTCACAAAATTTTTGTGAGGCTTTAATAAGAATACATATTAATAGTACTAGCACAGTGTCTGGCACAGAGAGAACACTTTAAAAATATTTGTTCTCTTCATACATGGCAGGCAAAGAGGTGCCTTGTATAAAAATGAAAAAAGCCATGGGGGGGAGTGGGGATTAACCAAGATGGCGGAGTAGAAGGACGTGCTCTCACTCCCTCTTGCGAGAGCACCAGAATCACAACTGGCTGCTGGACAATCTTTGACAGGAAGACCCTGGACTTCACCAAGGAGGATACCCCACGTCCAAGGACAGAGGAGAAGCCACAGTGAGACGGTAGGAGGGGCGCAATCAGAGTAAAATCTAATCCCATAACTGCTGGGTGGGTGACTCACAGACTGGCGAACACTTATACCACAGAAGTCCACCCACTGGAGTGAAGGTTCTGAGCCCCACGTCAGGCTTCCCAACCTGGGGGTCCGGCAACGGGAGGAGGAATTCCTAGAGAATCAGACTTTGAAGCCTAGTGGGAATTGACTGCAGGACTTCGACAGGACTGGGGGAAACAGAGACCCCACTCTTGGAGGGCACACACAAAGTACTGTGCGCATCGGGACCCAGGGGAAGGAGCAGTGACCCTGGGGGAGACTGAACCAGACCTACCTGCTGGTGTTGGGGGGTCTCCTGCAGAGGCGGGGGGTGGCTCTGTTTCACTGTGGGGACAAGGACTCTGGCAGCGGAGGTTCTGGGAAGTGCTCCTTGGCGTGAGCCCTCCCAGAGTCTGCCATTAACCCCACCAAAGAGCCCAGGTAGGCTCCAGTGTTGGGTTGCCTCAGGCAAAACAACCAACAGGGAGGGAACCCAGCCCCACCCATCAGCAGTCAAGCGGATTAAACTTTTACTGAGCTCTGTGAACCAGAGAAACAGTCAGGTCTACCCACCACCAGAGCCTCCCATCAAGCCTCTTAGATAGCCTCAACCACCAGAGGGCAGACAGTAGAAGCAAGAAAAACTACAATCCTGCAGCGTGTGGACCAAAAACCACAGTTACAGAAGGAAAAACAAGATGAAAAGGCAGAGGGCTATGTACCAGATGAAGGAACAAGAAAAAACCCCAGAAAAGCCATGGGGGGGACTTCCCTGGTGGCACAGTGGTTAAGAATCCACCTGCCAATGCAGGGGACACGGGTTCGAGCCCTGGTCCGGGAAGATCCCACATGCTGCGGAGCAACTAAGCCCGTGTGCCACAACTACTGAGCCTGCGCTCTAGAGCCTGCAAGCCACAACTACTGAGCCCACATGCCATAACTACTGAAGCCCGCACGCCTAGAGCCTGTGCTCCACAACAAGAGAAGCCACTGCAGTGAGAAGCCAGCGCACCGCAACAAAGAGTAGCCCCCGCTCAATGCAACTAGAGAAAGCCCGCACACAGCAACAAAGACCCAATGCAGCCAAAAAATAAATAAATAAACAAATAAATTTTTTTTAAAAAGCCATGGGAGATGAATAGGTAAAACACAGAGAACTTTTAGGGCAGTGAAACTATTGTGTATGATACTATTATGCTGGATACATGTCATTATAAATTTGTCCAAACCCACAGTATGTACAACACCAAGGGTGAAGCCTAATGTAAACTATGGACTTTGGGTGATAATGATGTGTCACTGTAGGCTCATCCATTGTAACAAATGCACCACTCGGAGCGGGGGGGTATTGATAACGGGGGACGCTATGCATATGTAAGGGCAGGGGGTATATGGGAAATCTCTATATGTTCTGCTCAATATTGCTGTGAACCTACAACTGCTCAAAATAATAAAATCTGTTTTTTAAAGCCATGGGTTTAGAAAAACATGACTAATTTTGGATATTTCTAACCCAATGGAGAATTTCTATTATAGCTATTTCATTACAGCTGTCAGAGAACAATGTCATAAATCAAACATTAATGCAGTGTTGACCCTGAAAATTATAGCTACTAGTATGACCTAATACCCATCAACATACAACCTAAAAAATAAAGCAGGAATCCAACAGAAATGCACATATATGTTCATGAACAAGACATGTACAAAAATATTCATGAAAGCACTATGTGTATGTCCCACGCTGGAAACAACGTAGATGTCCATCTATGGTAGAACTGTGGTATACTTACACAATGGAATAATAAATAGTGATGAGAATAAACAACTGCACATGACATGGATGAATACCACAAAAATAATAACTAAAGAACCAAACACACAAAAATAAATACATTATGATTTCATTTATCTAAAATTCAAACTCAGGCAAAACTCATCTAAGGTATGAGAAGTCAGAATAGTGGCTATCTCTGGGAGGGGGATAATAATGACTGAAAAGGGGCTTCTAGGATTCCAGGGGTGTTATTTCTTCATCTGGGAGTTGGTTACATAAATGTGTTGACTTTGTGAAAAATTATTGAGCTCTACAGTTATAACTTGTGCATTTTTCAGAATTTATTATTGTGTATATGTATATTTATATATCAATAAAATTTACCAACAAAATAAAGCGAGAGTAAAGCTAATTCACAAGACTGGCATTAAATATGAAAGATTCCAGGTCCAACTTGGTATTTATTCATTGACCTACTTATTGCAACTTACTTTGTACCCAATACTGTGTTTGATTTTGGTGATATAATGGTAACTGTTATAGGTTGAATTGTATGTGCCCTCCCAAAATTCATAAGTTGCAGCCCTAATCCCCAGTACCTCAAGATGTGACCTTATTTGGAGATAGGGTCTTTACAGAGTTAAAATGAGTTCATTAGGGTGGGTCCTAATGTAATATGACTGGCATACATGTAAGAGGAAATATGGACACACATAGAACACATAGAGGGAAGATGACATAAGAGACATAGAGAAGGTGGTCACCTATAAGCCAAGGGGAGAGGCAAAGGTCTGAAACCAATTATTCCCTTACAGTCCTCCAAAGGAACCAACGTTGCCAACACCTTATCTCAGACTTCTGGCCTCCAGAACTGAGACAATAAATTTGTGTGGTTAAGCCATTCAGTTTGTGGTGCTTTGTTTCAGCAGCCCTAGAAAACTAACAGAGTAACCTTCCCCCATTTTCGACACCCTCAAAATGTGCTGTCCTTGCCATCAATAAAAAGTACTGTCCCTGATTGTAACCATGATAATAGCAATAAAGGACAGCCTAGAAAAAAGAAATGTGGCATAATTAAGGAAGTCATAAAAGGTTTCCCTGAGGAATTTTTAACCAAGCTAAAGCCTAAAGTAAAAGAAATTATTAACTAGGTAAAAAGAAAGGGATGAGCCTTCCAGGTAAAACAAACAGCATATTTTCAAGCCCCTTACAAGAGGAACAGAAAAAATACAAGTGTCTGGCTCAAAATAATGTGTAATACGGTAGGAGATGAGTCTGGAGATCAGCTGGAATTCAGATTATGCAGAATTCGTTAGGCCATGTTAAGGATTTTGGACGTTATCTCAAAAAGCAATGACATGAGACAACTATTTAGTGCATGATAATATGATGAAATGTCAAATACTCAGCATCACCTATGAAGCGTCCTTGCCAAAATAGTTGAAACTAGATCTAGTTAAGTTTTTACAGCTAACTTCCAGTTACAGGAAATATGGGAAAAAGAAAAACAAGTTAAATAATACCATAAGGAAGCAATCAGACAAATCTAAAATGTGGAACATTCCCAGTAACAACCAAGCCAGTCCAATCAGTCAATAGCAAGAGAGAAAAAAAGAGAGGAAGAATACTCTATATGCAGAGACACAACAACCAAATAGAATACATGGACCTTGTTTAGATCCTAATTGGAACAACTCAACTGTAAAAAGGCATTTTTAAGTAATTTGTGAAATTTGAATACAGACTGGATATTAGATAACACTAAGGAATTATTTTTAGTTATTTTTACAATATTCTGTTTCTTCCCACTGAAGTTGTAATCTTGATAGCACAGACCATACACAAAACAGGTATCCAGAATATGCTGGGTTTGTTTTTGTTTTGGCCGCACTGTGCAGCATGTGGGATCTTAGTTCCCTGACCAGGGAAGCGCAGAGTCTTAACCATTGGGCCGCCAGGGAAGTCCCCACAATATGTTGCTGATGCTGATGTTGAATCCTGGTATTTACAATTTAGGCAGAAGGCGAAAAAGCACTGGGAAATCATCTGTGGAACTACTGAATTTTTGAGTTGTAAATGACAAAAGGAATTATCTAGCCAAAATAAATTCATGAGGAAAAGGACACAAAACTAGATCGTGGTAGAGCTGGTCTAGAACACAGGCTCCTATGCCACGAGGCTCATGTTATACCTCTTTCAGTGCAGCTTATAGGGAGGTTCTCACAGCTTCCAAGCCCTGTACAGCTCACAACTCAACTCTTTCTCCTTCCTCCACTTGACTTTATATCCTTGCTCTTCCTCCCAACTCCATCTCCAGGCATTTTAATTTAGATTCACTTGACAAATTTCACTTTCCTTGGGTAAACTGCCAAAGCTAATGCTAACAAAGAAGAATAATAATGAGTGGAGGAAAAAACATTTTAAAACCAAAGCAAAATTAGCAGTAACAACAACAACAGCTGCTGTTTCAAGCTTTTTCCAGATTTCTGTACCTAATTCATCCTCTTGGCTTTCATGAACACATTTTTTTTCCAAGTTCTGTCAACGGATACATAGTAGCTTTCTATCAATCATACAAGTCTCAAAGAAAAAAGGGTGTTAAGCCACTGGTACATAAAGAATCAGTGCTGCTGAAATACCCTCTCTCCTTCCCTTCCTTTTTTCCATTCTTCATATTTTCTTTTCAAAAATCATAGCTAAGGACTTCCCTGGTGGCGCAGTGGTTAAGAATCCGCCTGCCAATGCAGGGGACACAGGTTCAATCCCTGGTCCAGGAAGATCCCACATGCTGTGGAGCAACTAAGCCCATGCGCCACAACTACTGAGCCTGCGCTCTAGAGCCCACGAGCCACAACTACTGAAGCCCACACGCCTAGAGCCCATGCTCTGCAACAAGAGAAGCCACCGCAATGAGAAGCCCGCGCAACGCAACGAAGAGTAGCCCTCGCTCACTGCAACTAGAGAAAGCCCATGTGCAGCAAAAAAGACCCAATGCAGCCAAAAAATAAACAAATTAATTTTTAAAAATCATAGCTAATATGAAGGCCAGAAATAAAAATATTATTAGTTATTATAAGCCTTTTATAACTAAATTGCAACTTAAATTGCTTTTAAAATTGTACATAGGTATTACTTCTAAAAAATATTACATTTTAGAAAACTGAATTATAGTTATCCAGTACTGTGTTTACCAATATACAGAAAAATTGAGAACTCAGCCAGTATTCTTCTGGATTTGTAAGATAAGCCCAGCAACCCAAATATTAGTGGAAACAGATAGCTTAATATAGGCAATAAGGTGTGTTATATCAAATACTCCAAAGAGGGATAATTATACAAGTACAAATGGATAGATATGCGGGATTTGGGAAGTATAAACCAAGTAGAGGAATATGTGTTTCTGGAACCTCTTACATTGAAATAAGGGTTATCTTCTATTAAGTTCTTCCACTATGTAATATATTTATACTGCACATACGTATCACTAAACTTTTTGGGGAGATATTACTGCCCATATTTTACAAAGAGTAAGAAGAAGAATTTGAACTTGAATATGAACCTGTCTGATTCCAAGTTCACATTCTTTCCACTATAAAATAAAATATATACATTCAGTTTAAATTTAGGAGGGGAAAACTTATGCTCTTTTATTCTGTCTAACAGCAGCTCACTTTTACCATGTTCCATGATCAAGGCTGACATTCAACTGGTGTGCTCTGGTATGGCATAAGGGCTGAAAGCTGTTCTGATGAGTTGGGTATCTGTTCTGTTTGATTGGTGCCTATGCCATGCTGATCATTTAATATTTTGAATATCACACCTGTCCATGACACAGAACTCTGAGTCAAAATCAAATACTTACTCAAACACTTGAAATCATCTAAAACCACTTTGTATGGCATATTCCATGCCTACAGGTATCCTGGGTCTAAGATGTAGAACTACTACTTCTTTGCAAAATTTGGCTATTCTCTCTCTAGATAAGAACATGCTGAAATTCCCAAGTTTTATAGTAGAAGCTTAACATTTGCCATTTATATATGCCAAAGCATGGAGCACATCTTTGAGTCAGTAGTACAAAATTACTATGCTCTAGGTTTTTGCCAGTGAAAACCTTGAAATGGCATCTTGCCTTTCTTGTTACAAGTCAGGCTTATAGCATTTGATATTTGGGAAATCAGTCTGACAGGATACTATTCACACCTTCCTCAGTTCTTGCTATTAAATTAGATCACCAGAAAGGAATAAAGCTAGACATTAACTTATGCACTTAGATAGAAATGCCTAAACTGAGATTTATACACTTACATTCTTAGATTTTATCAAGATTCAATATACAGGAGGGATAAATTAGGAGTTTAGGAGTAGCATATACACACTATTATATATAAAATAGATAATCAACAAGAACATACTATATAGCACAGGGAACTCTACTCAATATTCTGTAATAACCTATATGGGAAAAGAATCTGAAAAAGAATGGATATGTGTATTGGGTTGGCCAAAAAGTTCATTCAGTTAATGAATACGTTGTTCAACAAAGTTCTTGGCAAAAATGAAAAATGCCTTTTATTTTTACTTAAAACCGAATGAACTTTTTGGCCAATCCAATATGTGCATAACTGAATCACTTTGCTGTACACCTGAAACTAACATAATATTGTAAATCAACTATACTCCAAAATAAAATTAAAATTAAATAAAAAATTTTTAAAATTAAAAAAAGAAAAAATACATAGGAATTTTAGAAAGATTCAATATACAAAATGACCATATAAAAAAAGGAAGCAATGGTGTAAATATTTCAAGGACAAATCTAAATGTCATCATAACAAAAGAAGCATGATATATTTCTGAGAACTTCATACTCCAGATTTATTTATAAGTTAGTTATACCAAAATCAGTTTGCCTAACTGATATATATAAAATGTTGTAGAGGCTCCCCCAACTGGTTAAGATGTAGAACTACCAAAAAACATGCTGCATTAAGTTGACTGTATCATCCTCTTCAGAAATTTCTGTAACCCCAGCTTGAGATAGAAGGACAGACATGATGTCATTAGATAATTTGTCAAAGCCATTCTGTAAACATATATTTGCTAATTCCTGCCACTTTTCTAGGGAGCAAAATGGATCATTTATCATAAGATGTTCAACTGCATCTGAGGAAATAAAAATACAATATTATAATATAGCACTTATTTGATAATCCACACTTAGCAATTCTTCAAAAATAAAGAGATATCATTTCAACTCCATTACTATTAGACCTGATTCCTTTAAGTGTAATGTGGAGTGCCCAGTCGAGCTCATAGTAAGTACTCAAGTGTTAGTTCCTTCTCCTCCTCCTTTTTCATTAAACTTTTCATGCCTCAATTCAACTCTCCACCATTTCTCACATTACTTATTCCTCCACTCATCTCCTTCTTGGTAAGGTCAGCAGATGCTGAAGGTTGAAAGGAAGGGAGTTCAGAAAGTGACGAATGTGGGCTCAGCCTTATTCACAGTCTATAAGGTACCACTAGGAACTATCAAACAAATTTGATGGTCAAGTTTTCATGATCCTTCAAACACTTTTATAAATGCCCTATAGTGCTAACCTAAGGGTTTAAAAAACTCTTTGGCAAAACCTCCATCCTATCTCTAGACAGAGACCTCTTAATGATGGGGCTTCTTTAACAAATATTTTTCTAAAGGAAATAAAAGAAGGATTTTGTTTATTAAAGAAAACTAATGATATTATTTACTTTTGAAAATCAATTATAGTGACCCTCTTTGAAACTATTTATGGAACTCGTTTATCTACTACTTGCATTACTTATAATACTTGATGAAAGAGGATTTCTATTCAGGTTATTGTAATCACTATTATTTTATTTCCACCATGATTACTATTTTTCTATCAAATAAAATATTTTAGTTGATATCTGTAATGATAATTTCTAAATTATCTTCCCAACTATGTTTTCATGTAATTTACTATTCTTTCTTTGGCCCCATATGATAATTTAAAATCAAGTTGTCTGCTCAAGTTTCTACATTAAATTAGAGAAAGGAAAGAAAAAAGTGAGATCTAATTAGTTATTCCTGATCCCACTCCAGAGTGAGGTTCAGAGTAAATAATATATGTAAATAATATTTTCATATATATTTGGTTTAGGAATAAAAAACATAAAGTTTATCTAAATAACATTTTAAAATATATATATAAATTATTAAATATACACATATGTTAATATATATAAAGATTTTACAGTAGTCATAACTATTATAATTATTATGATGTTCCCCTCAAGCTTCAGAAGGAGTCTCTCTTCATTCTAATCCTCTCAACAAATATATACTATTGCCAACAGAGTATTATTAACATGGTAATCTTTACATTTATAAACACCTAAAGTTAATTCTTGCCAAGAATAAACTCTTAGGAAGATAGAGTTAACTCAAACATAATAATCTTGAACCTTTCCCTAAATAACCCACTACTATTTCTTTCACTACAAAATTTTACTTCACTTACCTTTCCCACCTTTATTTATTTCTTGAAGTAGCTTAATGCCAACTTTTTTCATATCTACAGAGAACAGGTGAAGTACAGCAAGACCAAAAGATAAATATGGTGGTTTCCCATTCCATTCGTCAGTGAGACACTGAATTAATTCAGTGTGGGGACATAACTTTATTAGCTGCATCAGGTCATCTGAAAGCAAAAATGAAAAACTGTGTCTCAACATCCTAATATGATACATCAACTAGAAACTGGGACTAGCTAATGTCTATATTTGCCAATCAACTCTTCTTTTTCCAGTCCTTCCAAAGCCCTCAATGAATTCAACATTACTATCTCCAATCCAAAAAAAAAAAAAAAAAAAAAAAAAATCATACTCAGCATAGCAAAAAACAAAGGAAAA
Source organism: Balaenoptera borealis (assembly GCF_965194805.1). Taxonomy (NCBI): domain Eukaryota; kingdom Metazoa; phylum Chordata; class Mammalia; order Artiodactyla; family Balaenopteridae; genus Balaenoptera; species Balaenoptera borealis. Next base: position 45,338,633 of record NC_138871.1, on the reverse strand, counting down.
CTACCTAAACATAGTACCAGGAAAAAAAATTTATCAGAGAACAGTCTTGGAAAGAAATGTGGTATAAAAAAAGGACCAGGTTGACAATCAAGAATCCTGAATTCTAATCATAGCTCAATCAGTCACTTAATCTTTTGGACCTCAGTTTTTGCACCTTAAAGTGCTAGAATTAGTATCTCCACAATTTCTAAGCTCCCATCTAATACTACGTTATTTTTGTCTACATCTTGTTGCTCATTTGGGGGCCAACTTCTACTGAGTATATCTTTCTTTCTGTGCCTTGTATAGAAAAGGGGCTCAGTAATTTTTCCTAAAAATATCAAGTATTTAGAAACCCAAATATGAAGATTTTAAGAAGCTGTTAGCTAGTTCAGGTAGCTAGAGGTTGAGCCATATGAAGTTGCGTACACTTGACCATTTTTTACTTCAAAAAAAAAGCAATTTCGTATGGTTTAATGTACTAGTTAACCATTCAGATAATTTAAAGCTACAATCATGATTTATATTCTTAAATTTATAAACTTTGTGTTAACTTACTAAATTTTTTTAAGTAAAAGTATTCTTCTTGGGCCACAACAGAGGTAATTGGCAGAATAATTTCTGAGAGCATTTCAAGAACTACGTGTAAACATAACTGCACTCTAAAAGGTAATACAAGGTAATCTAGTGTTTATTAAACACATATTATTGTACTGTGACCTTACATATATTAAATTACTACATCTAATATTCAGTATAAGTCAGACATTATTATTCTCACATTACAAGTGAGGAAACAGGCTTAGAGAAGTTAATTTTCCCAGAATTAGAGACATAGTCTAAAGAAGAACAGTTCATCGGACCCCCAGAGTCCATGACCTTCCAATCTATGGTGCTGCTCCTCTAAAATAATAAATACGTATGTGTGTGTGCGCTGTGTGTGTGTATATATATATACATGCATACACACACAAAGAGAGAGACAGAGACAAGGAGAAAGAGAAATGGTAAAAGATGAAGCAAGGAATAGCAGAATATAATTCTATATCAATGAAGTCAAATAATTTTTAAAAAATTTTCCCTAGAGAAGAGGTAGAAGTTTATGATTTGGGTCGCTCAATCTGGCCTCCACTAAGGTGAAGTTATTTATGTAGGACCCCCCTGTCTCCAACATTTCATAACTCATCCATCTCTCTCTATTTCATTCAATCAAGTATTCAAATACCCTTCTCCATTAATTGATTAAACAATATTTACTCCATTATGTACAAGATATGGTCTCTGACTAATTAGAAAGGACACAAGTTCAAATCCTATGAACTTACCCCTCTACTTACTTCAGAATGCATTTCCTTATTCCTTGGTTTGACATGTAATAATGATCATTATTTATCTTGTATGTTCTATTTTGATAAGGTTATAAGGGTCTATATATCAACCATGGTACTATTTAACTCACAAATACCTAGATACTTAGAACAGTGGTTCTCAAAATATGGTCTAGGGTCCATAAAGTCAGAACTATTTTCATAAAAATACTAAAATTTGCCTTTTTCATTCTCCTTCTCTCACAAATATACAGTGGTGTTTTTCCAGAAGCTACATGACATATTACAATAGACTGAATATAGGATCAGATATGGGAAGCCAGCTATCTTCTATTAAACCAGACATTACAGAGATTTACAAAAATGTAAAACAGTGTCACTCTTTTCCTTAAATTGTTTAGCTTTGGAAAAGTTATTTTTCATAAAAATATTTTACTTATGACAATACATAATTGGTTTATTGTTGTTGGTTGTTTTCGTTTTTGGTCTCGCGGCACAGCTTGTGGTATCTTAGTTCCCCAACTAGGGATTATTAAACCTGAGTCCTCAGCAGTGAAAGCACAGAGTCCTAACCACTGGACTACCAGGGAATTCCCTATTGTTATTTTAAACGAAAAATAAATAATGAAATTTGCAGCAACATGGATGGACTTGGAGGGCATTTTGCTAAGTGAAATAAGTCAGGCAAAGAAAGACAAATACTGTAGGATATCACTTAATATGTGGAATCTAAAAAATAGATGAATCTGACTCACCTCACTCAGCTGCACCTGGGAAAGAGCCAGCTGACCAGCCTGCAGACTGATGTGACACTGCCCTGGCTGGAGACCCTGATTATATCCCACAATAAGCTGAGAAGCCTGCCCTTGCTGGGATGGGCACTGCCGACACTCAACACCACGGAAGTCTCCTTCAATGAGCTGGCCTCGTTGTCTCCTGACACCCTGAATGGCCTGAGCAACCTCCAGGAGCTCTACCTGTGAGGCAACAGGCTGCAGACTCTGCCCCCCGACTCCTCTCCCACCTCCCCACCCCCCAGCTCCTGGCACCCACGCCCCAGCTGAAGAAGCTCAACCTGGCTGAAAACCAGTTGAGAATATAACAAAACAGAAGCAGACTCACAGATATAGAGAACAAATTAGTTGTTACCAGTGGGGAGAGGGAAAGGGGGAGGGACAATATAGGGGTAGGAGATTAAAAGGTACCAACTATTAAGTATAAAATAAGCTACATGGATATATTGTACAACACAAGGAATATGGCCAATATTTTATAATAACTATAAATGGAGTATAACCTTTAAAAATTGTGAATCACTATATTGTACACCTGTAACATATTAATATTGTACATCAACTATACTCCAATAAAATTTTTTTTCTGGTTTAATTTCCTTTTTTTTTTTTTTTGTTAAAGTCTTTATTGAATTTGTTGCAATATTGCTTCTGTTCTCTGTTTTGGTTTTTTTTTTTTGGCTGCAAGGCATGTGGGATCTTAGCTCCTGGACCAGGGATCGAACCCACACCCCCTGCATTGGAAGGCAAAGTCTTAACCACTGACCACCAGGGAAGTCCCTGGTTTAATTTCTAATAAGATAAATATCAATTGATTATAACCCACATAGACAAAAACTCTTTGGGATCTTCAATGCTTTTTAAAACTATGAAGGAGACCTGAGACCAGAAGGTTTGAGAGCCTTGGATCTAGAATAACCCAGTTTCTAGATTGTTTCTAGCCTCGGAGTTTAGAATTCCAGATCTAGAATATAACCAGATAGGTACATTCACTTGTTTAATGATAATGGGGAAAGTGAACAAACAAATCATTTCAGGCTTTATTCTAGAAATCATTAGGGAGGAAAAACGAAGAGTTTTTCCTTCTAAAACAGATGCTCTATGAGTCAGATTTATGCTTTTGGAACAAAAGACTTTTTTAGGACTTCACCGTTTTTGTTTTGTTTCTTTGATTTGTAAATGTAAAGCTGATAGTCTAAATCTGAGAAAGACCATTTTCTTCTGAAACCAGAAAGTATTAACAAACTGAGTCTGTCCCCTGAGGCCAAGGATGATACTTTGGAAAGCTGTGGTTGTTTGTCATTAAAAAGTAAAATAAGCAGAGTAATTTTTCAAACATTGTTTCTACCTTTTAAGCTTAATTTTCCTCAGGTTATTATTATCTTATGATGTTGTACTAAATAAATTCTGAGGATAAATATCAAGGTTCTAATTATATAGGAGAGTTAATATTTCTTAAATTAGTACAATATACAGTTGTCCCTTGGTATCCACGGGGTTTGGTTTCAGGACCCCCTGCAGATAGCAAAATCTGAGTATGCTCAAGTCTCTTATACAAAATGGCATAGTATTTTCATATAACCTACACACATCCTTCCATATACTTTAAATCATCTCTGGATTACCTAATACAATGTAAATGCTATGTAAATAGTTGTAAATACAATGCAAATGTTATGTAAATAATTGCTGGTGCACAGCAAACACAAGTTTTGCTTTTTGGAACTTTCTGGAATTTTTTTTCCCTCAAATATTTTCAATCTGAAGTTCATTGAATCCATGGATGTGGAACCCATGAATATGGAGGGCTGACTGTATAATTATTTTACAGTGTAATGCACTACTAGAGGAACAGGATAATATGATAATGAGTCAATCATGTTTCTATATACTCATGCAAGGCAAATTTTGCAAGCAAAAAAAGAAACGTCACATTTCATTCAATGAAAATTCCAAGAGTAATTAAAACCTTTATTCCTTGACTAAAATAATTCTATGGAAAAATAATACTTAACACAGAAACTGAATCTGTATAACTTACATAATATTAATAAAATATATAATTCATTCAACAAATATTGTGTCGTAACTACTCTGCCAGATTCTGTTCCATTGCTGTGTGTATATAGGCAAATTACTTACCTCTCTGTGCCTTAGCCTCTCTTTGGACACAGTTATTTTTCATCTATAAAATAGGGATAATAACAAAACCTAGTTCATATAGTTAACATAAGGATTAAGTGAGATAAGACATGTAAAAAGCTGAACTATAGCTATTATTACACTAATAATGTCGGGCATGCTGTTACATAATGAATGAAAAAATTAATAACTCTAAAAAACAGATTCTAAGTAAAAGTCAATTTACTCTTTGAAAATGATCAGATTCTTTTTCCTGGAAAAATGTGACCTAAAAGTGCTATATTTTGTTCCATTGTGCAATTTCTTAGAACTGGAGTACACAGCTTGCAAAATCAGGATTGACACAGGCCTGGGATATGGGGATATGCCAGGACTGCCTGTACATTAAGGCTACTGCTGAACTAGACTATAATAAGAGATCAGCTCATTCAACTAGGGTCACCCTAAGGTCCACAATTCTCTCACATCACTGCCCAGCTGCAACCTAGGTGTTTCAAACTTTTTAAATCAACATTATTTCACTAAGTCTTCATTTCTAATGCTTATATTATAGTTCAGAATGTTATATATAAGTTCAGTTATGTTTTAAAAATCCTTTAAGTAGCATGGTCCAAATATCTGCAAGTTTACTAAATGTTTATGTACTGAAGAAATATATAATGTATTTGAATGTCCACCATCAAAGTCAATCAGCTTCAGCTTACCTGTTTTCACTAAAAATTACAAAAGAAATCTACTTACCGGTATACACAAAACAAGCTTTATAATGTATAAGTCCAAAATATTGCCTACTATCATGGGTGATCTTACAATTCAAGTCCAGAATTCGAATGTATACAAATAATAGGCTTTTTCACTCACCAGAAGTAAAGTCCTTGAATTGTTGTATGTATTCCATGGCCCCATGAATTTGACCCTGTTTACACAGGCAAAGAAGAGCTTTCTTGTGCAGGCCACATTCACTATAGATAATCTGAGCTAAAGCCAGACACTTGGCCTTGTTATAAGTATTCTGCTCCCCATAATCAAAAATCACATCCCCAGCCTCCTCAGAAAATGTCAGCCTAGAGCAAGCAGATCAATAGGGCACATGTTAGTGAGCTCTTGATGAATGGATGAGAATGAAATATTTGAAAATTCAGCACAGTAGAACTGGATTTTCTATGGTCTATAAGGATTCCAAGTTAGTAGGCAACTGATGAAATTAAACATATCCAAGACTTAACAACAAGAACAAAAACAATCAGCATGTCTTCCTTTGGGGGAAGTAATTTTGGTGAAACTGAGCTCAACTTTAAAAAAATCTACAAACAAGGTTAAAACTCTCCTGAAAAGATTGGTGGGATTTAAAATTTCAAGGTAAACAAAAATTCTCTCATAATTGAGGCTCTCAATGTTCTTAGCTGTTATCTAGATTCCAAAAACCTGCAGAATGTAAGAACTTATTAAATGTTGGTTAAAGATAGTGACAAAATCTTTAGCTCAAAATTACCAACAGATCTTGCAAGCATTTGTACTAAAAGGAAAACAGAAAGTGCAACAGCAGTGTTTTTTTTTTTTTTTAATTGTTATAGATGTGAAAGAAACAACGGGGGAATAAAGGGACTTAACTGTGTCTATTAGGAGAGACTGAAGAAACAGTTCTTTTGAGATGGCTCAAATAAGTAGATTTCACTTTTCATCAATTTTAGTGCACTATCTTCATACACAATTGAAGGGAACCATCTGTACTACTAACTCCACCTAGAAACTATCAGCATAAGCCAAAAAACATTTGGGTATCATTAAAGATATCACTTCTAATTACTGGCTGTACTGAAACTGGGCTTTATAGTTTGGGTTTTTTTTGGCCACGCCATGCAGCATGCAGAATCTTAGTTCCCCGACCAGGGATCGAACCCGTGCCCCCTGCACTGGGAGCATGGAATCTTAACCACTAGACCGCCAGGGAAGTCCCATAATTATATTTTTAATTAATAGCTACAGAATAACAACAGTCACATAATATTAGTGTCTATATACATGTAATAAAATGCCAATAACAATAAAATGAAATCCTGAAACCCCTACAAAATGTCTCTTTATTGAAAATTAAGTAGATAAAGCCCTCTGTGTTTGTTGGGGCAGGCAGCAGAGAGTTGGGTCTAAAATCAAAAGGAAGCTCCTGAGTATGAATCAACTATTTAGGAAGCAATTCTTCGACTTCCACATTTTAATACCAAAATATAAGTTTTGGTAGTTAAAGCCACAACGTTTCCTGAGACTGAACAAGTCATTATTTCAGTTGTTGTAGTGACTGCATTACTGGAGCAATGAAAATACCAGTATCTTAGTATTTATTTCTCTTATTAATACCATTATTTCCTTATTTTCAGTGGTCACCCTCACGATGCTGTTCCACCCGAGAGAAGGCCAGAGTTGAGACTAAGGTTGCTCTGTCTTCGTTTGTCACTTTCCAAAAGGATGATCAGAAGCAAAGAGTATGATTAAAAAGAAAATTATCCAAAGGGAGGAGGAGGATCAAGCCCCAGAAGAATGGAATTGGCCCCGAAGGAAAAGCAGGTGGCGGGGGGTGGGGGGGTGGGGGGGTCGGAGGGTGAGAAAAACAAGGATTCTAGCCCTGGGGTAAGAGAGGTAGCAGTGAGACACCCAAAACAAGGTTTTGCCTTGTTTTCAGTTTGTAGCACTTTTTCAGTAGTAGTCATCCAATAATTTTTTTGAAAAAGGCCAGATTTTTGTTTTTATGAGTTCCTAATGGAGACCTGAAATGTATGAATAGGTATAATTCATAGTTATCCAAAGCCTTCTAATTTTAGTGCATAGTTTTACCACACAGTTCCATCAAAGCTTAAGAAAAAATAAAAATGCTGCCAGAAGATTCAAATCTAGTATTTTAAAATTAATCACTACCAATATGGTATGGAGTAAAGTTGTAATGATTTTTATAGTGTCTAAGGTATCTAAATAGAAGAAACCCAAAACATGGAAAATCCAAACAATATTAATTAGCTCATGAATGCTCTAGAGTTGAGTGGGTTAAATCAAATTGTCCTATTTAGAATAAAGACATTTATGCTAAATGGTATCTCCAGAAAAATATAGAAATACAAATATGAATAATTCAGGAAAAATGTAGTGGTATTTTCCCACTTTATGCACTCAGGGAAATGCATAAGAGTTTAAATTCTTACAACTAAGAGGTAGAATGGGCCAAGTATATGTAAGGAAATTAATCTTGTCTGAAGTGTCTTTGCACTAGATAACAGGTGTTAGTAATGAACATGCACTTTCTGATGCTGTCCTTATGCCTGCACCATTTCCAGGGCTCCCTGACAAGTACTTTTTGTGGAGAGTGTAGAAATGTGACCAGGCAGAGAAAGAAAGAAGGAGGCAAAGACTGAAAAGAGGGGTACACATATGGAGAAGTTTCCTAAAACAGGAATTACGTGAACATAATTATCAATTATTATGTGCATAATTAATTACTATGTGAACAGTAAGCGAAGGCATAACAAGACAGGGTGAGAGAAAGCTACTTTGCACTGGGAAACAATAGTGAGATCAATCCAGGACAGTTTTATGACTATCCAGAGTTGTGCAGGGAAATGATGAATTTGAAATGGGTAGCAGTAGGTAGTAGTATGCAAACTTGCCATTTTTGTTTGGGACATTTCTAAGTCATGGATTTGTTATTTAGGGAGTGCTTACATTTGTCCATCTACACCCTTATGATACACTTCTTAAAAATGAGAACTGTACCTACTCTCTAATATGTATTCTATGTCCCTATGCATTTAGAGCCAAGAAAGCATAGCCCTTAGGCTGCAAAATAAGAAGGCCATGGCTACTAGAGAGATGACAGGGAGGCCTTTCGTCACTCTGCCTGCCAGTACTCACAGCCCAACCCATGCCCACATAGACCCAGCAAAAGGAGCTGTTATCTATTTCCAGATTGATCTTCATAAGCTGGTAGACACAGTTTTGGTGCCTACTCAGGTCCTCTTTACTGGGCCAGTGCCCCTTCTCCAGCTGATTATTGACAGCTCATAGCTGCCCCCTCTCCAAAGAATTGCCCTCAGCTGACTGGAGCCAGAAAATTATGCCTATCTTTCAATAGCCAGAAAATTATGCCTATCTTTCAATCCCCTAGTAATCTAGAGCTGATGACTGACTAGTAAGGGATACAAAAAGCCAGTCCCATAATCAAGCGGTAACAACTTTGCGGTATGGCTTATGCTCCACAGCTCTCTCCTTATAATATTGACTAATACTAGACTTCACCTGAGTTCACATCCTTGCTTGGCTCTTTCCCTATCCCATCTCACTCCTTCCCTTATAAAATTTCCCAAGCAGTAAATGACATCACCTAAATCCAGGTATCCTGCTCTCTTCAAGGGCATAGGGAGCCTGAGTGCCAAAAATATTCCCCTTTGCCCCATTATTTAGCAATAGTCCTACCTTCTCATGATAAAGTCAATCAGGACCTCCAGACTCACAGAGCCTAAACTTGCAGGCATGGGAAGCACAAACTCCCTGTGCTGATGGTTCATTCTAAGTGTCAACTTGATGTTGTTGGTCAAATAATATCAAGTTGACACTTGATATTATTTGACCAACAACAGATATTTGGTCAAATACTATTTTGGGTGTGTCTGTGAGAATGTATTTGAAGAGAGTAACATTTTAATTGGCAGGGTGAGTAAAGCAGACTGCTCTCCTGAATGTGGGTGGCCCTCATCCAATCGGTTAAAGGCCTGAATGGTACAAAAAGGATGACTCTTCCTCCAGTAAGAGGGAACTCCTCCTGCCTGACTACTTAGCTGGGACATCAGTCTTTCCTGTCTTTGGGTCTCAAGGCTGCCGGCTTTCAGACTGGAAGTTACAGCATTGACTCTCTTGAGTCTCTGGATTGCTGATTGCAGATCTTGGGACTTCTCAGCCTCCATAATCATATGAGCCAATTTTTTATTTATATATATTTTTTCTGTTTCTCTGGAGAATCCTGACTAACACACTCTCCAAGCAGGCTCCTGGGAGTAATAGTTGAGTAGGGCCACTCTTTACTTCCCAGACCCAAGTATTCTACCTATTGGGAATACAGCACTATATAATTATCATTGGTTTAAGGAGTACATGTCTTCCTAAAGGATGTTCCTCTGTCTTCGAAAGATGAAGTGACAAGTTGGCATCACCTGGACACCATCTGAACCTTCCATGAACCAAGTTTGGGTTTGTTTTTTCTTCTCCTGTCTGTTGGTCTTAGGTAACCCCACCCTTGCATGAGCCCATAGGTGTGAGCTGTGGAAGTAGTGTCCATCAGGCAATGGTAGTTGACATGGAGTCTGAGCCACTTATTCATGAAGCTTACTTGTGTGCTCTGGAACTGACTGAGCATGATCTTGGTTGTACTTGATTTTACATGGACTCTCCTGAGCCCACCTGACCTTATGACTTGGTGAGTCTGTCAGAATACAGTTCATGATGGGCATTTCTAGTTACACTCACTGACATTCCATGGATAAATACTCCAACTTTAGCAGGACCCAATAGCTGTTTTTTGAATGGTATACAGTTGTCTGTTACAGGTGGCAGATGATCTACTGGTATATCTCTGGGTAGTCCCAAGACAATTGAACACTGTTAGTGGGTAAATCAATAACCATGGTTTATAAATGGGAAAAAGAATTTGGGGACTTCCATGGCAGTCCAGTAGTTAAGACTCTGTGCTTCCACTGCAGGGGGCACAGGTTCGATCCCTGTTCAGGGATCTAAGAACCAGCATGCCACGCAGCATGGCTAAAAAAAACAAAAAAGAATAGATACGTGTGTATATGTATAACTGAATCACTTTGCTGTACACCTGAAACTAATACAACATTGTTAATCAACTATACTCCAACATAAAATCAAAATCAAGAAAAAAAAAAAAACATGGTTTGATAAAGGTATGGTTAACCACAGTCATTCTACCAGACAAGCCATCAAGACCAAAACTGTAAGTAAGAAGAATCTATAATGGGTGATAGAGAAAGATAATGAGCACTAATTAATATGTATGAATCTCAAAATAAATGTAAGTGAAAGAAGCCAGACCAAGGAGAGAAAAGAATATACAATGTGTGATTTCATATATATAAAATTCTAGAAAATGAAAACGAATCTAGAATAACATGAAGTAGATCAGTGGTTATCGAGAGGTGGTGGAAGGAAGGAGGAGGCATTACAAAGGGACATAAGGAAACATTTGAGGGTCATGGATATGTTTATTATCTTGATTGTGGTGATGATTTCATGGAGATATATATATACATATATATGTCAAAACTTAAATTGTACACCTTAAATATGTGCAGTCTACTGTGTATCAATTGTGTCTTCATAATGCTGTTTTAAAAAACTCATCAAATTGTACACTTTAAACATGTATAGATTATTGTATGTAAATTATATCTCAATAAAGTTGTAAAAAAAACAAATTACAGCCCTAGGACCTAGCAACAAGGGCTATAGTTCCTCCCACTAACCCTCCTCTTATAAGTTTCCCCAAGAATTGACCACAAAATCCTAGAGAAGATATGCCTGGATGGAGTGAACTTAATGTGAGAAGCATATAAATCTGTATTGTGCAAATGGTTGACTAAGGCAGATGCTGTTTTGGTGTCCTGCCCAAATCCTCCTTACTGGGCCAACGTACCCTTCCCCAGCTACTCTGGGTGTTGGCTGCCAGTGGCTCACAGGTCCTTCCCTTCCATAGGGAATTGCCCTGGGCTAGTGGGAGCCACCATGCCCAGACTTATGTATTCCCATCTAGGCAGCCCACAGTCCTTGACTGACTGATGGAGAAGCAAGGAAGGCTGGCCCCTTGCCTCAAGTGAGAACAGCTCTGTGATGTGTTTTATGCTTCAGAGCCATCCCGCTATAAATAAGGTCAAGGTTAGAACTTGCCTGAGGTCACGTCCTTGCTTGGCTCTTTCCCCTTCCCTGTTCTGCTTCACTCAGTCCCTTATAGGTTTTTCTTGAGAAGCCCTCCTTCTATCAACCATGTACACCCAAATACCTGTTTCAGGCTTTGGTTCCAGGGAACCCAATCTAAGGGAAACCTGGTACAAATCTGCCAATTTGTGCCGAGACTCAATTCCAAGAAGCCACCTCCTGCCTGTCCTTGCTGGTTTGCATGTTCTTTTAAATGCTACCTTGGGTCCATGTCCCTCCTGCTTACAAGTTTTCTCCTGGGTTTATCCTTTACATGCATCCACAGCCTGCCTGAAAACAGGTTCCTGCCTTATCCCTCTGAGCAGCATGATACTGATCAATCCTTTTCTGTCCTTACCTATCAACTTCCATGCAGCATTAAGTGGTCATGAATAATCTTGTCAACTGCCTTGAGTCAACTCCTGATCTGGGCTCATTGTGACTAGGCCCTATTACTCTATCCATGAATGCTTAGTAAATACTTTGTGACTGATTAGTTGCAATAGAGATTTGAAATAAATGCTCAAATAATGTACTGATAAGAAAACTATTAAAATTTGAGAACAAAAAACTTTATTAAGCAAATTTCAAAATTAAGTTAAAAGTTTAACTTTGCTTACCTTTCCTGGGTGACCCAATTGATAACTAAATCTAAACGTTTTTCAGATAATCCACATGTGATTCCTTCGAGGGTTAGTTCTGCATCAACAGGATGTCTAAAAGCATGACTTATGCTAAAGATAGCCTCAAAAAATAAGAGTAATGGGAAAGGCTTTCCTCTAATTTTTCCAACAGCTACAAAGAGAAGAAAAGTTTTTGAGTCAAATACTTTTAAGTCATAGTTTGCTTTTCCTTACTTCATATTCTTATTTTCATCTCATTGCATTTTCTAAAAATTTTAATCTAAAATTACTTATTTATAATTTTTAAGTAATATTTGTGGATTAAACTTTATATTTTGGATAATGACTAAATATCATGTGCTATGTGAAAACCTAGGCAGAGGTTGGAGTGATGGGTCTACAAGCCAAGGAATGCCAAAGATTGCTGACAGCTACCTAGAAGCTAGGAGAGTAGCATGGAATGGAAATCTACTTCAGAGCCTCCAGAAAGAACTTTAAAAAGCTATAAACTGGGAATTCCCTGGCAGTCCAGTGGTTAGGACTCAGCGCTTTCACTGCCGTGGGCCTGGGTTCGATTCCTGGTCAGGGAACTAAGATCCTGCAAGCTGCATGGTGTAGCCAAAAAGAAAAATTTTTTTATTTACAAATTTTAAAGAAGCTGAAAGAATATACCACCAGCAGACCTGTACTATAAGAAAGGTTAAAGGTAGTCCTTCAAGCAGAATGAAAATGACACAAGATAGAAAAACAATCTACACAAAGGAATGAAGACCAGAAATGGTAAATGCTATGAATATAAGCATTTAGAAGTAGAGTTGACCCCTGAACAATGCAGGGGTTAGGGGCGCCGACCCCCACTCAGTCAAAAATCCATGAATATCTGTATCCACATGGGTCCTCCATATCCACAGTTCCACAACCACAGATTAAACCAATGATGGGTCACGTATTACTATAACAAGTATTTATTGAAAAAACTCCACCTATAAGTGGACCTGTGCAGTTCAAATTCGTGTTGTTCAAGGATCAAACTGTATACTGTTTTCATACAATGCATGAAGTAGTACAATATCACCTGAGTGTAGAATGTGATAAGTTAAAGATATAACCCATAAAGCCTAAAGTAACAACCAAAATAAGACAACAAAGAGTTATAGGCTCATAAATCAACAAAGGAGAAAAATGGAATCATAAAAAAATTCAACTAACCCAAAAGAAGGTAGAAGAAGAGAAAAAAAAGTAACAGAGATGAGAAAAACAGAAAACAAAAGTCAGCCATGTCAACAATCACATTAAATGTAAATGATCTGAACACCTCAATTAAAAGACAAATATTGTCAGACTGTATAAAAAAGCAGGATCCAAGTACATGTTGCCTAGAAGACACTGACTTTAAATACAAAGACACAAATTAAGTAGATTAAAGTAAAAGTATGGAAAAAAGATATACCATGCTAATACTAATCAAAAGAAAGATGGAATCACACTTCCAATTTCAAAACTTACTACAAAACTACAGTAATCAAGACAGTATGATTGCACAGGATGGACATCTAGAGCAACAGAATAGAATTAAGAGTCTAGAAAAAAACCTCAAACATTTATGGTCAATTGATTTCTTACAAAGGGGGGCCAAAACAGTTTAATGGGTAAAGAAAAGTCTTTTCAACAAATGGTGCTAGGAAAACTGGATATCCACATGCAAAAGAATGAATTTGGACCCCTATCTCACACCAAACAAAAAATTAACTCATAGTAGACCATAGACCTAAATGAATAAAACTCTTAGAAGAAAATATAGGCTCTTAAGTTAGGCAAAGATTTCTTAAGATACAAAACCAAAAGCACAGTCATAAAAAAAGAAGATCGGTAAATGGGACTTCATCAAAATTAAAAACTTTTGCACCTCAAAAAAACACCAACAAGAGGGACTTCCCTGGCAGTCCGGCAGTTGGGACTTCGCCTTCCAGTGCAGGGGGTAGGGGTTCGATCCCTGGTAAAGGAGCTAAGATCCCACATGCCTCGTGGCCAAAACATAAAATGGAAGCAATATTGTAACAAATTCAATAAAGACTTTAAAAATGGTCCACATCAAAAAAAATTAAAAATAAACAAACAAATAAACAACAACAAAAAAAACCACCAACAAGAAAGCAAAAATGCAATCCACAGACTAGAAGAAAATATTTGCATATCATCTATCTGATAAGGGATCTTTACCTGGAATTAAAAAGAGCACTTGCAACTCAATAATAAAAACACAAATAAAACAATTATCAAATGGGCAAAGAATAGACAATTCTCCAAAGAAGATAAAATGGCCAACAGGCACATGAAAAGATGCTCAACATTGTTAGTCATTAGGGATATGCAAATTAAAACCATAATGAGGGAAAAAAACAAACAATGAGATACCATTTCACACAGATTAGAAAGGCTTTAATCAAAAAGATAGACATTAGGGGCTTCCCTGGTGGTACAGTGGTTGAGAATCTGCCTGCTAATGCAGGGGACATGGGTTCAAGCCCTGGTCTGGGAGGATCCCACATGCCGCGGAGCGACTAGGCCCGTGAGCCACAATTACTGAGCCTGCGCGTCTGGAGCCTGTGCTCCACAACAAGAGAGGCCGCGATAATGGGAGGCCTGCGCACCGCGATGAAGAGTGGTCCCCACTTGCCGCAACTAGAGAAAGCCCTCGCACAGAAACAAAGACCCAACACAGCCATAAATAAATAAATAAAAATTAAAAAAAAAGAAGACATTAACAAGTATTGGTAAGGATGTGGAGAAATGAGAACTCATACACTGGTGGTGGAAATGGAAAATAGTGCAAACAGTTTAGCAGTTCCTCAAAGTATTAACATAGAGTTTCCATATAACCCAGAAATTCTTTTTTATTTATTTATTTGTTTGTTTGTTTGTTTGGCTGTGCCAGGTCTTAGTTGTGGCAGGCAGGATCTTTGTTGCCACATGTGGGATCTTCATTGCGGTCTGTAGGATCTTTAGTTGCGGTACACAGGATTTTTAGTTGCAGCATGCAAACTCTTAGTTGCAGCATGTGGGATCCAGTCCCCTGACCAGGGATCGAACCCAGGCCCCCTGCACTGGGAGCTCAGAGTCTTAGCCATTGGACCACCAGGGAAGTCCCTAACCCTTTTAAAAGAATTCTACTCCTAGGTATCTATCCAAGAAAAATAAAAACATATCCACACAAAAACTTGTACAGAAATACTCAGTTACACTATTCATAATAACCAAAAAGTAGAAACAACCCAAATGACCATAAACTGATGAATGGATAAACAAAATACAGTACATCCATACAATGGAATATTATTTCACCATAAAAAGGAATGAACTACTGATATATGCTATGGCATGAATGAACCTCAAAAACATTAAGCTAAGTGAAAGAAGCCAGTCACAAAAGACTATTGTATTATCATATTTATATGAAAGGTCCAGAATAAGCAAATCTATACAGACAGCAAGTAGATTAGTGGTTACCCAGGGTTTGGAAGAGAAGCAATAGAGAATGAGGAGTTAATTGGTACAAGGTTTCTTTTTTTGGAATAATGAAAATGTTCTAAAATTAAATTTTGGTAATGGTTATACAACTCTGTAATTATAATAAGTTTATTAAATTTTGTGGCATTTTCCCCACATATGCCATATGCATATGCCAATTTAAACCTCAGACTTATGAAAGTTACTGTTTAACACCCAAAATGCCCAGTGTCAGCATTCATGATATAAGAATACTTTTGCAGTGTAACACGATCTGATAATCACTCAGTTATTAAATTGTAAATAATTGGGATGGTTTCTTGACTTCAAGTCCACTGAATAAAAACTATAAAATTACACTCTGTGTTACCGTGCACTAGGATCAAATACTGAAAACTGTGTGGGCAAAAATATGAGACACGCCCATTTGCACACAATTCATAGTCATGCAGTCTATTAATACATATGTTTATATACACTATGTGTAGACAACAGATTTTCTGTGTTTAGGTAAAAGCAAAAAGAATGTTTTTGTTCAAATTGCTGAATTTAAAGGTATTTTTAAGAAATTTATTTAAAACAAGCTGTATATATTTGACATCAAGAATTTCCACTTAGAACTAAGATAAGACTAATTAATCTCTATATTTGTAAGCTACATTGAGTATACCTCCCCTTTATGTATACCCCTGCATTTCCTTCTGAGCTTCTCATCTTCTAAAAATGCATCTTAGTTTTAAAATAAAAGAATATTTTGTGATTCTCAGAAACACTCAGTAAGTACCACCAGTCTAGTATTGGTGAACTTCTCAGAATAAAATCCACATACCTAGAAAATGAATAAAAGTTGGCTGTTTTCCAATTTCACTGGTAATTATATTTATTTAAGCATTAATTGCAAGCACTGAGTTTTACTGAAACTTGCAATCCATACTTTGAGCAGACCAAGTCAAAGGGAGAAGAGAAATAAACTCAGGAATATACTAATATCACTTAAAAAAAATTTTTTTTTAAGTTTTAAATTTTTTTAATCACTTTTAATTTATGCTAAATTCAGAGCATATCCAAAGAAAGAGTTCCTGGGTATTTGTAAGATGTCTGAAACTTCTGAGTAAAAATTAAACATTTTAACATTTAACATTTAAAATTAAACGTCAACGTCAAAAAAAACAAACAACCTGAACACTAAAAACTACAAAATACTGCTAAAAGAAATTTTAAAAGGCCTAAAAAAAAATGGAGAGATATACCATATTTAAGGGTTCACTGGATCAGAAAATTCAATACTGTTCAGTGTCTGTTCTCCCTAAGTTGAACTACAGAGTCAGTGCAATGCCCAGCAGGTCTTTTTGTAGAAATTTACAAGCTGATTTCAAAAATTTAAACAGAAATACGAAAGACCTAAAATAGCCAAACCAAATCTGATAAAGAACAGAGTTCGAAGACTAACACTATCTGATTTCAAGACTTACTATAAAGCTACAGTAATCAAGACAGTGTAGTATAGGCATCAAGATAAATAAATAGATCAATGAAATAGAACAGACCTATGGACAACTGATTTTCAACAAAGGTACAAAGGCAATTCAGTGGAGAAAGTCTTTTTAATAAATTATCCCCGAACAACTGAATAGCTATCAGCAAAAAAATAAACTTTGACCCATACCTCACACCATATATAAAAATTAACTCAAACTGGATCCTAGACCTAAATGTAAACCTAAAACTATAAAATCCTTAGGGAAAAAAAAAAATAGGAGAAAAATCTCTTCAGATTAAGCACAGATTTCTTAGGTACGACACTAAAATCTCAATCCTTAAACGAAAAAAACTCATAAATTAGATTTCAACAAATTAAAGACTTCTACTCTTAGAAAGACACTGTTAAGAGAATGAAAAGACAAGCCACAAACTGGGAGGAAATATATGCATCATATATCTGGTAAAGGATTTTTATTCATAGAATGGAACACTACTCAGCAATAAAAAAGAATGAATTATTGATGCAATAACATGGATGAATTTCAAAATAATTAGGCTAAGTGCAAGAAATCAGTCAAAAAAGGATACCTACTATATGATTCCATTTATATAAAATTCTCGAAAATGCAAACTAATCTTTGGTGACTGAAAGTAGATTAGTAGTTGCCTGGGGACTGGAGGCAAGCTCTGGGAGACCAGTGCGAGGGGTGGGGAGTAGTGGGAGGGAGGGATCACTGGGGGAATGAGGGAACTTTTGGAGGATACATATGTCAAAACCTAACAAACTGTACATTTTATGTACAATTTAGTGTATGTATGTCAACTCACCACAACAAAGCTGTTTTTTAAAGGAAGTGGAGCAAATCTGACAAAATATTAACATTTATTAAATCTTGATAGTGAGTACATGGCTGTTATTTATGTTTCTCACACTTTTCTGTATACTTGAAATATTTCATAATTTAATTTGGAAAACCTAATCAAACCCCTTAATGTTACAGGTAAGGAAACTGAGTAAATGGTAGATCTTGTTTCCCAGTTCAATACTCTTCCCATTCTATCAGGAAAAAAAAAAGTATAATTAGCATACATATGTAAGGTTCAGAGAGAAATGCTTACCCTTAAATTTACTCACTGTCCCAATGTTTTGAAGAATTCTTCTAGGACTGTTTGCAGCAAAATAAACTGCCTTTTCATATTCCCCAAGTGAGATTAATTCATTGAACCTACAGCCAGTGCATTTCATTATATATTAGTACACAAAAAAAGTAAAGAAAAGTGATTAGAAATGTCTAATACAGACTAAACATAGTAGCATAGTAATACAGAAAAGCACCTCTAATAAATTACAACTAGATTCATTCACTCTGTGAGATATTCTTTCACTTCCTTCCCTAATATTGTTTTTTGTAGCCTCAGAATAAGACTCACCTGCCAGGTGACTTGAACCTGATCCTGTACCTTATTCCTATAGTGCTGAGAGCAAGCCATAGAAAGAGCAACTGAATTTATTCAGTTGAAAGGACTTCAACTGAATTTATAATGAGCTCAGATTTTTTTTCTCTCATATCATCTCCAGAAGAAAAGGGGAACCAGGGGAAAGAAGGGCAATCTGCTTAAAGGCTCAGCCTAGGCGAAATATTAATTGCACACAAAGGCTGCCAAGTTGAAGATCAAGAAGTGTCCTTGGTATTCAGAAGCCTTAGTTGCTCTGATAGGAATCAGACTCCCAACTAAATGTGAGACTAATACAAGAAGAAAAGATAATGGTTCAGATAACTTAAGCTTCTACTCCTCTTCCTAGGGCAAAACATCTCCAATTCAGTCCTTACTCACAATTAATAAAACTATGGCAAACAGGATTTAAAGAGTGTTGCAAATGAATGTGGAACCCCAGAGGAGAAAAACACCAAAGTAACATTAAGCAAAATACATAAAACTTTTAACCTCAACCAGGATTTTTCTCTCATATCTGAAGCTGATAGACTTAGAGAAGCATAGGGTGTAAGGAAATAATCCAGGCTTTGGTGCCCCTCAAAATGATCTTTACCCCTTTTTTGTACCATATCAACAAGCAAATCAACAGTTGAAAACTGTTTAACATAGAAGACTAGGAATATTACATATGTTCACTACATACTGGCCTCATAGCCTATGAATTAACCTCTTAAAGAATAAAGTCTTAGATCTCTAAGCCTCTACTATAAAATATATATAATAATTTAATAAGTATTAGGAGGAAATATGCCTTCCTAATATGTCATAGGATGGAAATAATGAGAAGAAAAGGACTAAGTTGGCTAGGATAATCTGACACAAGAAGGTCAGAAAAAAATAAATAAAAAATATAAAATATAAAAATAAAACTTAACACTACAATCCACCTATATCCTCTGAAAAATCTCTTAGACTATCAATCTGGTATTTTTTCCACAAAGAATCTATTTTTTAAAATTCTAGCTTATTTTCTAATTTGTCTACCAGAGTAGAATTTTAAAATACTAAAGCTAGAGACTACAGCTCAAAAAGATGCTAAATAAATATTAAATAAATGCTATAATATCTTAACAAGGACCATCAAAAAGCTTTTAAAATATTTGCCTTTCAACGTAGTATAGCAAAATTTCAGCTTCTTTTGCCTTGCCTGGGTCATCTTCAAGTAGTTGTTCAACAATGTCTTGTTCACCTGTAAATATTGAAAGCACCACTGGATGACATTTAAGGTTATCAATCAATAGAAAATAACAAACATATAAATGTTTAATACCAACAACTTAATGCTATAGTTTCTAATAGCACCAACCTCTTCCTAAACTGAGTAGCTTCCCCATCCCTTTCTTCCTTATTTTCAGGTACATTTTCAGGTATTCTCTCCTTGGCTAAGCAAGTCTACTCTTTACCAATTATTTGTCAGCTGTTGAAGGAAGAAGCCCACAGGGTATCAGAGACCTAACAGAAGTAAGTACATTTTTACTTTCTTTAAACTCAGCCTAGGAAAATCCCCATTCTTTAGCTTTCTGGGGAAAAATAAAATGTTTTCCATTATTCACGTTAATTAAAAAATATAGATCATTTACCGTGTAAATCTTTATTGTTCTGAATGTGCTCCATGAAGTCTTGAAATGATCTGCTCATATCAGATTTTACCCACAAAGTAAGTGCCTGTGAAATAATCTGCAGTCTTTGATGACTATAAAGATAAAAAACATTAACAATATACTGAACCTAAAATCAAATAGTGGAATATTAAAATAAACACAAATAAAAGCTTCAAACTGTAAAAAATATATATTCAACTTTCATACCGAAACTGTAATTCATTGTTCAGATTTTCAGCTAAATCTCGCCGTTCTAACACCACAATCATTTCCTCATCTAAATCTGCCTTCCTCTGAGCTGGTAAATATTTTTTTGACATAAGTTGCTCAATTTCTGCATATTTATCTTCAAGATGTTTCAAGTATTTAGTGAGAGCATCTAAACTGACAGATTCTTGGAGAGTCATGCCTAAGGGAGAAGGGAACAAATCAAACAAGCCAAGCCATGTGTGGGACTCTTGTGCTCAAACAGCAAGTCTTAGCACAATAGGTCAGATGGTTGACTACGTTAAGAAATAATTAAGAAATTGTAGCATGCACTCGAAGATTATTGAACATAAACAGAATTAGCATACATTTCTAAATGGCTGGTAGTTTTAAACAAATCATCAATGAAGACTTAGTGAAGACTGATTGTCCAAACCTTAACATTTTAAGAAAAAAAATTTTAATGACCGCATCACCACATCTTGCAAACCCCTAAATATCAATCTTATTCAGTAACACCAAGAACTTCTGCCTAATAATTCAGGATTCCTGTTCAATGATTTTTCCCTAACCAAACCTTCCATTAGTCTACTACAACTAACCCCAGGGTAATCTGTTTATTCTCTCCAATGCAAAGTTTATAAATGCTTGCCAAATCTTCAGTCTTTTCTCCCTTGTTCATTGTCCCCTCTATTCATTATTCATAACTGCCCCCCACATACACACACACTTCAAATGACTTTCATTCTCATTCAGACCAATTGTTGCCTTTAAAGGCACACCTCAAAATTCTCTTCAAGAAACCCCCCTGGATTAACCCTAATCAATTTCAATCATTCTCTTACACCCTGAATCCCTTCAGCATTTAATCAATTTGTCAGCTATTTTGTACTTATTCATATGTATCTTATTTGTAGTCTGCTAGTCATAATTTTATACTTGAAAGTGAATCTAGTCCCTGCTTCAACCAATCATAGGATGCTCATTCAACCTCAGTTAAAATCCTCTGGTGTGGGGTAGCTCATTATCTCAAGACATAGCTTCTTCCATTGAAACCAAATCTGACTTCCTAAAATTTCCACTTTTTGATTCTGCCTCTGGATAAACACTAGTTGGAATTTTGAAAAGTTTTGAATACAGTTATCTATTCTCAAAGTCTTTCTTTACTCCAGGATGTATATTTGCAATTCCTCTATCCATTCATCATACAAATCTCTCAATATTCTGGAGGAATTCCAGGATATACTCCAATTTCTTAAAATGTGGCTTGGCTGAAAAGGAGGAACCAGTGAACGCTGACATCAATGTGAATCAACAATATTCACCAGAATTTAACGTACCACAGTTTTTTCACATATTCCATGGGTTCTCAAACTTTATAAAATGCATCAGAATAACCTGGAGAATCTGTTAAACCACTGACTGCTGGGCTCCACCACCCAACCCCGACTCCCATCCCTGGAATTTCTGACAGAGTAAATCTGCAGTGGAACCAAAACATTTGCATTTCTAACAAGTTCCCAGGTAATGCTGATGTTGATGAAGGAACCACACTTTAAGAGCCACTGTACTATACTTTATATAATCCAGCCAGACTGGAACTCTTTTAATCGTTTAGGGTTGTTTAAGTTTTCTCATTCCCTTGTATGTACCTAGAGGCCAGACTAAAGCTGTTTGTAAAGTCTGGCTAAAGTCCTGGTATACTTGGAAGATATATACATGGTAACACATATATATTAATTTGTGTAACTGGAAACAGTTGGAATTTCTCTCAAATATTTTAAACAAAATACTGTACCTGGAATAGGTTTTGAAGGATCTTTGCAGAAAATACAATATTGTTCTTTTGTGTCATACTCTGCCCTAAGTTGTTTCATTTCATCTATTTGCAATTGAATCTTTGAGGAATTATTTTCAATAAGCCTCATCCTGAAAAACAGAAAGGCTTTTTTATGTTTCTTTCAATGAATTATTTAATCATACAATTCAAAGTAAAACAGGTTAAATTATTACTTTAATTTGGCTAATTATCATTTTGTACCGTTATGAACGTAGACGGAAGTTTACAAAAAAATGCCTAGGAAGTTAACTAACCTCACAAGTGAGGAACAATTTTCTTTCAAAGTATCAGTAAAATCTTATACTGCCTATGATTCGTAACCTTATTGGAAATTTGTAAGTGTTAAACATAATAATCTGGCCACAAAATACTATGTCTATTCCCTTTAGTTGAAAATTACCTTTGCAATTTAAAAATTACTTTTGTTAAGTAATCGTATTAGTTTCCTGTGGCTGCTATAACAAATTACCACAAACTTGGTGGCTTAAAACAGCAGAAATCCGTTCTTTCACAGTTCTGGAGGCCAGAAGTCCAGTATTAGTATCACTGGGCCAAAATTTGTGTTTTCAGGATTGTGCTTCCTCTAGAAGCTCTAGGGGAGCTTCCTTGCCTCCTCCATTCCTTGCCTCCTCCAGCTTCCGAGGGCTGCTGGCCTTCTGTGGCTGCATCGCTTCAATCTCTGCCCCTGAGGTCATGATGCTTTCTCCCCGTGTGTCTGTGTCAATGCTCCCTCTACCTCTCTGTATAAGGACACTTGTGATGGTATTTTGGACCCACCTGGATAATCCAAGATAATCTCCCTAGCTCAAGATCCTTAATGTAATCATATCTGCAAAGACCCTTTTTCCAAATAAAGTAACATTTCCAGGATTAGGACCTATTTCTTTGGGGACCATTATTCAGCCTACTCTATTAATTTTGATTTTAGAGCTAGAGGAATGATAGCATTTTGAGATAAAAGTGAGTTCATCCAGAAATGGAGGTTTTAAAGACCAAGAAGTAAATAAAAACTTCTTTTAAGCATTATTTGAAATTTACTTCCTAGTTTATCACCAATATTTTGGTCCAGGGAGGAAATAACAGATTAAAATCAGTTAGCTACATAAATGTTACAGGGTTTTTGGCAAATTAAAAACAAGTTTGTCAGTAGATAACCGCTACCCAAGTCTGATTACTATGTAGAGTTCTTGGTAACTACAGATGGCTCAGAGTAGGAGCTTGCAGTATTTATGAAAGAGGGACTGTGGAAATAAAATATCCTTGGCTTTCATCCAAATAGTTATGCTTTAGGAAGAAAGACGTGTTAAAAGTAAACAGACTTTCGAAAAAATTGAAAGCAGGGACTCAAACAGATACTCGTACACGAATGTTCATGGTGGCACAAGTCATAATAGCCAAAGGTGGAAAAAACTCAAGTACCCATCAACTGATAAGTAGATGAAATATGGTACATACATACAATGGAATATTATTCAGCCATAAAAAGGAATTAACCTCCAATACATGCTACAACATGGATGAGAAGGTATCCAGTCATTGCTCCTATCCACAGCTACTTTTATGATCTCTTTATCTTTGACAATTTCACTACAGTAAATCTAGTTGAGTATTTCTTATTACTTACAATGGGATTCTTTGGTCTTCCAGAATCTGTGAATTGGTATCTTTCACCAGTTCTAGAAAATTCTCAGCCATGTTCTCTTCAAATATTGTCTCTGTCCCATATTCTCTTCTCTTTGAGTTGTGATTAGACATAATAATATAACTTTCTCACTCTGTCCTCCATGTCTTTTTTTATAATAGCTTTATGGAAATATAGTTCGTATACCTTAAAATTCACCCTTGTAAAGTATACAATTCAGTGAATTTTAGCATATTCAAAGAGTTGTGCAAATACTACCATTTCTAGTTCCAGAACATTTCATCACCCCCAAAATAAGCCCTGGACCTGTTAGCAGTCTGCTAAGCAGAAGGCAATTTTCCATGCAGTCCTCAAAGGTGGAGCAGTTTACCTCTTGTTCACTCTTCAAGGGTGCAGCCCTTTATCATCCCAGCTTTATATGGGGAAGATTTCCCAGTAGACTACACCCCTTGGGCAGATAGATCCTGGGCTCTGTCTTTTGTACCCCTGTGCCACAGACTAAAAACTAAAGCTTACGGTCACTAGTTTTAATAAACGCTTTCAGGGTCAAAGAAGCTTTAGTGCTTCTCTATCTTTTGCCTTCTGTTATGATTTTGCCTTAATATTTCTGTCACTACCCTGTCAGCTTCCTGTTACTTTTGGAAAAAAATTTTTTTACCATCTTATGTAGCATATTGCCCCAATAGGAAGATCTATCCCAACATCTAGCAAGCCACATTAACAGAAATGGAGGTCAAATTTTACATAACTTTCCAGGTTGACTTGAAATTATCTATAAGAATAATTTACCCATCAATTACCAAATGGAACACTGAAAATCTGAGACTACTTAACAAGAGTGAGCATTTTATCCTCTCCCACTAGGTTATTTACCTTTGTGCATCAGAGCATTAAGTGCTCTATTTCAGATGGTAATCATGAAATTGTACTATTAAACCTTCCATGCAAGAAATCACCTGGAGCAATTATCTGTATCCTTCATTTTATGATACTACAATGTGCCTCCAATTATCCTAAGAGATATTATAAAATTCTCAAACAGAATTAGTATTATTTTTCAAGTAAAAATATAGTAATTTCAATAGGAAGGGTAACATAAAAACATGGCTTTAAAATAAAATTGAAATTGAAAAAGACTAAGAACCACTGGTTATAGTTACAATGGCTAGCTAATATAACCAAGTAACAATTATCACCTTTTGGGCTACTTACTAATATACTTACTTTGCTTGAAGTTGAGTTATTCTTTTCCTATGATATACCAATGCTGTGGGCTCTCCTGCCAAAACTTTAAGTTTTCCATGAAGATAAAATGCAGTTCTTCGGCTTTTCTTTATTGTCTCAATAAAGGCATCGTATTCTTTTTTGATTGAAGTAAGAATGGATTTGTATGCAGTGACATACTCTATTACCTAAAATATGATTTTTCTAGAAATGGATCAAAAGACTTGCAAATATATAGATTTTTTTTTAATGAAACATGATGGGCAATTAGAAATCTAAAATTTTACAAATTTGAGCTTGCATTCATATGCAAATACCACTGACTATTAAAGACAGTTAATTGTTACTGAATATATGCTCTTTGTGAATCATTACAATTCTGTGAGCTTAAATATGAGGAAAAAAAAAAACACATGTTTTTTGCTCTACTAGGAATTAACACATACATTATATGAGGTCAGATAAAACCAATACCAGATCTAATTATCCCAATTCTGGATCTCTTAAATACTATTACATATCGTCCCTCATTACCTCCAAGTCTAGTCTCTGACTTCATTCAGACCTTAAAATCCTGGACTCCCTTCACTTCCCTGTTTTTCTAACCCATCTGCTCCTACTAGCTGATCAATACTCTCAATTACCAAACTGCATTTCTAATCCCAAGATGTCAAGTGCAACTGGAGAAAACCCTTCATACCTTACATTCATAGTTTACAATGGTGTTTAAGTACATAATGTCTCTGGAATGATAATGGAAGAGAATAGAAACCTACAGAGAAGGAAAGGAAAACAGAAACATACAGAGAAGGAAACCTACATAATATCTCTGGATCGATAATAGAATAAAATAGAAACCTACAGAGAAGGAAAGGGAAGTAGGGTCTAAGATGAGAAGGACCAGACTTTCCACTGTATACTCTTCTTATTGGTTCTTTTACTTTTCTTTTCTTTCTTTTTTTTTTTCCTGGTTAATCTTGTGTAGGCATTACCCATACAAAAAAACAATAATAACTAAGGAGCACTTTAAAGAAGTTGAAAAACAAAAAGTTAAAAATAATTTATGGTTGCCAAATTCTGCTCACAAGGATTTCAGAAGGTGTCGAGGCATATAAAGAATAGATGTGATCAATCCACAGTTTTCTCTGAAAGATACAATTACGCTTTCTACCCTTACTACATCTCTAGTCTCTGGTATACCACACCGTTAGCTAGAAAATACCTAGAAAAAATTATCCAGGAAGACATCTGGTCTATCAAGAAATGGTATAAGGAGGGGAGTTCCCTGGTGGTCTAGTGGTTAGGATTCGACGCTTTCACTGCCGTGGCCCGGGTTCAATTCCTGGTAGAGGAACTGAGATCCTGCAAGCTATGCAGCCAAAAAAAAAAAAAATGGTATAAGGAGATAACTGATCAATGCCAAGCACCAGGAAAGGATATCTGAATGGGAGATACTGGTCATCTTTTTGACATGACCGACCATACTACCTATCCACCCAAAGGACTGCCACCCAGCAACTTTCAATAAAATAGAGATCATTAATCTGTGGTCTTCCAAATTAAATACCCCACGGTTCCTGGCCATCCTCCACTCCACAAGCCTCTATGTTGTGCTGCAACAGTTCAAGACAACTCAGATATGTTAATGGATAGAAAACAGACTTGTAGTAACATCACGATCAGCTCCCATATGGGTTTGCTAGAAGAAGTAGATTTCAGAACACCCATAGGAATCTTTAAGAATGCACAGAAAATGCATTAAAGTAAAGGAGGGAAACTTGTATGCCAGAGGTAGAACAGTTTTGCTAGGTCCACAAAATATTTTAAAATTTAGGAAATTTCACCCAAAACCCAAATTTTCAGCTTCTCTTGAAAACTGAAAAATCTACCAACGTGGAACCCCCATTCCTTAATGGCAGTAATCAGCTGGAGCTTTAGATTGGACTGGTTTTTCATTTTACCACAGTCCCCATGATTCCTTATTCTGTTAAAGCCAGTCCACTTAACTCTTTTATATGACCTTCTTGGCCTCTAGGGATTCAAGTTTCAGACTCCGGTATTAAGGTTTCCATTAACCCCCCCAAAACAGAGCCATCCTTACCAGGTACAGGGATCTGAGGGAGAAGAGGAATGGTATCCATTCCACCTCAGCACCTACACACGAATATACACGATTTGTACAACACGCTACCAGGATGCAAAAGGCCAGTCAATTTCCGGAGTCCAATTACCTCCATAATTCACCCATATCTGTTGAAGCTCACTCTTCCTAGCTTTGGTTTTCTTTGCTTACTAAGTCCTTGGCTCTCTCTGCAACGTACCCTCAACTCTTGTTACACAGCCTCAGGTCCTCCTTGCTTTGATTTAGGCATGGTTCTCTAGGCCAAATCCTCTATCTTTGATTTTAAACAGAATTTGGTATTTGTTTTCTGGTTCTAAGTACTCAGAGATGCAAGCTGACACTTTCATCTTTTGCCCAACCAGATCCTTCCAAGAGAGAAGGAAGATTAGAGAAGGCAGGCATTAATAGTTTATTAACAATCAAATGTGTTAGAATAACATGAAAATGGAAAGGCAGATTATCTTATTGAGAAGCTAGAATAAAAGTTTCTCTAAGTACCAAATGATTTCTATTTCAGATTCCCCTCTCAGTCCTGAAGAATAGGATACTTCACAATGTACAAATGTACAATTTATAACTGTACAATGTACAAACAGTCCAAATGGAAATCCTGGGGGGTAGGGAGAAAAGGACTAAAGATACAGAAATTATCTTTTATTTAATCCCATGTCTTTTCTCTAAGAATTAAATTTACCAAAGCTCCTCCAAAATGACTTCACTATAACTATACTAATTTAAAGCAGAGAGCTCTTCATGTAAGAAAACTTCTGACAAGTGTTAGCATTTGGACATGCAAAGATAAGTATGTTACAATTATGATAACTTTCCTTTGCTGATTTCACACAAGTAGAGTCTCAGCATGATTCCTGATATTTATAAAACCTATTCAATACACTACCTTCACTACCTTTAAACATTCACCTAATACATTCCTTAATGACTAAAACACCAAAACAATTTCATTGATCATAACAACTTATAAAATGAAGCTAACCTGCCAGTGTACCAGTTCCAAAAGACAGATTTTCCAGATGACTTAAAAGGAAGAAAAGATTTTTTTTTCCGTTTTATACTTTTATGGAAATGCATCAATTTTCTTAATTCCACTTGTAGGTATATATCACTATTTTGTGTTCACTTTTCCTTAGAGTGAGGCACGATATTTTTATTTAGAGGAGAAATAAGACTCAGTGTGTAATGTTTAAAATTTAAACAAAACACTGAGTTCCTATTTTGCCTATGGCTGTTTTACTCAGAGACCAATAGTTTACAGAAGTCTTCACATAAGTAATTACTTCTTCTAGGTAAGGAGGAAAGAGTGCTGACTTCACTGATTTTACTGTCAGGGCATCTTACGTGGGTAAAAAAAAAAGTGAGATAAAAAAATGAGGATCGGTGGCCATATTGCAATTGTTTTTAAGGAAAAGCAGGTATTTCTAAAACCTTGAAAAGCAAAATCAAATGTTACCTAAAGCCGCAGCATTTTCTGACCTCCATATTTCCAACATTCAGTGCAGTTAAACCCCTTGTTTACCATGCCTATCTAGACCTCTAATCTACAAGGAGTCTCAATTTAATATGCTAGATCAAATCTAAACCAAGATTTTAATTATACCACAAACCAACCCAAAACGACAAAGAACTACCAGGTTCGTGCTTACAGCCCAATTCCTAACAAATCAGATAATGATTCGAGATGGAAGGTCAAAATGATATTAGAGGGCACAGCTAGGTTGTTGTTCAAAAACTGATAGCCTGCACTTAAGCTACAATAACTGAAACACTCATTAACTGTCTAGTAATATAAATCCAGCATTGCATTTTCCCCATTCATCCCTTTCTGACAAATTGGATGAACTTCTCAAAACTGACAAATGGAATGTACTCAAACAAGCAGTGGTGTTACTAAGGCAGGAATATTAGTTGTCAAGATAGACCATTTCTACTACATAAAAACTCTGTTGTCTTAAAGCATTATGATACCTTATCAAAAACGTTTCGGTATATGATGTAATATTCATCAGCAGGTCCTTCCTCATTACAGCCCACTCTTTCAGTTTCTGTAATTATGTATCTTTGCATTCTTTCCAAAAATTCCTTGTCACTTCTACTAATGATAGGAGGGAGAACTGCATGTTTATTTATTTCTTGGACGGACATATGTCACAGTCTGCACACCTGTTCACCAGAGAAAAGTCTTGACTTGCTTTTGCAACAAAGCCAAGACTTTGATAAGCCTGAAAGAAAAAGACCATCAATTAATCTAAAGCTTAAAATAAATTAAGTCAAATATTGATCTAAATAAAACATCTATTTGTTTCAGAAAAAAAAAGTCTCATGGATCTCTGAAATAAATATTTCAACCTATGAATTAAAAGGTCTGATCATTCTACTACCATGTGCTATACTATACCTCTGGGATAGAATACCAGTCAATAAAGAACTCATTTCTTACTAAACAAGTATATGTATCATATGATTGAATGGTTTCTTTAACTCAACACTTTCTAACAGGTTTATTAGCATTTTATTTGTTTCATGTGGGAAAACTAGTTTGGAGGGCTCCTGATGAAGCAAACAAGGTCAAATACTCCTCTACGCATGTACCTACCTGGCCCAGTCACAGTTATCTAACACACAATAGCTATAAATAATTCATGAATTTATTTTTATGATGAATTTTATTATAATTCTTATCTTTACTATGAACGTACTAACTGAAAAGTAAGAAGTCAGGACTTCTGCTAAAATCTGTACATCAGTGATGTCAAAGATAACAAACTGTACCTTTCTGAGTGAGGTTTTCAAGCAGCTATATTTCACTGCTCTTTTAGTAAAGAATTATTATCCAACTAGAGTTGGATACAAAAGTTGGTTCCTGAGATCTAGTCACATCAACATTAAACAGAACCCATGATTTGCTTAAAAATGTGTGGCAAGGTAAAACATTGTAACTCCCCTCATTCCCATCACAGAAGTTTATACTCATGGTATAAGATTTGGAAAATATAAACCAAATTTGGAAAATTAATGAACAACCAAAAATCATCCAGAATCCCACCACCAAAAAATAATGACTACTTAATGTGGTGTATTTCCTTCCAATGCTTATAATTATAAAAACTAGGATCACACTCTATACTCAGTTTTGTATCCTATTTTTTTCACTTAATATTAAAAGCAGTTTTCCATGTTGTTAAATATTATAGTTTTCAAAAACATGACTTCTAATGATTGCATAGTACTTCATGGTATGATACACAATAACTTACTTAACCATTCCCCACCTGTTGGATATTTTCACTATTATAAATAATGCTGTGAAGAATAAATGCCTAAATCAATTTTACCGTGTTTTGGCAATATAATTGATACTTAGTTATCTAAAATAACATATATGGCCAATAAATACTGCCCATAAGCCACATATTGGAGGAAGGAGACACCAAAATAATTTCAAAGTTTAAAAGACCTAATTTATCTTTATATTGATGAACTGGATAATGAGAAATCAATTTATAAGTGAACATAAAGTAGTTCCAACAAAGCAATAATCCATAAATGGATCAACAGTTTTCCCAAATAAGAAATCAATTTCTTTGTTCATTCATTCAACCAATATTTACTGAGTGTCTATTAAGTGCCAGGCATTGTTTTATAGCTAGAGATTCAGCATTCCCCATTATCCTTCCCCACTCCAGTGCATAATACAGTTATAAATAAGATAAGTCCCTGGCTCCTTAGAGCTTACGATCTATTAAGGGAGACAGACTATAAATAATGTAATTTCTGGGAATTCCCTGGCGGTCCAGTGGTTAGGGCTCAGCGCTTTCATTGCCGTGGACCCAGTTCAATCCCAGGTCGGGGAACTAAGATTTTGCAAGCCGAGCAGCGCAGATGGGGAAAAAAAAAAAAAAATGTAATTTCAGATAGTAAAAGATAAAAGTCAAAGGAGGAAGGAATGGGTGTGATCGCTGGGGAATGGGTGGTCACATCTGAACACCAGTGGCTTCCTATTACCCTTAGGATAAAATCCAATTTCCTTTCCTTAGTCTATGAATGCCCTATAGGAACCAGGGACTTTTTCTCTGACCAAATCTAGTCTTCTCATGCCCCTGTCCTCCTCATAACCCCCATCCACTCCTATAAACTTGCTCTCTTACCTGAGGGTCTTGCATAATTCTCTCCCCATCCCTGCATTCCCTTCCCGCATCCTCACCACTCTCCTCCTCCATAAGATACGCACAGTACTTCCACTCTCATTTACTTGGCTTTGATTTATTTTTCAGATCTCAGCCTATACAGCTCCAAGAAAGCTGCCCTGGATTCCCTTAAATTTGATCAAGTGCCACTGCTATGTTCTCCCACGTACTGTGCACTTCCTCTATCATGATATTATCACTCAGAATTCTGGTTATATTCTCTATCTCTCTCAGTAGGCTCTAAATTTGATAAGATCAGGAACCAAAATGTTCTCATTCCCCATCTTCCTTCCCCACCCATATGCATTCCAGTGCATAATACAGTTTCTAGCAGAGCACATGCATCACCCACCCCACCCCCCAAAAAAAGAAAGTTGATTATTAATCAGTCATCACGGAGCAATAATCTGGTCTGCTCAGAAGACATGACTTGTGCCCTCAAATCAGAACACAGCTAAAGTGATTGTTCCTCAGCATCTACAAAATGCCACTGAGTTACACAGACCAACTCAGATTACCTTGCACTCACTCATTCAAATTAGACACTTAGGGATACAGAGGAAACAAGTCACAAGGGTTCCTAGACAAGTATGGATTCTAGTTAAATGAACCTCTGCCACAGAGCAGAGAAGGCAGTATGACCAGTGGGCACAACGGGCTACAAAAGCCCAGAGAGGCACCTCACTAGTCTGTGGGAGAGGGCAGGGAAATATTAGGGAAAACATCTCATGAAACAACGTCCAGGACAATGCTTAATCTGTGCTGCATTTATTTATTCAATAAATATTGGGGGGGGGGGCACCTACTGTGTGTCTGCCGCTATTCTAGGCACTAGAGATATAGTACTAAACAAAACAAAGCCCCAAACTTGCCAGAGGTTACATTCAAGTAATGAGACAGAAGACACACAAGTAAAAAACAGTATAACAGATGGGGGTAAGTTGTATGGGGAAAAATAAAACAAGGAAAGGGGTATAGAGAGTAAAAAAGGTGGGAGGGTGCCATTTTACATAAGGCATTAAGTCAGGAAAGAGAATAGCCCTCACTGATAAGGTGACATTTCAGAAACCTGAAAAAAGCA
The DNA here is from genome assembly GCF_965194805.1 of Balaenoptera borealis. Taxonomy (NCBI): domain Eukaryota; kingdom Metazoa; phylum Chordata; class Mammalia; order Artiodactyla; family Balaenopteridae; genus Balaenoptera; species Balaenoptera borealis. The sequence goes on along the minus strand of NC_138871.1, from coordinate 45,306,390 downwards.
GGTAATGTAGATTCCTGGGAGGAGAGTGGTTGAGGCAGAGAGAGATGCAAGTCCAAAGGCCTCAAGGCAGGATAGCTTATCTGCCACCAAGAAGGCCAGGAAGACTAGAAGAGAATGAGAAAAGGAGAGAAGAAAGATGAGGTCAGAGAGGTAGCTGCCAGATCATGTAGAACATAGGGCCTTGAAGGTAGCGGCACTACCAGCCCATGGGGCACCTTTGTGCAGGTTAGAAAAAGATGCTCCTTTCTCTGCGCAGACTCGGCAAGAGGAGCAATGAGCTGAATTGTGGCCTCCAGTCATTCCAGTGTGGGAGTGACAGCCTTGCTTATAGGAACTTAGGCTTAACTCAGAGCGAGATGAAAGCCATTGGAGAGCTGCAGGCAGAAGAATGACAGCTGACTCCCATTTTCAAAGAATTGCTCTAGCTGCTCTGTGAAGACAAGAGTCAAAGCCACAAGAGCTACTGGGAAGCTACTACAATAGTCCAGACAAAAGATAACGGTGGCTTGAATCAGAGTGGTAGCAGAGATGGTGAGAAGTGTTCTGCATATACATGAAAAGTAAAACCAAGATTTGCTGAGGGATTCGATGTGGGTATGAGAGAACAGTCAAGGATGACCATAAAGTTTTTGGCCTCAGCTACTGAAAAGATGGAATTGCCATTTATGAGATGGGAATATCAATTTCATAAGATCAGGAGTTTGGGCCTCCCTATTAGACATGTTGAAGTTCAGGTGAGTCTGAGTGAGAAATAAGTTTATAAATTATATGCATATAAATGACATTTAAAAGTTATGAGACAGAATGGAAAATGATCTGGGAAATGTAAACAAAGCAGAGGTCCAAGGACTGGGCATTGGGGGCACTCCAAAGTTTAGAGGTCTGGTAGATCAGGAGGAAGCAACAAAACAGCCTGGAAAAGAGCATCCAGGGAGACGGAAGAAGAGAGATGGAAGTCAGGTGAAGAAAGTGTTTCAAAGAGAAAAGAAATGATCAACTGTGTCAAATGCCGCTGACAGGTCAAATAAGATTAAATGGCCATTGAATTTAGCAACACGGAGGTGATTAGTAACTACAAGAGCTATTCCACTGGAATGGTGGAGACAAAAGCCTGACAGGAGTGGGTTCAGTCAATGGAAGGAAAAGAATTAGAGACAATGAGTATAGACAACTCTTTCGAGGAGTTTTTTTGTAAAGGTGGAGATTAGCCGGCAGAATATGGTATGAGAGCGTTCCGCAGAGAAGAAACGGATTCTTCAGAAATGCCAAAGCATGAAAGAGCTTGTCAGGAACTTCAATTAGCTCAATGGTAAGTGAGTAATGGGTTTGGCAGACTAGGCTGTAAGGAAGGCAGAGGCTGACTATCACACTAAGGAATTTGGATTTTATCTTGAAGGTGAAGTAGCATTAATGACATAATCATTTTTACTTTTTATAATATGTTGGAGGCAAAAGTGAAGGTGGGTTAGAAAAAGACTGGGGACAGAGAAAATTAAGGAGCCTGAATTTGGGGATGGAGATGCAGAGAGGAGGGCACAGAGAGATAAAGAAAGAAGACATTAGGAAGGTGCACGCACAGGGTTCTGCGGTTGCGCCGCGGTGAAAGGCCAGGGGAAGGGAGTTAACTCGCCCGCCTTGCCAGGACAGCCCCCCACACATACTCCAAAAACTTCCTCTTAGGACTTTCACCACAACTCCCAACTCCAAACTTGGAAATTCTACAATAAATAAACCTTTCCGCGGGTTTCCTTCCCATGTGGCCTCATTTGAAAATTTGAAAACTCCTGAGATTTTCAACATATTTAACCGTTTCACACTGCATAGTGACATATAAGACAGAACCTTCCTTAAACTAGGAGAACCTCCGGGGTTGAAGGCGGGGAGGGGCTACAGGGCGAGACAAGGACGGACAAGAGGTTTTGAGGATACCACCTATTTTTCAGTTTGCCTGGAGTTGGCCACAGGTGTGCCCTTCCCTTGAAGGCCCAGGGGATCATCCGCCCCTCACCGCCTCATTAAGTGGGTGATGACACTTTCGGGCCCCCACTCTTCCCCAGCCTCTTAACCTTCCCTCCGAGTCACTTCCGACCCGTTTCCATCTTCCCCGAAACCATTACTGCGCTTCACCCTTGCTCCCTCCTCACCTTAACCCCTTCCTCCAAACCCCGACGCCAGGGCTAGGCGATAGTAACTAGGGAGCCCGGGGCTGTGGAACTGCATCTTGGGACGAGTAGTCCTAGAGAAAAGAAAGCAGCGGAAAACTACAATTCCCAGAAGACACTTCTATTTCCTCCGTTTTCCTCATGAGGCCCCCTCAACCCCACCCCTTTTTAAAGACCCTCTTAGCCACGTCAACTACGGTGGAAAATTCTTTTAAAGACATTTTTAAGTTGCTTAAATCTGCTATTTCAAGAGCATTCTGAAAGCTAAAGTGAGAAATAAGCCAGGCTACCGGGAGGACAAATGAGGTCACGAGCTGGTCTGGCACGTGGCTGGACAGCCGCTGCGACAGCGCTCAGGCATTTGGCGTGGCCGCCTAGGAGGCGGGGCCTCCGCGGGGGCCCCGGGAAAGCCCGTGGGCCGGCGCGACGCCCTTCTTTTCGGATCCGCCATCTGCGGTGAGTATGTGCTCTCGGCCGTTCTCCGGCCCGCGGCCTACTATCACGCCTCCTCTGTCCCTAACCTCACCGGTTTCCTCCTTTTCCTCACTCTCAGGTGGCACCGCCGCCAATATGCAGATTTTCGTGAAGACCCTGACGGGGAAGACCATCACTCTCGAGGTACGGGCCAGGCGGTGGGAGAAGCCGCGGCCTGAAGGAGGGGGGTGTCTGAGGCGGGTTTCGGCAGGCGCGCTGCTTTCCGCCTTACAATACGTTTCCGAGCTTGGGTTCTAAAACTTGGCCGTAAAGGGAGGGTTGTTTTGCTGAGCTGGGGAATAGGGCAGGTTTCCGATGCCTAAAGTCCGAGTCTGTCGCCTCTGGTGGTTCCCGCCAGGTAGCCGCTGCCGGGGTCGCGAGGTGGGAGGGTGGCGCTCCCCGCAGGTGGGCGCGAGCACCATGTGGCCCGGCCGCCGCCGCCCGGGGCTAGGGGAGGGAGCGTGCGCGCCGGGGAGCCTGTCTCCAGCTGCGTGAGCCAACGGCTCTACTAGGTAGGCTTCAGCCCCCACCGGCTCGGCTCCCGGATGACCTTCTAACTGAATGGAGCGATTACTCTAGTTCCTGATTGTGTTACCTATACGTTTGCACTTCAAAACTCCTAGGTCGAACCCTCGGATACAATAGAAAACGTAAAGGCCAAGATCCAGGACAAGGAAGGCAAGTTAATATTTTCTGATTCAGAAAAACTAACTTGCAGAGGCTCTGTCAGGCGCTAGACATATCTGCTCTTTGTGGGGTGGGAAGAGGTTAGATTGACAAAAATCCTTTTGGAATAACACAGTAGACAGACGTTTATCAGCGTGGAGCCAAGCTGTAGTACCTTTCACGTGTGTGATTTTGGACATGCTAGTTAATTTACACATGTATACTTATCTGTAAAGTGGTTAACGTGTGTTAGGATTAAATGAGATAAACTGTTTAAACATTTACAATTATATTTTCCCTGTAGTAAGAACTCACTGATGGATGGTAGTACCATTTATTTGATTCAGGATTATAAATCTTGAGCAGATATGCTTGTTTTGCAGTCAGTTAATTTGTTTGTTCAACTTGTTTCCCATTAGGAATTCCTCCTGACCAGCAAAGACTGATCTTTGCTGGCAAGCAACTGGAAGATGGACGTACTTTGTCTGACTACAACATTCAAAAGGTCTGTTTGGAGAAAAGCAGCCCTTTATAATTTATTTTTTTATTTTTGCCTGTGTTTGGTCTTTGTTGCGGCATGCAGGCTTTCTCTAGTTGCGGGGAGCGGGGGCTACTCTTCATTGCGGTGCGCGGGCTTGTCATTGCGGTGGCTTCTCTTGTTGCGGAGCACGGGCTCTAGAGCGCAGGCTCAGTAGTTTTGGCCATGGGCTTAGTTGCTCCGCGGCGTGTGGGATCGTCCTGGACCAGGGCTTGAACCCGTGTCCCCTGCATTGGCAGGCGGATTCTTAACCACTGCGCCACCAGGGAAGTCCCTTAAGTATGAATATTTGTGTCTTAATTTGGAAATTTTGACTAATACTCAAACAGTGGGGAGAATAGCATTAGAATTAGCAGTAGATTCCCAGGTGATTTCTACACCAACATTTGAGAAGTGCTGCTATAGTCTTCTACATTTTGGATTTTGCGTATTGCATCCCATGGTGTAATTTAATGTGTTCTTTAATCTCTCTATGAACTAAGAGTGTATATAGGAATCAGATACCTCTTTTTCTAAGACTCCCCCATCTGTGGGTATACTTCCTGTCATCCAGTTAGAATGTGCATGATGCTGGTTGTCCATTTTCCACGGAGCACTAGCATTAATGTAACCATTTTTAAAGGCTGTTCTGTTCTCTGTTCAATAACAGGAGTCCACTCTTCATCTTGTGTTGAGACTTCGTGGTGGTGCTAAGAAAAGGAAGAAGAAGTCTTACACCACTCCCAAGAAGAACAAGCATAAGAGAAAGAAGGTTAAGCTGGCTGTCCTGAAATACTATAAGGTGAGCCAAATTATTAAAAATAATAATTTATCTCTGGTTTCAAACTCTTTAATATAAAAGTTTGGGGTTTTTTCCTGTTTGGTATTTGAATAAGCTCTATATAATGGGGTTTACCTCTAGCTACTTTATTCCAAACTAAGTTTCTGATTTTGAAGTCAGATCTGGGTTCAGGTCTTAACTCTGTCCACCTCTTGCAAGGCTGGGCTTTAAAAACTCTGAACTTTTTTGTTGTAGTAATTATTGGTGAGAATTTGGGGTGCTTCGGTTTGTAAGTACTAAGAAATATCACTGTTGTGTGATTAAAAGGTTAAATATTTTGAGTCATTTAAGCTAGACTTCACAGTATGTTGTAAGATTATCTTAACAGCAAGTTTATGCTTTTTAGGTGGATGAGAATGGCAAAATCAGTCGCCTTCGTCGGGAGTGCCCTTCCGATGAATGTGGTGCTGGAGTTTTTATGGCCAGCCACTTTGACAGACATTATTGTGGCAAATGTTGTCTGACCTATTGTTTCAACAAACCGGAAGACAAGTGATTGTATATTGGTTAATAAAAGACATGAACTAAATGAACTAACGTTTAAATGTTGAGTTTTATTCCAGTGATTTTAAAAGTGGGTTTTAAGCATCAAATTAATCGCACTATTTTCTTAGGTAACCTGTACTTGGCAGAATTATGTTGTATTTGATACCAGCTGTTTAGATACAGGCCAGTTTCTTTGTACCTCAGCAGTATTGACATTTTTGACTGATAATCCTTGGGTGTAGGGACTTTCCTGTGTATCATAGGGTGATGAACAGCATCCCTGGTCTGTACCCACTTGCTGCCAGTAGCACACCACCACCTACTGGAGGTTCCAGTAGGAACCTTCCCCGCCCCCAGATTGAGAAACATTGGTTTGTGTGAATTGGTATTATAACCTTGCCTAAAAGGAAGCTACAGTGTATTGACACTTGTTTCCTACAAAGGAAGTTTAAAGGCCGCAGAGCTGTCTTAAGAAGTTATCAGTTAAAAAATTGATCTGCATATGGCTGATTCACTTTGTTGTACAATAGAAACTAACAGTATTGTGAAGCAATTATACTCACTCCAATAAAGATCTATTAAAAAAAATTCACCCAAAGTCCTTTAATGTTGAGTGTGAACTCCTCTTTGGAATTTAAGTTCTGAGGTTTGCTCATTGGTACTCTTGACACTGAAAAATAATGGTTTTACAGTATTTGACTGGTACCATATATTTTATCTATGGAGCACAGTTCAGGGAAGCCTGCTTCTTGGTATCAATGAACTAAAGTAAGCACTTGAAGTTTATTAAACTGATTATTAGATTCACTGATGATATACCAATAATTAACAATTCCCTTTAGCCATATTCTTTCCCTACTCCAGGATTTCTAGTTGGACGCGTCCTTAAATAAGGTTTCCTAATTCTGTAGCGTTTTGACAGTTACACCTGTTAATGCTTGGTAGAACTTTCTGACCAGTAGTGAGTGGTGAATTATTACCTTTAGTAAGACAAAACTAGTTGCTCTGTAATAAAGCAAAACATTTAATAATCTACATCTTTAACATAATTTTAAAATCCTGGATCCCAAGAAGTCTTGGCTAGAACTTCTTTTTCTTCATAACAGACAATATCATCTCCCACTTTAAATTCTATCTTCTCTTCATCCAAACTAAGACCACAATCCATTCCAGTTTTGATGACTGAAATATCATCTTTATGGTGTTTCAGTGAGATTAATGAGCCTTAAAAAAAAAAGAAAAACTTAGGGTTCATATAACTCAAATAAGTACCCAACAAGTGCAGCTGTAGTCTGGTGTTAAAAGGAAAATTACATTGAAATTCTTAATAGATTTTACAGTCCTGTCATGTTAAAAGATGGGATGAAATACCAGGGAAACCAAAGAAAACTGAAGTTTGCTATAAACAAGATGTGATTTGTAGTGAAAAGTACTGTCTCCCTTTTCAGAAGTTAACACTTTACAGGGGATGGGGGTTATACTCGGGACTTGAAGAATGAGTTACACCAGGATGAAGACGATGCAGGCACAAGGTTGTTAAGAAAGGATGAAAATATAATGATGTGGATCCAGGTGTAGGAGAGACACGGCTGGAAAGGTAGTTTGGGGCCAATTTTTAGAACCTTAGAAAGTCAGATTTGGGGATGAACAATCCTGGGGGAGTCATTAGGACTGGAGGCCAGATATGAGTTAGCAAGAAGTGGCCTGAACTAGGATTATGGGAGTGAAAGATTTCAGTTACCCAGGATCATCAGGTTTTGGTGACTGGGTATGATATAGAAACAGTTTTATGTTGCTTACCATTCCAAATAACATGTCCATTACGTATTAATTTAAATTTTTTTTGCTTTTCTAACTGTCCCTTTTGGACTCTGCAGCCGGCCACAGGAACTTTTTTCTTCCCTTCTGTTATAGAGAAGGTAGCTAGTATAGAAGCCTCACCTTTAGGAAGAAGAGAACATTAAGTATACAGAAAACAAAAATTCTGAGAAATACATAATTTCTGACATTCGGCAGAGTAACAGTTAAAGGTGTGAGAAAAATTAGGAAGTCCTAATTTTCTCTGACTCAACCAACTTTATTTTCCTGGCCAATATTAAAAACATGAAAATCCTTGGGTATTCTTGGAAAAGAAAATCAACAAAACTATATGTGCTTACTAAAAGAATGAAAAAAAAATGAAATGTTCACTTTTTCAGATGAATAAAATGCAATAGAAGATGCTATCAGTTGATAAGATTAGCATAATTCCTGTCTGCTCCATGAAAACCTAATTTTCAGTTGTCCCTCAATATATTTTCCTGAATGGACCATCCGTTGTTGCCTGATTTATTTTTAATCTCACCACGGGTAATTTATATACACTTAAGAGTACTAATTCTGTGAGTCAGCTTAATTTTTTTTTTTTTACTGACTGAAATTTAAAACAAATTCCGATAATGACACGGTATCATACTATAATGTACCAGTTTTCTAGGGTTAGTGTTATTTGGTGCTCACTCCCGGAAACCCTCATATGACTCAGTTTTCCAAATTGCTCTTAGCACAAGAACATACAAATCTCTGTGTGATCATGTTTAGTAAGTAGATCAGAAAAGCCTAAAATAAATCTGTACTGTGGACCAAAAATGCAAATACGGAGTCTCATCTTGAGGAAACAGACACATCCAAATTAAAGTACATTCAGCAAAATCACTGGCCTATATACACTTCAAAAACGTCAAGGTTGGGGCTTCCCTGGTGGCGCAGTGGTTGAGAGTCTACCTGCCAATGCAGGGGACACAGGTTCGAGCCCTGGTCTGGGAAGATCCCACATGCCACGGAGCAACTAGGCCCGTGAGCCACAACAACTGAGCCTGCGCGTCTGGAGCCTGTGCTCCCCAACAAGAGAGGCTGCGATAGTGAGAGGCCCGCGCACCGCGATGAAGAGTGGCCCCCGCTTGCCGCAACTAGAGAAAGCCCTCGCACAGAAACGAAGACCCAACACAGCCAAAGATAATTTAAAAATATATTAATTAATTAATTATTTTAAAAAACAAAAAAACTAGGAGTGATTAACTCTTTTAAAAAAAAAAATGTCAAGGTCAAAAAAGACTGAAGAACCTTATCTGTGATCCTGGACTGAGGGAAAAATATATATTTATAAAGTACATTATATAGGGACAATGAACAAAACTGGAACATGGACTGTGACTTAGGTAAGAGTGTTAATGTTCAATTTCCTGAGTTTGATAACTTGTTCTGCAGTTTCATATAAGAACATCCTTGTGTTTAGGAAATGCAAATATTTAGGGGCAAATGAACACAATATCTCAAATTTACTATCAAATGGCCCAGAAAAAAAAAAGTGTGTGTGTGTGTGTGTGTGTGTGTGTGTGAAGGGGGAGGACTAAAGCAAATGGGGCAAAATGTAAACTGGTGAACTGGGAGGGAGTTGCTTATACTTTTCCAGTAATTTTTCTGGAAATATAAAACTATCATCAAAATTAAAAGTTAACCAAAAATATCTGGATGTGGGGAGGAAAAAGAACAGATAAACTGATTCAGTCCATCTGAAATAAATTTAGCCGTTAAACTGGCCAAGGGATATGTTAGAAAAAAATATTTTTAAATGTTTAATATTTAAATGTAAAGTAAATTTTCTTCTCATGGTGGATTTCTCTGCCAGCTGCTGGACAAAATCAATGGCTCCTTCCACAACACTGTTAATAATGTTTATGCCTCCCATCCCAGTCTACTCAGTGTTACAGTTAGTGGTTTATGTCTAACTAGAGGGCAAGTTCTTACTGCCTTATTTGCCTTTGTATCCTCACAGCCAAAAGCACAACACCTTGCAGAGGGCAGGTGTTTATAATTCATATGAAGTTACACTGAAACTTTATCTATAGTAGTCATTTTTTTCTAGAACACAGGATATGTGTTGGAACAGTGAACATATTTAAACAGCAAAATACATTTCCCTTAAACTTTGCTTTCAAGTGTTATTTACAGCAGGTTAGATATGAATGTTTAAACATTCAGTGAACACTCACCTATTGTGTGCTCTTCCACAATGCAGGGCAATCTACTGCTCAGTTCCTCCTGCAAATCTTCAATAAGACGGTAAATGATTTTGTGAAGTTTAATTTTTACTCCTTTTTTTGCAGCCGACTGCTGGATAACATTGCCTGCATTCACATTGAAGCCGTATATAACACCTGGCAAGCATAAATACAATAAAGTAGTACAAATATTGCATTAAACAGTTTGTCTTTCAAGCAAAAACTCAAATCTAAATTTTTTGCTTCTATGTAAATTAAAAGCGAGTAGGAGAGGTAAATTCTATAATTTTTTCTCACAAAAACTAGTTAATTTTTAAATTAATGAAAGGATTTTATAAATTCTATTGTGGCTTATTAAACAAGGAAGATTTCTTTATGATTTTTAAATCCAATCATTTAAGAAACATTATTTTAAATGACCATAATGTGCAAGGCAATATGCTAAATGAAGCTTTCATACCAGAGAAATAAGAAAAATGATTAGAACTGAAATATTACATTATTTTAATAACAATTCCGTTATTAATTATAATCTTATAGTCTACAACTTTTGTTGTTTGCTCTTAGGTATTCAGCTGGCCAAAAGATGTTCAAAAAATAGATGACCCTTGAGCAACACAGGTGTTAGGGGCACCAATCCTCCGTGTAGTTGAAAATCCGAGCATAATTTATGGTTGGCCCTCCATATAAATGCGGTTCCTCCACATCCGAGGAGTTAACCAACCTCGGATCTTGTAGTACTGTAATATTTACTATTGAAAAAATCCACGTATAAGTGGACCCGCAGTTCAAACCCGTGTTGTTCAAGTGTCAACTGTAGTTACTTAATTGGTAAAGTTCAAGAGTTGTTTAAGAAATGAAAGAAGTTCCATGGAGCTGACCATTTTACCAAAGAACAAATGATGTATTTAACTGCAAATACCTTGGGGGTGTGAAAGAAAATTTATGCAAATGGCTTAATCAGGAGAAAAACAGAACCACCTTGAAAGTCTTATTATCATTAAGAAATCATTCAATGCATCATACTATCTACATTAATAGAAAAGTCAGTGCCCGTAAAATACTCTGAAATAACCAACATTATTGAAAACACCTTTTCAGTAGTAAAGGTAACATCTAATTCTAATCAAGTTAGGTCATGAAGTACCCCCTTCCTAAATGATTCATTAATCACTCAATAACACTGGTGCTTTGCCTAGATGTTAAACCTAGTTAAAGCGACAGTCATGAGTCCCCTTTCTGTGTATCGTAAGTTTGACTCATAAACAGTCCCCTTGTCTTCAAGGCATATAAAGCTAAGAAGAGCTTTTGATTTAAGAAAAATATAATTTGTAAAATTATAAGTAAACAAAAATAGGCAACCAAAAGTAAAAGATGAAGGAAAGTACTGAGTAGGCTGATTGCAGATTAAGGAGCATTCAAAAAGTCTAAATGAAAGAGAGAGAGAGAACCAAGCCTGGGTTTGGTGGGGAACTGGAAGGGGTGAGGAGGCAGTAATGGTACATTCAAGAAATACTACTGGGGCTTAAAATAGTTCCCCAAAGTTTCAGTACAACAATGACACCCACAATGGAGCTGTGGCTGCAATACTGCACATCACGTTTGCCCTCAATCCCTAGCTGAGACTGAGCTGCAACAGGAAGGGGGATACCGATGGGGGTAAAATGTCAGGTGTGACTAGCCCAGCAACAAAAGACAGAAGCTAATGGTTCACAGTATGCTCTAGGGAACACAGTTAAACAAACAGGAAATGGAATCCTCACCATGAAATGTTTCAGCAAGGTTAACATCATTTTCACTAATATCACCCACACCAAAATGTACTAACTCTAGTTCACACTCATGTGAAGCATCATAGGTATCCATAATGTTCAAAATGGCCTCAACGGAACCGTCAACATCACCTAAATGCAGCAAAAGTTTAAAATTATTGGTGTTAGGAGTTAGAAATTAACAGACACAAAAATGACAATCTATTTAAAGCAATAATAGGAATAGCATTTACCACAAAATCCACTTTTCTTTAGGTTTAGCATTATAAATATCTACTTAACTGAATAAAGTATAAAGAACCAAATGTACATTTACAACAAAATCCACTAGATAAATGTTTACTAAGGAAATCTCCCAGTGAGGGGGTGGGCAAAAAGGGTGAAGAGGGTCAAAAGGTACAAACTTCCAGTTATAAAATAAATATGTCATGGGAATATAATATGCAGCATGGTGACTATAGTTAATAACACTGCATTGCATATTTGAAAGTTGCTAAGACTAGATATTAAAAATGCTCATCACAAGAAAAAAAAATTTTATAACTAAGGATGGTGACAGATGTTAACTAGACTTATTATGGTGATCATTTCACCATATATGCAAATACTGAATCATTATGAAACTAATACAACGTTACATGTCAAGTATATCTCAATTTCAAAAAATCCCCCCCCAAAATACTGAAATCATTTTGGCTTAAATTTAATGGCCCAAATTAATTGTGAGAATGACGAAATACATATATTCCTAAAATGAGCTCTAAAGTAAAATCTTTTAAAAGTCACCTTTAATAATTATAGGAAGTACATTTGAATCTCCTCCTGCTTTTTCTTTTGGCTTTAAGGGTTGCTGCTGTTTTTTTATTTTGTACTTTATAAATGACCTCTCCTTCCAGGGCAAAGTGCCATACTTCTCGCGGGCTTTCCGATGTGCTTCTTGGTGTTCCTTTCGCTTTTCTTCTATTAATTCCAGATCCTCTTTATTTTTCTCCTGTTCTTGCTCATACTTCCTCCAGTGAACAACTTCACGTGCCCTTGGCTTTATAGGGAGAAAAAAAAAGGGAATTATTTAACTAAATAGAAACCAGTAACTGCTGGTTTTTTCCTCCACTATGAAATTAGCCTAGTTCATATATGAAACCACTAATTTTAAAGTTTTAAGAAACTTACAAAACTTTAATATGGAGGCTCTGTGTAAATTTGAAATTATTTAAAAATCTTATCTCAAATTTTAAAAAATTCTACAGCCAAACTCTAAAATGACATCACTGGCCCCCTCACAGCCCGTTATAGTACTGAATTATTTATTACTTATTTGGTATAACATTATAGATTGATATTTTAAATCATTATATCATATCTACTGTATAGGAATTAAGCTTGATATACCTCAGATTCTACTTCAAGAATTTCATCTCCTGCAGAAGGGAGGTCTCTCCAGCCTATAATTCCCACTGGCATGCTGGGACAGGCCTCATTGATTGCTTTGTCATTTTCATCAAACATTAAGCGTACTTTTGCCCAACTCTTTCCAGCAACCAGAATGGAGCCTTTTCTCAAAGTTCCTCTTTGAATTATAGCTGTAGTAACAGGACTAATATGAAAATAAAAGTATATACTCTTAATGCCATAATCAGGATGTAATGGCACTTTCTCAGTAAAGATATCTTTATGAGATTAAAAAATATATAATTTGAACACACAGGGTTAATTCCGCCACTTCTCAACTTCTCAAACAGTTTTTCATACTATAAAGACATTTCTTCATAATTACAACCTAAATGTCCATCAATGGAAGAATGGATAAAGAACATGCAGTATATATATATAATGGAGTATTATAAAACCTTAAAAAAGGAAAATCCTGTCACATGCTAGAATACAGATGAACCTCCTGGATGAACATATGCTAAATGAAATAAGCCAGTCAAAAAGGACAATATTATATGATTCCTCTCATATGAAGTATCTAAAGTAGTCAAAATCATGGAAACAACTACTGAAAGATAGTTGCCAAAGGCTGGGGGGAGGAGGGCAGGGAAATTAGTGCTTCATGGGTATAGAGTTTGTTTTGCAAGATGAAAGAATTCTAGAGATCTGTTGCACAACAATATGAATATTCTTAATACTACCGAACTGTACGTTTCAAAATGGTTAAGATGGTAAATTTAATATTATGCACTTTTTACCACAATTAAAAAAAAAAAGAAAACAAAAAACATTTCTTGTAAGGTTATGGTAGTGAAGGGTGCAGCTAAGTGTTCTGACAGAATCCTAATCTCCTTTCTACAACTAATTTGTTAAACAGTGAAAAGACCTCTTTTGCTAATAGGGAGGGAAATTAAAGAAGAGAACACTATTCCAACAATCTTACTATATATTAATGGGTAAGGACATAAAGAATTTAGAAACCCTAAAATGCAACAATTGCTATTTTATTCCAAGTTATGTTAGTCTATAAGACTTAAGCAATTCAGTTAAGTCAGTGGGGAAAAAAAAAATCAAGCAAATTGAACTACTAAGTCACCTAAATATGACTAGTAAATGTACACACATATTTGCTATTATCTACTGATAACTGCATGTTTGTGTTTTGTGTGCCAGTGCAATAAAATACTTTTTTTAATTTTTTTTTATTTTTTATTTTTTTGGCTGCACCGCAGCGGCAAGCAGAACTTCCCCAACCAGGGATCGAACCCGTGCCCCCTGCAGTGGAAGCGCGGAGTCTTAACCACTGCACTGCCAGGGAAATCCATATTTTTTAAAACAATGCTTTGAAAATATTGTTCAGGGACTAACAATAATCTGCAATAAACATAAGATACTGTTATATAATCAAGTCACAAAAACAATGGAATAAAATTATTAGAAAGCAAGCATTTTAACAGACCTACCCTCTTCCTTTGTCTGTGAAAGATTCTATTACTGTTCCTTCAACTGGACCAGTAGGGTCTGCTTTCAATTCTAACATTTCTGCAAGAGCAATTGTTGCCTCTACCAAAGCCATCAGGTTATCGCCCTTTAATAACAAAAAAAACTTAATATACATTAATAAATAATATCTGTAAATGTAAATACCAGGATCAGAAAGCCAAATAATCCTCGACAGTTACACTTTTCTCTTTAAGGATTAAAAACATGAATTACACAATACTACGAGACTAGATATCAATTACAGGAAAAAATCTGTAAAACATACAGACACATGGAGGCTAAACAATACACTACTTAATAACCAAGAGATCACTGAACAAATCAAAGAGCAAATCAAAAAATACCTAGAAACAAATGACAATGAAAACACGACGACCCAAAACCTATGGGATGCAGCAAAAGCAGTTCTAAGAAGGAAGTTTATAGCAATACAATCCTACCTCAAGACACAAGAAACATCTCAAATAAACAACCTAACCTTACACCTAAAGCAACTAGAGAAAGAAGAACAAAAAAACCCCAAAGTTAGCAGAAGGAAAGAAATCATAAAGATCAGAAATAAATGAAAAAGAAATGAAGGAAACAATAGCAAAGATCAATAAAACTAAAAGCTGGTTCTTTGAGAAGATAAAACAAAATTGATAAACCATTAGCCAGACTCATCAAGAAAAAAAGGGAGAAGACTCAAATCAATAGAATTAGAAATGAAAACGGAGAAGTAACAACTGACACTGCAGAAATACAAAGGATCATGAGAGATTACTATAAGCAACTATATGCCAATAAAATGGACAACCTGGAAGAAATGGACAAATTCTTAGAAAAGCACAACTTTCCAAGACTGAACCAGGAAGAAATAGAAAATATAAACAGACCAATCACAAGCACTGAAATTGAGACTGTGATTAAAAATCTTCCAACAAACAAAAGCTCAGGATCAGATGGCTTCACAGGCGAATTCTATCAAACATTTAGAGAAGATCTAACACCTATCCTTCTCAAACTCTTCCAAAATATAGCAGAGGGAGGAACACTCCCAAACTCATTCTATGAGGCCACCATCACCCTGATACCAAAACCAGACAAAGATGTCACAAAGAAAGAAAACTACAGGCCAATATCACTGATGAACATAGAGGCAAATATTCTCAACAAAATACTAGCAAACAGAGTCCAACAGCACATTAAAAGGATCATACACCATGATCAAGTGGGGTTTATCCCAGGAATGCAAGGATTCTGCAATATACGCAAATCAATCAATGTGATACACCATATTAACAAACTGAAGGAGAAAAACCATATGATCAACCCAATAGATGCAGAAAAAGCTTTTGACAAAATTCAACACCCATTTATGATAAAAACCCTCCAGAGAGTAGGCATAGAGGAAACTTACCTCAACATAATAAAGGCCAGATGTGACAAACCCACAGCCAACACCTTTCTCAATGGTGAAAAACTGAAAGCATTTCCACTAAGATCAGGAACAAGACAAGGTTGCCCACTCTCACTGCTATTATTCAACATAGTTTTGGAAGTGTTAGCCACAGCAATCAGAGAAGAAAAAGAAATAAAAGGAATCCAAATCGGAAAAGAAAAAGTAAAGCTGTCACTGTTTGCAGATGACATGATACTATACATAGAGAATCCTAAAGACTCTACCAGAAAACTACTAGAGGTAATCAATGAATTTGGTAAAGTAGCAGGATACAAAACTAATGCACAGAAATTCCTTGTGTTCCTATACACTAATGATGAAAAATCTGAAAGAAAAAGTAAGGAAACACTCCCATTTACCACTGCAACAAAAAGAATAAAATACCTAGAAATTAGCCTACCTAAGGAGATAAAAGACCTGTATGCAGAAAACTATAAGACACTGATGAAAGAAATTAAAGATGATACAAACAGATGGAGAGATATACCATGTTCTTGAATTGGAAGAATCAACATTGTGAAAATGACTATACTACCCAAAGCAATCTACAGATTCAATCCAATCCCTATCAAACTACCAATGGCATTTTTCACAGAACTCAAACAAAAAATTTCACAATTTGTATGGAAACACAAAAGACCCCGAATAGCCAAAGCAATCTTGAGAAAGAAAAACGGAGCTGGAGGAATCAGGCTCCCTGACTTCAGACTATACTACAAGGCTACAGTAATCAAGACAGTATGGTATTGGCACAGAAACAGAAATACAGATCAATGGAACAAGATAGAAAGCCCAGAGATAAACCCACACACATATGGTCACCTTATTTTTGATAAAGGAGGCAAGAATATACAATGGAGAAAAGACAGTCTCTTCAATAAGTGGTACTGGGAAAACTGGACAGCTGCATGTAAAAGAATGAAATTAGAACACTCCCTAACACCATACACAAAAATAAACTCAGAATCGATTAAAAACCTAAATGTAAGGCCAGACACTATAAAACTCTTAGAGGAAAACACAGGCAGAACACTCTATGACATAAATCACAGCAAGATCCTTTTTGACTCACCTCCTAGAGAAATGGAAATAAAAACAAAAATAAACAAATGGGACCTAATGAAACTTAAAAGCTTTTGCACAGCTAAGGAAACCATAAACAAGATGAAAAGACAACCCTCAGAATGGGAGAAAATATTTGAAAAAGAAGCAACTGACAAAGGATTAATCTCCAAAATTTACAAGCAGTTCATGCAGCTCAATATCAAAAAAACAAACAACCCAATCCAAAAATGGGCAGAAGACCTAAACAGACATTTCTCCAAGAAGATATACAGATTGCCAACAAACACATGAAAGGATGCTCAACATCACTAATCATTAGAGAAACACAAATCAAAACTACAGTGAGGTATCACCTCACACCAGTAAGAATGGCCAACATCAAAAAATCTACAAACAATAAATGCTGGAGAGGGTGTGGAGAAAAGGGAACCCTCTTGCACTGTTGGTGGGAATGTAAACTGATACAGCCACTATGGAGAACAGTATGGAGGTTCCTTAAAAAACTAAAAGTAGAACTACCATATGACCCAGCAATCCCACTACTGGGCATATACCCTGAGAAAACCATAATTCAAAGAGTCATGTCCCACAATGTTCACTGCAGCTCTATTTACAATAGCCAGGACATGGAAGTAACCTAAGTGTCCGTCGACAGATGAATAGATGAAGAAGATGTGGCACAGTTACACAATGGAATATTACTCAGCCATAAAAAGAAATGAAACTGAGTTATTTGTAGTGAGGTGGATGGACCTAAAGTCTGTCATACAGAGTGAAGTAAGTCAGAAAGAGAGAAACAAATACCGTATGCTAACACATATATATGGAATCTAAAAAAAAAAAGAAAAAGTGGTTATGAAGAACCTAGGGGCAGGACAGGAATAAAGATGCAGACATAGAGAATGGACTTGAGGACACGGGGAGGGGAAGGGTAAGCTGGGACAAAGTGAGAGTGGCATGGACTTATATATACTACCAAATGTAAAACTGATAGCTAGTGGGAAGCAGCCACATAGCATAGGGAGATCAGCTCAGTGCTTTGTCACCACCTAGAGGGGTGGGATAGGGAGGGTGGGAGGGAGATGCAAGAGGGAGGAGATATGGGGATATATGTATAGCTGATTCACTTTGTTATAAAGCAGAAACTAACACACCATTGTAAAGCAATTATACTCTAATAAAGATGTTAAAAAAAACCCAAAAACATGAATTACCCTATTTGAAGGAAGGAAAGAAGGAAGGGAGGGAGGGAGAAGGGAGGAAGAGAGGGAGGAAGGGAGGAAGGGAGGGAGGGAAGAAGGAAGAAGGAAGAAGGAAGAAGGAAGGAAGGAAGGAAGGGAGGGAGGGAGGAAGAGATAAGCAAGAAAATATGACCCAGGGACAGATCTTGCAACAAACAGTGATTATACATATATAGATAGATATTATATATCTATAATATATATATTATATATATATTATATATCTATAATATATATTATATATATATATTATATATCTATATATATTTTTTAAGAATAGCTACTAGAGTTTGTTAATACCCTTTTATAAACACATGCTTCTTTCACCCTCTGTCCTCCATCTGTCTCTACAATTGTGTTTTCTTCCTCTCACTTTCTTTACAATGCTACATTACAATTGAAGTTCTATCCAATTGAACAAGCTTTCACTGATTTCATCTGATCCACTCAAGAATCCTGTAAAATAAGTAAATCAAACACTATTTACTCTTATTAAATAAATAAGGAGAAAAAGCACTGACTAGACCCAAGCTATAACCTATACTCTGCAACTACCCAGCTGTACAACCTTGGAAAACCACTTCACCGCCTGGATCACCTTTCCTCAACTGTAAAATGAAGGAGCTAGATTAGATGATTCTTTCACCTTTAATGATCTATGTGTACTATGCTTTCTAAGGCTCCAAGATCATGCAGCTGATTAACGGGTGATGGAATTGGAACTGATGGACAAGGGATTTTTCCATTCTCCATGTCAGCTAAGAGCTTGCTCACAATTGTTACAATATAAAGCAACAGAGACAACTGTAACAAAACTAACTAAACACTTTGCTTACCCATCTACTTATTCCTAGTATTTATTCCAATTTACAAAATGCTGCTCTGAAAAGCAGAGCTGGGGTTGTTTCTTTGCATGAAGAGTCTTCTATTCTTCCTTGGAAAAGAAGGCCTCATCTTACTTCCCTGCCACTCTCTTACCTCCATTCCCAGGATTCATCTCTGCCATGCCTCCAAATTTGCCTAAGCAGCTTTACATCTATCTATCTACTCATCTAATATCTGGGCAGAAAAGGTGGTCATGTCTTCAAATGTTCTAATCTTGCCATCTGGTTTTCACATTGTAGTAACAATCAAGGTATAGTAGAAAGATGACAAAGTAAGGTGGCATTTCATGAGTTTCAGAGAAAAAGAGGCATAGTTTTACTATTAACAGAGGCATAACTTCTAATCATCTTGGAGGTAACAAATTTAGGAAAAGTAAAGATAAAATGAGACTTAATTGGAGGAAGGTGGCCAAATAAAGTACAATTTCTTCACCGAATGATCAGAAGAAAAAAAGTCCATATTACGAGTAAACCATGGAATATGGTAAGAATGGACAAAAAAGGAAATTTTTACTTAGCAGCAACCTGTATAGGACAAGAGAATTGGAAAATGCTATCACAAAGCAGGTACTGAGCTTCCTTGGTGTATTTTATCCAGAAGAGAATAATTGATAATTTAAAAGAAAATGGAATTCATCATAAATAACATTATAAAACTTATAGCAATTTAGTTCATAGAAACACTGAGTCAATCAATAACAAACTGAACCCAAATATTTCAACACTGTATTAGTAAAAAGTTTCATTTGTTTAAATTTCTCTTAAATGCCCTAAGACCTATTCTACAGTTTTTTACTTTAAAAACAAGCACTTTTCATTGCCAACTGAATTTCGTTTCTGCTTAAAACAGTCTTTATCCTACTATTATCCTATCCCCACATCATTCACCACTTATTCTCCTCATTCTAAGTACCTCGTAGTAAGAAAAGCATAGGTAAACCCGACCCCTCTGGATTGATGACTAATCTTTCTGAGCCTAATTTCTAATCTGCCAAACTAGGATAATGATACCAGCTTTGCCTAGTTCTCAGAGAATTTTTAAACAACAACAGAAATTATGGATGTCAAAATGTTCTCTAGGTATAAGGCACTGTGTGCATGATGTGTTGCACTCCCATCTGAACACACTGTCTCTGAGGTGCCCGCACTTACCGTGAGTGCAGAAACATGCACTGCTTGAATGTCGCCTCCATAATCCTCACATACCACATCATAAGCTAGCAGTTCTTTTTTCACTCTCTCAGGATCAGCCTCAGCTTTGTCACATTTGTTTATGGCAAGGACAACAGGAACTGAAAGAGACAGAGTTAAGAAGAGTGCAAACGATGACACTTCAACTCCAGGTATTCACAATGAAAGACGCCAACGTTTTCTGGCTTTCTCTTGACCCAGTGGATGTATTTATCTAACAAAAGACCTAAAAAGACCCAATTTACACCCACCTACTCTGCTTTATACACATGAAGGATTCCAGATGAGAGATGTCAAAACTGCAATTATAAGATTCTGAATTAAGAATACGCAATTATGATGATTAAAAAACAAAAACAAAACACACAACAGTGTTTAGGGTAGAGAAAGGACTACCCTTAAATCTGAAAGCAAGATCAGCAACTACACTAGAGATAATCTCCAGAAAAGAAAAATCAAGAGAAGATTCTAATTCTAATACTAGATCATTTGCCTCTTCTTTCCAGGAGTTTAATTCCCTGTTAAAACCCAACATCTCACCCTTGGGTGAAACTAAGTACCATTATTGTAAACTTTCTTTTAGGATTTACAGCAACTCTTTCTTCATACACACTTAGCTGAGTGACTGACACAAAGTAGATTCTCAATAAATGTTTACTTAATGAATGAACCAAATAATCTTATAATCTACTTGTCATTACTGAACATACCCTTTCATTAGAGAACTCACACAAAATTCTAGGAGATAATTCTCTGATTGAGTTTCACCAACTCTGCAATTTTCTCAGGTATCAAAGGAATAGAAATTGAAAACAGACACGAAAGAGTTATGCAATCCATAGCCTATTATTATGAAAAAGTACATTCTATATTGATCAGCTGGAACTTAACAGGCACCAAGAGAACAGGTACAGAAAGCATGAAGTAAGGAATTTATCATATCTCAACCAACTGCTTTGTTATGGGGTCCCTGACAGATTTACCACTCTTATTTTTATTATATTCCCTAGGATCATTAAGAACATAGCCCATTCCACAAAGGTAGTTTTGAGGAAATAAAAAATAAAGAGGAACACTGAAGCTAGAAGACCAGATTCCAAATGCAGGCATGCTGCGAATTAACTGTAACTGGGGAAGTTCCTGCCACCCTCTGGGTCTTAGTCTTCATGTTGTGAGATGAAAAAAAAACTGGACTAGATCAATGATTGTCAACCCTTTCTTTTTTTTCTTGCCAACAAACCTAGGGGAATATGACGCATTTCATCAGGTACATTTTCTCAAGACAACAGTATTTTCTCAGTGGGTGTAGGGTCATATCACAATAAGAATGAATGTACAAAGTATGTGTGTGGTGTTTATTATTACAAATTTTTTTTTTTTCTTGGCCACGCCATGTGGCTTGCAGGATCTTAGTTCCCCAACCAGGGATTGAACTTGTGCCCTCAGCACGAGTGTGCAGTCCTAACCACTGGACTGCCAGGGAATTCCCTATTATTACAATCTTTAAATGGAGAAATAAGGGAGAAGATAGCCAAATATTTTCCAAAAGTTTCAATTTTATACCTTTGACCAAATAAGAACTTATTTAAAGCAGATGAGGGAAAAGTCTCTTTTAGAGAAGAATTCCAGAGAATAAATGAATAAGGAATAACAATTAGAATATCACCACTTTGTAACTCCTAATGAATTGAGGTGATGGGTACATAGGGGTTCATTAGTCTAGGCTTACTTTTATAGCTGTTAAACGTTAAAATGTTTTTTAAAAAGTCATTTGAGACTGTTAAATTGTCACACCATGCCAAGTAAGTAAACAGTAGAGGAAGGAATATACTTGTGGTCACAAGTCCCAAGTTGAATCCTGCTATACTCTTCTTAGTAGTTAATGTCTTTGGGAAAACAATTCAACTTTCTTTGCACCTTACCTGTAGAACAGGTATAATAATCCTGGGATTGCCAGGAAGATTAAATGAGCGACATGTACAAACAGTGACTCTGTAGTAGATCCTTTAAAAAAAAGAAAGCAACTTCCTTCCTGATACATGTAAGTCAGCCACGCAGTACCTTGAGCATCTTTGGCATGCTGAATGGATTCTACAGTTTGTTTCATCACTCCATCATCTGCAGCTACAACCAATATGATAATGTCAGTGATGTGAGCACCTCTGGCTCTCATTGCTGAGAAAGCAGCATGTCCTGGAGTATCAAGAAAGGTTATCTTTTCCCCAGAAGGCAGAGAAACTGTGGAAACAGAAATCCAAGAACACTAAGCACTCAAATATATACTTCCTTAATACAAAGGAATATACATGACCTTATCAACACAATCAATAATTCTTCAAAATAATTTTATTCTTTATATTAATCTTAATCAGAACAATGCATATGGATCATCATTCCACAATGAAAAGTGATAACATACCAGTGAGACCTTTAGGGTTTTCTTTTCATGTAATAATTTCAAACTAAAACTCGTCCTATTTCTAGAATATAACTACTTTCATAAATGTACCAACTGGAATATATTCTGGAGAAAAAACCAGACTGATAGTTGTCTAGGCAGCCACTCCTGCATTAGCAAACACCAGCTGCACAAACTGTCTTGAGCAACAGAGGCAATTTAGTACACAGTTAGAAGCTTAGGATTTGAGTCCAACAGCCTTGGGTTTAAATGCTGGCTTTGCCACTTTACTAGCTGTGTACTTCGAGCAAGTAACTTAACCTAAACAAGCCTCAGCCTCCTTATATGTATGTAGGAATATTAATACCTACTTCATGATGTTGTGAAGATAAAAAAAGATAAAGCATACAAGGTGCTCAGAACAGTGCTGGGCACATGCTAGGTGTTCAGCAAATGACAGCTGTTATTCAGTTATGAGTGGTAACATTATGACAACCTAGCACTGAAGAGTCTTAGGCTCATTAAACCAAACTAAGAATGAGCTAGAATACAAAAGGTATAACTTTCTTCTTATACACTGTACAAAATAACCTTTATTAACCACCAGCTCTACATTTCATCAAACCAATGGCTTTAGGCTTTAGCCTTCCTTTTACTTTAAATTCATATATTTCATACTATGACACTATTTTAAGAAAATAATATGTGGGGTTCCCAAGCATATTGTAAGGTGATCTGTGTTCATACCAAGAAAGGCACCAATGTGCTGAGTGATGCCTCCAGCTTCCATTGCTGCCACTTGAGTTGTTCGCAGTTTGTCAAGCAACGTCGTTTTTCCATGATCAACATGGCCCATTATAGTAACAACTGGGGACCTTGGGATTAATAAAGCTGGATCTGCCTGGGGCCTACAATTAACAGCAAAGGAGTTTCATTTCTTAAATATCAGAAACACTTTATAGCCAGTGAACTGATCTGCAGTTATCTCTGTGAACTACCATTAACAACAAAACCCAACATTCAGCTTTGATTAGACATAACTATTTTCCTCTTCTATACATACAATGACTTATGATAAAATAATAATGACTGCCCACCTACTGCAGGCATCTTCATAACAATGAGCAGAACTGAATAAAATTTTAAAATTCAGGATCAATATACACACTCAGCAAACTAAGAAAAACAACTCTTAGAGTTTTATAATAACCTGAATATACTTTTTGATATTTTAAGCACTTTGAAGAAAAGTTTAACCTATACTCACACATCATTTTAATTGCAAAAGAAATTTTAAGGCAAATCTTTCCATTAAAAAGTGTGAATAAAACAATGTGGTCTCCTTCCCCCAATTTATACAGTTAAGTTTTACCTTTTTACAGCATCTTTATTTTCTCTGACTTTGTCCTGTTTTAATTTGCTCCATTTTAACTTCATCCCTGACTTCTTTATCACTTCTTTGATCCAGACTTCATCTAAATGTGAGTGTGCTTCTAGTGAATCTATGTCAATAGCAGTGTTCATTAAAGATTCATATACACAATCTGGTGAAACAAGATAAAACCTTTTAGGATCATGAATTAAATGTTCCAGAAAATGACCTCTATTGATAAACATCTATATAAACAATACACTCAATGAGAGGAATAACTATATAAGCTATCTGTTTCTCTAATGTTAACGAATCACAAAAAAGTTGAAAAGAAAATAATCTTTAAAATATGATACAGGGACTTCCCTGGCGGTCCAGTGGTTAATACTTTGCCTACCAGCGCAGGGAGTGCGGGTTCGATTCCTGGTCGGGGAGCTAAAATCCCACATGCCTCGAGGCCAAAAAACCAAAACATAAAACAGAAGCAATATTGTAACAAATCCAATAAAGACTTTAAAAATGGTCCATATCAAAAAAAAAGGAAAAAAAATAAAAATAAAATATGATACATTTATATTAATTGATATTTCTGCATATTCATAAATATTTGAATATTTACCATGTACCTTATGAACTACCTGAGCGATTAATAAAACATTAAATTGCATGTCGATTCTCATTATTCAAGGTAATTATGTTCTATAAACTCACTGGGAACAGTGAATTAGCAAATACTGAATCATTGCTCTGAGGGGAAATACAGGGTTACGTTCCTTCAGCCTCTGGTCACAACATTTTCATCAGCTATATCTTGTTTTACGTGTTTCTGTTTAAAGACACCTTATTCAGTATGTGTTGTTGATTTATTAACGTTATAGTCATGGTCAACAGCACTATACTATAACTAATAAAGCTTATCTAACACGTATTTTCTCTGTAAGGCACATTACAGCCTTCTTGTAGTTAGTAACACTAAACAGCACTTCAGCACCATGCTGAGTGGCCATTTTAAACAGCGAAATCACCAAAAAAAAGCACAAAAATGAGAAAAACATGGCACTAAATAAACCACAAAAATGACACTTGTTTACAGTATGAGAGGAGAGAAGGCAGAGTGTTTGGTGCCTTGTTTGAACCTCAGCTAGTAATATGTGATCAGGTCAGGCAACTCAAATTTTTCACCGCTCTGTGCATGTCCAGGAATGACTAAAAAAGCACTTCAAGTATCAATTTTGGGGCTACAAATACATTTTAGGGAATTTGCCAATTCAGAATCCCCAAATAATAAGGATTGACTATATTTACATATGTATATACATAAATATACGCACACACACACACACACATACAGTATCACAGAATACATGCACACACTATTTATTTATGTATCTATTTAGGATGTCCAAAAAGTTGCGAAACATAGGAAAAAGAATTACTTGTTGCTTTCATTTTGTTTAATGTGCTTTAATTTCTGTAATATTTTCCTGTGGGTGATAAAGTATCAGTGGTGATAATGAAATAAGTAGTTTTATGCTTCCAGACTTTCAGTCACCCTATAAATAAATATTTTGAGAGACAGATATAAAAGAAAGGCATCTTCAAACATGCAGAACATTACACTAAAAGAACTTCCTATTCAGTAGTGTGCTCGTAAATGTTTACTCTGAGGCTCCTAAAAAAAAGTCCTGATTTATAGCATTTCCCAGTTTCCATGGTACAAATACCCGCCACCAGGGGTGCCCAACCCCGTTAGGAACCAGGCCGCACAGCAGGAGGTGAGCAGCTGGGGAGCAAGCAAAGCTTCATCTATATTTACAGCCGCTCCCCATGCTTGCATTACCACCTGAGCTCCACCTCCTGTCAGACGAGCGGTGGCATTAGATTCTCATAGGAGCGTGAACCCTACTGTAAACTGCACATGCCAGGGATCTAGGCTGCAGGCTCCTTATGAGAATCTGATGCCTGATGGTCTGAGGTGGAGCTGAGGTGGTGATGCGAGCGCTGGGGAGTGGCTGCAAATACAGATTATCATTAGCAGAGAGGTTTGACTGCACAGAGACCATAATAAACCAATTGCTTGCAGACTCACATCAAAACCCTATCAGTGAGTGGCAAGTGAAAACAAGCTCAGGGCTCCCACTGATTCTGCATTATGGTGAGTTGTATAATTATTTCATTATATATTACAGTGTAATAATAATAGAAACAAAGTGCACAATAAATGCGCTTGAATCATCCTGAAACCATCATCTCCCCCCACCTCACCCCCCCTCAGTGGAAAAATTGTCGTCCACAAAACCAGTCCCTGGTGCCAAAAAGGTTGGGGGCTGCTGTCCCCCACCACGTTTGACTTCAAGCCACCAACATGAAGTCACTGAACACAGAGATGAAAAGAGATGTGAAGCAGCACACTATTAAATAGTATTTCCACCATATAGGTACAATATAGGTACAATTTACATATAGGTAAATAACCTCAAGAGCATAGATTAATAGTAAAATGCAGTAAAATAATTAAGAAGTGACAATCTTAATGAGTATTTATTTACCTCCATTTATGATTTAATTTTTTAAATGGTTGTGTTTACACCAGCTCCCATAATTCCTTATAATTTAGCAATAGGCTCACAAACTGGTACAAGCCAGCCTCAGCACCTCACTGATCCTACTCCATAATAATGCCAAGAAACCCTTTCTTGTGGATTTCCCTACCACACCTTTCCCCCAAAAAACACATTTTAAATTAGGAGTATGGCACTACTGATACTATGTATAAAATAGACAACTAATGAGAACATACTCTATAGCACAGAGAAATCTACTTAATGCACTGTGGTGACCTAAATGGGAAGGAAATCCAAAAAAGAGGGGATATATGTATATGTATAGCTGATTCATTTTGCTGTAGAGTAGAAACTAACACAACATTGTAAAGCAACTATGCTCCAATAAAAATTAATTTAAAAAAATAAAATAAAAATAATAATAATAATAAATAAATAAATTAGGAGTATGGGATTAACATACACACACTACTATATATAAAATAGATAATCAACAAGGGCCTAATGTATAGCACAGGAAACTCTACTCAATATTCTGTAATAACCTATATGGGAAAAGAATGTGGAAAAGAATGGATATATGTATATGTATATGTATAACTGAATCACAATGCTGTACATCTGAAACATCGTAAATCAATTATACTCTAATATAAAGTAAAAATTAAATTAAAAAAAAGAATGCTACAACATAAATTTTCTATACAGATATGCTCTCAGAGAACAATAAAACTCTTTCTAAACGTAAAAATTATAATGAGTACAATTCTAATAATGCTAAAAATCCTTAATAATCCAGTAACTATAGTTTTCCAATATGTTATCCTAAACTTTTGAGAGGTAGCTTATACATAGGGATAATCTTTTTCCCTCTACATTAAATGCATATAATATTAATATATTATTTTATCTTTATCCAAAACTTAAACATTTACATGTAGAAAAGTACCCAAAGCATTTAAACCAGAAATATTACATCAATTTTTTTTTTTGGCTGCACCGCACAGCTTGCAGGATCTTAGTTCCCCAACCAGGGACTGAACCCACACCCCTGGCAGTGAAAGCGCAGTACTAACCACTGGACCGCCAGGGAATTTCCACATCAAGTTATTTTAACTGACCCAGGGCAGGGGGGTTAGGATGTATGTACATTGCTAATATAGCAGTTAAAAATATTCACCATATGAAAACTATCTTAAATTCAAAAGAGGTATGATTATAATATTAAATAAGTTTCAAATAGATAACTTTTATTTAAATCATAGCAAATCAGTTTTGGGTTTAGAGCACTGATCCATAGGATTAAACCTGTATTTTAATTATTCTATTTATTTGGTGATTCAAAGGAATTATTATGGTTATGCATGTCTGTGTTAATGTTTAAAAAAAAAAAAGAATTATAATTTAGCAATATATAAGTACTCATGGATTAAATGATATATTAATAATTGTTATCACTGGCTTATGCAAACATTATGCTTATCATTCCATTCTTTCTGCTTTCATATATATATGAAAAATGCCAATAATAAAAAGTTCTAAAAATCAAGTCTGTTATCAATATCATTTATAAAATCATATCAATACAGTTTTCCTTGGAAAAATTCTGAATGATATGGCCATGTCCATTTGTTCTCTTAAAGTTTTCTAGTTATAAAATGATTACATAATCCAATGCAAAGTTTAAAAAAAACACAAGATAGAGTGCTAATTTTCTATTCTTTGTGAGGATGTACTATCACAAATAGTGGTAACACTTTCAGGCAGGATACACATTAAAACTCTAGCTCTGCTGTCATTTACAAAATAACAATTCCTGAGAGAAAATTTGGTCTGTGAATAAGAGCATCTGCTCGAGCCATACTCCCTGGGTTCAAAATCCTGGCTCCACCACATAGTAGCTGTGAAATCCTGGGCAATTATTCATCCTCTCTATGCCTCGGTTTCTCAATCTATAAATGGGGATAATAATCATACGTGCTTCTAGAGAATTGTGAGAATTACATGAGTTAATACATATAAAGTATTGGTATATAATAACAGCTCAGTAAGTATAAGTTATTATCAGTAATTCTTTTTGCCAAAAGTCTGCTTCACTTGTTACTTTATTTTGCTACCATAATAAGCTATTTCTTGTTTACTAAATTTTAATGTCAGTTTATAATGAAAACGAAATGAAAATTTTGTTCCAACAATCCTAAATTGGTAATAAATACAGTAGTCCCTCAGTATCTGCAGGGGGTTGGTTCCAGGACATCCCCTGCATACCAAAATACATGGACTTTATATATAAGTCCCTTATATAAAATGGCACAGTATTTGCATATAACCTACACACATCCACCCATATATTTTAAATCATCTTTAGACTACTTACAATAACTAATACAATGTAATGTTATATAAACTGTCGCTGATGCATGACAAATTCAAGTTTTGCTTTCTGGAACTTTCTGGATTTTTTTTTTTAATATTTCTGATTCACGGTTGGTAGAATCCACGGATACAGAACCCATGGATACAGAGGGCTAATTACAATTTTTATTACATTTCTAATAAAAATGGTATTATTAAAAGTTGTAGTTATGGACTTCCCTGGTGGTGCAGTGCATAAGAATCCGCCTGCCAGGGCCTCCCTGGTGGCGCAGTGGTTAGGAATCCGCCTGCCAATGCAGGGGACATGGGTTCGATCCCTGGTCCGGGAAGATCCCACATGCCGCGGAGCAACTAAGCCCATGTGCCACAACTACTGAGCCTGTGCTCTAGAGCCTGCGAGTCACAACTTCTGAGCCCGCGTGCCACAACTACTGAAGCCTGTGTGCCTAGCACCCGTGCTCCGCAACAAAAGAAGCCACCGCAATGAGAAGCCCACGCACCGCAACGAAGAGCAGCCCCCGCTCGCCGCAACTAGAGAAAGCCCGCGAGCAGCAACAAACACCCGATGCAGCCAAAAATAAATAAATAAATTTATTAAGGAAAAAAAAAGTTGTAGTTATTACTACAAATATTTTTCTGCTGGCACTACACTACAGATATTGTCAAAATGAGCGCAATTAGAGAATTATAGAGAAACAAAAGGAAAGTAAATGAGTATAAATACGGTCCCTCAGTCCAAAAGCATTCTTTGGACTTATCTTAATAGCCCACAAGATTTCTGAGAAAGAAAGGTTAGTTCAAATTAAAAAAATCTTTTCCATTTTTATTAAAAGCAAAATCTTAGAGAACTAGATTTGGCAAAAAGCCAAGAAACTAATTAGGATTTTTCATCTAAAGTGAAAAATATTGGAATTACTTAACATCTTTTTAAACCACTAGTCTAATTTTCATCCTTGAATGCCTTAATCTCACTGCAAATAAAATACCAGGTATTCCACGTTTCCATATTTTTCCTTATAAAATTATCTGGCTCACCTATGTCTTTTTCCATTGCTCTGGCCAGCTCCTCGACAGTCATTCCAATCCATACCTCCACCTCCTTTTTAGATTTTGTTGAAGATAACTGAGATTTCTGCGATTTTTTTTCCTATTAAATATTCAGAACACATAAAGAAGAAGGAAGAAAAAACTTTGAAATTTATTCTGGAATATCTACCACAGTCAGGACTCCTATTTCTACCAACACTCCCATAAATTGTTAAACCTTAGACTAAAATTTAAAATCCTGATTCCTTAATTCACTGTTATACACTGATATAAATAAGCAAATTAATCAACATTACTAAACAACTAACTAGAACCTCCCTTCCTCACAAAGATTTATTGCCTGGAATGTAGAATTAAGGCATAAAGATTTCAAAAATGACAAAATACTCAAGATGGATTTCTACTCATGGCCCTAGGCACTTTCATCTCAGACCAAATAATAGAGAAACTCAGAGAAATCTAGAACTACCTTCTTTGTCACCAGAAGCCTATGTTGAGATAAAGCGGCTCTGATGAGCGCATCTGTTTGCCAGGGCTGGGCATACAGCTGAGCTGGCCACACCGGGTAAGCAGATGAAAACACATGCCTCCACTGTGCCAACATTCTTCTTTGATACAGGCTGTGCAGCTGCCTACAAATAGTGTGAAATCGTAGCAAGTTCTCCAACTTAAGTATCTTCTGGTTCATCTTTCTCCTAGAAAAAAAGTTTTCAAATACTATTTTGGTTAATATTGAAATCAAGTTAGCAAATATTAATTGGATATCTACTACACACAAAACACAGTGCTAGAGTTACAACAATGAGTAAAACTGGGTTCTCGCCCTGAAAGAGCTCACAGTCCAGTCAGAGAGATGGAATTCCGTACTAAGTACTCTCTAGATATTAACTATAACTATGGTTAATGTTCCTACCATAATAACACTGAAATACAATAACAAACTTGTAAGGGTTCTTTTTTCACTCCTGAAACATCAACTAACCAAATCACAACTAGAATCATTTTTTTTTAAATTCAAATTTGAACTAATCAACTCTTTGCCAAACATTCTTTGGGAGGATGGGGGGAGATTATCCCTAGTTTAATGTACAGCTTCAAAACATGCTATATAAGGACTCATTATCTGATCTCTGTTAACCTCTCACTCCATCTCTTACACTCTTACAGTTCCCTCACTCTTATCTCCCAAACTTTTGTTATTCTGTCTCACCTGTAATCTCTGACAGCTGTCTTCTAATCTTTGAAACTTTGCATATGCTCCCTCTCCTTGGAACTGTCTTTCAACCCTAACATTTTCCCCTCTTCCCAACCCCCCCCCCCCGCAAAAAGATGCTTTAGAGTGGGAAGAAGGCACCCAATAAATATCTACTGAATAATGCCAATAAATACCTATTGAATAATGCCTTTTGAATATTACTCTTGGGACGAAAGAAGAGTTTACTGAGAGAAAACCACAACAGACCTCAACAGTATAGCGCAGAACTCAGTAGTATAGTCTCTTCCTCCTGGAGTCTTCTATTTCTTCTGATCGCAAGACTGTATTTCTACAGCTTTGCTTTTCAGTGTTTAAGGGAAGGAGCAACTAAAATAACGTAAGAAGTACTAGTTTTCTCCTCAGCAGACATTTCATGAGCACCATCTTCCAGGCACTGCATTTGAGGTTGTTGAGTCAAAGTTTAATAAGCAAGAGTCCCTTCCTTTGGGGTTCACTGTCTTTAAAATGTTCCAATATAATGATTCTTAAACACCTCAAGAATGGCACATGTAAAAAATCTTATTTAGGTACATTTCCCTGAACTAAGAAGTAAAGAGTGCTCAGAAAGCACAGAATTGCTTAGGCAAAAAAAATTTTTTTAATGAGTCTAAAACCAGATTTAACAAGGACACAGATTAATATAATGGGAGGAAAGGTCCTACACGGAGATTAACCAAAGCACAGCTATTTCACTGATGCAGGGATTCGAAAAACACATTGGGGGGGTCAATAAACCAAATACCAAAACTGGAAGGAACCTTACTTGCTACTTATTCCAAGCCCCTCATTTTAAAGAAAAGGAAAATGGAGTCCAGAGAGGTCAAAAAGCCTTCTCCTATGTCATACCGCTAGTTAATGGCAGTCAGGACTAGAACCCAGGCTTTCTGACTCCCAATTCGGTGTTCTTTCGCCGCTAGTATATTCTTATCATGGAACCTGGAAAAGGATGTTGGAAATAATGTAGTTGCGTTGGTGAAAACGTCTGAATGAAACAGCTAGAAGCCTTGGGTGTTATCTGAAAGGTAAAAAGAAGTCACTGTAGAATGTCGGATCTAGGGTGGCTTCGCCTGGAACCCGAACCCAAAAAGCCTTGGGCACAGGGGAGGTCGGGGCGTGGAGGACACCTGCCGCGGCGCGCGGGGAGAGCAAGCAGCCGGCCGCTTCTGGTTGGATAACGCTTTCGTTATGCCGAAAGTTAAGAATCACGCATGGATTAAGTGCATCATGGAAAGACTCCCGAATGCGCAATGTTTGTCATCTGTGCCGCTAACGCTTTAGGCCTAACAATACACGCCCGCCGGGACGACCCGGCTAAGAGACCCCACTCACTTAGCTCCTACGTAGGGTCCAGGGCGCCGGAATTCTGAAGCAGGGTAAATATCTCCTTCCGGACCCGGGAGGACTGTCGGTCAGCTAGTCCGTCTCAAAAATGGTCCCGCTCGGGCTTCCAGTGCTGCCGGAAGCGGTTCTACCCGGAATTCAGAAGTCCGATTTCGGAACAACCCTGTTGCCGCTGGTACAGTCCGAGGGTGTATCCGGGTGGCGTGTCAGCAGCGCGTCGATAATCGTTTCTGCAGAACCCTTCGCTTTCTAGGAAGTAAATTACTGCTACTCTGGGGCTGTGAGCGGCCTCGATGTGTACAGCTCAAGGGAAAGTGAAACGGGGAAATGTGGGAGAAATGCTAAGTCCTTAAAAGACACACTAACAAAAAGGGAAGAATGCAAGGGAACGTGGCGATAGAGCCAGTTAGTACTGGGCGAGGAGCGCTTTCTCTTTCAAAAGTCACCTCGTGTGGGTGGCATTTGAAGTAGTAAAGCTAGAGTGGGTTCCAATCCCAGCTCATCCCCAGTTGTGTAGACTTGGGGACGTTATGTAAACTCCCTGTGCCTCCCCCCGCCCCCCATAGTCTGGCCGCCTAACTCATGCCCCTCCCCTTTTTTATGTTTGTCTCCCCAGTGCCACCGCAAAGATGTGTAATCAGTGTTGAATGACTGAATAGAAACCTCTGTCCTGAAAAATCTTTTTTTTTTATTTCTGAAAATCTTTTTAATGAACCTGAACACTCACACACTTGAAAACTATTGAAGTGCATTTCAACTGCTATCATTTTACTTACCTTTCACACTCACTGAAGTGCCAATTTCTGCAAGAAAGTATTCTTTGCTCTCTCTGCCTTGCCAAGTAGTTGAGAAGCAGAAATTGATTGAATTGAACATCAAAGTAACAGTCATACCTTTTTTCCCCAATATTAAAGTGAAAATAACCAATATGTTTCTAATCATGAAGAAAATAAATACTAATGTGGAAAATTCAAGCAATACACTAAAATATAGAACGTGGAGGGAGGGAGGGAGGGCCAAAACTGGAAACACTTGAGCAACAAAATAACATAGTATTAGATTATAACAAATAAATGGGGGAGAAGGGACAAATCCTCCTTACAGAAAAATTCCACATAATATATGTGTATAACTTCTACTAGGAGGTAAAGCTTAACCCCCGCCCCGGCCCGCCTTGAGTGTGGGCTGGACTTAATGACTTGCTTCCAAAGAATAGAATATGGAAAGGGAAAAATAGTACCTTCATAATGGAGAAAATTGGCAGACACCACCTTAACCAACTTATCACAGTAAACATCACCAGCAATGTCATGTTGATATCATGTACCCCTAGAAATGATGTGATGAGGACATTTCATCTCTGTAATATTCGTCCCCAAAACCCACAGCCCTCCTCTAATCATGGGGAAAACATCAGACAAACCCAAATTAAAGAGCATTCTACAAAATATCTGAGCAGAACTCTTCAAAGCTGTCAAGGTCATGAAAAGCAAGAAAAGACCAAGGAGCTATCACAGATCAGACAGAAGGAAATGTGATGACTGAATGCAGTGTGGGATCCTGTATAGAATCCGGGAACAGAAAAGCACACTAGTGGAAAAACTGGTGAAATCTGAATAAAATCTGTAGTTTAGTTACTTGTAATACCCCAGTGTTAATTTCTCAATTTTCACAAACATATCATAGTTAATATAACATGTTAACATTAGAGGAAACTGAGTGAAGGACATTCGGGAACTCTCCACTATCTTTGCAAATTAAAATTTATTTTTTAACTAAAGAAAGTGAGTCAAATCCTAGATCCCACCTCTCCGGAAGTAACCACTTTGTGCGTGTGTGTGTGTGTACACATTCCATTTATCTCTGTATAAATACACGTATACATACAATTTTATGTAAATGAGATTCATGCTATAAATGCTGCTTCTTATCTCTGCAACAATATATACTGGAAATCTTCCACGCTGATGAACATAAATCCATATCATTCTTTTAAATGATTTTGAAAGATTCCATTGTTTATAAGTGCCATACCCACATAGATGGACATATGTGCTGTGTCCAGTATCTAACATAATATTGCAATGAATATTCTTGGGCATACACTTCTGCATGCCAGTCCAGTTCTTTCTCTAGAATAAATTCCTAAAAATGGAAGCCCTATTTCCTTTCA
The DNA here is from genome assembly GCF_965194805.1 of Balaenoptera borealis. Taxonomy (NCBI): domain Eukaryota; kingdom Metazoa; phylum Chordata; class Mammalia; order Artiodactyla; family Balaenopteridae; genus Balaenoptera; species Balaenoptera borealis. The sequence continues at coordinate 45,272,150 of NC_138871.1, read as the reverse complement.
GTGAAGAATGGTATTTATAATCTAGGCTCAGGGTGTCAGGTATGTTCATTGTTACTGGGGTTTTGATGCTCACAAGCCCTCCCATTGGTCAAAGCTGGGGAATATTATACACATGTGTGCACACATTTCCATCTACATACATTGAAAACCATGCATTCCCACTGATATCGTGAAGTCCAATCTAACACCATAGGGTTCACACTAGGCTTTTCCCTTTATGTGTATGTAACTTCCTTTTCTGGCAGTGAGAAACCTGACTCGCATCAGCCTTAATATATTTACTTATTTAAGCAATTCCCCTGTATGAAACCAATCTCCAATCTGGCCACCACCCCATCTCCTGCACTCAGGCCCTCCTTACCTCTCTCCAGCTTGGACTCCCAAGGCCAGTTCACCCCTTGAAGTGGACATCTTCACCCTGATTGGATGTAAAATGTTAACATTAGGGGAACCTGGGTAAAGGGCATTTGGGAACTCTCTCCAATATCTTTGCAACTATTCTGTAATCTAAATTTACAGCAATACAGGGCCACTGGAGCCCCCCACTCCTGCCCTACATCTGTGGATGGGCTGCCTTGCCCTTGCCCCTGATGGCTTTAGGACTGAAAACTTGCGGAAGGGGAGGGATGAAGAAGGGCTCCTATTCCCACTTCACCTTATGTCCTTTGTTGGCCTTCTAATCTGATCATATTAATTATGGAACATAATAAGTTCAGAGACAGGTGGAGCCAACTTAACCACAAATAATGTTTCATATTGCCATCTCCTTGGTGAGAGTTATGTCTCAGAAGTATTAAATGATAGGTCTAAAACACACTCAATGAGCAAACTTGAAACCAAAGAACAGTGGAAAAAAAAAGAAGGAAAGAAGGAAGGGAAGAAAGAAAGAAAAGGAAAGAAAGAAGGAAGGAAGGAAAGAAAGAAAAAAAGAAAAGAAAAGAAAGAGAAAGAAGGGAGGGAGGGAGGGAAGGAGGGAAGGAAGGAAGAGAAAAAGGAGCTGTATTGTGGCTATCTCTTTCCTATCTAGAAAATGGTTTGAACTCTTGTTAGTTCTGACATTCAACTTGTTCCCTCTCCCAACCTTTTTCTTGCCTTTCAAGATCTTGGCAGCAAGCTCCTTTTTAAGGGGCTAGGTTACTTCAATATCCAGACTAATTACAGTTCTTGGTGATAATTAGGGGTAAACGGCCTTCTTGCAAGAGGGATAGGGTATGAGTTGCAGCCCAGCACACACTGGCCTGACAGTACTAGAAGGAACTACAGTCATGTCTCTGAGCTTATTCTAGGAGAAGGAAATCACAAGGAACAACACAAGAATTAGGTATCTTCCAAAGAGAAGCTGATCAGGGCTGCAGTAAAGCAGAACAAAATTACAAGGTTTAAATCTGTTTTGTTTTCTGTCTCAACTGTGATTTGCTGGCTTCACAAAATAAAGCAAAACACCCTGCAATATAAATTGCTAGAGGAATGGTACCAGGAATTTTAAAACTAGAAGAGACTTGAGAACCTGAATCATGGCAATCTAAAATTATCAGTAATAGTTACGATCATAACTATTATTTTCACTGCCATTTATGTACCAGTCACATAAGTATTTTGTTATATTTAATATGTTATACAGCAGTTCCTGGCACATTAGCAGGTCTGAGGCCAATTGACAACTCAGTTTTCCTTGACTCTGATTTGGCAACTTCCCCTAGAGAAAAATTGGTAATCTAGAGGTCAAATTTTAGTAAGGTCAATTTATTTTAAATGTGTGGCTTCGTTGAAGATCACTATGCCTTAATAATAGTAATAATAATAGCTATCATTCATTTGACGTACTAAGGATGAAGCATTGTTCTTAATGCTTTATCATTATCATCTGATTCAAGCCTGCAAGATTGAATGTCTTATTTTTGAACATCAATTTTAACAAACCAGAGAGATTGCACTATCACTGGAGAAGTTAAGTAACTTGTCCCGGTCATACCCTTAGTGATCGGTGAGATGGACCTAAATTCAAGTCTGTTTGATTCCAAGACTGTTTCTCAACTACTGCCATAACTGAAGAAGTTGAATTAAAGATCTTTAGGGGGAAAAAAAAAAAAGATCTTTAGAGTCCCATCCATCTTTGAGATTTTACCTTTTGAACATATGAAAATAAGCATTTTTTAACTTAAATTTGATATCAATCTTTACTACATGATATATGGTAAATATTTGTGTTTCTATTAGTATTGAAGCTTCTATTAAAGCAACAATTCTCTTTATGGAAAACAATAAGAGTAACAATTCTGTATATTTCTAGTGGAAAACATGGCATTCATCTCCAGTAACCTCTATATCAATACTGATTAAAGATCTGTGCATTGGATTTTCATCAGCAATGAGATAGTTTCTCTTTAACCACTGGCATTCAAATTACACAAAGCATTTCTTGGGTTTCCTCTTGAGTCTCATCAAATTATGCTTCACTGATTTCTTCATACATGATTACATCTCTTACAAAAATTTTTTTACTATAAAGTCTTTTGTTTCAGTTTTTCCCAGCTTTATTGAGGTATAATTGACAAAATCGTAAGATATTTAAAAGTGTACAGTGTGATACAGTGTACAATTTGATATATAAACACATTGTGAAACAATTTCCCCCCATTGAGTTAATTAACCCATCCATCACCTCACATATTTACCTTTTTGTTGTTGTCATGGTTGAAAATGTTACATTCTATTCTCTTAGCAAATTTCAATCATACAATATAGCATAATCATCTGTAGTCACCATGTTATACTTTATATCCTTGGACCTTATTCATCTTATAACTGAAAGTTTGTACCCTTTTACTAACCTATGTTGCTTATTTCTACATTCTTGTCCCATCTCTTCCACTAACTAGTATTACAACTTCGAATAAGACAGCAACCTTTCTGGTGTTCAATATCTTCATTACAAAATTAAAAAGGTTACATTCTTGCAGTATTATTTCTGGAAAGTTTAAAAATATAACTTTTAAATAAATATAAAATGAGTATGTGTCTAAAGATGCATTTAACTCATTAATGGGAGATCCAGAAAGATGGTAAGCCTTGGTCAAAGAGAACTGGGGAGTACCACATATTTACAGCTGCTGAAAGAATGAATACTTGAATAAGACTGCTAATATAGGTACAAAAGTGATTAATATCCTGCAGCACAATAAACGGTTACCTTTTCTATGGGACAAAAATCATTTGCACCTCTACTGGACAAAATTCAATTGTATTACTATCAGTTTTCTACATGTTAAGATTTACCCTTACAGAGTTGTACAGTACCTCTGTACTAAAAAATAATAAATATCAAGTCAGGAGACAGACAGACAGAGAGAGAGAGAGAGGTCTCCCTGGTTACACGCTGAGGAAAGGCCATGCAAAGACATAGCAAGAAGGCGGCCAGCTGTGAGCCAGGAAGAGGGTCCTCACCAGAAACTGAATCAGCCAGCACCTTGGTCTTGGACTTCCAGCTTCCAGAACTAGGAAATAAAAGCGGAAACTGAAAAGCAGAGTCCTCCTCATGGAGAAGCAAAAGCTGGATCAAGCACTCTTCCACCAGTGAAATCAAAGACAAATTTTATCGAAGCAGACAAGTACTTCCTGCCCTTTGAATTGGCATGCCAGTCCAAGTGTCCCCGCATAGTTAGTACATCTCTAGATTGTTTACAGAAACTTATTGCTTATGGGCACTTGACTGGCAATGCTCCAGATAGTACAACACCAGGCAAAAAATTAATTGATAGAATTATTGAAATAATTTGTGGCTGTTTCCAAGGTCCTCAAACAGATGAAGGAGTTCAATTACAAATAATAAAGGCTTTACTTACTGCAGTAACATCTCAACACATAGAAATTCACGAAGGAACTGTACTGCAAGCTGTGAGAACATGTTACAATATCTATCTAGCAAGCAAAAATCTCATCAATCAGACAACAGCCAAAGCTACTCTTACTCAGATGCTAAATGTTATCTTTGCACGCATGGAAAACCAAGCATTGCAGGAAGCCAAACAAATGGAAAAAGAAAGGCATCGACAGCATCATCATCTGTTGCAGTCTCCAGTAAGCCATCATGAGCCTGAATCACCTCAACTTAGATACTTGCCACCTCAGACTGTTGATCATATATCCCAGGAGCATGAAGGGGACCTTGATCCCCATTCACATGATGTGGATAAAAGCCTTCAGGATGATACAGAACCTGAAAATGGATCTGATACTTCCAGTGCAGAAAATGAACAGACTGAAGCTGATCAGGCAGCTGCAGCCGAAACATTATCTAAAAATGATGTATTATATGATGGAGAAAACCATGACTGTGAGGAAAAGCCACGAGACATCGTGCAGAGCATTGTAGAAGAAATGGTGAACGTCATCGTTGGAGATATGGGAGAAAGGACTACCATAAATGCAAGTGCAGATGGCAACATTGGAACCATAGAGGATGGTAGTGACAGTGAAAATATTCAAGCAAATGGAATTCCAGGAACACCAATTTCTGTTGCATATACACCGTCCTTACCTGATGACAGATTGTCTGTCTCTTCCAATGATACTCAGGAATCTGGAAATTCTTCAGGACCTTCACCTGGTGCTAAGTTTTCCCACATTTTACAAAAGGATGCCTTTCTAGTATTCAGGTCATTGTGTAAACTGTCAATGAAACCACTGTCGGATGGACCACCAGATCCAAAGTCTCATGAGTTACGATCCAAGATACTGTCATTGCAGTTACTTCTATCCATTCTGCAGAATGCAGGACCTATTTTCAGGACAAATGAGATGTTTATTAATGCTATTAAGCAGTATCTGTGTGTTGCACTCTCAAAAAATGGAGTTTCTTCTGTTCCAGAGGTTTTTGAGCTTTCCCTTTCCATATTTCTTACTTTGTTGTCAAACTTCAAGACGCATCTGAAGATGCAGATTGAGGTGTTCTTTAAAGAAATTTTCCTATACATTTTGGAGACTTCTACCAGCTCATTTGACCACAAATGGATGGTTATTCAGACGTTGACAAGGATTTGTGCAGATGCTCAGAGTGTAGTGGATATTTATGTAAACTATGATTGTGACTTAAATGCAGCAAACATATTTGAAAGACTAGTAAATGATCTATCAAAAATTGCTCAAGGACGAGGCAGTCAAGAACTCGGTATTAATAATGTTCAGGAACTGAGCCTGAGGAAAAAAGGTTTAGAATGCTTAGTGTCAATTTTGAAGTGTATGGTTGAATGGAGTAAGGATCAGTATGTGAATCCCAACTCTCAGACAACTCTTGGTCAGGAAAAACCCTCAGAGCAAGAGACGAGTGAAGTAAAACACCCTGAGACAATAAACAGATACGGAAGTTTAAATTCCCTGGAGTCAACATCATCATCAGGAATAGGCAGCTACAGCACACAGATGTCTGGCACTGATAATCCAGAACAATTTGAAGTCCTAAAGCAGCAAAAAGAAATAATAGAACAAGGGATAGATTTATTTACTAAGAAACCAAAGAGAGGAATACAGTACCTCCAAGAACAAGGGATGCTTGGCACTACACCTGAAGATATTGCCCAATTCTTACATCAGGAGGAAAGATTAGACTCTACTCAAGTGGGTGAATTCCTGGGAGATAATGATAAATTTAACAAAGAAGTCATGTATGCATATGTGGACCAACATGACTTTTCAGGAAAGGATTTTGTTTCAGCCCTTCGTATGTTTCTGGAAGGATTCCGTCTTCCAGGGGAAGCTCAGAAAATTGATCGATTGATGGAAAAGTTTGCTGCAAGATACCTAGAATGCAACCAAGGACAAACCCTTTTTGCTAGTGCAGATACTGCGTATGTTCTGGCTTATTCAATTATCATGCTCACCACAGATCTTCACAGCCCACAGGTTAAAAATAAAATGACAAAGGAACAGTACGTTAAGATGAATAGAGGTATCAATGACAGTAAAGATCTTCCTGAAGAGTATCTATCAGCCATCTATAATGAAATAGCTGGAAAAAAGATATCAATGAAAGAAACAAAAGAACTAACAATCCCTACAAAATCAAGTAAACAAAATGTAGCCAGCGAAAAACAAAGAAGACTTCTGTATAACTTAGAAATGGAACAGATGGCCAAGACAGCTAAAGCACTCATGGAGGCCGTGAGCCACGTTCAAGCACCTTTCACAAGTGCAACACATTTGGAGCACGTGAGACCTATGTTTAAGTTGGCTTGGACCCCTTTTCTGGCTGCATTCAGTGTGGGTCTACAAGACTGTGATGATACTGAAGTAGCCTCTCTTTGCCTGGAAGGTATAAGATGTGCAATCAGAATTGCATGCATTTTCAGCATTCAGCTGGAAAGAGATGCATATGTCCAGGCGCTAGCAAGATTTACCTTACTTACAGTGAGTTCTGGGATTACCGAAATGAAACAGAAGAACATTGACACAATTAAAACACTTATCACAGTGGCTCATACAGATGGAAATTATCTAGGAAATTCATGGCATGAGATTCTGAAGTGCATCAGTCAGTTGGAGCTTGCACAACTTATAGGAACTGGAGTGAAACCTCGGTACATTTCTGGAACAGTGCGAGGCAGAGAAGGATCTCTTACTGGAACAAAAGATCAGGCTCCTGATGAATTTGTGGGTCTAGGGCTAGCTGGAGGAAATGTGGACTGGAAACAGATAGCAAGTATTCAGGAATCCATTGGAGAGACCAGTTCTCAGAGTGTCGTCGTCGCTGTAGATAGAATATTTACAGGGTCCACAAGGCTAGATGGAAATGCTATTGTGGATTTTGTCCGTTGGCTCTGTGCTGTGTCTATGGATGAATTACTTTCCACTACACATCCAAGAATGTTTAGTCTACAAAAAATAGTAGAAATATCATATTACAACATGGGAAGAATAAGATTGCAGTGGTCTCGAATTTGGGAAGTTATTGGAGATCATTTTAATAAGGTCGGCTGTAATCCTAATGAAGATGTAGCTATTTTTGCAGTAGACTCCTTGAGGCAATTGTCAATGAAGTTCTTAGAGAAAGGGGAGCTTGCTAATTTCAGATTCCAGAAGGATTTCTTAAGACCTTTTGAACATATAATGAAACGGAACAGGTCTCCAACAATTCGAGATATGGTTGTACGGTGTATAGCACAAATGGTTAATTCTCAAGCTGCTAACATTCGGTCTGGATGGAAGAACATTTTCTCTGTATTTCATCTAGCAGCATCCGATCAAGATGAAAGCTTAGTTGAACTTGCATTCCAAACAACGGGGCATATTGTCACCCTTGTGTTTGAAAAACACTTTCCAGCAACCATTGATTCTTTCCAGGATGCGGTGAAATGTTTGTCTGAATTTGCATGCAATGCAGCTTTCCCAGACACAAGTATGGAAGCAATTCGACTTATTCACCATTGTGCAAAATATGTGTCTGATAGACCTCAGGCTTTCAAGGAATACACAAGCGACGACATGAATGTGGCACCTGAAGACAGGGTGTGGGTGAGGGGATGGTTCCCAGTTCTCTTCGAGTTGTCCTGTGTCATCAACAGATGCAAGTTAGATGTAAGAACCAGGGGTTTAACAGTAATGTTTGAAATAATGAAAACTTATGGCCACACTTATGAAAAACACTGGTGGCAGGATTTATTTAGAATTGTTTTCAGAATCTTTGACAACATGAAATTGCCAGAACAGCAGACAGAGAAAGCTGAGTGGATGACGACGACATGTAATCATGCACTTTATGCGATCTGCGATGTGTTCACCCAGTATTTAGAAGTACTCAGTGATGTACTTCTGGATGACATTTTTGCCCAGCTCTACTGGTGTGTGCAGCAAGACAATGAGCAGTTAGCACGATCTGGTACAAACTGCTTAGAGAATGTTGTTATTCTGAATGGTGAAAAATTTACCCTAGAAATCTGGGACAAAACTTGTAACTGCACACTGGACATCTTCAAAACCACAATTCCACATGCGCTCTTGACCTGGCGTCCTGCTTCTGGAGAAGCGGCTCCCACACCTCCGTCTCCTGTGAGTGAAAAACGGCTGGATACAATATCACAGAAATCTGTAGATATTCATGATTCTATTCAGCCAAGATCTGCAGATAATAGACAGCAAGCTCCATTGGCTTCTGTCTCTACTGTGAATGAAGAAGTCAGCAAAATTAAACCCACAGCAAAATTTCCAGAACAAAAATTGTTTGCCGCCCTGTTGATTAAATGTGTTGTGCAGCTGGAACTCATCCAGACCATCGACAGCACTGTGTTCTTCCCCGCCACAAGTAAGAAGGAGGACGCGGAAAACTTAGCCGCAGCGCAGAGAGATGCCGTGGACTTTGACGTTCGAGTTGATAATCAGGACCAAGGAATGTATCGCTTTCTAACATCGCAACAACTCTTCAAGCTGCTGGACTGCTTGTTGGAGTCACACAGATTTGCAAAAGCATTTAACTCCAACAATGACCAGAGGACGGCTCTGTGGAAGGCGGGCTTCAAGGGCAAATCCAAACCCAACCTCCTGAAGCAGGAGACGAGCAGCCTGGCCTGCGGGCTGCGCATTCTCTTCCAGATGTACACGGACGAGAGCCGGGCCAGCGCCTGGGAGGAGGTCCAGCAGAGGCTTTTATTTATTTTTTATTATTTTATTTTTGGCTGCGTTGGGTCTTCGTTTCTGTGCGAGGGCCTTCTCTAGTTGCGGCGAGCGGGGGCCACTCTTCATCGCGGTGCGCGGGCCTCTCACTGTCGCGGCCTCTCTTGTTGCGGAGCACAGGCTCCAGACGCGCAGGCTCAGCAATTGTGGCTCACGGGCCCAGCTGCTCCGCAGCATGTGGGATCCTCCCAGACCAGGGCTCGAACCCGTGTCCCCTGCATTGGCAGGCAGATTCTCAACCACTGCGCCACCAGGGAAGCCCCAGCAGAGGCTTTTAAATGTCTGCAGCGAAGCCCTGAGTTACTTCCTTACCCTAACATCGGAAAGTCATCGGGAAGCCTGGACTAACTTACTGCTTTTGTTTCTAACTAAAGTCCTGAAGATCAGCGACCATAGGTTTAAAGCTCACGCATCATTCTACTACCCTCTCTTATGTGAAATTATGCAATTTGACTTGATTCCTGAACTTCGTGCTGTTCTTAGAAGATTTTTTCTGCGAATTGGAGTAGTTTTTCAGATATCACAACCACCTGAACAGGAACTCGGAATAAACAAGCAATGATGGGAAGTTAATAGTCTTCTGTTGGCGTTTACATCCCTCCGTTCTTCAAAAGGACCCCGGAGCTGAGGTTTCCTACCTGAAAAATGGTTTCTCTGAATTGCAGTGTCTAAGGGTTACTGGTAAAGAAGCTTAGAACTTCAGCTCGAACCTGCAGTGCTCCAGTCCCTTTTGTAACCTGATGGATTGTTTGTTGTGTTGGGTTCACGAGCTTTTTTTCCCACAGTGTCAGCTTATATGCTCACATGTCCTTCCCTGTCCTCGGTGGCAGGGAGAGCCCCACATATTTCTGGCAGGTGTGGAAGTGAAATTTACCCAAAGAACTCTAGATCTAAAGATTTGAACTTCTGCAAGAAGTACAACTCAGGAGAGCTGTATTTTGAAGGATAAAATGTTTATAATTGGGGGTTGGGGGGAGAAGAAGAAATTATTGTTCATGGTAAAAGATATTTAGCAACTATGGTATTCTTATTCTGAAGATTTTTGCACACTCAGGCTATCTGAGATACTGGTAATCATCCTTCTGTGAAAAACTGTACAGAGATGCAGGTCTGTAATATAAAAATTTTAAACATTATATAGTTCTTCCTGCACTGTTTTATTTTATTTCTTTATTTTCTTATTCATTTGCTAAGTACCTATAATATTTTGTCAAATGCACTAAACATTTGGGTTGAGCTTTTTGTCTTTTTTATTTTGTGAGGATTTTGGTTTTGCCCTTTTTAGGGGGTGATTACTTTGAGGGTTTAACAAGCCCAGAAGCTGTTGTGGCTGACACTTGTAATGATCAACAACAAAGAAGGTAGAAAATATCCCTGCTGACATAACCACCTGTAATACACTTCTCTTCAGGCTTTTAAAGATGAGCCATTAAAATAGAATGATCCTTCATGGACCGAAACTTGAATCACTGCAAAATGACTCTCGGTTGCTGTCACTTCCTTTTCTTTTCTTTTGGGTGGCGGGGCTTGATTTAGATTTTACACTATGTACAGAATTTAATGTTGAATATATTAAAATAACAAATCTGGCATGGTTTGGGGAGGTTAGATTTACTGGAAATGTATTCATACTGTGAATTGTGCTCTGATGGTTAAACAAAACGACAAGATTGTCAAGCATTCCGTATTAACAGTGGATGTAGAAAATTTTTTCAGATGGATAAAATGTATATGGTACAGATGTAAAGTTTTCTATGTAAAAAAATTCTGTACAACTTTCTGTACAATACTGATTCTCATCTGGCATATTCTAATCAGGTTATAGGTCAATAAAGTTTTTGGATTATTTCAAAAAAAAATAAATAAAATAAATAAATAAATATCAAGTCAAACAAAAGTGCACATTCCTGGAGAATCAGACAATCCCAGGAGTGCCTGCTAGACAAAACCCAGCAGGACACTGAAAGAACAAATAGTCATCCCTTCGCCTATTTCCAAGTTTCGGATAATTTTTCTTAATAGAACTAAGAATCCTCTGAGTTTTAAAATTCTCTTTTAGGAACCAGTGCCAAAAATGTAACATCACTAAGAATTACAACACTAGCACACCACAGTAAGCACACACTGATTACATTTATTCTACTTAGGATTGTCATTTGCCATTTTAAACCACCAGACTAACTGAAAGGCTAACTGTAATTTGCTGATATTTATGGCTTCCAGGAAAGCTTTACAAAGGATGTGTCTCATCTTATGCTGAAATTAAGTAGTTTGTTCAACAATTAATAAATATATATTAAGAACGCATCATGTACCAATCACAGTTGTAGGATAAAACAGAGAAATAAAATAGATGAAGACTCATGTCTTCAAGAAGATTATATTCTTGTAGTGGGAAATTCCATATGAATTAAACATTTAAAGGTTGAGTAAAAATTAGGAGACAACATAAATGATATCATTTGTAAACTTGGGTGGGAAAAACCTTTCTAGTCATAATTCTAAAATCAGAAACTAGGGAATTCCCTGGTGGTCCAGTGGTTGGGACTCTGCTCTTCCATTGCAGGGGGCCCCTGGTCTGGGAACTAAGATCCCACAAGCTAGGCAGCAGCACGTACCCCCCCCCCCCCAAAATTCAGAAACTATAGGGGAAAGAACCATTAGTTAGACCAGTGATTCCCAAACTTAAGCAGGTATCAAGTCACCCGGAGGGCTGAATAAAGCACGGATTGCTGGCCCACCCTCCCAGAGTATCTGATTCTGTAAGCGCGAGGTGGGCTAGGAGAATTTATTTCTAACAAATTCTCAGGTGATGACAGTAACGCTGGTCTGAGGACTACATTTTGAGAACCTGGATTAGAATACATAAATATTTTAAATGTCTGTCCTGTCAAGACATTATAAATAAATAAATAAATAAATAAATAGCTATAACTGGGAAAACATTAGCAATCTATGATCAATTAATGGTGTAAATTGGGAGCATTTCTTCTCTACTCTTGAAGTTCTACTCTTGAACTCTTGAAGTTCTTTTCTGTGAAAGGAGCTCATTTCATGCGATTTTAGGCCTTTTTCAGCCTCTTTACTCACTCCGATTTCGAGGAGATGGGTCCAATTACTAAATTTGAGACTAACTAAGCATACATTCAACTCAACTTCCTTTCCCTCGGGGGAACCGGTCTGCCACTGGCAAAGAGAGCAGACAAAAATCACTGTGCTCTCCAGCAATTCTCCTTACATTCTAGTGGAGAAGTTTATATTTTATCTTTATGGTACTAAGTTGATATTTAACAAGTACAGACATACCATCCTACATCAGTAAACATAAAAGTGATATTGATATTTTTCCTAAATCTTAAAAACACAGTGCAAACGCGTGTTTGCTTATTTAATAGTTTTGACTCTGCTAATCAAATGATTGCTAATAAAGATGTGGAGAATGGAATGTTCTTGTACTGCAAATTTATAAAACCATTCTGGAAGGCAATCGACAATAGTTATCAATTTAAATGTATAAACTGTGTAACTTTGCAGATTCTAAGATTTATTCTAAGGAATAAATGAAATAATTATGCAAAGATATATAGATATAGAACTACAGATACTTACCACAGCCTTCTTTATAATACTATGAAAAATTTGGAAATTATTAACATATAAGTCATTGGACATTGGACATTCCCAAATTTGGAGCTGAGTGAATAAATGAAATACTATACAGACATTACAAGTGATAATGTAGTTCTCTGTTGACATGGAAAGATGTCTACTGGGTGAAAAAAGGAAAGATCATAAAATATCATATGTTATATAATCAGATAAAACTAGAAATAAACAGCATATATAGAGTATACATACACACCATACATGTGGTGTGCATATATATGTATATATACCTGTGACATAAATGTTTGTGCATCTTTTTGTGTGGTCTGATTTTTTTTCAATAAACATGTATCTTTTTATCTTCTGTGTTTCTTTTTAAGTATGATTTTAAAACATTTATTTAAAGAAATAAAGTCATACAACTTGTTAAAAAAACATTAACAGTATTTTTACACTCAGAAAAAGAAAGCTACTTTATGTTTAGGAGAAATGCTGAATATGAGTTTGTTTCTGATTGACCTGGCTCTTTTTGTTCTTACATTATACCCCATACTTTTCAAAAATATATTTATTAATATTTACTGAAATCAGCACTTATCATAAATAGGTAAATCAAATCAGCAAGGGTAGAGGAATAATATGTGATTAGGAGTAATCTGGTCTCAATCTTATATTTTATTAAAATTTATGCAAATATACTCAATTTACAAGTTAATTTAACTCATTAAAATCACAGGAAATTTCTCTTTTTAGCCAGTAAGACTAGGACAGAAATTCCAAAGTAGTTCCCATAAACCTAATCCAATCAAACTAATTATTCTGAAATGCTAGACCTAAAGAAAATATTCCCCAGTCCACATGCAAAGTAAGAAAAAATAATCTACCCCATAGTACTTTTGTATAGAAGTCAGCTTTCTTGGGTTGCTGTGAGAACCACCTACAGACCATGTAATAATAAGGAGTATAAGGCTCCGTTCACTCATTTAGTGGTTCACTAGATCCAGAAAGGTAAGACTGCTTTGAAGAGCAGCTCAGAGCATGTCTTGCTGGCCTGGCCTCCTTCTGCAGGGGTTCCTGAATCACAGCAATTGCTGTTCCACCTGGTTCAGGGTTAGGAGGTCGGAGCTACTCACCATGTATTTACAGTACAGCCTGGGGCTCACAGCAGTGTCTGGAAATACTTCCTTGTCCAAAGTAAAGCTTCCTTATGACTATTTAATTTTAAATGAGTGTTTAAAGTGAACAAAAGAAAGAAGCCTGCTACTTCTCTGCTTAACCAAGTTGTCATCTACTGCATGTGCTTTTTTCATATTGTATGAAACCAGTATTTTCCCAGACGAGAAAACTGAACATCTTTACCCGTTTCATATTTTAATTTGGAGGTAATTAAATTCCATCTGCCCACTTACTAAATTTTTTATACCTTAACTTTCTTCTCTTTTGAAGTGTTGTTTGAAAATACCCTCACGTGATCTTAATTGTGGAGACAGTTTACATTTCCCTTTGTTTGTTTAATAACATTTTTTGATCTTTTTCAGACTTGGTTTACATTTCTTTATTTTTAACTTATTGATTCCCCCCTCCCTGTTTTTAGCCGGAGATAACCGCCTCAAGAAGTGTATTTTTAGCAGGTAAGCATTTTAGTTCTGATGAAACAAAAATTCACATTTTAAGGCAAGACAAAAAAAAATTTAAACATAAAACTTTTAATCTACTCTTTGGCCTCCTCCCTTCCTTCTAGTGTGCACTGTGCATCTGCATTATGTGTTAACCAGAACTCCCCAGCGGCAGAAATACCTGCTCAACCATGAAGATCAATTTTCCTTATTTTGGGGCCAGCCGTGTAACTCCTCAGAAGATAATATTCCTTCCTCAATCCTGTAAGGGGTCACAATGACCCACCACTCACCTGGTATGTGCAGACATCTTTGGTGAACAATGCCAATATACTATTTCCCTTAAAGATAGTGATTGGTGCAGAAGAGACACTTAAAGGACGTTCTTAGCTTAAATACTTACTTGTGACCTTATTAATGTAACTAGCTATATTACTTGTATTCTGCCTATTTTACAAGATTATTGTTTCTTGCATTACCAAATATGTGACGAGCCTCAGATAAAACTAATGACGATTAGGCTAACTGAAATGATTGATCAAACACATAGTTCCGCAAGATCAATGATTGTAATAGTGTAACTCTAGATGTGAGAAGAAGCAACAAGAGGGAACCACTTCCTGGACCATAACAGACTAGTAAGACAGGCAGTCCAGAGGCTTTTGGTTACTGTTAACAGGGTCTAGTCCAATTACAGTAGCACATTGAGTGGCCTATCAATGAAATCCTCACCTGACCTGGGAATCGCCATTAGGCAAACTGGTCATGAAATGCCTCCCAAACATTGCTCAAAATTAAGACCAAAAGGCAGGGGACTGTCAAATAAAGAATATTGCCCACCGTACAGTTCTACAAGAATCAAGTCATTAGCTACTGCAGTCGCTGACCTACAGTACATCCTGAAAGGAATTCAGGGTGGAGATCAGGATGAGACACTTTGTATACTGGAAAACTGACAGAACTGGCCCTCAGATAGATCTTTTCAGGAGAAAATTTTATGAACCTAGTTTCCTGCATCTTCCCATACTTAGAAAAGCACTAAAACCATTAACTAAGATATCTCTTCCTCTCGAATAGCAGTAACCTTCTACTAAGATGAGTGCTTGATGGCATGTACCACTTTGCCAAAATCATACATACTGGCCTCACCCTTTACCTCTTTGGAACAGTCCCCAGAGCTTTCTGAAAGACTGCCTCCCGGGTTATAATCCACAGGTTGGCTCGAATAAAAGTTTCCATGTCTTTCTTAGATTGACTAGTGATTAATTTTTTCATTGATAGTTCCCAGCTCCAGTGTGTAGGAAATGAACAATGTCCCCAGTCCCCGTGCTCTTTGCATGCCAACCACACTGACCTCTTTCAAGGCCTTAGTTTGCCTTGGCCTCTGCCTTGGTTTGCTTCCTCCCACCCTTGCACAAGGTGTCATGCTGTTTCCTTTGCCTGGGACACTCTTCTCTCCTTGCTTTTCCCTCTTAATTCTTACTTATCTTTCAGATCTTAAACTTCACTTCCTTGACCACTCTGCCCTCCCATAAACTAGATGCAATTCCCCTATTATATCCTTCTTAGCACTTGTCACCCAGGCAACTTAGCATTTGTTTCTGTATTTGACTAAAGCTGTATCCTCCAATAGATTGTTTGCTTTACAAGGTCAGTGTCTCTGTCTGGTTTTGCTCACCACTGTACCTTCAGCACTTAGCTGATCTTCAATCATATTTTACTGAATTTAATTAAATCTGGCCCAACTCCCCACATGATGGAGCTGGAAGGAAAGTTAACCTGAGGCTATTATTGAGATTTTTCTCCCTTCTCCATGGTATCATGCAGGAACCTAGGAGGAGCCAGGGAACTGGAC
The DNA here is from genome assembly GCF_965194805.1 of Balaenoptera borealis. Classification (NCBI taxonomy): domain Eukaryota; kingdom Metazoa; phylum Chordata; class Mammalia; order Artiodactyla; family Balaenopteridae; genus Balaenoptera; species Balaenoptera borealis. The sequence continues at coordinate 45,256,412 of NC_138871.1, read as the reverse complement.
TGTGGGATTATTGTCCTCTTCTTCACGGCTCCTCGTTGAGCAGTGAAGCTCAGAGGGTGCTTTGGCAGGGCTGCCCCAGGTGGACTGCCTTCCACTGACAGCAAGTTCCCAACTTGCCACCCACTGGAGGGACAAAGTGCCAAAAAAGGAACTGTCCTCCACCGTCCCATCTTCCCCACCCCAGTCCTCACCCTCTTCTGACTCTGAGGAAACCTAAATTTCCTCCTGGATGTAGATGCTTTCCCCTCCGTTACTCTAGGAACTAACCTCCATCGTCTCCTGTCCTGGGATGAATTCTCCTCCATGGGCCTTTAGAAACCAGTTTTCCTGGAATGGGTTAGAGAAAGAGGATGCTAATAACAGGTTTTTTTTTGTTTTCTTTTTTGTTTAAGTTACTCTCCTCTACAGGTATGTGTATTTTGAAGCAAAATTGGGGGCATATTGTCTATACCCTTCTATAACTCATTTTCCCTATTTACCAAATTGTATGTCCCTATAGCCTTAAATATTGAGAGTACGATTGAGAATATAGAATTCCCTAGGAAGAAGTCACCTAATTTATTTAACACGCCCCTTTATGGTGGGATATTCCTGGTTCTGTAGCCTGACAGTTAGGATCCTTTGTGCCTAGTTCTAGCCTCGTCTCCTGCTGGCAGGCCTCTCATTCTGCTCTACCGTCACACCAAATCATAACGCCCCAGGACACGTCGTGCTTCTCCTCCTCCATTCTTCCAGAGTTTCTTCAGCTGGATCCCTTTTTTTCTGATCAGCTCTTACTTATCCCTTCAAATTGGTGTCATCTCCTACTGCTTTCCCTGACGTACCACCCCGGTCTGCTTAGTGCCTTCTGGGCTCCCAAAGCATCCTCATTATGCCATTCTCATTGCACTGGGCATATTTTCTTGGATTTATCCTCTGTGAATGTTTCAGTCCTCTTCACTAGATTTTAAGGTCTCTGAGGGCAAAAAGCATGGCACATATAGATGTGTCATAGTGTACCTGGCACATAGAGTTGTTCCAAAAGATTTGTTGAAGAGACACAGATTGCAGGAAGCATTTTTTTTTTAATTGCCTTGCTTTCTTTTTGGGTATGCACAGCTTCTTAGGATGGCTTTGAACTTACCTGTCCTGGAATTGCCCTTTGTTTTATGCAATTATGGGGGTTTCTAACATTCTTCACCTAATAAACGCAGTGATGCCCAGTCCCCTTGGTGTTGATAAATATTTTCAGTTTTGGCCTTTTTATTTCCTTTGCCAGGTAGGCTACAATTGTAGCTGTTCCTTTACTTTGAGCAGACGTAAGATGAGGTGCCCTTGTTTCATGGACCCTGGCACAACTCCATCTTCCAGATCTCCTTTTCAGATTCGTTCTTTATCTGTCAATTATCCACACTCTTCCTAAGGATAACAAGAGTCTTTCCTTCGGTGTGTTCTTGGAGAAATGCCAGAAGACTTCTTTTTGTTTGTTTGTTTTGGCTGCGCCATGCAGATTATGGGATCTTAGTTCCCGGTCCAGGGATCGAACGTGGGCCCTCAGCAGTGAAAGCCCAGAATCCTAACCACTGGACTGCCAGGGAATTCCCCCAGAAGACTTTTTAGTAAGTTTTCCCCTGTTTGTAAAATAATTTGGTAACCCCCATTTATCAGATACTACCTCTTCTCCTAGAATCATGAGATTTCATATTCAAGTTCTGTGACTAGATGTCTAGTTTCTCAAGTTCATGCTGATAATTTTGAATTTAATGTTTCATGTTGTTTTTTCCAATGTAAATTTGAGATTGTATTTGCTCTGAGGACAAGGGACTATGCAAAGGATAGCATTTCTTTTGTATTTAATACAATGCTGACATGTATGTTTGATAAATAAATATAAATATGCATTAAACTTGGGTTAGGATAGTTTCTAAGCAGTGATATAAGGTTCTTTTACCATAGACAGATTTAGCTTCATTTTATAATAAAAATCTTTGGTGGTAAGACTCATTGGGAGCAGGGTACTTGGTCATTCAACCATAGGTAGACTAAAATTAAGAGAACATTAGTGTAGACCAGGGGGAGATGATAGTCATTTGGGCTAGAGTGATGGAGGTGGTTAGAAGAAGAAGGATTTAAGAAACTGAACTGTGATGGATTGGCTATGGGTGGGGGGAGGGATTCACACCTTGCATACCTGATGGATGGCAGTTCATTTCCAAAGAGATTTCCAGATCAGAACACCCTATTTGCCTAGACAATGTGCTGGATGCCACGGTCAATTTTTCCTCTCTGTGTTCCTCCTTCGTAGCTGTCATGTAGACCTTATCCTTGGTTAATTGTTTCCCTAGTTTTGGACATGATTCACATTTCTTAGTCACAATCAGATTCCAATTTTTTCCCGTTTATGCTCAGGTCAACGTGATTGAATTTGGGTATTCTTGAACGTCTTCAAATATTTTAAGGACAGTCATTTGGGATAGGCCATCTCTTCATATAGGTGGTCTTTGGTATTCTAATGCTTTCTACTTCCATTCTTAGACGGAAACCTAGTGAAAAAAATGAGCCTCACCACATCTTATACGCCAAAGTAAATTTTAAATGAATTAATGAATTGAGTATTAAGAAAATAAAAAAGAAAATAGATCGAATAGTCTATTGCTGGAGGTTAGCTTTCTATACTTAGATCAGAATAACTTAAAAAGAATGACATTTGGTTGCACAAGAATAAGTAGCTTCTGTAGATAAAACCAAACTTTAAAAAATCCCTTCTTGGGAATTCCCTGGCGGTCCAGTGGTTAGGATTCTGGGCTTTCACTGCCAGGGGACCGGGTTCGATCCCTGGCTGGGGAACTAAGATCCCGCAAGCTGTGCGATGCAGGGGGAAAAATATATCTTCTTAAATGGGAAAAATGAAAAGCATTTGGAGGATATATGACAAATAAAAGGCACATAACTTGATTATTTAAACAGCTCAAGTAAACCACTGTGAAAGCCATTAACATTCACTCCATAGCTAAATGAGCCAAGACATAAACGAAGCTAATTCACAAATGGGGAAATAAAATAATAAACATGGAGAAAATGTTCTGAGTGATCCGTTCCCCCTTATCTAAGTTTTCTAAATACTCTGTAATGTGGTACATTGCTTTTGCTGTTGACGTGAATTTAGGTGGCCATGGGCAGAGGCCTGTTGTTGGTTCTATAATCAAGGATCAAACAACTGGATGGACTGTTTGAAGGAAAACATGGCTTAATAGTTTTAAGAGGTGCGTTAAGCTTAGAACTTTTAAAATTGTATTATCCAAGGCCAATTCTGGATGAAATCGTGAAGTTGGCTCTGATTTCCTCTTTCACAGCTTCCTCCAAGGTTGTCATGTGGGTGAGGACTCAGATATAGCCCTCCCTCGGTATCCAAGGTATCCAAGGGGGATTAGTTCCAGGGACCACCCCCCCCCGCAGATATGAAAATTTGTGGACGCTGAAGTTCCTTACATAAAATGGCATAGCGTTTGCAAATGATCTATGCACATCCTCCTGTATATTTTATTATTATTATTTTAAAATAAATTTACTTATTTATTTATTTTTGGCTGCGTTGGGTCTTCGTTTCTGCGTGCGGGCTTCCTCTAGTTGCGGTGAGCGGGGGCTACTCTTCATTGCGGTGCCCGCGCTTCTCATTGTGGTGGCTTCTCTTGTTGCGGAGCACGGGCTCTAGGCGTGCAGGCTTCCGTAGTCGTGGCACGCAGGCTCAGTAGTTGCGGCTCGCGGGCTCTACAGTGCAGGCTCAGTAGTTGTGGTGCACAGGCTTAGTTGCTCCGCAGCCTGTGGGACCTTCCCGGACCAGGGCTCAAACCCGTGTCCCCTGCACTGGCCGGTGGATTCTTAAACCACTGTGCCACCGGGGAAGTCCCTGCAGTGTCGTAAGAGACTTCCTCTCCAGGCCTTCAATTTGCACCCCAGAAATGACCTAAATATTATATATTCCTACTAGAGTTAAACGTCCCTAGGAATATCTACGTTTTATCTAGGATTCTATTCCTGAATTGGTTGATTTGGCCTGCGCTGGGGTCCTAGCCCAGACCGAGACCCCTTGTTTCAGCCAGGGAGGTTCTTTTTCCGATCGGATTCACACAGCCAATAACAAAACCTATGCTGAGACTGGAACAGCACGAGCTTTATTTAATGGCTAAAGAATGGAGAAGCGGAAACCTCGTTTGCAAATCAACTTCTCTACCCAATTCCAGGGGAGACACTATGTTTATAAGAGGGTCGAGGTAGAAGGGAGGGAATTGGAAAGAGTGGGAGGAATATTCATGACTTATCCGAGAACGGGGGTGTGGTTTGGACCTGGAACTGATGCAACTCTCCTTTTCAGTCCTTGTATGGGCTTTTCCGGTTGTTGTCATGGCAACTGTCAGCTGTCATTGCACCGGCGGGTGTGTCATTTAGCATGCTTAGGTATTACAATGAATGTATCATGAGGCTCTAGGTCTACTGGAAGTTAAATCTTCAGCCATCTAGTGCCTAATTGGTTCTAACTAGTTCTTGTGTTTTTCTTTGCAGCTTCCTCCCAAAACTTAGGTTAAGAGCAATTGGTTTCCATTCAAGCCAGGGGCAAGAGTATGATTCTGGGGCAACAGCTTTGGTAACAGTTTGAGGCTTAATCTAAACTCATAAGTGAAACTCTAGTGGAATTTCAGGCCTCGTTCAAGGTGGGGAGTGAGGGTTTTGCAGGATAGTGGAAAACACCCCACAAAGAGGTAGGAAAAGTGCCTCTGAAAAAGGTAGAGTTGTGGTTGCCACAGCTGATTATTTAAAAGGAGAGGGATTTTGGCCCCTTCTCTCCCTGTTGGTTCACGACCTCAGGTAATTACCCAGGTGAAACCTCCGCCCCCACACTAACACACACACCCTAGGAGGTCATAGAATGACTGAAGAGGCAGGACATTCCAGATTGGTAGGTGGCAGTTTTAATAAGCAAGGGAACTTACATAGGTGGTTTGCCTTGGATATCCACTCGCCAGAATCTTAAGAGTTTATACAGAGGCCTTAAGTGGGGGAAGGGGGGTCGCACTTACCAAAAAAGTCCAGATGGTTTCAATAACACCTTACTCTCTCAAGGCTGCATCCTTCAAGTAGCACCTAGCTCAGGAACAGCGGGCAGAAAGTACATTCCAAGGACAGAGGGGTAAGGAGCCTCTGACTGCCTCAGTCCACCTCCTGGGTCAAGCCGAGCCCACGTCCAGTCGATTACTGCTATGTGGCTCTGATTCTGTTTAAATGGAAGATATGCTGTATCTAGGAAACCTGAGGCGGGGCTAGAGAGGGCTGTGAGACTGCAGGCGCCTTCTTCTCGTGGGACTCGAGGCAAGGAACTCTGCACGTCTGGTAAGTCTGTCCCTGCGGACGCAGACAAATTTAAAGCACGCGGGGAGGGAGGCAAGCGAACCCAGCGCAACACCGCCTCCGGAAGGCGCCCACTCTTGGGCTTCCGGCACCGCCCCTCTCCCTCCAGGCACTTCCGTCTGGGCTGGCAGTTCTTGGACTGCGGGAGGCCACGCCCAGTTTTTCCGTCCGGTCTCTCGGCACCGCGTCCGCTAGCGCCACGAGGGCAACATGGCAGGCGGCGAGTTGCGGGCAGCGCTGGAGCAGCTCCTCGAAGCCCTGGCCATCCGCACGGAGGTCGTGGAGCACCCGGAGGTGAGGCGCTCCCGCCGGGACCACCCCGGGAGGGGGTGGGCTCTGCTGCAGCTTCTATGGGACGAAGGCGCTAAGCCTAGACGTCCCAGGGGTAATGTGCCGCAGAAACTTCCGTTCTAAGGCATTTCCCGGGATCCAGAGTACGAAAGGGACCTGAAAGCACCATCAAGGGCCTGTCCACTTCGGACGCTGATGTTATTGTGAAAAAACCTGTTTTCTTCTTGGAGTGATTTTTTTTTTTTTTTTTTTTTGGCCGCGCCACGTGGGATGCGGAACCTTAGTTCTCCACCAGGGATCCAACCCGTGACCCCTGCAGTGGAAGCGCGGAGGCGTAACCACTGGACCGCCCGGGAATTCGGAGTGATTTTTTATGTTGAGAACTAGTACAACATATTGAGAACTTGAGCATCTCAAACTGGCTAGGGATGTTTGGTCAGTGTGTCAACTTTATGCGTATGTAAGTTGCCAAGCAGTAAACCCGTCTTTGCAGTGGCTGCAGCAGGTGCATACAGGACGCCAAGGTTAGAGCTTGGTATTTTTTTAACATGATTTATAGATGGGAAGATTTTTTTTGCACATATCTGAAGGAGCCAGTATGTAACCTGAGTGGTGCAAGGACAAAGCTTTTGCCCAACGCTTGAGTAACAGCTAATGATAATTAGGTAGATATGGTGATAATCTTCCAAGTTTAGAGAAATTCATCAAAACTATATTCTTTGACCCTTTTGCCTCCCTTATAGACCACATACTCTCCCCCTTTTTACTGTGCGTATTGCCAGCTTTTCTGATTTTTTTTGTATATTAGTCCAGGGTCTCATTCCCTGCCCTCACTCCCTCTCTGTGGTTATCTGTATAGAGTGGAGATCGTCATATGGCCTGGATGTAATGGAATGCCAAGGAATAGGAGTCCGGGCTGCTATAAACTTTTTTAAATTAATTTTTATTGGAGTATAGTTGATTTACAGTGTTGTGAGGGCTACTATAAACTTTACCAAAAGTTTAATGGAAAAACAAAAAAAGCATTTTAGGAGTGAGAAGGCTTGGCCTGCACATTGGAATGGAGAACTGGCCTAAGAGAAACTATCAATACTTCCTGAGGTCCTGAGATGAGATATATTTGCTAATGGGCTGGGGATGGATGTCCACCAGTGAAATCCAGGGCACTGAGTACTCCCTAACCTTACACCCACCAAGCAATATACAGATAACTGTATGTGTGCAGTGTGTGTATACATGCATATTATTTTTAAACTTCTCATGTGATATTTCACAGGTGTTTACAGTTGAAGAAATGATGCCTCATATCCAACATTTGAAAGGAGCACATAGTAAGAACTTATTTCTTAAAGACAAAAAGAAAAAAGGCTATTGGCTGGTGACAGTTCTTCATGATAGACAAATTAATTTAAATGATCTTGCCAAGCAGTTAGGTGTTGGAAGTGGAAATCTGCGGTTTGCTGATGAAACAGCCATGCTAGAAAAACTGAAAGTTGGCCAAGGCTGTGCCACACCGTTGGCACTCTTCTGTGATGATGGAGATGTGAAATTTGTTCTGGATTCTGCTTTTTTGGAAGGTGGACATGAAAAGGTGTACTTTCATCCAATGACCAATACTGCAACCATGGGATTGAGCCCTGAAGACTTTCTCACATTTGTGAAGAAGACAGGACACGATCCCATAAGACTAAATTTTGATAAAAACTAATTGGGCTAATGTTTAGAATACATTTATTTCTGAAAGCTGTTTTTCTTACTTGTAATTATAAAAAGCATTAAAAGTGGTAAGATATATATGGCACCTTGGTTTGGTGACTACCTAAACGACTTAAGGAGCTATTTAACTATTTCATCTTAAAGGAGCTGTTTTTAAAAAGATATATTGAGGTAGTTTTAGTCAGCTCAGAGATTCCACCCTCCCCTTCCCCCATGACAATTACTTGTTACAGGAATGCCTTCAACAATTAAGGATGAATTAACGTAGGGAGTTCCCTGGTGCCTAGTGGTTGGGATTCTAGGCTTTCACTGCCATGGCCCGGGTTCAATCCCTGGTCAGGGGAACTGAGATCCTGCAAGCTGTGTGGCAGCCTAAATTAATTAATTAATTAATTAATTAACATCAAAACTAAGATTAGTTAACTATCTAAAATTAACTATATTACATCTTCTGTAAGGTGTTTATTATACTTGAAAAAAGCAAGCTGCAAAAACAGCATATATAAAATACATATGACAGTGTACATACAGGGGAAAAAGAGGAATATGGGAATATATTCAACTGTTAATAGTGGTTATCTTTGGGGAATGAGGATTAAGGAATAAGAATTCCCCAGCAATATAATTAAACATGGGGGCAAGGGCAAAACCTTCCTATTACTGGGTGTTCGTTTTTAAACCAATGCTTTTTTTTTCAGTGAAAAGCTAATTTTTAAATAAAATTCTATCTTTAGAAAATTTTAATCTAGAAAAACACTCAAAGTAGGGATGGAAAATGTTATGTCATAATCATTATACTAATGAAATTGTATTTTAAAACTCAGGAGCAGAATATACATAGGCCATTAAGAAGGATTTGCTTAGTCTTCGGAGGTTACAAAATGTGAACATGCTTGAACAAGGTTCCTCTGTCCTCTAGGCTATATTAAATTTTACTCATCCCCTTTCAACTGTGGCATCTAAAGCAGTATAAGAACCCAGGATTATGTATTGTCAGTTGTCATATAGAAGCTAGTTCAAAAACAGAGGAAAATTGATGTACTTTTCCACCTCACTTAGATTCAAACAAAACCCCAGTTGAGGGTATGACTAGACTAGGCTACAAAATAGCCTAGAGGTCTTAGGAAAATTCTCGTTTCCTCTAGAGTACAATCAAGTGGGATATTTGAGGGATAATCATATTTTCCTAAGGTTGAACACTCAAAAAAATAATTTGCTTCTGGTAGAGAAATTGTACTTAATTTGTACCAATTTGCATTACTGAAAGGCAAAAGTGAAAACTTGTCATTTTTGGATATATTTGGTTAGAAACTGCAAGGCAGAATTTTTATAAAATACAGAATGGATTTAAGAGATGAGTTAGAAATATTTTCCATAAATGATAACCTTATTTCTGAGGTGCTATGTTAGTTTTTGCCTACTCTGTACCATATCTCTAAGAAAGAGGAAATTTTAGGTTCCTTTACATATAAAATTAAGGTTTAACGAATAGAATCAAAGACACCGAGGACCTTAGATAACTGGTCTAACTGTCCTCCCACCTTATGGTGAAAACAGGCCCAGAAAGACTGACCTGCCCAAGGACACAAGGCAGGTTGCCATCTCTAACATTATGCCTCCTAAAGTCTAGATGTGAAAATGAAAGAGACTGATTTGTACAATCTATTATTGTATTTAAACCTATTTTGAGGTTGACAAAACTGATAGACTCTCAGTTCTCTCCCAAAACCTCCAATACTCATCCCAAAGTGATTAGAACAGAATCATCTAAACAAGGTTATATGTTATGAAACACATAAAATAGGTTTTCTAGGGCAAAGGGAAAGGAAAGAATAATACTTGGCTAAATTATAAGTTATGATTGCTGACCACCTGTTACAAAAATCACCTCTTTTTATATTAGTTTAAAATTCACCTCTTGTTATTATCAGTTTAACAAGTGAATGTTAAACCAACTTAATTTTTTTAGGAGAAATAAAGTTAAAAACTAAAATGAAAAATAATGAACGTTTTTAAAAAAAGACAAATCTGCCAAATGATGGTATCTATTTTGTTATAAACTGGATTTTTTGTTATGACCTGTGGCTTATATTAGGTATAGCCAAGCAATAAACATTTTGCCATTCAACTCCAAATTTCTCAGTAGCATTACTTTTAAAGGAACTGTTACATCTTTTATATTATTGGATTTGATATTTAATAACAGTTACAAGTACAATGGCAAACACTGAAAGAGAGAACCCTTAGTAGAAAAGAAAAAGACAATTTGAAATCACGTTTTGTTAAAGGGTGTTGTAAGTGCAACTTTATCCATAAGCATTCCTTTTAAGGCATTTTCATTGTCCAGATATCTCAACATGTACATCAAGGTTTATATTATAAAATGGGCTCCTTTTGTATTATTCATTCAAGGCTTAAAGAAAAAAATACATCTCAGGACTAAGTGTAGCAGAAAAGAAAACACAAAAATTCACTTTTCTCATAAAAAGTAACTTAAAATACAAAAGTCATTTAGCATACATTATTACTCCTCATTGTAATTCCAGATTTGGTACAATATCTTTTTCACTTCCTGACATAAAATTTTAAGACAGTGCAGGCTGTAATACTTCATTTGTGAGGTGGCTGCAATTCCGTAATATGCACAGTGATTTTTAAATAGGCTTTTACCATGCCTTGCATGAAAGGTGCTACATACAAACCTGTTTTGTGTACTCTTTGGTAACCACCAGTTCAAAAACTTGGACCGAACATTTCCACATTGCCAGATCTGAAGCACTTTATTGGAGCTCTGGGCCGAAGCTATTACCCTGTATATAAATTCTTTAGTTTCCGAGGGGGTTTCGGTATTGATTTAGAATAGAGCCAGATCATTTAAAAGCATGTCAGGCCCCAGTCCGGAAAGTGGCCCCAGTTAGTTTCTAGTTGGCTACACTATTTTGTTTGGCAGAAGTAGTTTATCTAAGGGAAAAGCATGACTTCATACTAAGTTTGCTTCTGATGGTATCTTTTGGAGACGGTAAAATATTCATGTGGTTATCTAATCCTTTCTTGAAATGGTATGAAAAAGGTGATTAATATAATTGAGAATATTCCGCTTTTGCAGTCTCAAGTATTCTCTTGGTTGTCTTGCTGCATTTTCTCAGGGTCAGCCCACTCAGATTTAGTACTTTATAGGCTACCCTTAAGCATTTTCTAATTGAAGCAGTAATGTGCTGCCTCAGTCAGCATGTTCTCTATTTTAGGATATTAGTGTCCTGGAGAGACCAAGCTGTGATATCATACACCCTCACTGGGCTACCTCCTACTCATTAAATTTCAACTTTCAGTAAATGTCCTGGAATGTGTCCTAGTTGTGCAAATTAGATGCTAGTTAATATAAATCTAAGTTACTCACTTACTGTATTTAGCTAAAACATAATTTCTATATTTACTTTCAATTTATCCACCTAAAGATGAATTTACATTTTTTACATGCAAGTGTCTCTAGACTGCCATGATACCCATTATCAATCTGATACTTGAATCTAGGGAGTCATGATGGAGACATGTTTCAAAGTCTGGAGAATAGGTTTTAAATATGTCTGTTGTGCAATATTTGTATTTTAGTAAGAATCCTTTGTATTTACATTTACATAGCACCTTTCATCCAAGGGTTTAAAAGTGATTTAACTTTACAGCATTATTTGGTGGCAAAACCTAAGTTAATGATGGCATTACGAAGTCCAGGTTCTCTAACTTCCATTTCAGTTTCTTTTCAACTATACATGCTGTATTTCTTTTCATTAATGGTCTTTCTGAAAGTAGACTATGAACACAGCAGTGTTACTGGCCTACCAAAAAGAGAAAGAAAAAAAGAAAGGTGTGAGGAAGGAGGGAGAGAGGGAGACATGTATCTCATGGTTACTAGGTTAGTGATGAAACACACAGTTCATAAACCACACACTATAGAATTATTCCAAAAAGATTTTTAGAGCTGGTAGTGAGAGCCTAAGAAGTATATTGTTAAAATTAAAAAGTTAGTATCTTTCTCATTTCAGACCTTTAAGATTATTCTGATATTTGTTAAATAATGAATTTGCATTAGTAAGTATCAATGCAGTTTTTTGACTTCATAAGAAAATAAAACTGTGATATAAAACTGGAACTACAAAAAAATTGATGTTTCCCTGGGTTGACTAAATTTACTTTTTTTTGTGCTTCTTTCAAATGTTTAAGGTAACAAATGCATACAAATATTTCAAAAGTACCGATAACAGTTACCAACTTTAATGTAGTATTATAAAGGACAAAAACAGAAAAATTTTTATTAATAAGTGATAACCTTAATAATAAATGAGTTCCTGGCAAAATGCAGATCATAGTAAATTATTTACATTATTTTTGCCATAAGAAAACTTCTTAAGCAACAGTCAGCTCTCAAGTTAAAAAACAAACACATACATAACCCAGTACTCAAGGAGGGAAATGAGTTCAAACACAACAGCTTTATCTTGGGAATGCCATTTGCTAGAAAACCACCTTACTAAAAAAAAGTTTCAGAAAAACACACTTTAATTACCTTAGATCCATGTGTGAATTGCTTAGTGTTGCTAGTGGGGAATACGGAAAGATTAATATCACTGTAAATTTTTTATAACTCCTATCTTATGGATTTTTCAGAGTTATCTCATAAACTGAATTTATTTTGCAGTGCATCAAAATAATTGGCTTAAAAAAAAAAAGAATACCAACACATGCAGTCTGCTAACCAAATAAGGCTCTGACATGCCAAAACAATGTTCTCTGTATCTTGATATATAGTACATCCCACAACATACTACAGCATTTAATTTAGGTTTACACAACTAAATATAAATGGCTAGATTTAGACTAATACTTAGCAGAAGCATTAAGCAAACATGGATAAATTCATAAACAAATGATGAAAGAAGTATATATATTGTTCTTGGAGTACTTCTTGAAACCTTAAAACACTTGGTCCTTAGTGAGAGAACATCCTTTATTCAGTAGATCTTAACAGTACAATGTACGGTAAGTCACAAAACCTTCTAAAAATTTTGGCAGTTGACTCCAGTAGTGCTCCTTGATTCAAGGAAGGAATGAAGGTTTGTATTTCTTTCCTGCTCTAGTCACGAAGGATTGTTAAAGTCTTAAAGATTTTAAAAAGTGATTCCTATAGTTGGGTGTCTTGTTACTTCAGAAATAAAGGCTTCACACTGAGAAACTGAAGGACACTTTTCTCTCTGTATTTAGTTGGAAGGTAGAAAGAAGAAAGAAAATATAAGAAAAGCTTGAAGATAAGAGATATAAAATACAGAGCAACCACTAAAAGAACAGCATGCACCAGATACTTCTATAGGGATGAGTGACAGAAAGTCAGAGACAATTTTTCTTTGAGTGGCTCTTCATAGAAAAGGCATTTAATTTATTCTCCTCAATTATCAAGAATGTTGCACAGAAGTTGTATTCCTACCACAAAGAAAGACTTCAAACTGAAAAAGTAATTTCTAAAACATTACTCATTAGTAAAATCAAATTTAAATTGAGGGGAAAAAAGAAAAATAATTTTTAAAGATTGGTTTCCTGCACTGATGGGAAAAATCTTTTGGGACTCACCTAATCTTGATTTACTAGTAAGACAGAAAGTCATGAATTAAAGCAAGCAATATTTACATTTGTTAATGCAATGTGCACTTGTTCTTACACTTAATGCCAGTTAGTTTGTATAAATGAGATTAATCTCATTTACATTTTAAGCAAGAAACTCACCACTTGGCCCACATGTCATGTAGTGGGTAATAGAATTAGGAGCTTTGTTGCTCCCTAGACCTGCTTTTTGAATTTCTGCTTTCTTGTACTTTGTCCACATCTGCAGGAGAAAAGCATTTCATGTTATTTAATGAAAGGCTAAACAGAATACAATTCATGAAGATAAGAAACTAAAGAGCTCTCATTGAGTAGGGCAAGGAGAAGGAATCTAACTCTGGAAATGTTATTAATCCGAAAGACATCTCTCTACTTAAAGACTGATTTTTATATTTTAAAAGCTATTAAGTAATATACTTATGCCCTCTTAGTGTCAGATAGGTTTACTTACTATGTTTATTTAACTAAATGGTCACATATAGTTTTAAAGTAAAAAATAATCTTGCATGCAGCAGCAGAAACATCCACAATGAAATAATTGTATTATTTACTAAGAAAACCAGGGCTTGAGGCATAATTTATTGGCAAATAATATACCTATTTACACTGTTAGAACTAAAATTGCTTTGATCAAAGGGGACCCAGTGCCTCACAACATAAATTTACAATGTCACAAATAATAAGGGTGTAATTTCTAGAAATCTAAGCTAGGAATATGAAAGCTATTCAATTTCATCTAAAACTGGGGTACTAATACAGGCATACCTCGGAGATATTGCAAGTTTGGTTCCAGACCACTGTAATAAAGTGAATATTGCAATAAAGCGAGTCACAAGAATTTTTAGTTCCCAATGCATGTAAAAGTTGTGTTTACACTGTACTGTAGTCTATTAAGTATGCAATAGCATTATATCTAAAAAACAAAGTACATACCTTAATTTAAAAATACTTTGCTAAAAAGTGCTAACCATCATCTGAGCCTTTAGCAAGTCATAATCGTTTTGCAATAGTAACATCAAATACCACTGATCACAGATCACCATAACAAATATAACAATAATGAGAAGGTCTGAAATAGTCTGAGAATTACCAAAATGTGACACAGAGACACGAACTGAGCAAATGCTGTTGGAAAAATGGCGCCGATAGGCTTGCTCAACACAGGGTTGCCACAAACCTTCAATTTGTAAAAAAATGCAGTATCTGTTAAGTACAATAAAGCAAAGTGCGATAAAACGAGGTATGCCTGTAATCTGTGAAGCCGCTAGAGTATTTATGGAGCTGTCTTGGAGGAAAAAAAGTGCCGCTGCTCAATTGAGTCAGAGTTGCTTCACTTTTATCCCCCCCAAAAAAATTTTTTTTTTAAATTGGGGCATCTTTGTAAGATTTCATTCATAGAAAATATTATGTTGATTTTTTTAAAGTTTGGGAAACACTAGCTCTATATGATTTCTAAGGTTCTTCTCACTGCTAAAATTTTGATTTCAAGTGCTATCAAGAAACACAGGTAAAATAGTGTTTGGGGGGAATTTTATGACTCTACAGCTGGTGACAGTTTCTGGCGGAAGTCTAACCTGTATTCTTTGACATCAAGACACATGGATATGGTATGTATCTATCTGTCTTACATGCACAGTGTGTATGTTCTTTTGCAAAACATGCTGTATATATAACTATAGCCATTTGGGTTAGAAATACTTCTTTCCTGTAAGTCTAATATTGTAAAATAATCAGTTTTTACTATAATAGCATATGATTTCTCAATATATTTTTATAAATAAATTTAATATTTTAAACAAAGTATAAGGCCAGACTTATCTGAAAAGTTGAAATGGTTGTGAAATAATCTTCGACTAAATGTGGAAATTACACTAATTATTACATTTGTATCATATATGGCCCCATGTAATCTCACCTATATTTACCATTAAGTTTTATTATCAGGTTATGAAAAAAGGGACACCAAAAACATTTGAAATGTTCGGACTGATTATGAAACAAGTGACAACAAAACAGACTGATGTATTCATGTAGATACTAAAAAATATGAAAAAGTTCTGATTGTGTTTATTTGATTACCTGCATTAAAAGCATTTTTAGTAAGAGCTGGCTATGAGAAAAGAGAATAGCTTAATTTATAAAGGATACAAATGTCTTTCTTTCTTTTTTTAAAAAGTTTTGGCCGTGCCACACGGTTTGCAGGATCAGGGATCCCTGGTTTCGCGACCAGGGATAAAACCTGGGCCCTCAGCAGTAAAAGCGTGGAGTCCTAACCACTGGACTGCCAGGGAATTGCCAGGATACACATTTCATTAAGCAAAGATTCTCTATAAACTTTGTTTTCTTTCGCCCAATTAATAACAATAATAATTTAATACAACGTGTAAAATAATAATTTCCTCCCCATTTTTAAAGTTACATTTCAAATAATTTCTTCTAGATGCCAGGCTGCATGACTGTCAGTAATATTTAGGCTGAATCAAGATGGCAAAAACATTTCAGAGACAGAACTAAGATATACTTCTCTAGAAGTAAGTGAGTCAGGGTTATGGGTTTCTTGAGGTTTTCTTTTGTTTTGTTTTATTCTGGAATAAAACAATTCAAGTTTAGCTGATTCTGCTTTAAAAGTGCTATGACCACAGCAAGATAATTTTAAAGTTTATGACATGAGTCAGAGTTAGCAAATATTTTCTCCATCTTTTATGATTAATTTTTAGTTAAGAGCTTGCATTTATTCTTAATTCTAAAATTTGTTCTACTAAAAACATACTTGTTTGTTTAAGTGATTACAAATACTAATTTTGCATTTTATTTTAGCACAATGTACTCCTTTTAGAAAATTCTGTTTTAAGGACAGACATATATAATTTAGTAATAAATTATAGAATTATATAAGTAACAATCTTCACCACTTTATAAGCTTGCTACCCTTTTTGAACAGAAGTAAAAATGCAAATTTCTCACACATGGAGTATGATTTGCTTTATTTCTCTTTGACTCTCTATAAAAAAAAAACCTGAAAAAACTACTGTGTTAACTGATGCCAAGTAAAAAAGTCATCTTGAAGGAAAGATAGTACTTGAGCTCTTACATTTATCAAATGAAGAAAAGTGCAGAGAAGAAACAGAATACAAATACTCCTAGTCCCTGTATGTCACATTTAAATTTGATGTTTTTTTAAAAAAAAAAAAAAGAATTACGCTAAATTTATGAGTATTAACAAAGTTTTAAATCTGAACAATTTTATAAATATGAGCAGTAGTTAATAACTATTTCTTTGAAAATAAAACAGCAGGGCAGAAGGCATAATTAAATGGCAAAAGAAAATGACATCTTTTTAACATGTTTTCCTTACTAATACTATACACGTGCAATATGAAGTGCACATTTTGGGAAAAAAAAAAAGAAGAGGAAGAGAGGTAGGGAGAGAGGGAAAGGGGAGCAAAGGGAGGGAGAGAGACAATGAGCATTCTTTTTTGGAACCAATGAAGTAAATATGACTTGGAAATGCCTTGTTGGTAATTATAGCATGCAACCATTTTAACATGCTTCTAGGTATCAAAGTAACAATCTCTTATTAGGTGACAAGAAATGTCAAAGAGGAGCATGTATTGTTAAGGTTCTTAAAGTCATGCAAAAAATGTACAATGCAATTAATATTTCATGCAAGCTTTGTTGTGGTTACATAATCACATTTATATACATGCCACAATGTACACCTGAACACTATCTACAATTTAAAAATAAAAGTATAAACCTAGCCAAATGATACTTTTCAACAGCAGCTCTTCAAATCAGATTAGAGAAGCATAGAGCATATCAAATGACATCAGTATTATATTGTGCAGTTTTGATCATACACAACCATATTCATACCAAACAGTTTGATTATCCTCAGAAACCAACAATGCAGCTTCTGTGTCATCAGGATACAGGCATGCAGGAGTGATAAGATTATTGCTAACTACAGAAGACTGTGGGTTACTGTTACTGCAGTTCTGATTATCAGAAAACTGCTCAGTATCTTTCTGTGCAGCTTTATCCAAAGAAGTAGAGGCCTGGTCAGTTAGCCTGGTGACTGATCTGGGAGGTAGCCCACTTATGTTACTAACTAATTCTGTATTCAGGGATAAAAATGGCTGAGATGGATGAGCCACAGTAAATGAGTCTATGCTATCTTTAGCTGATATTCCAAATGCATCATTAGACATATTAACAGTGGCAAAAGTTTGGTTTAGAAAATGTGACCTTTCTGTTCTTGAGTTTCTGGCCTGGGCATATGGAGACGTGGGCTTGTCTGTAGCTAAATCATTTTGTGCTTGAGAACCTACAGCATAAGTTGGACTGTGAAGTGGATGAGAGGACCACTGGTGTAAACGGTACTCACTAGATGTTGCAGTGATGCTGCTATCAGCAGTAGCTGGTGGTGAATCAACTGACATAGGTAGTCTACTGTCCTTGGTCAAAAAGTCATGGATGCTTGTCCTTCGGGTAGTTCCTTCAGCAGTAGAGATCACACTGCTTGCACGAGGTAAAGTGGCATAGGGATTACTATCTTTTGATTGTCGTGACAGAGAAGTTTCTTTTACTACTTTTATCTTTCCTTGAGTGCCTAGTGTAGGCTTTCCTGAAGAACTAATGAAATAGGTATCTTCAGTCTTTTGAGGACCAGGTCTCACAAATTGTTCAGGCTTAGTTGTCCGTCTATCATAGAAGTCTCCTGGAGTTTTTCCACTTACTGACCTGGCCAGACCACAGCTAACTGGTTTGTTTTTTCCCAAAAAGTCAGAAGAGACAGACAAACTTTTCATTACTTCATCTAAAAGATTCTCTTGACTTGAGGGCTTTATCTGTTTAAAAAAAAAAAATCAAAGCAGATTAGTGAATACAGCCATGCTTTTACTTTCCTGATACATTAGACTGTGCAATAAAAAAATTGCTAATGCCTCTAAACCCTCCTTAAAAAAAAAAACCTCTAAAGTTCAACCATAGAAATTTAACTTGTAGTGTCCATCTAAATTAAGGTCACCATAGATAAAACTAACCTGTATTGAGGTAAGCTTGTTGCTTTCTTCCAAAAACTGTTGTAGAGTAACAACTTCACTTCCAGGGGAACCAGTTTTGACCTTGTGATGTGCTCGACTCTCTAGTGTTTTGTGCTGGAGCACTGGACTTGATTTGGGCTGTCTTTTCAAGTATTGGATTGGACTGCTACCACTGCTGGACCACGCCTCATGCTCATGAAGCAGGCTAAATTCTCCACTGCTGTGGCTCTGTGGCCTGCTTTGGATATTAACTGCACCTGCTTTTGGAGTAAATGGTGTGTTAAGAGTTCAATAATAGAAACGAGATTAAAACTATGTAAGTACTGACATCTGTTGACTGGATTCTTACGAATAGCCAAACTGACTTTCAAAGCTTTATTCAGAAATGCTTAGTAAACCATGTTAATCTCCCATCAGTCTAACAAATGTCTACCATAGCATGCTTCCTTATTTGTCAAGTTGACAAATATTATAAGCTCCACAAGGGCAAAGACTTGCCATCACCACCATACCCACAACCTAAACATATAAAGCAGGCACTCAATACATTTGATGAGTAAATGAATGAATAAACAAGGAAATAATACATTTTTTAAAAGTCAGGTTCAAATAATTGTAAAACACCTCACAATTTAAAACAAAACATGATTATATGAATTTTAAATTATTTGAGAATGTTAAAACCAAAAACTCTTCTAAATGCTAAAAATTCTAATTCTTTGACTTTCTATGAGGTCTGTATTCCTTATTTGAAGGCTTATTTGTTGATCCTAAATGAATAATCTTAAAGAAATATTTTAAAAATTTAAACAGCAAGCATCTAAGGAAAGTCAAATGGAGACATGATGTAATTACTTAGAAAATTCCAGTAAAAATATAAAATTAAGTATGTAGTATTTTATTCTTTAATGTCTGAATCATTCTGCTGAATGATTCTCCCTGATTCTCCCTGCTTTCCACTGTTGGTATGGTGGCTATACAGCTTTCAAAGACTCGGTTGAGGCTGAACAACTATACAGAATGCAAATTACTAGTTCTGGAAAAAAGCTCCCTAAAGTTTATGCTATTCCTTAAGAGTGCTTATTCATTTTGATCCATTGCAAACTGTGTAGATACAGCATTAAGATAGAAAATGCAACTTTCCATGGTTTCCTAATCACAGAGAATAAAATGGGTCAGGAAAGATTTTGGTTCAAGCTATGTAACATTTTACAGGAAAAAGATTTTCTTAAATTTTCAAATCAGAAAAGACTTATTTACATTTCAGACTATATTTTTCTACAGAATATAAAAACATGATTATAAAAAATGAAAAAATAATCCCTCCTTGAAATCAGATTTTTCAGATCATTGCAACAAAGTCAAAGCATTAATAATAAAATATAATCACAACTGAGACAAAATGATTTTATAATATGAAAAAGCAACAGAACAAATGCACTCATTATAATTTAACAATTCTGGACTGTAGAGAACAACTACTTTCACAAACCTTTATAATCTATTAATTCCAGAATCTGAGTAAGCAGTATACCTTTAAGGAAAAAGGTGTTAGTCAATACTTCCAGACATTTACATAAAAATCTCACCTTGGAATGCATATTAAAAAATTGAGGAAAAAGATATCTTGAACTAAGTCTTTATATGAACTATATGCACCCATTTGGCTCTTGTTACACTTACACACACACATACACACACACAATTGTCTTTTCAAATTAAAAAAATATATTCCTCCTTATTTCGTGGATAAGAAAAGCTAAAAGTATTTCTAAAACACCTTCTGTGAGTTCAATGTACATGTATCATGAGAAAGTTAAGGACAACCACTTTCATGACAAAGACAAAATGTAAGTAAAATAAGAACCTATAGATATTTTGAAATATAAAGATTACAAGAAAAAGATTTTATCTGTGAGGATGAAAAATGGAAACTAAAATAACTGCTCCTGTTTTTACATTTGTACACATTGAAATACATTTGTATTGCAATGTGAAAAGTATAAAATATTCCAAGGAACTATGTTCCAAACATAGAATGATTTGGATTTCATACTTTACCCCAGAAACTTCATCAATCTCCCACTTTTAAATCTGGAAATGGATGGAGCATATTAATAAATTTACCTACAGCATACCTTTGACTTCATGGAGTGAAGCATTATTATTGCTATTGCTAGTGGATGTTCTGCCACTATCAAGGCTGGCTGGTCTCGAAGCTA
This sequence comes from Balaenoptera borealis, assembly GCF_965194805.1. Classification (NCBI taxonomy): domain Eukaryota; kingdom Metazoa; phylum Chordata; class Mammalia; order Artiodactyla; family Balaenopteridae; genus Balaenoptera; species Balaenoptera borealis. The sequence goes on along the minus strand of NC_138871.1, from coordinate 45,236,107 downwards.
AATGAAAAAATCAGGAGACAGTGATAAAACTTCCAGCTGAAGACAATGAACTTTACATTCTGATTACAGAATGCTTTGAGGAAGCAATCATGCATACTTTCACAGGCTGAGCATGCCCACAGAGTTGACTCTTACAGATTAGAGAGCAAAGGCATTTCCAGATAGTTCAGTTAAACAGTTGAGAACAGGACACTTCTCAGACAATAGCTGAGATTCAAAGAAAAGAAGATAAAAGTGCATAATTAGATTTGGAAATGGATTTCTAGATGGATACCAGGACTGTTTTAGTTGAACAGAATGACATGCCCCCCCAAAAAGAAAGCTGGTGATTAGGTCACTTACAACAGATCAGACAAGGAACCCTGCACATTGCAGAGATGCCACGAACAGGAGGAATATGAGCATCTGCACAGTTAATGTCCTGTATTCCTATCCATACAAGGGAAACAATTGCACAGTTAACATGGCCCTATCCTACTTCTTAAAGTCCTGCTTACATATGAAATTCCTTTAACATATTCCTTTACATATGAAATTCTGTTATCCACTATTTGTTAATTTAGTTTGGTAAGATATGACTTTCCAGATAGAAGCTAAAAACTCTGAAATGCTCAACAAAGCAGAAAATGTGGTTTCTTAGAGTTTGTCCTTTGCCAAAGTGAATATTTTTAAAACCAAACATAAAATGTATCTCATCACTTTAACCTTATGCCAAAATGGCAACAAAATTACCTTTGAGCATTGTGCAGGCATACTTTATAAATGACCTTGATGAAAACAGAGTCAATTTGGATGAAATAATAACCTTAAAAAAGGCAAAAGGGGGTAGTAGGTTTGAAGAAATAGCAGAGGTAGCTATGAGATGCAGGTTAGAGAAAACATGCTTGCTGGCAGCGCCACATTCAGCAGGTCAATGCAAGAGTCTTAGCATTCTCATTCTGTATGTAATATGTACTCTCTAAATAAAGTTCATATCTTACCATGAACTCTTGATCCCGTACTAGAATCATCACTAATACCTTGTGGACTTACGTCTTCAAAGGATGTAGTATCTACATAAAATAGCAAAATGAATATAAAAATATTTTTAACAAAAAACTTACAAAATTTTATTTATGCAGAATATGGAAATTCTTTTTCAACCATGTATATATAATACATCTTGATTTAACATATTTCATAGATTCAATCAGAAACGAATAGGAGTAAGAAACAGAATAGCTCTGATGAGAGTTGACTTGCTTAGGGAAAACACCAGAAGCACTGAAACAATCTGCCTGTGACCCTGCAAAGCAAAGCAAGAGCCTGGGTTGCTCTATATGGTTCTCTGTGATGCTATAGTGTTTCTAGGTTTTTTTGTGTGTTTTTTTTTTTAAAGCTTCTATCACTCTCTCCTTTTCTCATTCTTTTACTTGGTTTACTTTTCCATTTCTTGTTAGTTCATTCATTATCTGTTTGTTATGAAAGGCCTAGGAAAAGATTTTAGTTATTTGTTCGATGTTTTAAATTTTTGACATGATTTGAAAATTCCCTCAGATCAAATCCAGATTGTTTTGATCATTATTTCAGGTTGCTGCTGTCAAAAAAGTAAACATGGCAAAGTCAAATTAAAATTCCTGTTGCCAACAGTTAACACCACAGCGCAAATAGCAGACGGCCTATACCTTTATTATTAACCAACTGCTTGGATCTGAAGCCTGTAGAAGAGTTGACAGTTGAAAAGTTGATGGCTGTAGTAGAGAAGGCCATAGCTCCCAATTCTTTTCTCCTTTTACCCGTTGAAATATCATCAGGAACCTCCAAATTCTCAGTACTACCTGTCCACTGTCCTCCTGCTAGGACCATGGACTGCACCAGGTCATTCATGGCTGGGATGCAAATGAAAGCAAATGAATCAGCATGGTTAATGTATTTGCTCTTATTTCTATTTTGTATTATAAATGATATGACTTTTGTCTATGGATTAATGCAAGTGAAATAAAAAACTAACCACAAGGTCATTTGAATTATGACATGCATTCAGCTGAATGAAATGAGTAGGCCGAAGGCTGATAAACTTCAATAAATGTTTTTATCACCCTCCACCCCCTTTAAAGATAGGAAAAGGAAATTTACTCTGTACAACTGCCATGCTTTTGAGCAGTGATGTACAATATAATTAGAAGCCTTCATAATGTGGTTCTGTGGTGACAAAAATGGCATGAATAAAGGTAATATGGAGAGCAGTTCTTTACAGCATCACTACTGAAAATGATAAAGAGTCCTTGGTCAGAGCAGATTACTGAAGAAATTATTCATTTTATGAATCAAATAAGTATACCATTCAATAAAAACCTGAAAGAGAGGATATCCAAAGTGACAGACATTTAATATGATTATGTATTTACCTATTCCACTTAAAAAAAGAAAAACCAGAGTATTATTATATAAAGAATGACAAACATTCTCAAGGGTTACAGGCCATTTTATTTATTTATTTATTTAATCCTAGTTCATTAAGAAATTAAATACCTAATGCTAAAGGTTTTGTTATATTTTCTTTAAGTAAATTTCTTTGGGAAGAAATCTCTATGGCATATAAAATTAAAGGTTTTTTTCTGCCAACTTTTAGAAAGTACTGGAAATTTCCAAGTATATTACATGTATGACTAAACATATGCATGTATATGTATAAGTGAACATACATATAATGCAAATTCAGTGCCAGTTAAGAAAAAAAATATTCTTCCAGCTCCTTGTATTACAGGAAGACTGCACTTTGCAAAATAAGAAAATTGGCACAGTCCAAAGAATGGTTAGTGAAAAATTAGTAATGGAAGCCAGTGTAGTCATTTGAAAGAAGCTGAACTGTCATAAAGTCTTACACATGGAACGACGGTAGCAGGCCTTCATTTTGTCTTTATCCTTCGGTCTGTTCCTCAAAAAGGGCAGTCTTTTCAGTGCAACCACTTTAATGTCAGAGCATGAGGAAAAACAGAAACAGAAAAATGAAAGAAAAAAGGGAGAAGAACAGATGGGAGTTAAATGTTGAAATTAAGGACAGAAATGAATGTCTGAGCTTCAGCTATGTAAACTATACTAAAGCTATTATTCTCGTGCTGCTGAGTGATAATGAAATATGAAATATGTACTTTGATACTTTAAAATACTTGAAAAAGCACTGAAGACAATGATGAGAAACATATACTTTGAAAGCTTGGATTGACTAAAGTCCTAGAAATATAGGAACTGATTAGAACTACTTACAGAAGGAACAATTTTCCTAGTTAAGTTGTAAAGATACACCTTTATTATTAGGGCCATTATTGGTGGATCACAGAGTACACATGATGAAAATGTAGAAGGCTTTCAGTCCTCTATTTTCTTTAACTTTTTAAATTATAAGATTTTATTTTGGAAAAAAGGTAATTCAGAAAAATGTACATCCTGTACATTTTTAGTACAAGCATTAGGTAAAATGCCTCAACAAAAACTAGGGGATGTTTAAAATAATCTAAAGAAACTTAAAAAAACTTTCATTATTTCCTTAAACTTCAAAAAAGAAAATAGGGAATTACTTCTTGGTTTAAACTGAATTCTGGTGCATTATTTAGCAGCACCACAGAAATATATACTCTTCTAAGAGAAGTCTTTCAAAAGATGACCATTATATTAATTTCATTTTGCAAAAGGTTGGCTGGGAGAAAGAAAAAACAGTATTTTGATAGTAGCTTTTAAGCTTTGATAAGCCTAAAAGATAAAGAGGTAACCTAAAGCAAGCAAAAATGACAGAAAAATATGTATTTATAACATTTTTAGATATTTTAAAGGGCTTTTGGGGTTATTAAAAAAATCAAAGGTAGCACTATGCAGGAAAATTATATGAAGGAAAATTAGGGTTATACTACAGTAGGAGTCATTAACATAAAAATTAAAATGTTCACTAGAGTCACTAACATTCTTAAGCTACACTTTAAGAAGATTTTAATACGAAAAACTGTTACACCTTTTTGGAACTGCAATTTAAGAGCTAGGGGAAAAACTCACATCAAGATTTAAAAGCATACTGTACACAGCCTTAATAACTATGCTGTTTCTCAGGGTTTGCTGTCATCTTATAAATAATAAAAAGCTCTTCTGACAAACTGACGAGTATCACTCATTAAGGAGAATGCAAGGACATACAGCTTATTAACTTATTTATTTGATTGCTATTAAGAATACTCATGATTCATTTAAGCTTTTATTTCATTTCTAGCTTGGTAAACACAGCTGTTTTCAATGATTAAAAAGAAATGAACTGAAAGCAATGTAAAAATGGACACTTAGCTAAAACAAAGCTGAATGGTTGCAGCATGCACACGTTGTCTTGTTTAGATACTTTCTTTTCCTGTTTTCAACTGTTTTCCATAGACTGCTTTACTGACAGACAGGCACTCATCCAAAATGGACAGGATAAAAGGAGTTATAAATCTGCCAGTGGTGGAATGTGATCCTTCTTATGGCAATTAGTTTGTAGATATACAATGTTCTCTTCCCAAACTATATTGAAATTAAGGGAACATTAGAATGGTTGGGTTTTGTGTTTATTTTTAAAATTCTAAAACTGAACAACTGATGGAAAGGAGAATATTACTTCCTTCTGATTCTTACTCTGGATGTTTCAGCAGAGAGTATGAAGGAATGACAGATTTATATTTAAAACAAACAAGATTACCTCAAAAAAGACTGTGCCTTTCTTTTGTATATTTTCATATCAGAATTGAAATATCTTCCTTTAATTAAAAAAAATAAGTATACCCATGACCATTTCTCATTAAATATGATGTCAGATATTTTATATCCAAAGGTAGCAGATAAAATTGAATCATCTGGCACCTTTTTAAGGAAAACTTGATGATCTCTCTACCATACTCACAGGTTTCATGTAGATTTGACTGACAAGACTAATCTTCTATGGATATATAGAATTAAACCACTTTCTTATACACACACACACTTGTACATATGTATGTATGTATGTATGAATATGTACTCAGGTATGTGTATGATTTTTTTGTTGCTTACTTGTGGATTCTAGTTTACAGGGTGCTATAGTTGCATTCTGAAATATAGCCTATAATGAATGTCTAATCTCCTACACTCTAAAATACTGTTTTTTCAGAGATAATTCCCCTGAGGACAAAACAACGTCTATATAGTTTTTTGAGTGTTTTGAGAGCTGCCCATATGGAGAGTCTACCCCTGGGGGAAGTAGTAGCTGTTTTTGCCTATACTATACTTCAGAAGAATAGTACTGAAATTCATATATATATATACATACATACACATATACACATATATAGTTTACTATATGTATATATGTTTATATATGTGTAAACATATATACATACATATACTTTTAAATTTAGTGATTCTGGTTATAGTGTGAGTGGATTCATAGTATCCTGTTTACATATTTTATAAGAACATTGCTAGTAGTCAAATTCTTGTATATCTTCAAAGGGCCTACCATTGGATTTTCTTTCCCTTAAAATACACTTTTTTAGGCTTTTACTTTGCTCTTGATGTTTAGCAAAGTGCACTAATAATGAAATCAAGAGAGTATTAATTGTATAGGGCACGTTATGATATTATACTTCTACATTTGTAATTTAAAAAGTTAAATGGCTAGTTTATGCGCAAACTTACATCTTTATTTTCATTGAACCTTTACCAAACAATCCCTCCATAACTTTTATAACCTTCAACTATTTCTAAATCATTGAATAACATTCTCTTCAAATTCATAGCGATATTCCTTTGCTTCCCCACAATGTAACTTTTCTCCAATTTGACAGCATCAAAGTATGAGTAAGACGTCATTATAAAAAGCCTTACTATTAAGTTATAAATAATTTCGAAAATGAGCTCTTATAAATATTTCTCGGTTGCTCCTCAAAATTGCCCTGTGAAGTATGACACAAAGGTAAAAGGCTTGCCCATGTTAACAGAACTAGCAAGTGGCAGAGGTATACTGGCTCTCATTTCACTGGTCTTTCTGTACTATTTTACCTCCCTGGCCAAATGATGGTATCTCTGTGTATGGTATTTCTCTAAATACACAATATAGAAAATCATGTAGTTATGCAGTATTGCAGTAGGCAATGAATTTAAAAATGATATGGAGTTAAAAAGAAACACATTCATCGACTATTATCCCAAAGGACTGTGGAAGCTATTTAAAAGAAATCTTCAGTAAGGATTCTAAATCAGTACTAGAGATCACAAATGTTTAAAGAGTTTAAGCACTCACTGCTGCTTTTCTTGGTCCCCAGAGTTTGGCCATCTTCTAAAGAGTTTGAACCTACTGAAGAACTATCTTGACTATCTTGATGGGGGAGTTGAAGAAATCCTTCACTGGAGTCTGAGCGGGTTGGTGTTAATGTTAGTGATTTCTGACGCTCCCGATTAATGTCTTTCTTAGACTTTATCAATTTTCTCATTTTTAGAGTAATCCAGTTGCCTCTCCTAAAAAATAATTTTAAAAGATTCTTATCAGTCTAACATTCAACATATGAGTCCTTCTCAAAATCAGAAGCTTCTCTGTTTTGTTTTGTTTTTTTAAATAAAAATGAAAATAAACCTGGTTAATAGTACCTTCTAGGAGGAGATGGGTCATAAAATTTGTATTGATCCATAATTTTCTCTTCTAATTTCTCCTTTTGTCGTCTTAATTCATTTAACTTATCACTATAAAAATAAAAGGACATGCATCATATTTTGTACAGTTATGAATGATATTATTTGGGGACTAAGATCTAACTTCTCCCCAAAACATAAGGAAATACAGATACCACAGTTGACAACTAAGAATTTAGTAGGTAGTAACAATGGAGTTTTTTCTAAGTTTCTCATTTTCTTTAAATTTACGACTTACTTAAATAAAAGGACATAGGACTTAAAGTTTCAATTCTTCAATAGGATTTTTGTTTGAAGAAAATCTTCCATATTACAATATCATCATGACAAAAGAATTCTCTCAACATCTTTTTACAGCTATTAAACAACATTGTATCAACACTGACTATTCCCCTATTCTTGGATCTTTAGTATATCAAATCATTTTTGGTATGAAGGGTGATTTATCATAATTTATATAGGCAAAAAATTTAAATGTTGGATAGCTTGCTTAACAGTTACAAATATAATAAATAATTCTACAACGACATCTTCATGCAAACAGATTTTTTTCCTTTACGTCAGAATTATTTAGGCTTAATTTACTAGTAGAGAATTATTTCCTGCCTCCAGCAATGCATGAATACACTAGCTTCACCACATCTTAGTTTCATTTTTATGTTCTTCACAGTATATATTATATAGGGAAATGAAAGTAAAATGATCTAAGAAAACTGTGATGCCAAAGAATACTATTTATTAAACAAATATTTAGCAATCATTCACAGTGAGGAAGGCATGAGCCATGAGGTGTATATAAAGATGAATAGTAAGTTGCCCAGCTCTGCTTATAGTACAGTAGGAGAGAGAAGATATATACACAAGTGACTGTTACAATCCAAAATAGTAGGGATGACAAAATAAAAGTACCGTGGAAGTACTAAAGGAACTTATAAAAGGGAAAATATTTCCATCTTGGATGACCAAGGAAAGCCTCATGAAGAAAAAGGCCATATCAGATAGACTGAAACAAAAAATAAGAATGCTAAATTAAACAGCTGAGCTGAGAATAAGGAGTGAGGGACTTTCACGTTTAGATTTCGCTTAACAGAAAATCAGAAGTATTGAAGGTTTCATTACAATGTGACATTATAAAATCTATGCTTTACATACCTTAACTCAATGATGGAAGAGGATATTATCAGAAAGGATGGAGGTAAAGAATGCATTCAGGATGCTAATGGGGGTAGCCTAGTTGAGTGGGAGGGAAGAATTAGGGTAGTGGGAAACAGAAGGAAATGATTTGAGAGTTTATATGGAAGAAGAACTTTGTGAACAGTTGTTGCCATTAGTTATACCACAGCTCAAATAGCACACAGCCTATACCTCCCAGTTCTTTTCTCCTTTTACCTGCTGAAATATCATCAGGAACCTCCAAATTCTCAGTAGTACTTGTTCACTGTCACTCCTACTAGGACGATGTGACAGAGGCATTCAGCTAGAACTGTCTGACATGTGAGATGATATTTTAAATTTAAATTCAAAAAGTCAGAATAGGAGGTACTAATATTTATAAGTCAACTGTATAGATACGATCACTGAAACCTTGGAAATGGATTATTCACCAAAGGTCAGAATATTAAGAAGATGAAGTGTTGGATAATACCTCTCCTTAAGGGACAGGAAACTTAAATGCTAAAATTTTAGATACACTCACTGCTTCTTAAGCTAAAATACCTCTTATGGCAGAGAGTAAAGGCATACATGCTGCCAAAAGGATTAAAGATCCAAAGTGGCCAGCCACAAATGTGAAATTTCTTTGAAATTTACATTTACCTTAAAAGTTCACAGAAACTCTACCTTTTGCTCCATGATATACCTGTGTATTAATATAAAAATAATGTTCCTTGCCCCAAATTTTGTAGTAAAATCGACGCTTCAAAAAATGTATGGTGTATCCTGGCTTCATATGTGCCCTGAGGCTCACCATTATATACATTAAGCCTGAAAGTCACATATTATTTCATGTACTCCTTAGGATAATGGTGGAAGTAGGTGTTATATCTCTATTTTAGAGAAAAAGAAACCAATGATCAAAGAAATGAAGTAACTCGTCTACAGTCACATAACTAGTAATGAGAAGAATTGGGATTTGAATTAGGAGCTGTCTGATTTCAACATCTTTGCTATTTCTATTATACTATGATGCTTCTCATTTAGGGAACAAGAGGAAGAGAAGAATTTAGTAAAGGTGAATCATGGTGTATTACAAAGACAATCCACTGAGCTAACCTGGCCAAAATCTCTGATTTTACCAGATTCCTCCACTCTCAACAGAGATACAACTTACCAATAATTAAGCTCTGTCAATTCTATCTTTCACATCTCTCTTGTATTGATATTTGATTTCAACTATCACTGCTTGTGAATTATTTTTCATTAGATTATTGCAACAGCCTTCTTAAAACTTATTCCTTGTCTCTATTCTCAGAACCTCCAATCTACACTCTAATGTCATCAGTGGTTTAAACAAACAATCAATCAAACAAACAAACAAAAAGCACAAATCTGATCACATTACTCCCCAATCAAATTTTTCAGCAAGTCCTTTGTACGGCAAAGAAAACCTTTGTCAAGTGGCTCCTGAGTGTTTAGCCACTTCTCTGCTACTCCTCCTTCCTCAATTTTGTTCCAGCAAGAACAATTAATTTTTAGATCCTATACCACAGTAATAATATACTTTCATCTCACCTCCTGTTTCTGCATTTGCTGCTCTCTTGGCCTGGTATGCCTCCTTAGGCAAACTCCTACTGAACCTTTAAGTCTCAGCTCAAGCAATCATCTTTAGAAAGCCTACCTTCTCTTGCAGACTAAGGTATTCCTTCCCTTATATTTGCTGTATTTCTATGGTTTCCTATACACACCTCCATTACAGAATTTATTTGTATTTCTTGCTTTATATTAATAGTTCATTAAGTGCAGGATCCATGTGTTTTTATGTCAGTATTTCTGGTTATTAGGCCAGAACATAAACATTAAAAAAATATATATCGAAATAATAATGTTGAAAATCAAGAAAAATTAGCATTGCATTTTCTCTGCCACCAGGTATGGCAATGATAAAATCATGAGTAATATTTCAGAGTGCAAGATTATTTGGTACCTACATGTACTGTCTTTGTTCAACATGAAAAAGATCCTTGCTTTCCATATTCTGCTCCAATAGTGTTCTGTTCTGTAGCATTAATGTCTGAATTTGATCTAGTAGATGTCGATTTTCCTCTTCTAAATTTCCTTTAAGTTGGCTTAGCAACTGTTTAAACACAAACATTTATTTTTTAAAATATCAACATTTATATTTAACATAAATCCCCCAAAACATCTGAAAAATATAAGTACTTCACAAAGATTTAAGTCTTCTGCTATTTGAACAATCAGATGGTTGTACTCTGATTAGAACATGAGTGATTATTTTAGTAATAATGACAGCTAAAGTACTGGGTTATGTGCTGGACACATATGTTTTCTTAATTCTCACAAACACTGGGTTTAACATATAATAAATTATCTAGTTCCAAAAACACTGCTTTCTTTACAGCTGTTTGACTTAGAGTCCAAAGCTAGATTCCTATTTCTGGCCTTCCATTTAAGTAGCTATAAAATGCTGAACAAATTAGTAACTCTCTGAGCCTCAATGACCCCACCTATAAATTGAGGATAACAACTCCCACCCCCCAAGACTGTTGCAAGGATTAAATAATATATGTAAAGTACGTGGTGTCATGCCTATGGCACACAGTAGGTACTTAATATACCTCATTCTTCCCCCAACCACTGTTTTCAAGAAACCTTAACAGTTTGTGTATAATTTTTATGGCTCGATCCAAGGGAGTCAGGTAATCTAGTATCAATAAATGGGTGGTATTACTACTGATTATTACTAGTAGTTAGACTGCCAGCATGATTGAGCTGCTTCTTCTCTGTAGTCAACAGAAATTAGAAATATGCCTTAGTTAGGCCAGAGGTTTCAGTAGAAGTCAGAGAGCCCAAAGTAGTGATTGTCAAAATTTAGTGTCACTTGTAGAATATATTTTTTAAACGTAGGGAAAAAAAGCAAGAAAAAAAAAAAAGATAAAGCAGATAGTATAATACTATGAATATCCATAAATAGCCATCTATATCTAACAACTGTCAATACTGTGCTATATTTGTTTTATTTATCTATATGTTGTTAAATTGAAATGCAACATATGTGGTAGACTCACTACAAAATTGAATGCAGTGCTCCTCCCTGTACCCTCTTGTGCTGTGACTTCTCACTTTTCCTATCAAGAAGTGGAATCTACTTCCCCTCTTCTTGAATTTGGAATGCCTCTGGCCAAGGGAAGGAGGCAGAAGTGATGGTGTGATAGTTCCAAGCCTTGGCCTCAAGAGGCTTATGTGCTTCCCCTCAGTCTCTTGGAATCCTATTGGAGGATGAGAGACCACATGGCACAGACAAGTTACACCAGCTGGGGCCACCTTAGACCAGGCAGCTCTCAGGGTACGTGCCAGCTAACTGCAGATACAGGAGCAAGGCCTACCAAGATCAACTGATGTTAGTGCACACATCAATGCAGATTAGCATATCTGCTCAGCTAACCCAGACTCATGAGCAAAAATAAATGTTTACTGTCCCTTACCACTGAGGTTCTATGGTTCTTATACAGCATTACTGCATCAGCAGACAACTGATAAAACATATATACAGAAAAAAGAACAATTTTAAGTGTATATACAGCCCAATGAATTATCACAAAATGAACTCATGTGTGAAGGAGCACCCAGATCAAGAAACAGCACATTAATTGTATTCCAGAAACACTTGTTGTGCTCTCTTCCAATTACCACCCCTTCCCACAAAGATTAACTACTATATGAACCTCCGACACTATGGATTCATTTTTCCACTCCCTCCAAGTCATGTTATTATATGACTTAGCCCCTAGCCAAGGGTTAGCATTTGACTCAAGTTGGGACAATCAGCCAGGGATAAGGTAGTTAGGGCCCTTTCTGATCTCTCCTGAGAAGTCTTCTAGACCACCAGTGACATGTAGGACCTTATCAAGACAAATTATGGCTAGCTGTCTCATTCCTTGGATCTCCACATTAAATTTCTGAGTAGTTTGCTGGTCTGTGACTTGCCACATCCAACATTCCAACCTCAGGCTATCTGAGAGTTGGCCTTTGACAGCACTCCTGGGTGTGGAACTCTCCTGTTCTCTGCTCAAATCAAGCCAGTCCCCTCCAGTAGCAAAGTGGTTGGTTTTCAAGGCTTGCCCCTTGCCTGAACTACCAGGTATGGAGAAAAGGGAGGAGGGGACTAAGAACGGGAGAAGTCACATGATAAAATGCCTCAAACAACCTCCTACCCAAAGCTGAGTAGTTTTTCTTTAATAAATTCTTCTCAACTTGTTGTATGTCTTTGCTTGAGTTCCAGAGCCCTAAAATGGTTGTTTTTGATAGTTCTGTCCAATTTTATTGTTTCCGGGGAAGTTGATTTTGTCATGTTCTTCACTGTACGTCATGTTCCTCTGTTAAGTGTATTACCCCAATTATATTTTATTTAAACTTTTATAAATCACAGGCAGAATGAATGTTCTATAATTTCTGAACTCTGTTGGGTAATTAAATATGTATGATTTCAAACTAATTTTTCTATTAGTTTGTGATTTCAGACAAAAAGCTTTCAAGTATTACTTTTCTGATGCAGTCTATTCCTAATTCCATTTAAGGGTTTGCTTAAGTGCCGGTTTCCTAAAAGTTCCAAGAAATTCAGACGTTAAGCTATACTCAAGCTTTAACAATTTAGGGACCAATCATAAAATTTAAGAATTATTTAAGGCTTTCAATATCCTTTTTCTATTTCAAAACTTTTATCGCTTTATCAAACCATCATGGGAAGAGGCATGGAATTATGTTAAGAGTAGAACTGTATACATAAGGCATATGTCACTTCTGTTCAAAACTCTCCCATGGCTCCCCTGTTTTACCCAGAAAAGTGTTTTACAAAGGCCTATAAAGGCAACGTATCTGGCCCAGGCATATCTCTGAGCTCATCTCCTACTACTCTCCCCCCTTTGCTCATTCCACTCCAGCCACACTAGCTTCCTTGAGTATTCCTCAAACATACCAGTATTCCCCTGGCCTAGGTTCACTGTGTGGGCTGTTTGCCTGGAATGTTCTTTCCCCAGATATCCACATAATAATACACTAATCTTCAAATCTTTGTTCAGGGATGCCTAGTTAAAATTTCAACCTATACTCCCTCATCCACTTTGGGGGTCCTTATCCCCCTTTACCCTACTCCATTTTTACTTGCACATAACTTATCATCTTGTAACATACCATATGTTGCAGACTAATCTTCAAAATGGTTACAGCAGTATTTCCAGTCCATATGCTCTTCCGGAATCTTGCCATTCACCATCAAGAGGCTGAGTCTATTTCTCTTGCCCTTGAACCTGGATGGGACTTTGACTGCCTCGGTGAATAGAATGCAGGGGAAATGATGCTGCATGACTTCTGAGGCTTGATCATTAACACAGAGATGGCTTCTGTCTGGTTCTCACCATGTTGTGAGAAAGCCCAAACCAGTCCATGGGGAGAGATCATGTGAAGAGGAAACTGATGCTTCTAGCCGACAACCAGCATCAACCACCAAACATGCACTCAGCCTTTCAATCTTCCAGCTGAGGGCCCAGATGCAAGTGGAGCAGAGACAAACTGGCCCCACTGTCCCTGTCCAAATTCTGACCCACAGAATATGTGAGCATAATAAATGGCTGTTTTATACCACCATGTTTTGGGGTAAATTGTTACACAGCCATATGTAACGAAACACTGAAACACTATATATTTCACTTACTTATTACGTTTATTGTCTACTTCCTTCCACCAGAATATAAGCTCCACAAGGAAAGAGATTTTTACCTTTTTGGTTTACTAATACATGCCAGGTGGTCAGTAAACATTTTTTCATTAAACAAGGGTTAATTTTTCAAAGTATCTGAACATATAAGTTTAAACTAATAATAAAAATTGTTGAAATTAATGATAAAGGAAGAAGGAAGTTTTTCTGAATGATCTGTGAATTTCAATTATCCCTGACCAATTTTTAGAAAGACCCTACTAAACATATACTGCTATTATCATTATTATAATATGATTGTTTACTTTTTAGGCAAGTCTTGATACCTAAAGAGAAGGAAACAGCAATTAAACTTATTAAGCTCACCTCACACTGGTTATTTAGCTTGGTGGATGTGATGTCCAGGTGTTGGTATTGTTCCTTTAACTTTGAAAATTCAGCTTCTAATCTTGTTTGTTCCAGTCTGGAACTATTTAGAAGACTTTTCAAGTTTTTATGGTCAGTTTGTAAAACTTCAGTCTCTTTTAAAAGCTGATTATATGTATGATTCAACCTATAATTAGAAATCATGATATAAATAGAGTTAGATTCTCTTAACAGATTTCATTATAATTTACACAGTGTGAAAATGCTGTAAATCACATTCAGACATACTGAAAGAATATAAAAGATTCTCTTGCCAGTGATTAAACTCATCAAGAATCAGTTTCTAGTCTGTAAAAACTATACTTTAAAACTTTTAAGTATTAATACGAAAATATTTAGATTAAAGGACAAAAGAGAAAATAACCAATCCAGTTTTGATTAACCTAGAGAATTCAAAGATTCTACAATTCAACATGAAAAAATAAAGAAAAATCAGATCGAGCAAATTAATCAATCCAGTATGAGACGTGGTAATCTATCAATCTGTTGCCAGATAACTGAGATATACAAACTTCAATCAAGATTTTAGTTATTGAGATTTGTGCAGTTGTGGCGAATTGTTCATATTTATGCAGTCCTCAATTATTCATGATAAATTTTGGATTTTTTGGTAAAAATCACAGTATAGCCTTTTCTGTTCCTTTCCACTATTATACCTTTAGAACAAGGTCCACTGACCTCTAAGAGGGAGATCAGCAAATTCTTTCTATAAAGGACCAGAGAGTAATAAATACCTTAGGCTTTGTGGGTCACATGCAATCTACAGCATGCTCTTCTTTTTTGTCCCCCACCACAACGTTTTAAGATGTAAAAATTGTTCTTTGTTTGGGGGTTGTACCAAAACAGGCTGCAGACTGGATGTGGCCTGCTAAGCTAGCTGTAGTTTACTAACCTTCATCTTATGGAAGGAATTAAGATCAGGAACCCACAAAAGGGCGGAGGAAGCCAAACAAAATAAACTTTTGCTCAGGATGGTACTTGCTCAGAACATCTAATAACTTAATTCAACTCATTTTCCAAAGAATTTGAGTAAGCTTATAAGAATTATAAATAATAAAATAATACATTTTAAAAAATCATGACTTGGTAAAAAAGTAAAATGGCAAGACCAGAAACATACAATAAACACTCCATTAATAGGTTGAATCCATGTATGAATGCATGCCATGTGTGTAACAGCTGGGCAAACCTCACTGAGGCATACAGACAGCTACATAATGCTTCATGGCAGGAGGGGATATAAAGAGGTAGAATATACCATGTCCTCAATATCATCCCACTGGCAAATACTAAAATAACCTCTTTAAGAGAGTTTTTTTACATTGTCCCTCAAAGCTGAGAACGTTAACACCAAAATGCAATTCAGTGAACATAATTCTAAAGAGACCAAGACAACCTAGTCCACCAACTTTCTTGGTTTGGCATTATCTAAGATTAAAACTTAAGCTATTTAGAGAAATGGATAAACTACTGTTCTTTAGATTAAGTCTTCACAAATATCTTTTATTTGTAAAAGAGCTCTTTCAGGTTTTACTTAAAGCCTTTTCTTCCCTTAGAACACAGGCATGAGTGCATAAAAGCTGGGCAAGAACAGCATTGAGAGATAGAAAATACTCTACTCAGGACCACTCTTCCCTTCCAAGCCTGCATAATCTTCTGGTTCAAGTTCATCATGCTCAATTTCTTCTTATCATTTAGGCTGAGTTCTTTCTGGAGACTCTTCATTAATGTATGCAAAACAGATTTCTGGAAGGTCTACTCAAGTTCACAAACTGTCCCAGTTTGGTGTGAATCCCAACAAGGAAAAAAGGTTAGGTTGAAGATGGGACTTCCAGACTTAACGCATTCCCCAATGTTATGTATGTAATATGTCCTTGTATCCTGTAAACTTGTCACAATTTGGTCTTCTGTTGTTTATACTGTACAAATACATGTTCCTTGATTCTAGCTTGGTGTTGAGCTTGTTAAAGTTCAAATCCATCAGTACAGAATTTCTAGTTGTAAAAATTCCTAAATTAAAAACTACTAAGTATGAAAATGAAAATGGCTCTAGAAGCCTAGGGATTTTTTTAATAAAGGAAAAGAAATAGATGTTTAATTCTAAAAATAGATTGCATTAAATCCATAATAGGACAAATACTCAATGAATGTTCCCCATTGAATTTTGTGTGCTGTCTTTCAGCACTTCTGCTACGGCAATGTAAAAGCAGTACAAATGTTTAGGCTGTTTAAATTTTTCAAAGGCTTCTAAAAATTTTTTGAAAATGTACTCTTATGAAGTAGGCTGATCACCAGTTGACAAGTTATGATTTTCCCAAGGCTTCAAATTAAAAAATAATTGCCCCATGGCAATATGAGACCATTAAAACCTAAGACAGTTAAAACTAAAAGTACAAACAATGAGCGAGAAAATGATAAGGCTGCTCACTTTTAGCACCTTCAAAGACAAGAATCAGGATACCAGACTAGCAGAAAGAGAAAGACAAAAAGAATCAGGTTTAATTACATTCTGTCTCAATAAAGTATGTAAATGCTATCGACATACATCGAAATTTTGTTTTATAATGTGGCTTAAAAACTTAATTAGTTGAATAAATCAAGAGAAACAATGAGAGAAAGCAGAAGATCCAGGTTTTCATCTGAGTCATTCTATAACTAGCTACATGATTTTGTTGGGTAATTTACTTATTGCTCTGGGGTCTTTTTAAAAAATTCTAAGTTATGGATGGTACTACAAAGGGGCAACATACACGCTGGATATAATGAATAATACAAAACTAAAATATATAAATATTTATTACCTATCATTTTCACCACAAAGTTTCTTGTATTCTGCAGCTACAGTTTCATGGTTTTTGTTTTTAAGCAGCATTTTTTCCTGTTCTACTTTCAGTGTTTTTTCCAAATCTTCCAATTGTCCTTTCTGTTTCAGTAACTGATTGTAACTGGAAAAAAAAGTTATGTATTTGGTTTATAATATTTCCTTAGAAAAAAAGAAAACATTTTAGAAATAAAGGAAACAATAGTAATTTATTAATATGTATCACATAAAACATGTAAATTTATATACATTTCCTACATAAATTATCTCAGAGCTGTTTAACATATACAATTTATTATATTACCCAATGAAAATTGGTTTTAAGTTAACAACACAAGAAAAGATAATAAATTACCGATCTTCAAGGTCTTTATGTTCCACCTCAAGATTTTTGTGGGCAGACTTTAGAGTTCCATGTTTAGCAATGAGAGACTCATACTCTGAAGCCTGTCGTTCATGCAGAAGTTCCAGCTTTTCATGATCTTTGATCAGAGAATCATAGAGAGATTTCAGGTCTTCTCGCTCTTTGATTACAGATTCATTTTCATTTTCTAAGGAAGACTGCTGGATTAGGAGTTGTGCATTCTGGTTCATAAGTGAGGTACTTTGGGAATTAAGAGTGGAATTTTCAACCTACAAGAATGCATACTGTATTAGACACAAGAAAAATAGCTTATAATGTTCTTTTTTTTAAAGTAAAAGACAATGTTGACTTTAGGAAGCACTAAATAAATCACTGCGTATATATTCATATTATACTGAGAAAATTTGGATTTTAGCACGCTAAAGAATAAGGTTACCATTTAATTTTGATTTTTGGTAGGTGTTACGATATATATTATGATATACATATCATATATATGTTTTGGGTTGAATTATTTAATTTAATTAATTTATTTATTTTTGGCCGAGCCGCACGGCTTGCGGAATCTTAGTCCCCCGATCAGGGATTGAACCTGGGCCCCCTGCAGTGGAAGCGTGGAGTCCTAACCACTGGACTGCCAGGGACTTCCCAGGGTTAAATTATCTTAAATGAAGGTGATTAGCAACAATTCCATGAAAAAGAACAAAATTTGAAATGCTAGTTTATCATTTTCTAGAAGTTGAGAGTTGATAGAAGTAAACAATTACTTGTGAATATTCAATTGGTAATTTTCTCAAGTCTAAATTAAATTAGTATTTGCTGTATCATTTGGAAAAGAGTTAGAGAAAGAACGACGTTTAGATTCAGAGGGGGAACTTCTTCACTGCTTTTTAAGAGGTTTCAGAGAGTTGCACTTTCCCCCACTTGACTGTTCTATTTGAAAAGACACTGGTAGTGTTAAGTGCAAGATGGATCATTTGAATTAAGGATAAGTCCAAAGACAAAATTCTCATGCTGTGTTGTTTTCCAGTAACTTAACTAATAGATATGCTGCAATCATACTCTAAAACAAGGGTTTCTACCTGATTAATTATTAGCAGCTTGATGAAACGGGTAAAAGGCCATAAAGTCAATATAAATAAAATTATCTTTATTTGATGAGTAAATTTATTACTTAATTTAGAGGCTCTGACATTTAAAAAATGCTGATATCCGAAAATTTGGCAAAGCACATACAGAAATACTTTATCTTCAACTAACTGTTAAATTCTCTCACTAGGAAACAATGTTACCATGTCTAGTCATCCTTATTTTAATAGCATAATAGCATAATTCAAGAGTTTTGTTGCATATCCCGATAATTTTACATTACAACCTGAAGCTTGGCATTCTGTGTTTGAAGAGTGGTATTCTGCTCCTGTAATGATACTGTCTGCCTCTGAAGTGCAAGAATCTGAGCCTGCAAATTATTGTTCTGTGTCTCAAGTTGCTTCAGTTGAGTTTTCAGTGCTTGCTTCTCTGCTTGCAGTGTAGCATTCTGAATAAAGAAAACACATATTAAAAAAAAAGCAGCATCAAACATATTTCTGTTTAACAAATACTAGAATGTTATACAAGTGTTTATTACCATTATAATCCAAAAAAATCTCAACAATCTTGAAAAAGAAAAAGACAAAACATTTCCCCTCTATCCCAAATTGTAAAAAGATATTTAATCTAAGGAAAAGAAAGCAATACTAAAACCTTAATATACTATTGTGTCTGTGCTCTGCCTGCTTTATAATGTCCAACAAGTAACATATTCCATTATACATATATTTATTAACACAAAAAACTAGAATGGGATTGTCAGTTCAATGGTTTTTATGCTGTTCAAAAGTGCCCAGAGTGCCTGGGGCTATGTCTAGCCAATGGAGTGTACCTTTTCAAATTGCCCAAAGGCAAATATATATATATATATATATATATACACATACAGATGTGCGCATGTGCACGCATATGCGTGCGCGCGCGCGCACACACACACACACACACACACACACACACACACACACACGTGGTGGTCCCAGGGGTAGCAGCAAAACTAAGTATTTTATAAACACAAATATTTGGAAGAGAAGCAGGAACAATCTAAGCCATCTGTTTAAAAAATTTAGTCCATAATAGACCTAACAGATGTTACGTATTTTCTTTAGTGTTTTTTTTCATGGCATAAAACACTCACTAAAACTCTATTTCATCTATAGGACTTATGGAGCAAATCCAAACAAAACATACTATTTTCAATTTTTCTAATACATATGGCCATATTTCAATTTTATAGTTAAACAGCTGAATTACTATGTAAATCATTATATTTAATGTGATAGATAATAAAATGTTTGTTATGGATATTACATTTTCAAGATTATTTCTAAATAAAAATTCATTTAAAGATTAGCATCAAAAAGTATAAACAAAGAATCCTTTAGAAAACCAAAACAAAACTTTAATGTACAAGGCCAGAATCTGTATAATTGCAACATGCAAAAAAAGTTACAACTGAATCACAACAGATCACTTTTATCATATCTACCTTATGGGACAAAGACAACATTCACTTTATAGGCTTTCAAGTTATATATACTACATATCACTGCATAAAAGGCAAGTCATGATTTGACCCATATATTATACCATAAAATCAAAGCTGAGGAAGAAAAATGCTTTAAAAATGGGTGTTGATATTGTACTTGTGTTTTGTTCATTTGATCACATACAAAGGATGAAAATAAAATTTACACTGGAAAATAATATGGAATAATGATGTACTTGTATACCATTTTGATACACCAAAGAGGTGAACCATTTTTCACCTACACATGTTAACTACTATTATAGGTCAGCTCTTTAGAAACCAAAATGTACAAACGCTAATGATAAGTCTGGGTATTCCCTAAGAATAAGAAAAATTCCTACAGTCTATAATGAATAGAAGAGATAACTGAGAGTAGATAAGATATCTCAGAACAGGAAAAAGTTTACAATGGAAAAGTATGAAGTCAACAATATATGTACTAGCAAATGCACAAAAATTACCAGTCTAACATAGGATAGCTATCTTTATAAACCCATCATCTAAAATGGCTAAACTATGACAACCAAGTAAATTTTTCCCCCAATGGAAATTTATAGAGGAAGCCAATGGAAAAACAGATTTCTCTTATACAACATTACACACCAAATTTTCTGAAATGTAATTATTAATCCAAGTGATTGATCTATACATATATATCACTGAATAATGAAACACAGGTATTCATATATGGCTGATATATATAAAAAAGACATAAAATAGCTCGCTAATAATATAAAACATACAAAATATTTTCTCCTATCACTTCAATAAAAATTAAAAGGCTGGTAATATCCAATGTTAATCTGAAAAAATAGGTATTCTGTTAGTGGGACTGAAAATTGATATTTCTGAAAAGCTCATACGATTATATCAATTAAAATTAAAAAGCAGAAACTAACACAGCATTGTAAAGCAATTATACTCCAATAAAGATGTTAAAAAAAAATTAAACACACACACATACACACTGAAATATGTATATATATATATATGCTCTTTGTCCTATCAATTCTACTGACAGGAATTTATTACCCTATGAACATGTTATATATGGATTTTCACTGCAGCAAAATCTGAAAATAACTTAAATGTCCATTGATGTGGGATTTATTTAAATTATGGTAACATGCACACAATGGAATAATACAATACACAGTTATTAAATAAAATGATATAGCTCTGTATCTGCTAAAATAGATCTCTAAGATAACATAATTGAAAAATGGAAATAAGATCCCACAAGTGTAAATCTGTAAAAGAAATATACGTCTATAAACAGATAAATCACAAACATTTTTCTGGGAAGATAAAACCGTTTTCAGTGATTATTTTTGGATGAGAAAGTAGAAATCAATAGTGAAGGAGATTAATTTTTGACTTCATGGCTTAAAGTTTTCAATTAATATTAAACTACAAAACCATTATGAAAACCATAACTATTTTACTTGTTAGCATGTTAAGTTCTTTAAGCTCATTTATCTTTGAAGGATAAATGGTTGTTGAATTTGATTATTTTCTACTGTCAAATATTTAGTAAACTCATTTAGTGAATATTTATTAAGTATCTGCTATCTACCAAGCGTTGTTTTACATACTGAAGGCACAGTGATGTAAAAGAAGGACAAGCTACCTGCGTTCAAGGAGGTTTTTTATAGTAGTCAAACAATAAATCAATGAATAAAATAATTTCACCGGTAAAAAGTTCTATAAAGAAACTAAACAAGGTAGTGATGTGACAGTAAATGGTTGAAGTTGGGGATAGCTACTTTACTGGGGGAAGGGGTCAGGGAAAACCTCTTGTAGAGGTTTCTCATATGTGTTACGAGACCTGAATGCTAACAGAAGCCAGTCACATGTTCCAGGTAGGGCAAGCAAACAGAAAAGCCCTGAGATAGGAACAAACGGAAAAGGCCAATATGACTACAATTAATTTACTTATTATGTGCCAGTCACTGTTCCATGTTTTCCACATATTAACAGATAATAATAATAATATCCTCTGATTAATAAAAATGGTTGGTGGAAGAATAATATGGTATAAGGTCAGAGATACAGGCAGGGCAATATCAAAAAGGATCTTACAGATGCAGTAAAGAATATGGATTTTATTATAAATGAAATGGGAAGCCATTGAAGATTTTATGTAGGAAAATGACATGACCTGGATTATGTTTTAAAAATAACTCTAGGTTACTACATTGAGAATGGGTTAGTTTGGGAGTGAAAGGGGCAGGCCAGTTAGGAGGATACTCTAATAGTCCAGATGAGAGATAACGGTACCTTAGACTAGAGTGGTAGCAGCAGAGATGAAGAGAAGTAGATGAGTTTGGGTTATATTTACAAGACAGAGTTGACAAAGCTTGCTGATGGACTTACATGAGGGTGACGAAGAAAAGAATATTAAATTATTAGTTTTTCTGTGTGTTTTTAATATTAAAAAATAAACCAGTCAAGAAAGTATAAAATGAACAAAGATACAAATTAGATAAATTTTCTGAGTTATATATTCAATGATCCTTTTCTTCTAGAAAACCTTATTCCTACTAAACTACTTACATTTCTTTCAACTTCAATTAATCTGTCTTTAACTTTCAGAAGCTCTCTGGTTGTTTCTTGACTTTCTCGCTCCCATTTGTTATCTTCACCAGAAATTGGAGGAGAGCTCTGTACCATCCTTTCCTCATCTTGTCTCTGCTTGAGAGCTTCATAATTCTTTTTCACCTAAAATTTTATTTAAAATATTTTAAAAAATTGAAGTATAGTTGATTTATAATATTGTTTTAGTTTATTTAAAATATTTTAATGGGGAGAAAACATACCACCAAGGTTATAATATTTATCATAATTAGTTTGACTCCACAATGGTCTGGTGAATGTGAGAGACAGTTCATTTAAAAATATGATAAGTAATATATATGATTATAATTATTATTATGATCACAATTTATGCTTTGTAAAATTCAAATCCTTTCCTGTAGAAATATTAAATATACTCTGCTTATATGCCATGTTCCTACAATATATTTTGTAATTTCAGATCCTACTGTTTATGACGAAAATATCACTGAAGGATAGATTAACTGGATATAGACATGCTGCTAAATACTAACAATTGTTTTTAGAGCTATTTATAGCTGATTTAGAGATTTCAGAGATTCCCATATCAGGAACAAATAAAGACTTGACACATGTTAATTCCCCTTAAAAAGATACCTGAAGTTGAAGAAGTATCTACATATGTCTGGCCTTTTAAGAAGGATTTTGTTGCTCAGAATGACCTATGTTAATAAATAAATGACTTCTTTATTCAGATACTGACCCACATAAAATTTCTGTAATTCATTTTTATGAAGAGTGAGCAATCCAAGGATATATCTTATCTAGGGTTTTCTGGTTTTCTGGTATAACCAAATCCTACTTTAAGAGAGCAAAATCAAAACTAAAAACTTGGGGACTTCCCTGGTGGTGCAGTGGTTAAGAATCCACCTGCCAATGCAGGGGACATGGGTTCGAGCCCTGATCCAGAAAGATCCTACAAGCCGCAGAGCAACTAAACCTGTGTGCCACAAATACTGAAGCCTGCAGGCTCTAGGGGCCGCATGCCACAACTACTGAGCCCACGTGCTGCAACTACTGAAGCCCACGTGCCTCGAGCCCATGCTCCGCAACCAGAAGCCGCCACAACAAGAAGCCCATGCACCGCAACGAAGACTAGACCCTGCTCGCTGCAACTAGAGAAAGCCTACGCGCAGCAACGAAGACCCAATGCAGCCAAAAAAAAAAAAAAAATTAAAAAAAACAAAAAAACTAACAACTTGGTAATCATCTAAAATTAACTATTAACTTAATTACTCTCTTCAATTTAAATTGATGATTATTATACTTATCCTGAATTACTAGTTTATCCTAGGAAATGATTATCATAAATTTCTAAATTAACCCCAAACTTTCTATTGAGACAAGGATATAAATGTTTAAAATAATTCAATGTCTGATGCAACCTTAAGAAGGCTTATGGCTCAAACTTTGCTACTACTACTGAGTTAGAAAATAATGATGTGAGACTAAAGAAAAAAAGATGCCAAGATAGAATGTAATTTAAATCTTGGCAAGTGACCTAACAGGTGTTCTGGGATCCTGATTTTCCATTTTTTTTTTTGAGCTAAAGACATATGTCATTATTAAGAAGGGGACCTGAGAAAAAAACTCAAAACTTCTCATTTTTAGCCCATTGTTCTTACAACTAAGTTTCAAAAATGGTTCCTTTACCTTATCTATCATTAATCAGAATCTCTAACTTATGTTCATATAGAAAATGACATATTTTCCATCAAGGTTTCTCAAGAGGCAGCATATAGGTGCCTTTTTATCTAATTTATTACTCTTTGCCTTTTAATTGGGGATGTTTAGACTGTTTATATTTAATGTGATTACTGACATGGTTTGGTTTGAAACTGCTATCTTGTTACTTGTTTTCCATTTGTCCAACCTGTACCTTGTTCTCCCTTTTTTCTTTTTCTGCCTTCATTTGGATTTTTTGATTCTAATTTTATCTCCTTTGCTGGCATTTTAGTTATACCGCTTTGTCATGCTATTTTAGCAGTTATTTTATGCCTATTACTCATATTTAGCTTTCATAGTCTATGTTCAAGTGATACACCTCTTCACATATAGTATTAAAAATTAGAACAGTATAATTCCAGTTGAATACATGTTTATGGCAGGAAGCTAGTCCAATAATAGTCCAATTATGCCAAAATGGCTGGAACTGGAAGATAATGATGGAATTTTAAATCTCTACCTTTTAGACTTGAAATACATCTTATACTAACCCATCCTCAAACCCATTTATTTTCTGGCTTAGTAGCTTCATGAAATTGACTTTATTTGCAATGTAGTGATATTGCTTAACAGGGCAAAAAATTCAGAAAATAAAGCAGATTAATGGCATCTGGCACCAAGTTTTATTTAATTTTTTTGGACAACCCTTTATGTTAACTAAACAAAGTTCCAGAATTTTTTCTGTAACAAAATATGTTTCATGTTAATGTCTGAGACAAACACCAGCAATGATGGTACTGGCAAATGAGGAACAAATCCTTTTCCCTTTCCTGCATGAGAAATTCATCTTTGGGTAACTGTTTCTCTGGAAACCTGGTAAAATTGGAATGTTCTATGTTACCAGGCAAGACTGCTTATGGGAAAAATGATCTCTGATTGCTAAATTGTATTTGTAATTAAGATAACTATAAATATCTAATAGGCAGCTACACCTTTGAACTTCTCTGAGTGCAGCAACTCTTAAATCTTAAGCCTGTGAAGATCTTAAATCCATGCCTTGGAGTTGTTGCAAGAGATGATGACTGCTGTGAAGCATGAAGTCTCAAAGCCAGGGCAGCTCCCACACACAACCAACAGTCATCTGGTGAGAAGATGACTCTCAGACAATTATGTGAAGAGGGACACCTGATAGTGCCCTACCATCAGCTTATATTTCCTATAGTGTTCTGAATCATATGGTTCTAAATGTGGCCTATAGTAAACTTGCTGGTCTGAATGTTTGGTTGACTGTAAAACCATTCCGGGTATGACTACAGAGCTGATAAAAGGGAGAATAAGGCAGAACACGACTCTACCAATCTACCATACACTAACCCTATGGAAAGGGCAAGCCCCTTCAATTTCAGTTTATTCAGGTGGGGAAAATAGTAGCCCCTGCCTCACATACTTCACTGAATAATTCCAAATATCACAAGAAAACAAATTTAGAAAAGACCTCAAATTTTTGAGATCAAGTGCTTTCTTATACCACACATACTATTTCCCTCTACTTGCTATCCTCACACCCATATCTTTGTCTATCAAACTTTTACCTGGATTCTCAATAGGAAAAGAGTGCCCGTGAAGTGTCAGAATCACACTGAGAGTTCTTCCCAATGAAATAAGCCTGCCTCTTCCCCATCCCACTCGCACAATTCTGATATGTCCCTTACTGCATGAGGGACATTCATAGATGAAATAGGATTGAATAAATTATAGTGTATAGACAAAATAGTTTGTTACAAACTACACGACAAAGATCTGTTTAAGAATATTCTAAAACTTAAGAAAAAGAATAGACAAAATGTTAATAAAATTATGTTTCATTTTTATTTTCTACTTTACACTTTTCTGTCCAAATATTTGACAATTAGGGAGTTCCCTGGTGGTCCAGTGGTTAGGACTCGGTGCTTTCACTGCCAGGGCCTGGGTTCAATCCAGGATCAATCCCTGGTCAGAGAACTAAGATCCTGCAAGCCGTGCAGTGGGGCCAAAAAAGAAAAAAAAAAAGACAATTAAAATTCTTTCCAAGGAAGTCACACTTACTGTTTTAAGTTCTTGGCGCAACTGCTGGTTATAATTTGTGGACTCTTCTAATCGAGCTTCTAATGCAGCGATTTTTTCTTCTTTTATTTCAAGGGACTTCTTTAGAGTGGATTCTAATTTTGATTCCAAAAGTTTGTATCTATTATCCAAGTATAAAAATAATATAGTTCATTATTGGAGGTCAGAAAATTATTTTTAAAGATAATTTATGACCACAGATACTGATATTATAAATAGACTTTATAAAATAGTCTTTCTAAAAAAGAAGCAAATTAAATTATCCTGCTCTTACTGCCCACTCCCCCTTTTAAACTATTCCTGGTAATGAAAAAACAAAAAATCACTGAGTAAATCAGTAAATCACAGCTCCAAATTACATTTTAGGCTGTCAAAAGCGAAAATTAGTACTCAAAAAAGGCATCTGGAAGATCTGAGTCTCAAAATATTCCTTTCAGTTTTGTGAGAATAGAATCTATACAAAGAGTAAGTGGATGGATTTATCACATTATTAAGCATTTGTCTATGATATTAATATGTAATGTATTTATACAAGTACATATGAATAGTTGACTTAAAGCTCACTGAAGACTTTACATTCAAGGCATAGAGTACTTGCAGAATACTAAAAAAAAAAGGAATGATATGTTAAGACACAAGATACTGGTGACAGAACAGGAAGAGGAAGATAGATCTGAGTGTCAAAATTTTAGTTATCTTTTTGAATGGTGGGTTCATGAATATTTATATTATTCATAAGGTTTTTTTTTTTTTACAAAAAAGGACAGTTCATGAACACACTTTGAGAGTGAACCACAGACTAGGAATTACGGATTAATCTATTTCTACACCTAAGAACCTCAATGACTAAACCAAATAAAAACCTAAAGTACAAATATGAGAAATTTTTATCATACTCTGCCTCTTAGTGTAACTAATTTGTGTGTATATATTTTCTGCTCAGCCAGATTTTAAGTTCATTGAGAAAAGAGAACAAATCTCACTCATTTTGGTATTGGCTTGAGTCAACAAACAATTTTGAAGCATGTAATGAGTGTGACTTTGGATATATTAAATTTGTGATGCCTGAGTTCTGGACTGTCCAGATAGAGATGTCCAGTAAGCAGAGAATAATATGGGTATTAGCTGAGATGATGGACAGGAATGCTCATGGAATGGATAAGAGGCTTAACAACATAACCCTAGGAAACCATATTGAAAGAGAAGGCACAGGAAAAAGAGCTGTTAAAAGAGAAAGACAAGAGTGATCACATTGCACTCTGTTTGCAATTCCACCACTAAATTTACTTTGTTGCACTCTATCTATTTATACATTCAATTCCACAATTAGACTGTATATTCCTTGATGGCAAGAATAAATATCTTAATAATAACTGTATTTTCAAAGGGGGTCAGACGGAACAACATCAACTGAAAGATGAAAAGGTTAGACTAACAAAAGAATTAGGGATACCATCTGAGATTAGAGGTAAAGACAGATGCAGATACACATAATTCCAAGATGGAGGGGATGGAATGTTAAGGGAATTTATGTCTGTGAACTCTAATTTTCTTTGTGATGTTAAGGTTAACTTACTTGCTGAGAAAGAAGCAGGTTTAGTGGCTTAAGACACTTCGTTTCCTGATCCCCCCGATACGATCATGGTTATTAACTGCTTTCAATTCCCTTTCCTAAAAGTTTTATTTCAATATACATACCCTTATCTCCATATCTAATGCTTTCATTATAAATGAAAATGTGTGGATTAATGAATACACTTACATCTTGCCTAGACTATTACAATAGCTTCCTAAATGGTCTCTGTACCTTCAAATTTGTCCCTTTTCTAATCCATCTATAATGTCACACAGGACTGCTCAACACACCTTTGTGCTTTATTTGCATGGAATGCCCTTCCCCATTTCCACCTTGCAAATTTCTGTCATTCTTCAAGATCCAGCTGAAACATTATTATTTATTTGATGCCTGATAATCAGCAGATAATAAAAGCTTAATTAACATTGATTAATTGTATGAAGTAAGGTTTGGGAAGAGATACCACAGTGTGAAGGGCCCCTCAAGAGCTGGGTTTATAAATGTAAAACAGGGTCAGTTAAGGCAGATGCATGGTTTGCTGTACTTTTTACTCTACATTTAAAATGTCTTACACGTGACAGGTAGAAAATCTGTCTGAATAAAGCAGAGATGCATATTCAGTATCTATATTAAAAGATAGTCAACTAAATTGTCCCTTAACGATGTGTTTAACTCAAAAAATATTTTCTCATGAAATACCTATATAGTAATTAATTCAATTAAGATTGCTTGAATTGATTGCTAGAATAAATGCCTCAAATTACTTCTATTTGTTATTATAGAATTTTTAAAAGTATCAATCTATTCTATTAACTTTGAATATTCTCGAAATTACATAAATAAATCCCATAAAATCAGCATTAATTTTTCCTATATACATTTAATATAAAATATACTTACTAGAACAGTAATAATGGGTAGACAACAAAAATACAAATTATATAGTTACAAAAATTCCAATGAATTAAAATCTAGTGTACAAAAAACAATATTCTTAACAATACACACTTCTATTCTAGCTGGAATCATGTGGCCAACTAGATGCCAAATAGTAGACTACTTGAAAATCCAATTAACTGATAGACTATATTTACCATGGTAAATTCTCTTTAAACCTGTTGAACATTCTCAAATTAAAGTATATAATTTTTTATTCTGTTTGTCAAGCCTTAGTTTTTCACATTATTTTCAACCTTAATTGCTTCTCAGTCTCAAAATTAATGTTTGAAAAACAAAAAAATTATTTCCACTGTTTCTCAGATAGACTTAGTACTCACCTGTCATCAGTACTCTGCTCATCATGTAAGAGTCGCTCTTTATTTAACCCTATCTTCTCAAGCTCATGAGTTAATTTTTCAAGATCATTATTCATTTGCTGAGTCTTCAGTTTTTCACTCACCAAATCCTTATTTTAAAAGTAATGCAAAACTCACATGAGTGTTATGAACATAAACATCCAAGAAATTCAAACAAGATTCCAACTACCACCATCCAGGAATACATACAATTTAAACCAGGAAAGACAGAAATGCTGTTGCTGAGCTTTTCCTTCATGAATAAAAAATAGTTAGGCAACAAAATTATCACCTAGTTCAAAGAGTATTGTTTTCCTTCTTTTATTTTGCTAATAGTTCGTTTTAACTTTTTAGTGTTTAAAGACTAAAAGGAGAAACTTGTACTTGTGATTACACACCTTAGGCTTGAAAACTGTGGGGAAAACAACACATATCCATTAACTTTTTAATAATGAACTAGAACCTTATTGCACATTTCTTCCTATGAATATATGTTGGATATAACACCCTTCTCCCACCACAAGCACCCCTCTCCCAGTGGAAGAGGCCTAAGATATTGAACTGAATAACTAGGGGGAATTCTTAGAGATGGGTCCAGGAACCTATTGTTCATGTCTGTAAGACTGTAGAACAACAGAAAGAAAAAAAAAAAAAAGAAAGGATAATAATGGTCCCTTCTCAATGCCTCTTTAGCAGAAAGGCATATTTCCCAATGTGAACTTCTGTCAGAATGCTAACTAAGATATTTTTCAATTGAACTTAAAGGGTTATCATATATAGTATAGCATAGGGATAGCAAGTAAGAGCCAAGCATGCTATCTCCTGAGCTATACCAACAATTTATTGCCAATCTACTCATAAATTTCAGAATTCTTCTCAACACACAGATCCAACCAACTACCAATTGTTCAACGTTGACCTTTAAATTCAATCTGATTTGCATTCTGTAGCTTAGAAGTCAAAATTCAAGGGGCTTTGAAGTCTGAAAGATCTGGATTTAAATCCAGGAATCCAAATCTACCATTGTGGTCTTAAGTAAGTTACTTAATGTCTCTGAACCTCAGTTTTCTAATCTAATGGAGATAACACCTATAAAGGATTGGCTGTAAAAACTGTCCAGCATTTGGCACATTCAATAACTAGTAGCTATCACATTCAGTAACAGTTTTGATCAAAGGTTTTAATATTACTCTGAAATAAAAGTATAAAATTATAATGTAATAAATAAGTCAGATAACACATGTAAACCTTATTATTACAATTTCTTTAAAAATACAATTTACATTTGCTCCTTAGTTTAACAAAAGTAGGAAACTTGGAAACTGCTTCTAATTCTGAATTTCTACTTTGAACCATAAATAGATGATGCAAATTACTGAGTTAAAACTTAAAGAGCCCTGAGTTAAAAATATAAAAATATTTGTCTGAAATTTAAGTAACTATATTTACCTCTCGTAATGTAACTAAAGTTTTTATATCAATAGTTGCTCTTTTCACGAGCTCCTTATTTTCTTTCTCTAATTCTTTCAGACGAATGCAGGATTCTTTATAAATACCAATCTCTTTGAAAAGTGTTTTGTTTTCTTTTTCCAGATTTCCAATTTTCACATTATTTTCTTCTAATGTGGTATCTTTTATTTCTGCTTGTTGTCGGAGTCTCTTATTTTCCTTCTCCAGTTGTTTCTTATCCTTTTCCAGTTGAGAAGTCTCTTGTTCTAATGATTTGTTTTCTTTTTCTAGCTGTTCTAGTCTTTTGCTAGATATTTTTAACTCTTCTAGGTTTTTTTGCAATGTTTGATTTTCCATCTCTAAGTCTTGTAGTTCACTTTCCAACTGCTGAATTTTTTTATTGCTGTTTTCTAGAGCTTTCTGTAGCCTTTGATTTTCTGTATCTAAACCCTGGTAGCTAACCTCTAAGCGTTCTGTTTTCTTGAAAGATGCTTTCATGAGCTCTAAACCTTTCTTAAGTTGTTCTTTTTCACTTTCCAGTTCTTTGTTTTCTAGTTGTAGCTGAGCCATTTTCATGCTTGCACACTTCAAAGATTCTACATTCCTTCGCAGTTCTAAGTTTTCCTCATCAAGCTGGGAATTCTCTTTCTCTAGGGATTCTAACTGAAAAGTAAGGTTTTTAAAGCTATCCAATGTTTTTTTAAATTTCCTATTTTCTCTTTCTAGCTCTGAATTTTCTTGTTCTAAGGCCTCAATTTTTTCACAAGTAATTTTTAAATTGGTTATCTTTTTCTGTAACAATTCATTTTCTTTTTCAAGATGATGTAACTCATTTTCAAGTTCTTCTGCTCGTTCTCCTTTTTCTTTATAATGTTCCAACTCTTTTCTGATTTGCCTTTTTTCAAATTCAATCTTGCTTAGCTTGCTACTGGTTTCCTTGATAGATTCATGGAGAATTTTATTTTCTTTTTCAATGTCTTTCACCCTTGCTTCAGCACTTATCTGGGAGCGCTGCCTTAAGGAGGACACAGTTTGATTCAGATGTTCATTTTCCTGTTCCAATATTTTAATCTAATTAAAAAAAAGAAAAGAGAAAATTTAAAACTTAACTGAACATGAACTAAATATTTTAACTTACATAGTTTTCCCCCCTCCAAAAACTAACAGAGAAATCACACCATAAAAAGGTGCTAAAACCGTCTACCTTAATTTTAATTCCAACAAATATTTACTGAGAGATCACCATGTACATATACTGCCATGTCTTTAAAGTTCACATCTTTAGGGAATCCATAATGTAAAGGAATGGTTAAGAGAAATGTATTGAATATTAATCAAAATGATCTTTAGATCATTTATGGTTACATGTTTTAAATTCAAATATGAGTACAGGTGAAATGTACATACATATCTTCTTGAAGATACAAGCTTTTACGTTCATTCAATAGATTTCACAATGCGTATACACAGTGAGTCCTCAGTAAATACACTATTTGCTATATGTGCATGTACATTGGTGTGTATCTGTGTGTATTTATTCCCTAAAAGAATTCTAATTTTGAAACATCAAAATAACAAAATCTCTGGTACATTTTAAAACTAGTCCATCCAATTTATACCACGGCCTACTGTAATGGTTCTTAAAATTCGGTGTGTAAAACAATCCCGAGAACCTTGTAAAAGTAGAGATTCATGCTTAGCTCTAGAATTTTTCTTCTGTAGCTCTATGGAAATCTGTATTTTTATAGGTGGCCTGAGGACTATACCTAGATAATACAGAACAAATCATTTTACTTCTTTTTTTTTTTTTTTCCTTTTTGGCCACACCGTGCAGCATGCAGGGTGTGGGATCTCAGTTCCCTGACCAGGGATTAAACCCATGACCCCTGCAGTGTAATCGCAAAGTCCTAACCATTGGACTCTCAGATAAGTCCCCATTTTACTTCTAAAAATTAGAAATTTTAAAACAGCCAGTCACTTAATCTATTCAATTCTCAGTTTCCTCAAGCATAAAATGAGAATAACCAATAAACACTTGAAAGCAAGTACAAAAATATCCAAGATATGTGCTGCCACCACTTGTCCCTCCTTAGTGGGATCAGAGTAGAGCTGCATTTCACCCCAACTTCATTCAGGGACTTTAAAATCTGCAGTTCTATTCCACTGACACTTGAAAGCAATTCAAACACAGGTACCACAAAATTTTATACCAGATAATTATTAAGCACACTGGCAATTTAAAAAATTCTAAGCTTTCCCTTCAACTTGCCTAAAATGCATGGGATAGAAAATGAGGTAAAACCATAGTTATGTTAAAATCTAAAAAATTCTAAAATATTTCCATTTAACATTATTATGAACATTTTGCACAAGCTTTAAAATAACTTGTGTTAATACATTTTAAAATATGTTGCTTAATAGGAAATTTAAGAACCTGTCTCTCTGAATTTTCTCTAAGTGTTTCAATTGTTTTTTCAAGCTGAGCTTTCTCCTTCATTAGATCCTTGCTTAAATTCTGACAATTCTGAAGACTTTGCTTTTCTTGAATAATCTCATTTTCAAGAATTTCAACCTGGAGAAAATGAAATCACAAAACAATATATCATTAAATATTTCACAATAGTGGAAACATGTAAAAACAAAAGCTAATCATTGAATAAAGGATAGAACACAGTTTTAATACTCAAATGGTGAAATTTAAGAATTTCATAGAAAAATTCAAGTATTGATAACATTCCAAGCTAATTTTAGCAGCTGTATAAAACGTACAGAACATGACTATCTTTCTTATCCTCTGCATCTTTGAGGGCAAAGTTCTACTTCTAAACACAAACATAACTAAATATATACACACGTGCCATATGAAGAATGTACAAATCTTATTGAAAACTCTCTTGGCTTGAATGGATTTATAAAGTGAAATTTTAATTAGTCAAGGAATTTCAGTGCTCAAGAAGGAACAGGTGAGAAAATGAGGAAACAAGAAGGGACTTGGATTAAAATAAAAAGAAAAGAGAAAGAAAAAAGGAGACTACTAGAGAAAAATAAGGTCTGAACAAAACTCCAGCAAATACTTAAATTATACATTTAAATTTATTGTGAATTACACATTTTAAAGATATAATAAAGTATGAGGTTAATAAGTATGAAAAAGCAAATTCAACTTCAAAATATGCCGAACTATTGATTTCCCATTATATAACATATTCAAACCAGGTAATAAAAAAAAATAAAGAAGATTTGGGTATGTAAAATACTCCATTTCAAGTTTAAATATTACTTAAATCCTTATATTAATAGTAAGGAACTCTAAGAAGTAATATCTCAAAAGCATCAAGTCACAAATCTAATCCAATAACTCAATTCAACATTAATTTACACAATCAGGAAACTTTAAGCTATTAATAACTAATCTGGTTCTCCCATTATTGATTGAAATATATGGATAGTAGTTATTTAATTAAATGCATCTGTTGTGTTATGGAATTCAAGTGAAACATTCAGCTTACAAAAGATATTCAATGAATTGATCAAAAATTGCTGGAATCATAAGAATTTACTAATTAGATTAGAAGCTAATTTCAAAATCAAATTTCCAGATCCAATTATAGTGACAAAAATAAAACTGTTCCAAATTCTAATTGGTCACTCTTACTTTAACACTATATTTATTGTGAAATACTTATTAAGATTATTTGGTTAATGAACTAAAGATGATGCAAAAATGTTTTAAAAGAGTAAAATCTTGCAAGAAAATCAAGGAGTCTAGTCTATCTGCATTATCAAAGGCAGTAGTTCTCAAGGCATGGCTCCAAAACAGCAGGATAAGCATCCCCTAGGAACTTGTTGGAAATGAGAATTCTTAGCCCCCACCCCAGACCTACCAAATTACAAGCCCTGGGCATAGAGCTCAGCAATCTGTACCTTAACAAGTCCTGAAAGTGATTCTGAGGCATACCTGTTCAAAACTACAGGTCTAAAAATTAGAGGGATTTTCATAACCGAGTCTAGAAACCCAGGATCCATCGAAGGAAAAACTAGGCATGGCTGACTACAAATAGAAATAAAAATTAATTCATAAGGACACATGTTTAAGAATATTTATTACAGTATTGTTCACAGTGACCAAGAACTGGAAACAAAAGTGAAAGCACATTTTAGAGAGTATATGTGATGGGAGGGGTTCATGATAAAAATATCAGGTATGCTTTTATGATTTCTATTTATGTATTGTGTGTGTGTCTGTGTATGTGTGTGTGTGTAGGCAGAAAGATATGCAAAAATAAATTCCTTGGTCTAACTGTCCCACAGTTGGAAAACAGAATATCTCAGAGATATTGCGGGTTTGGATCCAGACCACCGCAATAAAGTAAATACCGCAATTAAATGAGTCACATGAATTTTACGGTTTCCCAGTGCATATAAAAGCTGTGTTTACACTACGCTGTAGTCTATTAAGTGTGCAATAGCATTATGTCTAAAAAAACAATGTACACACCTTCAAATACTTTACTGCTAAAAATGTTAACCATCATCTGAGCCTTCAGCAAATCATAATCTTTTTGCTGGTGGAGGGTCTTGCCTAGTTGTTGATGGTTGCTGACTGACCAGTGTAGTAGTTGCTGAAGGTTGAGGTGACTATGCAATTTCTTAAAATAAAACAATAAAGTTTGCTGCGTTGATTGACTCTTCCTTTCATGAATGATTTCTCTGTAGCATGCAATGCCATTTAACAGCATCAGAACATTTTTCAAAATTGGAGTCCAAAATTGGAGTCACTTCTCTTAAATATTGCCACTGCTTTATCAACTTTATGTAATATTCTAAGTCCTTTGTTATCATTTCATCTATCTTCACAGCATCTTCACCAGTAGATTCCGTCTCAAGAAACCACTTTCTTTGCTCACACATAAGAAGCAACTCCTAATCCATTAAAGTTCTATCATAAGAGTGCAGCAATTCAGTCACATCTTCAGGCTCCATTTCTAATTCAGGTTCTCTTGCTATTTCCTCCACATCTGACAAACTTCCTCCACTGAAGTCCTGAACCCCCCCAAGTCATCCATGAGGGTCAGAATCAACTTCTTTCAAACTCCTATTAATGTTGTTACTTTGACCTCTTCCCATGAATCACGAATGTTCTTAATGGCATCTAGAATGGTGAATCCTTTCCAGAATGTTTTCAATTGACTTTGCCCAGATCCATCAGAGGAATCACCTTCTATGGCACCTATAGCCTTAAAAAATATATTTCTTAAAGAGTAAGACTTGAAAGTCGAACTTACTCCTTGATCCATGGGTTACAGAATGGATGTTGTCTTAGTGGGCATGAAAACATGAATCTCATTGTAAGTCTACACCAGAGCTCTTGGGTGACCAGGTGCATTGTCAATGATCGGCAGTATTTTGAAAGGAATTTTTCTTTGAGCAGTAAGGTCTCAAAAGTGGGCTTAGAATAGTCAGTAAATCATACTATAAACAGATGTGCTGTCACCCAGGCTTTGTTGTTCCACTGAGAGCGCACAGGGAAAGTAGATTAAGCAGAATTCTTAAGGGCCCTAGGATTTTTGAAATGGTAAATGAGCACTGACTTCAGTTTCAAGCCACCAGCTGCATTAGCCCCTTACCAAGAGAGTCAGGCTGTCCTCTGAACCTAGGCACTGACTTACTCTCTCTAGCTATGGAAGTCCTAGACAGCATCTTCTTCCAATAGAAGGCTGTTTTGACTACGCTGAAAATCTACTGTTTAGTGTAGCCACCTTAATTAATTATATTAACTAGATATTCTGGATAATTAAATACAGCTTCTACATCAGCACGTGCTGCTTCCTGTTGTACTTTTATGTTATGTAGACAGCTTCTTTCCTTCAATCTCACAAACCAACCTCTGCAAGGTTCAAACTTTTCTTCTGAAGCTTCCTCACCTCTCTCAGGCTTCAAAGAATCAAAGAGAGGGCATTGCTCTCGATTAGGCTTTGGCTTAAGGGAATTTTGTGGCTCGCATGTCTTCTATCCAGACTACTAAAACTTTCTCTGTATCAGCAATAATGCTCTTTCACTTTCTTATCATTCAGATATTCACTGGAGTAGCACTTTTAATTCCCTTCAAGAACTTTTTCTTTGCATGCACAACTTGGCTAACTGGTGCAGGAGGCCTATCTCTCAGCCTGTCTTGGCTTTCAACACACCTTCTTCACTAAGCTTAATCATTTCTAGCTTTTGATTTAAAGTGAGAGACGTGCGACACTTCCTTTCACTTGAACACATAGAGACCACTGTAGGTTATTAACTGGCCTAATTTCAATATTGTTGTGTCTCAGGGAATATGGAGGGCCAAGGAGAGCGAGAGAGACGGGGGACTCACCAGTCAGTGGAGAAGTCAGAACACACACACCATTTATGGGTTAAGTTCACTATCTTATATGGGTGCAGTCTGTGGCACCCCCAAACAATTACAATACTAACATCAAAGATCACTGATTAGACATCACCATAACAAATACAATAACAATGAAAGAGTTTGAAATATTGTGAAAATTACCAAAATGTGACACAGAGACACGAAGTAATAAACAAATGCTGTTAGAAAAATGGTTCTGATAGATCTGTCTGAAGCAGGGTTGCTTTAAACTTTCAAGTTGTAAAAACCACAATTATCTGTGAAGTGAAATAAAGTAAAATGCAATAAAAAAAAGGTACACTTGTATTTCTGTTCAAAGTCTAGTTAAAATTCAGGTTTCATAATCCCTAAATTGTGGTATCTAAATACCACTTCCCACTAAAAGGAACAAGGGCTTTTTGGAGAAATCGCTGTTTTCAGGACTGAGGCAGGAAATGTTTAAAAGAACACTTTGTCATGGTAGAAAGCAAGGAAGCTCTCCAGGAGTGCTAAGGTCATGTCATAAGGATTCAGGAAGCAGCTTAAAGAGTTGGGAGAGTAAGAAAAATAAATACAGTGTATTAAAATCCTTTAAATATTTTTAAATCCATGAGTTCATAACGACACTAAAACAAACAACAAACTCACTCATTAACTATCTCAGGAGGATATGAGAGAACTGACTCATTACTAGGAAACTGGTAAATAAAGGTAAAGAATCAAACATTCATCCTACTTTACCCCTAAGAGCTGTTCTCAGAGTAACCAGTGGTGGTTTTATTTTTTTAAACCAATAGTTTCTAAAAAGAAAAGTTGGCCTTCCCTGGTGGCACAGTGGTTGAGCATCTGCCTGCCAATGCAGGGGACACGGGTTCGAGCCCTGGTCTGGGAAGATCCCACATGCCACGGAGCTACTAAGCCCGTGAGCCACAATTGCTGAGCCTGCGCGTCTGGAGCCTGTGCTCCGCAACAAGAGAGGCCGCGATAGTGAGAGGCACGCGCACCGCGATGAAGGGTGGCCCCCACTTGCCGCAACTAGAGAAAGCCCTGGCACAGAAACGAAGACCCAACACAGCCATAAATAAATAAATAAATAAACATTAAAAAGAAAAGTTTTTTCTTATAGAAATACTCTAGCTACCAAATTAAGAAGGGATGATATAATATCAAGATTTTGTAACCTCTGATTAATTCAAGGATCTAAGCAAATGATTTTCTATGACAACTAACATCACAGAAAGAGAGACAACCAGACATGTGCCACCTGTTTGAGGTTTCTTCAACAGAAAACTTTCTAGGAAAGAAGAGTCAATCTATAGACTAAAAAAGACTTAAGGGACACATCAATTGACTGAATGCACTGATCTTATTTGGATTCACATTCAAATAAAATATTTTTTAAAAATCTTAATAGATTTGGAAAAATTTAAATGCTGGCCCAAAACTAAGATTTTTTAAGTGTGATAATGTCACTGTTCTTTTTTTAAAAACTTCCTTACTTTTTAGAGATTTATACTGAGATATTTATTGGTGAAATAGTACGACATCTAGGATTTACTTCAAAATCATCTAGTGGCTGTTAGGAGAGTATCAAGGGTAGACGTAAGACTGGCTATAAGTTAATAATTATTGAAGCTGAATGAATGAGTCCAGAGCTGAATGAGTTCATTCACTTCACACTTTGTAAGTTTGAAATTTTATATAATAAGTTAAAATAATATTGAGGGTACACTAAAAGCTGGAAAATAAATGTTCTATCTCAGTGCTATTTATTTACACTTTTACATATACTTTTTTACATTACATTAAATATTAATTTTTATTTACCTTCTTACTTAGTCTTTGATTTTCTTTTTCAATTTTCAGGATCTTGGAAGTGGTGCCTTCTGCAGAATCCATAGTACTCCGAAGCTCTTCTACAGTTTTTGTCAAACTCTGATTTTCCATCTCCAACTTCAACAACCTACTTGATGTCAATTCATTTACCTCATGGCCCAAGGATTTTTGTGGTGCTATAATATTGAAAAATACGTCACTGGTAAAACTATGTTTACTCTTCATTACTTAAAATATTTAGTGTAAATACATGAAATCACCTGGTCCTTAACTTTATAAAAAATTTATAAAGTTATGCAAGATAGAC
Organism: Balaenoptera borealis; assembly: GCF_965194805.1. Taxonomy (NCBI): domain Eukaryota; kingdom Metazoa; phylum Chordata; class Mammalia; order Artiodactyla; family Balaenopteridae; genus Balaenoptera; species Balaenoptera borealis. Next base: position 45,197,104 of record NC_138871.1, on the reverse strand, counting down.
ACAATAAGAGATATAAAATACAGGTAAATATTGAATTTCTAATGCATCCATAAGCATTCTAGTGAAAAAAAAAGTACAAAATTTAGACTGAAGTGACTAGACTTTCAGTTCTAGTTCCATGAGAAATTAACTTTAATCTCAATGACTCTTGGGTTACTTTGACAAAATATAGTTATTACTCTGTGTATCTAAGAGAGTCATTGTGTGACTCAAATAAGAAGTATAAAGCATATCCTACACCACACTTTCAAAGATAAAGGAAAACAGTTTGAGGGGGAAAAAAATCCTAATCTGATTCTGAGAAAGGCAAGACAGTACTATACACTGGTCACTTCAAAAAAGTCTTTCTCTAAATGAAGAATCCTGGCTAATTATGTATAAACAGCAACATGCAGTCCATTTTGCCAACAGAAATCATCTTTCTAAGTAGCTTTCAGCATTCTGTTTTTTAAAATAAGAAAACTCAGTTTCGACTTCTGTAAATGATGCTCTCCAGTAAGCCAAAAATAATTATTTTTAATAACCCTATAACAGACTCATTAAATATTTTGATGATATAAAAATATTAGGATTTACAAATGAAATATGACACTTAGAATTTATTTTGAAATCCTAGACTTCAGGAAGGGAAATAAACAGAAATACAGGAGGGAATTTCTGGGTCTGTCTACTTTTGCGTACGTTTGAAATCCTCCATCATAAAAAGCAAAGAAACACACACACACAAACATGTAGCCACATAAGTCATACATTCTTTTAAAAATTAGGTAGAGTAAAATATCCCCTAGATTTTAAGTAAAGAAAGCCTCAATTCTTATTTCAAGCTTTTGTTCTAGTCAGCACATTGTTAATCTTTTATTAAAAGCTAGTATACTAGGTAGTCATTGACTTTTTATAAATTCCATTAGTTGTCCAAGTCTTCTTAAGTACAACTCTAACTGCATGATTTGAGGTCATGCATTTCAATCAAACAAGATCAGGCTACAAAACATGATATGCCTTAATAAAGCTTTCAATACTACATGCTTTGAGGAAGCTTCCAGTCAGACTACAAAGACTTTAAAAGGATACTTACGACACATTTTTAACATGGGAGATTGTCTACGTTATATTCTTAGATGAAAAAAGGAACCTTAATTGTATATACACACTGATCTGCTGATATAAAAGATAACCCTGCGTGTGTAGGAAAATTCTAGAAGCAAATTTTGTGAAATGTAAAAGGCAAGAAATTATTAGTGACTTTGATTTCCTTCTTTATATTTTTCCAGAGTTTGCAAATTTTCTAGAAAGTCCCTTGTATAGTTAAAAAAAAAACTATGCCACACTAAATGAATTTTATGTTCTATGACCCCCGCAAAACAAATGTGATATAATGATAATAATAATAATAAAAAACACTCAAATGCTTACTATTTACTAGGCACAGTTCTAAAGGGCTTCATTAACAAATTCAACCCTCACAACAACCCTATAAGATAGTACTTACTATTATTATCCCCACTTAACAGGTGAGAAAACTCCTAACAGTGTTAATTTTAACTAATATAATAGTAGAAAACATTTAAGTCTGAATTGTTTTCTTTGTAACTAAATTCACATGGAATACAGTAAAAAAGTTCCACAAATATTTTAAGTAACACGTCCCAGCAAATTCATTCTCAGCTGAATATAGTTACTTACTATGAAGTCAATTTACATGGGGTCCCAGAATCCGGAATTAGGTTCTCAAGTGTAAAATTAGGAAAAGCCTAATAGTAATAAATATGATGAGTCATCTGTAGAAGTAACTTCTTTAAGCGCCAGGTTATAAGCTCTTTCAGACCTTATGTCTACCTCACCACTATATCCTCAGGGCCTGGTATAATATTTTACACATGGTAGGTGCTTAATAAATATCTGCTGAAGGAAGAAAAACAGGTATAATAATCTAAATACTGGGTAACTAAGGAATTAGGGAACCAGTCTAATTCAAATAAATGTGACCTGGGTATAATTTAAATAAAGTATTGTATAGCAGTATTAGTAAACTCAAAGCTTTAACACAAAAAGCCACATTGTATGTGTGTGCCCCAGCTTTAATAAAGAGGACAAGTTAATGTGGAGCCTAGGAAATAGAGCCGAAAGTTAAAAATTTATCTGGGGTCTTTCATTACCTCCAGGGTATAAATGGTAGGTATAATCCTAAAATCCAACATATTGATGAAAGTAGCCATAAAGATCCTTAACTTGCTTTATTCTGGCTACATATTCACCAAAGAATATTCCCACTGCATTCTGATTTCCTATTTAGGTTTGCCTAAAGTCAAAGAACATGGTGACCAGCTAATGACTTTTCTTTTCTATTTAGTAGATGGCTGTATCTCTCAAAATAAAGTAATAAACTGATATCCCAGTTTATTGTGATATGAACATGAAATTGTGCCTAAACAACTGATCGAATCTGCTACTGCACTCAAAGTTGAGTTGTAAGACATGCAAAGATAAGGACCAGACCCAGGCATGTGGAAATTAACATATTACTCTGTGAAATTCTATCTAGGGAGATATGTGGCCTTTTGCGACATCTCCAACCAGGGAAAATAAAGAACAGCAATGAAATATCCAGAAATGTAAGCATAAATACAACTTCATTTATTCATTCATCCATTTAAATTAAAAAAAAAAAAGAGTATTGGAAATACCTTCAGAAATTTCACTAGTTCTGGATATTTGTTCCAGCTCCCAGCCAAGATGTAATGATTCGTCCATACTTTGTTTCTGTGCCATTTCCAAAGTCATATTTTCTTCCATTAATTCTTCAATCTTTTTTCTATCCATATCACGCTCCTTTTTTATTGGCAGGGAGTAGGGAGAGAAAAGAAAGCTAAGAAACAATACAATTTCAAGCTAATATTTTATTACTTATAACTTTCATTTATCAGAAACTGTATAATGAGATAAATTGTGAGTTCCTTAAAACTGTCACAATTTGAAGCTAATAATCAATTATAATTATTACTGCTGGTCACTAAACTGATCAGGTATCTGACATCCTTTTATAGTGATCTTTGGGGACACTGAAAACACCTCTTCATAGTCATTATATTGTTTTAATGATATAACAAATGATTTCTGACCCAATGATAAATTTTAGCAAATAGTTGTATTTCTATATTCTAAAGGAGTGTTTGCACAACGGCTTATTAGGGTTTTCCAAAAAACAGTAGTCAAAATTAATAAATAACACCCCTCTGTAACAAAAGCATAAATTTCTACTACTTCTGAATTTATATAAAATTGGAAGCATCTAATTTATTTAGCTATCTCTTCTCTGTTAAGGCCTTAAGGACACTAGCCATTCTTGTCACTATAGGAAAATCAGATAAATCTTAGAATTTTTACTTAGAGGCCATGTAATAGATCTACCTTATAATACGTACCATTTCCATATCATGCAGTTTAGCCTTCAGTTGTAAATTTTCTTTTTCTAATTCATGTAATTTATCAGAACGAGCTCGAGTTCCTTCTAATTGGTCTTCCAACATGGTTTTTGTTTCTAATAAAACTTGATTGTCTTCTTTTAATTCCTATAAACATTTCAAGTAGGCTTTATTTGTCACAAATACATTAATATGTTAATTTTTTAAAGCTCTGAAACATAAAAATTCTTTATTATAAAGTAAGACATTAAGCTGTCTTTATCAACAGTTCTATGCAAGAGTAAAGCTACTGAATAACAGAAATATAGTTGGTTTCATTTTATTTCCCAGAATTTAAGTTATTATATAAACAAAATACTCAGTACTTACATTAGGATCAATAACACGACTATAATTTCACATGAAATTGTCAGGGTATATTTAAATTCCTAAGTCACAAGGATAAGGAACTCAGTATAAGTATCTTCCAGATATTTAAGACACCAATCGCCATAGAATCAGGGCTTAATTTATTTACTGAAATAGATTTAGGTTTCTCTCTACTTGAAAGTGAAGAATTTGGGGGTTTTGAGTAAAATACCAAGACTTGAATTAAGACTCACAGAATCATAAACCAAGGCTTTTATCAATAAATATTTTACATAAACATCTTTAAACTCCTACGTATGTTTTGAAGACATGTTCACAAATCTATATTGCTAAGTTTAAGCCTACCGTTTATAAGCTGAAGTCAAGAGAAAGTATATTAAAACAGTGGCATCCATGAGGATCCCTTAATAGTGCCATGCATACGCCTATTTAAACAATTAACAAAGAACTAATATACACCTTATCTTTGCACTCTATTGGGTCTATTTTCTGGTAACATTCAGGCTAAGTTCTAACTTTCTGTTATAATGTTTTCATTTCCTGATTTAGCATACTCCTTCTTTCTTATCCCCATATTAAAACTGACCAAAATCTTCTCTGTTTACAGACGATGAAGAAATCACGGAGAAAGGAAAAAAGAATGCCAAGAAGCAAGGATTTTCAAATTCTTGCTGTCAAACTCAACTTCATGTAACACAGAACTGCAACCATTAACTAAGAAAAATTGTTTTTTCTAATTTGTTCATATATATATATATATATATATATAAAGAGAGAAGACAAATGGGGGTGGGAGGGAAGAAAGAGACAGAGAGGTGGGGGGAGGGGGAGAGAGAGAGAGAGGGAGACAGATATTGATTTCGTCTTCATTGATCCTAATTTAGTATTCTGAGTTGAGCAGCAATCAGAAATATGTTTCGCACTCACTTCTAGGAACGAGTTAGAAATTAGTAGAGATATATACTTTATTTTGATTTCAAAAGTCTTCGCTACATATAATACTAAATAAAGGAATGAAAGAAGAGCCCCAAAGAATTCAATAAAATGAATAGCATCCAAAAATCCCTTTTTACCAGTCTAAACAATATGCTGATCTATCATAAAATAAACACCTGATGCTATTTACAGTTTGCTCAATATTTCAAGAGTTCCTTACATTTATTAAAGTGTATTTTAAATGCATTTTGAAAAATCATAATACTTCTAAAGAAAAGAACTGTGAATGGTTTAAATTACGTAACATACCTCAACTCTTGCCTTATAAAATTCAATATCATGTAGCCTCTCTTTGTATCTGCTAACTTCACTTTCAAGCTTATCAACTCTGACGGCCTTCTCCCGAAGCGCATCTAATTCATCTCGATACATTCTTGCAGAACGAGCATCCGAAAGCAAATTCATGTTCTAAATATAAACAAATATTAATATTTAAAATATTATTTTCTATTTTCAAATTGATAATCCTTGGGTTGTACAATTTGAAGAATTTACCAAAAACACACACAAAAAAACAATGACTTGTGTACTTTTTTTTTTGGCCGCGCCCTGTGGCATGTAGGATCTTAGCTCCCCGACCAGGGATCGAACCCGTGTCCCCTGCATTGGAAGCGCAGAGTCTTAACCACTGGACCACCAGGGAAGTCCCTGACTTGTGTACTTTATCATTATTATTTTTAAATTACTTATTTATTTGCACCGGGTCTTTGTTGTGGGAGGCGGGCTCCTTAGTTGCGGTTCACCAGCTCCTTAGTTGCGGCACATGAGGTCCTTAGCTGTGGCATGCAAACTATTAGTTGCGGCATGCGTGTGGGATCTAGTTCCCTGACCAGGGATCGAACCCAGGCCCCCTGCATTGGGAGCGCAGAGTCTTATCCACTGCACCACCAGGGAAGTCCCTGACTTGTGTACTTTAGAAGTGTGATTTTTGTGGGACGAGAAGGCCAAGTGGTTAAGGCGATGGACTGCGAAAAGTGTAAATTCAATGGTATATAAATTACACCTTAATTATTTTTTTAAAATGAGGAGATAAAAAAGCCTTTTTTTAAACCAGGAATAAGAAGTATTTTAAAAATATATGTTTCTAGGGACTTCCCTGGTGGTCCAGTGGCTAAGACTCCGTGCTCCCAATGCAGGGAGAGCGGGTTTGATCCCTGGTCAGGGAACTAGATCCCACATGCTGCAACTAAAGATCCCAAATGCAGCAATGAAGATCCCGCACATGGCAATGAAGATCCTGCATGCTGCAACTAATACTCAGTGCAGCTAAATAAATAAATAAATATTAAAAAATAATAATAAAAATTTTTTAAATATATGTTTCTATACAAAAATAAAAGCATATGCTTGTATACAAACTTTTATATATAATGTTCTCCATTAAGAATGTAAAAAATATTCAGGATATTTTAAAGTAAGTAAACCTCTCCTCAACATAACCATTTGCAATGAATTTAAGGTGAAAAGTTAACTTTAAAATGTCAGATAGTAAAAACACAGAAGAGGCAAACTGTTCCAAAAGTTGATCATTAGTTACTTTAGAGAAATAATGTTTCTACCCAGACATGTTACCAAAATCCTGCTGAGTTTTTAATACTTTCACATGAATGATTACTTGCATATGATTAGTACATATCTTTACGCCATTTGAAATAAGTATTAAAATTCAACCTTTTAAAAGCCCTCTTGTAATCCTTTGAGTAGCAGTAATCAAAGTGTGATCCAGGGAAATCTGTGGGTTCCTGAAACCCTTCCAGGGAATTCATGAGGTCAAAACTATTTTCATAATAATAATACTAAGACAGTACTTGCTGTTTTCACTCTCATTCTCTCACGAAGGGACAGTGGAGTTTTTCAGAGGCTACATACATGGCATGTGATATCTTAACAGATTGAATGAAGAAATATTCAATAGATATGAGAATCTGGTAGTCTTCAATTAATCCAGGCATTTAAAAAAGAGATTTGCAATAATATAAAACACTACTATTCTTCTAATTTTTTTTTGTTTTGGAAAATAATGGTTATTTAATTACTATATAATTTTTATGTTAACATGGAGTGGATTGAGTATTATTTTTAAATGAATTAATAAATACTTTTTAAATTCTTAGTTTTAATTTCAAATATAGTAAATTCCAGTAAAGAGAATACACGTTAAATAATCCTCATTAATCTTCAAGAGTAAAGAAGGGTCTTGAGACCAAAACGATTGAGAATGACAATTTTAGATGGAACACAAATACAAAAAAACCCTGCTACCAAGAAGTGGAATAGCAGCAACAGCAAATCTAAAACTAAAAATTATGATCCCTAGATTCATTCATCTAGAAAGGTCCCAGTTTATGATCCCGCAAGTGAAATGTTCCCTGAATTTAAAATGGCAGGTTAGGTGAAGTAAGGAGAAGAAATAATTGTCCAGCCTTACCCCAATCCTTACCATTTATGGGTTAAAGAAGACCTCTTGTACTACCTCTAAATGATAACGAAACATTACAGAGTAATTAAAAGAAGCAAATTCTTAAACAGTCTTGGTTCAAGATGAAAAAACACAAAGCATTAGAAAAAAAAATAGTCTTTAAAAAAGTAAAAGTTTGGATCTTATTTAGTAGAAACAGTGAAAAATTAAAAAGCATTCTGTCATATATAAGGTTAACATAAAGCACCATCAGAGAGCAGAGACCTAGAGTTGTTCCAGCTTCCAAGCCCACAGAAGCCAATACATAAAAAAGAGAAACCTGGAACTGCACCAGTCCTAAGAGGCTCCTTGGAATCTTAGCAAAGTTTGAATAGAACTAATAGAGAAAAAAGAAAACTCCAAAGACCTTTCTAGTTTTGATTTCTAGTTTTGGTTGTGGCATTTTTGAAGAGAGAAACACTGAAAAAGTCATTGGATCTCATGAAACCTCAGTAAGCAGTAAGGCAAATGTTATATATTATAAGGACAAAAATCAATTTCCAATTGATCCTATATAATAAAAGTTCCAGGTACAAACCTCTTGTTGCAGCCTTTTTAGTTCTATTTCCATTTGCTCAAGTTCTTGTTTACAGTCCAACAACTGTTCAGTCTTTTCCTCCCTTAAATGCAAAAAATATTTATTAAATAACAAACTTAATGCTTTGAAAACTATGATCATCATCTGTATCAATACAAACTTATTATCATTATTAAACATCTAGTTTAACATAGTACTGGCCATAACCCCAACCTAGGGAAAAAGACAAAGAAATTGGTATTAGGAATTTATATGACTGGATGTCATGATACTCTCCCTTAAAGTTCTCCAAAGGCTAAGAACCTCAGTGACTAATGTCCTCATAGTTCATAAGGTAGCTTCTCTCTCTTCATCTTTTCTGCCATCCCCCAATTCTCACTCTCCTTTAGCTTTCTCCCTCTCTGCCTAGTCAAAGACAAATAAGCTGGAAGAGTTTTTATGAAAGGCAATACTATCTGGGTCTGAGACTTCTAACGGTCTCCAAACTATTTTCAACATTTACAATGACCTAAAGAAAATGATACACTGCCACACAGATACATAATACATTTTTGACCAGAGACGTATTACAGCTACAGGAGTTAGTTTCTGCAAAAATCCCCCTGTTAAAATCTTTATCTCTGTTGGTTTCTTCCCTGTAATCTAGACATCTTTGTATTCCTCCTACTATACACTTTTTTCTTTTTAAATTGCTTTACTTCTAACTCCCATTTTCTATCTCCCCTTCAGAGCCAAGCTCCTCAAAGTAAGTCTCCACTCACTATCTCTACTTGTCCATCTTCTGTTCTTAAATTAGAACAAGTAAATGTTCATTGTGTAAAACAATCTGTTTCTAACATCTTATACCCTGCTTATGTTTAAAATTTATTTTCACCAGAAACATTTTTTATTGAAGTATACTTGATACACAATGTTATGTAAGTTATGGATATATACTACAGTGATTCACAATTTTTAAAAGTTATACTCCATAAAATATTGGCTATATTCCCTGTGCTGTACACAATATATCCCGTAGCTTATTTTATACATAAGTTTGCACCTTTTAATCCCCTACCCTTATGTTTCCCCTCCCCCTTCCCTCTCCCAACTGGTAACCACTGGTTTGTTCCCTGTATCTATGAGTCTGTTTCTTTCTTGTTATATTCACTAGTTTGTTTCATTTGTTAGATTCGACACATAAGTGACATCATACAGTATTTGTCTTTCTCTGTCTGACTTATTTCACTTAGCATAATACCCTCCAAGTCCATCCACGTTGTTTTAAACGGCAAAATTTCATTCTTTTTATGGCTGCATAGCAGTCCATTCTATGTATATATACCACGTGTTCTTTTTTTTATTTTAACATCTTTCTTGGAGTATAATTGCTTTACAATGGTGTGTTAGTTTCTGCTTTATAACAAAGTGAATCAGTTATACATATACATATATCCCCGTATCTCTTCCCTCTTGCGTCTCCCTCCCTCCCACCCTACCTATCTCACCCCCCAGGTGGTCACAAAGCACCGAGCTGATCTCCCTGTGCTATGCGGCTGCTTCCCACTAGCTATCTATTTTACATTTGGTAGTGTATATATGTCCATGCCACTCTCTCACTTTGTCCCAGCTTACCCTTCCCCCTCCCTGTATCCTCAAGTACATTCTCTAGTAGGTCTGGGTCATTACCCCCGTCTTGCCCCTAGGTTCTTCATGACCCTTTTTTTTTTTGTTTTAAAAATAGATTCCATATATATGTGTTAGCATAAGGTATTTGTTTTTCTCTTTCTGACTTACTTCACTCTGTATGACAGACTCTAGGTCCATCCACCTCACTAGAAATGACTCAATTTCGTTTCTTTTTATGGCTGAGTAATATTCCATTGTATATATGTGCCACACCTTCTTTATCCATTCATCTGTTGATGGACACTTAGGTTGCTTCCATGTCCTGGCTATTGTAAATAGAGCTGCAATGAACATTGTGGTACGTGACTCTCTTTGAATTACGGTTTTCTCAGGGTATATGCCCAGTAGTGGGATTGCAGGGTCGTACGGTAGTTCTATTTTTAGTTTTTTAAGGAACCTCCATACTATTCTCCATAGTGGCTGTATCAATTTACATTCCCACCAACAGTACAAGAGGGTTCTCTTTTCTCCACACCCTCTCCAGCATATATTGTTTGTAGATTTTTTGATGATGGCCATTCTGACTGGTGTGAGATGATATCTCATTGTAGCTTTGATTTGCATTTCTCTAATGATTAATGATGTTGAGCATTCTTTAATGTGTTTGCTGGCAATCTGTATATTTTCTTTGGAGAAATGTCTGTTTAGGTCTTCTGCCCATTTTTGGACTGGGTTGTTTGTTTTTCTGATATTGAGCTGCATGAGCTGCTTGTAAATTTTGGAGATTAATCCTTTGTCAGTTGCTTCATTTGCAAATATTTTCTCCCATTCTGAGGGTTGTCTTTTCATCTTGTTTATGGTTTCCTTTGCTGTGCAAAAGCTTTTGAGTTTAATTAGGTCCCATTTGTTTATTTTTGTTTTTATTCCATTTCTCTAGGAGGTGGCTCAGAAAGGATCTTGCTGTGATATATGTCATAGAGTGTTCTGCCTATGTTTTCCTCTAAGAGTTGAATAGTGTCTGGCCTTACATTTAGGTCTTTAATCCATTTTGAGTTTATTTTTGTGTATGGTGTTAGGTAGTGTTTTAATTTCATTCTTTTACATATAGCTGTCCAGTTTTCCCAGCACCACTTATTAAAGAGGCTGTCTTTTCTCCACTGTATATTCTTGCCTCCTTTATCAAAGATAAGGTGACCATATGTGCGTGAGTTTATCTCTGGGCTTTCTATCTTGTTCCATTGATCTATATTTCTGTTTTTGTGCCAGTGCCATACTGTCTTGATTACTGTAGCTTTGTAGTATACTCTGAAGTCAGGGAGCCTGATTCCTCCAGCTCCGTTTTTCTTTCTCAAGATTGCTTTGGCTATTCAGGGTCATATGTGTTTCCACACAAATTGTGGAATTTTTTGTTCTAGTTCTGTGAAAAATGCCAGTGGTAGTTTGATAGGGATTGCACTGAATCTGTAGATTGCTTTGGGTAGTATAGTCATTTTCACAATGTTGATTCTTCCAATCCAAGAACATGGTATATCTGTCCATCTGTTTGTATCATCTTTAATTTCTTTCATCAGTGTCTTATAGTTTTCTGCATACAGGTCTTTTGTCTCCTTAAGTAGGTTTATTCCTAGATATTTTATTCTTTTTGTTGCAATGGTAAAAGGGAGTGTTTTCTTAATTTCACTTTTAGATTTTTCATCATTAGTGTATAGGAATGCAAGAGATTTCTGTGCATTAACTTTGTATCCTGCTACTTTATCGAATTAATTGATTAGCTCTAGTAGTTTTCTGGTAGCATCTTTAGGATTGTCTATGTGCAGTATCATGTCATCTGCAAACAGTGACAGCTTTACTTCTTCTTTTCCGATTTGGATTCCTTTTATTTCTTTTTCTTCTCTGATTGCTGTAGCTAAAACTTCCACAACTATGTTGAATAATAGTGGTGAGAGTGGGCAACCTTCTCTTGTTCCTAATCTTAGTGGAAATGGTTTCAGTTTTTCACCACTGAGAACGATGTTGGCTGTGGGTTTGTCACATATGGCCTTTACTATGTTGAGGTAAGTTTCCTCTATGCCTACTCTCTGGAGGATTTTTATCATAAATGGGTGTTGAATTTTATCAAAAGCTTTTTCTGCATCTATTGAGATGATTGTATGGTTTTTCTCCTTCAATTTGTTAATACGGTGTATCACATTGATTGATTTGTGTATACTGAAGTATCCTTGCATTCCTGGGATAAACCTCACTTGATCATGGTGTATGATCCTTTTAATGTGCTGTTGGATTCTGTTTGCTAGTATTTTGTTGAGGATTTTTGCATCTATTTCCATCAGTGATATTGGCCTGTAGTTTTCTTTCTTTGTGACATATTTGTCTGGTTTTGGTATCATGGTGATTATGGCCTTGTAGAATGAGTTTGGGAGTGTTCCTCCCTCTGCTATATTTTGGAAGAGTTTGAGAAGGATAGGTGTTAGATCTTCTCTAAATGTTTGATAAAATTCGCCTGTGAAGCCATCTGGTCATGGGCTTTTGTTTGTTGGAAGATTTAAATCACAGTTTCAATTTCAGTGCTTGTGATTGGTCTGTTCATATTTTCTACTTCTTCCTGGTTCAGTCTCGGAAGGTTGTGCATTTCTAAGAATTTGTCCATTTCTTCCAGGTTGTCCATTTTATTGGCATATAGTTGCTTATAGTAATCTCTCATGATCCTTTGTATTTCTGCCGTGTCAGTTGTTACTTCTTTTTCATTTCTAATTCTATTGATTTGAGTCTTCTCCCTTTTTTTCTTGATGAGTCTGGCTAATGGTTTATCAATTTTGTTTATCTTCTCAAGAACCAACTTTTAGTTTTATTGATCTTTGCTATCATTTCCTTCATTTCTTTTTCATTTATTTCTGATCTGATCTGTATGATTTCTTTCCTTCTTCTAACTTTGGGGTTTTTTTGTTCTTCTTTTCTAATTGCTTTAGGTGTAAGGTTAGGTTGTTTATTAGAGATGTTTTTTGTTTCTTAAGGTAGGATTGTATTGCTATAAACTTCCCTCTTAAACTGTTTTTGCTGCATCCCATAGGTTTTGGGTCGTCGTGTTTTCATTGTCATTTGTTTCTAGATAGTTTTTGATTTCCTCTTTGATTTCTTCAGTGATCTCTTGGTTATTAAGTAGTGTATTGTTTAGGTACCATGTGTTTTTATTTTTTTACAGATTTTTTCCTGTAATCGATATCTAGTCTCATAGTGTTGTGGTCAGAAAAGATACTTGATACGATTTCAATTTTCTTAAATTTACCAAGGCTTGATTTGTGACCCAAGATATGATCTATACTGGAGAATGTTCCATGAGCACTTGGGAAGAAAGTGTATTCTGTTGTTTTTGGATGGAATGTCCTGTAAATATCAATTAAGTCCATCTTGTTTAATGTATTATTTAAAGCTTGTGTTTCCTCATTTATTTTCATTTTGCATGATGTGTCCATTGGTGCAAGTGGGGTGTTAAAGTCCCCTACTATGATTGTGTTACTGTCGATTTCCCCTTTTATGGCTGTTAGTATTTGCCTTATGTATTGAGGTGCTCCTATGTTGGGTGCATAAATATTTACAATTGCTATATCTTCTTCTTGGATTGATCCCTTGATCATTATGTAGTGTCCTTCTTTGTCTCTTGTAATAGTCTTTGTTTTAAACTCTATTTTGTCTGATATGAGAATTGCTACTCCAGCTTTCTTTTGATTTCCATTTGCATGGAATATCTTTTTCCATCCCCTCACTTTCAGTCTGTATGTGTCCCTAGGTCTGAAGTGGGTCTCTTGTAGACAGCATATATACGGGTCTTATTTTCGTATCCATTCAGCCAGTCTATGTCTTTTGGTTGGAGCATTTAAGCCATTTACATTTAAGGTAATTATCGATATGTATGTCCTATTACCATTTTCTTAATTGTTTTGGGTTTGTTATTGTAGCTCTTTTCTTTCTCTTGTGTTTATACCACATATTCTTAATCCATTCATCTGTTGATGGACACTTAGGTTGCTACCATATCTTGGCAAGTGTAAATAATGCTACTATGAACACTGGGGTGCATGTATCTTTTTGAACACCACATTAACAAACTGAAAAATAAAAACCATATGATCATCTTGATAGATGCAGAAAAAGCTTTTGACAAAACTCAACACCCATTTACAATAAAAAGTCTGCAGAAAGTGGGCATAGAGGGACCATACCACAACATAATAAAGGCTACATATGACAAACCCACAGCTAAAATCATACTCAATGGTGAAAAGCTGAACGCATTTCCATTAAGATCAATAGTAAGACAAGGATATCCACTCTCACCACTTTTATTCAACATAGTATTGAAGTCCTAGCCACAGCAATCAGACAAGAAAAAGAAATAAAAGGAATCCAAATTGGAAAGGAAGAATGAAAACTGTCACTATTGGCAGATGACATGACACTATAGATGAAACTGAGCAGGACCCTGTGGGACCCTCCCAGGTACAAGTCCTTTTCATGTCGCCTGTTTGTTGTTTGTAGGAAATAGGCTTCATTCAGGCTCCTGAAGCTCCCTGAGTTCCAAAGGGCAGATTCAAACAGTTGCTAATGAGGGAAGGAAGGGAATGTAGAAACAAAGGAGGAATAGTCAAGAAACAACTGTGCAGCAATAAAGCAGGGTCCTGGTGCCTCCTCAAGGAATATACATAACAATACCTTTGAGTTCTTCTACAGGAACTAAAGCCCCCACTCAGGTGGAGGATGGTCACTTCAGGCTGAGCACAAGATTCCTGGAATACCACCCTGTTACCTCACCACCAGCCAATCAGAAGAAAGTGTGTACACAGAAGATAACAAGACTCTGACCACCTCCAAAATGATTCTCCTTTTAAAAACTTTCATGGTCAAGCAGAATCTTCAGAGTTGGTTTTTGGACACAAGTCTACCTTCTCCCCAGGTTGCTAGCCTCCTGAATAAAGCAACCTTTCTTTTCCAACCAATACTTTTCTCTCAAGTACTGGCCTTCAAACAGTGAGCAGCTGAACCTAAGTTTGGCAACACAGACAGAAAATCCTAAAGATGCAACCAGAAACTACTAGAGCTCATCAACAAATTTGGTAAAGTTGCAGGATACTAAATTAATATACAGAAATCTGTTGAATTTCTACACACTAACATTAAACTATTAGAAAGAGAAATTAAGGAAACAATCCCATTCACCATCACATCAAAAATAATAAGATATCTAGGAATAAACCTACCAAAGGAGGTAAAGGACCCATACTCAGAAAACTATAAGACACTGATGAAAGAAACTGAACAACACAAACAGAAGGAAAGATATACTGTGTTCTTGGATTGGAAGAATTCATACTGTCAAAATGGTCATACTAACCAAGGCAATCTACAGATTCAATGCAAACCCTATCAAAATACCAATGGCATTTTTCACAGAACTAGAATAAATAATCTTAAAAATTGTATGGAAACACAAAAGACTCAAATAGCCAAAACAGTCGTGAGAAAGAAGAACAGAGATGGAGGAATCATGTGCCCTCACTTCAGGCTACACTACAAAGCTCCAGTAATTAAAACAGTATGACACTGGCACAGAAACAGACAATAGATCAATGGAACAGAAAAGGAAGCCCAGAAATAAACCCACACATTTATGGTTAATTAATCTACAACAAAGGAGGCAAGAATATACAATGGAGAAAAACAGTCTCTTTAATAAGTTATGCTGGGAGAACTGGAGAGCTACATGTAAAAGAATGAAATTAGAACATTCTCTAACACCATACACAAAAATAAACTCAAAATGGATTAAGACCTAAATGCAAGACCAGAAACCATAAAACTCCTAGAAGAAAACATAGGCAGAACATTCTTTGAAATAAATCGTAGCAATATTTCTTTGGATCAGTCTCCTAAAGCAAAAGAAATAAACACAAAAATTTAAAAATGGGACCTAATTAAACTTAAAGTCTTTTTGCACAGCAAAAACAAGAAGACAGGGACTTCCCTGGTGGCGAAGTGGTTAGGAATCCGCCTGCCAATGCAGGGGACACGGATTTGAGCCCTGGTCCGGGAAGATCCCACATGCCGTGGAGCAACTAAGCCCGTGCGCCACAACTACTGAGCCTGCGCTCTAGAGCCCACGAGCCACAACTACTGAAGCCCACATGCCTAGATCCCATGCTCCGCAACAAGAGAAGCCACCACAATGAGAAGCCGGCGCACCACAACGAAGAGTAGCTCCCGCTTGCCACAACTAGAGAAAGCCCATGCGCAGCAATGAAGACCCAACGCAGCCAAAAATAAATAAATTAATTAATTAAAAAACAAAACTAAACAAAAAAACCCAAAAAGACAACTTTACTGAATGAATGGGAGAAAATTTTGTAAATGATATGACTGATAAGGGGTTAATATCCAAAATATATAAACAGTTCATACAACTCAACATCAAAAAAGCAAACACCCCAATTAAAAAATGGGCAGAAGACCTGAATAGACATTTTTCTAAAGAGGATATGCAGATGGCCAACAGGCACAATAAAGGATGCTCAACATCACTAATCATCAGGGAAATGCAAATCAAAACCACAATGAAATACCGCCTTACATCTGTCAGAACGGCTATCATCAAAACGAACACAAATAACAAATGTTGCTGAGGATGTGGAGAAAAGGGTACCCTCGTACACTGTTGGTGGGAATGTAAATTGGTGCAGCCACTGTGGAGAACAGTATGGGGGTTTCTCAAAAAACTAAAAATAGAACTACCATATGACCCAGCATTTCCACTCCTGGTTATATATCTGGAAAAAAACCCAACAAAACACTAATTCGAAAAGATACATGCATCTGCTTACATTTTTTAAAAAACCCTAATTTTTAATGGAGAAATATTCCCATTGAGAGAGGAACCATAATTTATTCATTTAAGTGGATTCCAATTTTCACTGTAATGAACAATGTTTTGGCAAATAAAATCATTACACATAAAGCCTTGTATATTTCAAGACAGATTTCTTTTTTTTTTTTTTTTAAAGATTTAATTTTTAATTTATTTTGGCCGTTCGGTCTTCATTGCTGCGTGAGGGCTTTCTCTAGTTGTGGCGAGCAGGGACTACTCTTCATTGCAGTGCACGGGCTCCTCCTTGCGGTGGCTTCTCTTGCTGCGGAGCACAGGCTCTAGGCGCACGGGCTTCAGTGGTTGTGGAACGTGGGCTCTAGAGCGCAGGCTCAGTAGTTGTGGCACAGGGGCTTAGGTGCTCTGCGGCATGTGGGATCTTCCCAGACAGGGATCAAATCCATGTCCCCTGCATTGGCAGGTGGATTCTTATCCACTGCGCCACCAGGGAAGTCCCCAGGACAGATTTCTAAAAGTACATTACATGTTTAAAGGTCCTTGGTATACACTGTCAAACTGCCCTGCAGAAAGTTCATTACAAATTTATAATGCAACCAACAGAGGATAAAAGAGCCTATATGTGAAACAATTTAACAACTGAAAAATGCCATGTTATTGTTCTAATTTGAATTTATTTGAATACTAGGAAAGGCTAATTTTATTTTCTTATGACTGTACCATTAAAATTTCTTCTGATGAAAAGCTATTACATTTTGTGATTTATAAGTATTTCTTACAAATATTTCTTTACAGATTGTTAAATGCTTTTTTAAAAATTAAAAACAAATTTTTTATTGTGGTAACGTATATATAACATAATATTGCAATTTTAAGTGTACAGTTCAGCAGCATTAGTTACATTTACAATGTTGTTAAACTATCACGACTACCTATTCCCAAAACATTTTCATCACCCCAAAGAGAAATTCTATACTCATTAAGCAGTAACTCTCCAATCTACTTTCTGTCTCTCTCAATATGCCTATTAAAGATATTTCATTTAAGTGGAATTATTCAATATTTGTCCTTTGTAGCTGGCTTATCTCACTTAGCAAGTTGTTTCTATGGCTCATCCATGTTGTAGCAGGTAACAAAATTTCATCTTTTATGGCTGAATAATATTCCATTGTGCCTAAAGCACATTTTGTTTATCCATCTGTTCATGGCCATTTGGATTGCTTCCACCTTTTGGCTACTGGGAGTAATGCTGCAATGAACATTGGCATACCAGTATCTGTTTGAGTCCCCGTTTTCAATTTTAGTGGGATATACCTAGGTGCGGAATTGCTGGGTCATATAAAAATTCTATAGTTAACTTTTTGAGGAATATTCCAATGCTTTGGGCTTCCCTGGTGGCATAGTGGTTGAAAATCTGCCTGCCAATGCAGGGGATACGGGTTCGATCCCTGGTCCAGGAAGATCCCACATGCCGCGGAGCAACTAAGCCCGTGCGCCACAACTACTGAGCCTCTGCTCTAGAGCCCACGAGCCCCAACTACTGAGCCCGCATGCCACAACTACTGAAGCTCATGTGCCTGGAGCCCGTGCTCCGCAACAAGAAAAGCCACCATGATGAGAAGCCCGTGCACCACAATGAAGAGTAGCCCCCACTCGCCCCAACTAGAGAAAGCCCGCACACAGCAACGAAGACCTAACACAGCCAAAAATAAATAAATAAAATAAATAAATTTTAAAAAAACCCCTCAAACTATTAAAAAAAAATTTCAATGCTTTTAATTTTACTTTTTTTAAAAAGTTTACCTAGAAACTCAATTTAAAAATGGACAAAGGATCTGAATAAACATTTCTCCAAAGAAGATATACAAGCGGCAAATAAGCACATGAAAAGACACTCAACAGGACTTCCCTAGTGGCGCAGTGGTTAAGAATCCACCTGCCAATGCAGGGGACAAGGGTTTGAGCCCTGGCCCGGGAAGAACCCACATGTCACGGAGCAACTAAGCCCGTGCGTCACAACTACTGAGCTTGTGCTCTAGAGCCCACGAGCCACAACTACTGAGCCCGCGTGCCACAACTACTGCAGCCTGCGTGCCTGGAGCCCATGCTCCACAACAAGAGAAGCCACTGCAATGATAAGATCCCACACTGCAACAAAGAGTAGCCCCCGCTCACCACAACTAGAGAAAGCCTGTGGGCAGCAACAAAGATCCAACGCAGCCAAAAATAAATAAATAAATAAATAAATTTATTAAAGATAAAAAAAAAAGACACTCAACATTATTAGTCATCAGGGAACTGGAAGTCAAACCACAATGAGGTATCACTCCACACCCACTATATAATGGCTATAATCAAAAAGGTGTATAATAACAGGCATTGGTGAGGATATCAAGATGCTGGAGCCCTCATACATAGCTGGTGGGGATGTAAAATGGTGCAGCCAAATAGTTTGACAGTTCCTCAAAAGGTTAAACATAGAGCTACTATATGACCCAGCATTTCCACTTCTCAGTAAATACCCAAGAGAAATGAAAATATATGTATACACAAAAATGTGTACATGAATGTTCATAGGAGCATTATTTAAACAGCCAAAAAGTAGAAACAATCCAAATGTCCATCAACTCATAAATGAGTAACCAAAATGTGGTATATCCATGTGAGAGAATATTATTCAACCATAAAAAGGAATGAAGTACTGCTATATGGTACAACATGGATGAACCCTGACAACATTATGCTAAGTGAAAGAAGCCAGTCACAAAAGGCCATATAATGTATGCATCCATTTATATGAAATGTCCAGAATAGGCAGATCTATAGAACTAGAAAGTGTATTAGTGGTTTTGAGGAGCCGAGGGCAAAGAGGGATGGAGAGTGACTGCTGATGGGTATGGAGTTTCCTTTTGGGGTGATGAAAATGTCTTGAAATTAGACAGCATGTGATGGTTGCAGAATTCTAAATAAACTAAACATCACTGAATTGTACACTTTAAAAGGATAAATTTCCTTATATAGGAATTATATCTCAATAAAGCTGTTTTTTTAAAAAAGAATTTGTGTGAGAGAAAAACTCTTTGGAAACATGGGATCCATGGAGACAGAGAGTATTATTAAAGGAAGCCTTTGATAGTGTTAACTACCGCTTAGAAGTGAAATTTATAAGGAATTACTTCTTGTTCTATCCAAATTGCAAATTATACTTTTACTCTGTATGTTAATAAATCCAAAGCAATTATATTATCATGTACCACCCACAAGTATGGTATTAGTTAATTTGCATGTTCTCATTACAATTATTTATTTCCATTAGGTATAAGGCAACCTGAACTAAATTTATCCACCATGATTCCATACTTCATCACTTTAGTAAAGATCTATCCCAACAAAAACACTTAAAACAAATGTTAATAGAAGAAATCTAAGAAGGGACACATTTTCAAAGGACAACAAAGATATGAGATGGTATTTGATGTAATGCTAGTTACTGGGAACACTTGCTATATCTGGCATATTTATTTTCTCATTAAAACTATTCATTTACATTTTCCAATCAGCGTATGAGACCAAATTTTACTAATGTCTCTAAGTTGTTTGGAATTTGAATAACGCTATGCCCAAGTAAATTTTATTTTAAAATCAAATTCTAATATAGTGCAAAATGTTAAATGAATTCACAGCCATCACTGCAGTTCTAATTGCATGCTTTATCTAAAGACTGGAGAAGATTGTGCTAAATTATATGGAACCAACTAGTGTTCACTGTTTAGGCTATCCATTAACTGCCAGTCAAACTAATAACAGCAATCTCTTCCCTAATTTTCATGGTGCAGCTGTTTATAGAATATCCTGGGCGTGTTCACTTCAATAGATACATAATAATGCAGACATTCACAATGAAAGCTGTATTTTTTTGTTTTCAAATTTTCCTATGGACTGTACATTTTTTCTACCTTGCATATTCAACCACTTTCTTAAACTAACTGCTTTAAACAATCAGTAAATAAACTTAATTGTTATATTGTGGTTTTAAATTTAAAATCTATACTCCAAAGCCCAAATTCCAGGAAGACAAACCAAAAAAAAGGAAAGAAAGAAAGAAAAAAAGCCTAAAATACAAAACTCCTTTGTTCTTTTTAAACTGCAATATAAAAAATCTCCAGCAGAGACCGGTTATTTCTTTCCATGTGATTTACCAAGGAATGCCTATGTGACATTTATACTGATTTTCCTGTAATGATCTTTGAAAGTTAAACAGATATTAATTTCATCAGCACTAACCAACCAGAATATTTACCATTTCTAAGTACTGATACATGACTCAGGCATTTCAATTACTCAATGCAGAAGATACACAAAATTATTTTTTTGTAATACTGTATACCAAAAATTCAGTTTTTTAGAACATTAATCTTAAAAAAGCTAAACTTATTGATCTGTATCAGTGGTTGCCAGTATTTTGGATTTCAAGAAATGCAAAAATTAAAAAATTAAGCAGACCTCAATTTGCCAAGGAAAAACATTATTTTATAAAAGAAAGGACATCCTAACACTAAAAAAATAGGGCATGCTTTAAACTGATACAGAATAAAGGGCATCCTTTAAATTGATAAGATTTAACATTAAGAAAACCTTATGTCAGTCTCCTTATTTTTCTCACTTTGGCAAATACTACCAAAAACTTTGACACAGCCTAGCAACTGGGAACCACGCGTCTATATTCCATAAGCCTAAAAACACTCTTTAGATCACCTTTGTTACTATATAAGTTCAATGAGCCTTGAAAAGCAACAACTTACAATTCCTGCCTAAGCCTTCTTATCTTGGCCTTAGCATCTGCCAGTTCCACTGACAGATGTTGTCGACTTTCTGTTCGCTTCATGCCTGGAGAACCACAAGGTGACTGTGCAGATGAAGAGGCATGGGGTGGAAAATGAAGACCATCCCGCTCTTCAGAGAGTTCAACGATAGTCTAAGGAAATAGAGAAATAAATCACAGAATCACTTTTAGTATTTTACATATCAGAGAACCAAACACATCAAAACTAGTCACTAAGTCTAAGTATTATACTGCAACATCAAAAAAGAATTCATTGGTCAAAAATAACTTTGTCATATTTAGCTGTCATTTTTTAAAGTTTTATTCAACAGTAGATGGATGAGCTATTTAGTAGATAACACAAAAACAAGACTTAATACTTCTTTCCTTTCCCAGTGTTTTAACAAAAAAAAGTAAATTGTGGTAAAATAAGAACAGATAGCAACTGTTGGAAAGGCATAAAAGACTTAGTAAAGAAATTAACTCAAGAGTGATGTGTCTATAATTGTGCTGTCCAACATGGTAACCAGTAGCACAAGTGGCTAATCTCAAATTTAAAGAGTTAAAAATACAGTTCCTAGTCACATTAGCCACATTTCAAGAGCACAACAGCCACATGTGGCTAGTGGTTACTGCACTGGACAGTGCAGAATTACAATCTTGCCATTCTTGCAGAATTGGACAACACTGCTCTAGAATTGTAAATAGGAACCTCAGAGGGACCTAAAAAACCCTCAGAAGTTTAGTTCAACCTCTTAATTCTGCAGCGAAGGTAACTGAGGCACAGAGATTAATATGCCCATGATCTCACAACTAGCTCATAGCAATGCCAAGACTCCAGACCAGTCTCTTCACTCCATATCCTATGCTCTCTCTTACAATACTAGTTCTAATCTGCTTCCCATCTCAAAGCTTAACTTTATTCCTTTCTCTAGAGACCCACCATGGGACACAAATCTTCTATTTATCCTAAATCTGAACTTTAAGGGCTATTTAACCTACATGTATCTCACTCAATCATATTCCTCCATTCCCCTAATTTTCCTCTTATTGGAAAATTCTCTTATTCTAAACCAATTTCTCAGATTTTCTTTCAAACTTCCCAGGCAAACAGAAATTGTCTTTGGTAGACATTTCATCTGTCCTTCTACTCCAGACGGAATGGGTAGAGTTACACCTTAGGAACATGAAATCACCATCCTCACTTTGCTTCTCATCACCAAGTCTTACAATGCCCTCATTGAATCGTTACTTTTCTTCTTCTTTTTTTAAACCACCCATCAGAATTCATTTCTTTATCCTTGCGATACATTTGAGCACCCAAATCAAGGTCTGTCCAACTACTGCTTTCACAGATTCCAGTATTCCTATTGATATACCTCAGAATATGACCTCCCAGTTCCCTTTCTCTCTACAACTCCACATCCACTTCCAATCCAATACATACAGGCTTCTCCAGTGAAAGAACCATTCCTCTCTTGTGCCATATCGCCATTCCTATGCCTGAACCTCTAATCACTCAATTCCCCCTTTTTGCCCAGTCAAATAGATTATTCTTGGCTACTCTAGAGTTTCTACACAGTCTGGAACTACAATTAGGCTGTTAAATGTCACCCTTACTTTCTAATTTAACACCACCATGCCATTCTTTGCCTATGGCTCACTCTTTGAGGAAAAAACAAAAGGGAACTAATATTTATAGAACCCCTAGCTAGGGGATTTTCCAACAAGATCTTATCCAGTACTATAATTGGCAATAAAGGCTTTACATCTATTTTAGACATAAGGAAACTGAGGCACATATAGATTAAATAACTTAACCAAAGTTACGCATCTAATGGTTAGGTATAACAGGAGTTCAGATTCAAGTCTGACTCAAACACTATGTCATTTTCCTTACCTACCATCAGTTTTTCTATTTCTGCTCCAAGGTGATAAAGAACTCTAAAAAACAAAACAAACCAAAAAAAATATACAATATACAGCCCTACTACAGAAATTGCCATCCACTTTCAATTAAGCTCTTTCCAATGCCCGTCAATTCTTTTATTGAAAATCTTGATGATTTCCTGGCAAAATCTTCCCACAATGGCTGTTGTAAATATATTCCCTTTTCTCTACATAAGCCCCCAACTACAAACTGCTATCATCACTTCCAACAAATGACCCCTTCTCCAACTTGTCAAAGAAACAAAACCACCTGTGATAAACTCCTCCGTTTTTATGCATCTCTTGTTCCTTACTTCTATAACATTTTCAATTTCTCTCTTCCTATTGGTTTTTTCTCCTTGTTCTTCAAAGACATACAAGTTTCTACTATCTAGGGGAAAAAAAAATCACATTTCCCTTTACTATCCTTCTACTATTTCTCTTTCAGTGCTACCTTTTGAAGGGTGGTTTGTTCACTGACATTACTTCATCTTGTCCATCTACCCAGTATGTCCAGCCCAACTTCCCTGTCTCTGTGAACAGTGTTACTAATTTCCACAGTAGCCCAAGCTCAAACTTCACAGAATCAACTTTTATCTGTATATCTTCTTACTGTCTTAATTATCTTTAATCTTGCCTTCTAACATCTCCTGTCTTTAACAATAACACCTGCACACAGTATTAACTAAATGTCTCTTTCATGCACAAACTAGAACTTAATTTTATGCTACTTTACAATTTTTCATTTACAATTTTTTTTTTAATAAACCAGATACAATCTTTCTTATGCTTCTTTGGTATCCCTGATGTTATCCACCATAGTAGTGTGCACAAAAAGAGCTGCTCAAAAATATTTAACTGAATGATTCACAAAACGGAAAACTCAAGAAAAGTACTGAAGACACATATTACGTTTGAAATTAGCAGGTGGTTAAATTAAAGTATCAAGAACTTCCAGATGCCAACAAACAGAGCACAAAAGATCTATGGGCTGCAAAATATTTTTTAAAAAGAAAGAAACCTGGTATTGAGAAATAAGAGTATCCAGAGGTATTTTCCATTAAAGATTATGCAGACATTTTGACTTTTCTCTAACAGCGGTAGTTTCTCGAGCTCAAGAACTCCAAACATTTTCAAAAAATCTGACAGGAAATGTTGTTAAGGCATACCTTTAATTTATAAAGCCTTCTCTGATTCTTCCAATCCTAGACATTCCACTAATGGTTGCAAGTAATATCTTCCTTCTTTAAATTCCTATAGTATTTTTTTAGATATATGTGTCTTTTTTGGTACTTGTCACTTTCAAATTTTTATTACAGTTAATTCTTTTATTAAAATAATTTCCCTATTAGATTATAACAATCTTTGGTTCTTTTTTGAAAGTTTGTCAGTTTGTTGCTCCCACATACTGTAGCACAAGATCTTGCAAAAAGCAGGTATTTATTAATATATGTTGAAGAATGAACATAAAAAGATACAACAATGCTAAAAAAATTCTGGTGACAATAATTCTACTTATAGAACTCATCATTAAGGAAGAGAATCAGAGATGTGCTCAGCACAATCACAGATTTAGGCAAAGGTGTTATAAAGGTTAGGGACACAAGCGTTGGAGTTAGAATGGACAAGTTACCTAACTTCTCTGAACTTGAGAATCTTCATCTATAAAATGGGGTTATTGTGCAGACTTAATAAGATAGTATACAATAAACTTATAACACAAAGCTTGGCATAAACAGTGACAATAAATATTTGGTTTTTAGTAAAAGGAGAGGACTGAAGAGATTCTTGTTTCATAGCATTAAGAACAAAAAAATGAAGAGTAATTAAAAACAGGGCGACCAAATTATATTTTCTAGATCGAAGTGAAACAATTATTACAAAAGATCAATAAAAACAGAAAAAAGGGCTCTCTGTTCTGACAAGGGGGAGCATCCCCTGTGGATAGCCTGTGGCTCCCAATTCTTGCCATGCCAGCAAGTGGAGGATTTAAGTGCTTTAGACGCCCACTTCATCTCCCAGTGTAAGTACTACTGCTTGCCAGGATACACACTGAAATGGGAGCGGACAACAAAGCCTGGAGCGGCCGACCAGCCTGTGACGATATGGAACCTCCCAGAATCAAGTGCCCAAGTACGAAAGAACACATTTCTGATCCTAATAAGCTGACAGTCCTCAGTGTCCCGGGAGATACCCGAGGGAACAGACACAGCAAACAACATTCTACTGATGTTATTCTAAAAGACCTCCTCCCTAGACTCAAATTTTCCTGAAGGAGATCACAAGATACAGTACACAGTCTATGACAGAGCTGAGAACAAGGGGATCTGCAAATTTCGAGTTAAAGTAAGAGTCAGATGCTGCGACAAAATTCAACGTCCCAGGGAACAGTTACATGAAATGTCTAGCGGCAATAGTTATGGAGCCACTTGCAAGTTGTACTGCATTGGTGGCCACAAGCGACAGGGTAGCCCTGCCTGAGTCTGTCAATTCAATCTGGCTTGGTCTGGCATGGAGCCCACCTGGGCAACCATGAATACCAATGTGGGCATCAGAACAGCAGTCTTATGACTTCTGGATCAGTTTTATGAGAAAAGGAGACTCCTTATTGTGTCCACACCCATAGCCCCAAATCTCTACTGGCCGCAGTAAGAAATGCTACAGCAAGTACAGTGTGACCTGGATCTTCAACACATCATCTTGTGCTGGCAGGCATGTTCCCAACCCTCACTGGCAGGATAGGAATAAAGATTATGCCTCCAGCACTAGCTCTACAGTCCAGGCAGAATCCCATTCTATTCCTTCACTATGGCGCTAGCGGGTAAGCACAGCATGGACAAGGAGCGCTATGTCTCCCTGGTGACGCCTGTGGCCCTTTTCAGCCTGACTGACACTTTCCCCTTGGGAAAAGAGGAGACGGTCCTGCAAGCTGAAGTGGGCCAGACCTGTAACACCTGATGGGATGGCTCCTCTCTCCACAATTTTCTTTCTACATAGTGCTGGGTACACAGAAAGGCCTTAAAAATATCTTTAATGTACAGATTTTTATTTGTTATTTTTAAAGTCTATTTTATTATAAGCTTTCTCTGCACTTAAAAATTAGCACCAAGCTATCTGTACTTTGAAGTGCTCCAAAAAATATGAATATGATATTTACTCTTTCTCTCTTTACTCCATCATGGCTAGTTAATTTTGTAGAGAAATTAGAAACCACAGCCATAAACATTGCTCTCAATCTGCTATTCAGTGTGATACATAACTTTCTCCTATTTTGTTTTTTTATATAAAATTAATTAATGAAATATTTTGGAAGAAAAAAGCAGAAAAAAGTTAAAGGGAAAATGTTAATAAGAACTTGTTTCAATCCAATTGAATGATACAGAATTATTATATTTACATACTGCATTTACATGTGTCTAATATTTTTCACAATTATTTTTAATTATCTTTTCTAACTAGTCCACTGTTGATCCAAATTGAAGATTTTTTCCCCCCAGAGAAGTGAGTTTAAACCAGCTAGAAACTTGTTTTCTAAATACCTGAGGCAGGAGAATGTGACTACATTCTCCTGCCTCAGGTATTTAGAAAACATTTTTTTCCTTGTTAGAAAAACAAATTCAACTAAAATGCTTAATCAGGCAGGATAACAGATTTTTAAAAGGTTTTTCAAACAATCATGCTATATAGTGTTTCACATTCTAGTTTCGACACAAATCATGTAATGACAAGTATCTTGTTTATATTTCTCCAAAATAACATCCTCATTCACTCCATATTAATTATTTCATGTAAGTGAGATCAATTTTTACATATCCATCAGTCATATGAAACCAAAGTACAGATTTTTAGAAGTAATTCCTAAGAAGCTGGAAGACACCTTTTCAAAATACCTTTAATATCTTGAAACGCAAATAGAGAAATGTTATAGAAAATGGATAAAACAGTAAAAAGACACTAACATAAAAAAAGATATAGCATATGGTTCAAAACTCAGATTGAAAATAAAGTATCTAAATATCTCAGGGTAAGGTTGATATATACTAGGGATGTTTTGCAACTCACTCTTTTCTTCCTTTGGTCTCACTGTCTTAGATTTTTTTAAAAATTTAGTTGTTGCTCTAAAATATTTACTTCCTATATTTTCTTCTCTTTTAACGCCTTAAGAAAAACTGAAAATTCCCATCAGAAATGAATATATTTTATAGTGACGTAAAAGTTTTTTGTTCCAAAAAAATCTTTAGAAATTTCTCCTATGTAGTCTTTCATTAGTCCCGAGAGTAATCAAATTCTCTATAAATAAGCTCAAATCGTCTCTCTCATGTAAATGGAGCAAATAATCAAAGTTTTACTTTCTCCAGAATGACAGAGTACTTTGGTGTGCTATTAAGGAAATATTACTCACCATCACATGCAGTAACGTCTAGACTCCTTTAAAAATTATAAGCTGCTTTCAGAGTGAAGGCAAAAAATCTGGTGCAATTTTACTCTTTTTAAAACCCAAAGTACTTTCTTAAAGGAGTTTATAATAATTCTCTTTTCTAAGATCACATCTCATTACACTGACTACAAAAATTTGAGACCTTTTGTGGGACATTTTATTCAGAACACCCGTTATTCTCCTTTTATTAACACTTACTTTTCCAATCTCAAAATGTGGCAATAAAACTACAAAATTAACCTTAAGCAAATTCTTCTACCTTGAAAAGGCAATGATTTTTCCACTTACATCAACGGTATTTTTAGTTTCATACTTCTGTACTGTTGCCAGAACTATGGGGATGAGTTAAAAAACACAAGAACAAAATCAGAGTAATTTAAAAGGAAGGAGAAAAGAAAACCTAATTGCAATGTGTTTACTAGCAATTTGGGGCTCTTATGCAGCCTTTCTGGTTCCTGTGTTGCACAAAAGACATATAGTACTTTATTACCTGTCCCTAAGAAACAAAGTATCAATTCTGAAAAATCTCTGAAGTTTTTTGGAAAGTAAACTTTCATAATATACTAAAAGAAATTTACAAACCTCCGAATGTTCATCTCTCTCATCTATAAGTCTTTTTAGATGCAATACCATGTTTTTCAAGAGTGGTTCTATTTCCTCCTGAGACATGTCAGTCACTTCCATCCATTGTAGATCAAACACATTTTCCTGATTATGGGTTACCTTTAGAGAGCAACCAAAGTAAACAATTTTTTAAATGGCTAATACTTAAAAATACATTTAATTTTAGTATAATATTAGCTTAAATACTATATATCCCATATAATAAAAATATGAAAAGCAAATATGATATCTATCTTGAAATTAATGAATGATGAAAAGGCTTCTACTAAAAATTATTTTTACTAAATGTAATCTTTAAATGAATTTAGTCAACTAAAAAATAAGATATTTAATTTTTTTAATTTCTTTTTTTTGGGCCACACCGCGCAGCACGTGGGATCTTAGTTCCCCAACCAGGGATCGAACCCGCACCCTCCCCCCGTGCATTGAGAGCATGTAGTCCTAACTACTGGACCGCCAGGGAAGTCCCAAAAATAAAATATTTAATTCAAGGCATTCCTAAGGGAAGGTAATACTAATAGGTCTGACAACTGCTTTAACAAACTCAATTTATCTTTTCCTTAGATAAGACTAAGTTGATTGTACTTGAATTCAAAAGCAAAAGTTTTAATCCTGTAGGATGTAGGTTATTGCACTTTTATACTTGAAAAGCTAAGTCTTTATAGATTCTGAAGAAGACACTGTCATAGAACCTTAGGAGAAAGGGACGCCCAATATAAAGAGTTTTAAAAGAATGGAAAAGTTATATAAGTGAAATACTTATTTCTTGCTTTCCATTTCTCACTGTGATTCTGATATTTTGCTTTAACTTTCACAATAAACAGCAAAAATAACACTTTCAAGAATGGTGGCAAATTTAGTAACTTGCGGTACTCAGCATTTATTCAAAATCAAATACAAATCACAAAGCTAACAGAAACAAACATATATATGTATATATAAAGGGAAACTACCAACAAAACTGTATCTTGTAGAATAATACACTTACTGTTGACAATATTACTGACCAGAAAGCGGGGCTCTTTGAATATTAACTAAGAGAAAAGATGATATATGGAACACAAAGTCATTTAAATAGAGAATATTTAAACACAACAATTCTCACTATTTAAAACTCTCTCCCTTTCCTTAGTTCTCGTTCTAATCAACATGTAAAATTTAACATGCTGTAGTTCTAAAAACTCTAAAGTACACAAGATTAAAAGCCCAAGACTAGACAGATGCAGAAATAGCAGCTTTTAAAAACAATCTTAAAACAATCTTAACAAATAAATATTAGCTTCAATTATTTGACATTGTACACTATGTCCTCCATTTAGGTTTTTATATGGATGTTATAAATCACTAATGTGTTTATAATTCAAGTAATATCTTCAGTAGAAATTATGCTGTGCCCATTCACTAAAAAAAAAATCACTGGGATGACATAATACTAATAGGTTAGTATTATCATCTTACCTCACTTTAGTTTTGAATTACAGGCAGTGATCCACTTTGTGCTGCTTCCATTTACTATACTATTCATACTGTGATGTCTAACAAAGAAATATACATTCCTCAAATAGCACTTTCTGCCTGTACCCCTATGGATAAAGGCAACAGTACATCTGTAGTAAGCACTGTGCCATGCAGAAGATAATTCATGTAAGAAACTATGTCTAAAGAAAAGAAGATAATTTTTCTAAAAGCAGAGTTCATCTATAATTGACTTTGATTTATTCTTGCTTAATCCATGACTATATTTGGGGAGACATACAAATAAAACATACCACAAGCTTCATAAAAAATACATAAAAATTGTATACAGATTATTACCTCTTGAATATGTGCGGCAACTGCTGCTTTTGTATCAAAATCTAAACTTTGAATTCTTTCAATAAATTCTTCTTTTTTCTGACACTAAGAGAAACGAATAAAACAATCATTCATACTTTATAGGGTATAGTTGTTACTACGTTGTAAATAACCAAAAATTCATTAGGCTAAAAAGCTTGGCTACATTTTGAACAGCACAATGAGGGTTTTGTTTTGCATTTAAATGATCTCTAATATACTTACCTAATAAAAAGATAACAATTTAGAAATATTTATTTAAAAAGCAACATACTGAAAATCCATACCATTTTTATGCTGAGAAGTTGTAAGTTCTAAAGCGGGTAACCATTACACAAACCATCTAAGGTCAGTACAATATAATTAGGCTAACTTCACAAACAGAGAAGTAAAGAATCAAGAACTTGTTTCAGAGAGGATAAGTTACTTGCCAAAAAACACAGTGAGTCAGTGGCAGAATTCGGAATACAGCCAAAATGCTCAGTCAGTCTTTGCCTATCATCAAACAACACAGCCCTTTTTCTTGGAAAAAAATTTTAAGCAATTTTTACGTCAGGCTTACAATTCATTCTCACATCTTCATCCTATCAATCTCAATAAAAGAAACCTACTTTTGTGGCCCAGTTCAACACATATAAGGTAATACAATAAATATTTGATTTGTTTCTAACACAAAGTTACCAGGGGCAAAATTTAAGAATGTATATACAAGTACACATGTATCAAGTGGAATAAAGGCAGCAATTATTTATTGTGTACCTTTTAAAAAACTTCATATAAACTAAAAATATTACAATGCAAACCTCATCTTTTTCTTTCCATTCAGTACTGAATAACAGTTTAACATGCATCTTACTCTCTGCCTCTTGTCTACATCTCTTATACTGCAATCCAACTGCGTTTAACTGTATTCTTACAGCTACCAAATGAGAAGTGCATACAAAACAGACAGCACTGCCTTGTCTAGCTTAGTCGCATCTCTTGGGCCAATTACTGAACTACTAGTAAACACACTATACTCAAAAAAGGAAAACTGGCTCTTCGGTCAGTAAGAAACTTAGCAATGTTCTGATTTACACTCTACACATTTATTATATCATAACATTTTTTTTAAACATCTTTATTGGAGTATAATTGCTTTACAGTGTTGTGTTAGTTTCTGCTGTATAACAAAGTGAATCAGCTATATGCATACGTATATCCCCATATCCCCTCCCTCTTGCATCTCCCTCTCACCCTCCTTATCCCACCCCTCTAGGTGGTCACAAAGCACCAAGCTGATCTCCCTGTGCCATGCAGCTGCTTCCCACTAGCTATCTATTCTACATTTGGTAGTGTATATATGTCAGTGCTACTCTCTCATTTCGTCCCAGCTTACCCTTCCCCCTCCCCGTGTCCTCAAGTCCATTCTCTACGTCTGTGTCTTTATTCCTGCCCTGCCCCTAGGTTCATCAGAACCATTTTTTTTTTAGATTCCATATATATGTTAGCATACAGTATTTGTTTTTCTCTTTCTGACTTACTTCACTCTGTATGACAGACTCTAAGTCCAGGTCCATCCACTTCACTACAAATAACTCAGTTTTGTTTCCTTTTATGGCTGAGTAATATTTCATTGTATATATGTGCCACATCTTTACCCATTCATCTGTCAATGGACACCTAGGTTGCTTCCATGTCCTGGCCATTGTAAATAGTGCTGCAATGAACATTGTGGTACATGACTGTTTTTGAATCATGGTTTTCTCGGGGTATATGCCCAGCAGTGGGATTGCTGGGTCATATGGTAATTCTATTTTTAGTTTTTTAAGGAACCTCCATGCTGTTCTCCATAGTGGCTGTATCAATTTACATTCCCACCAACAGTGCAAGAGGGTTCCCTTTCTCCACACCCTCTCCAGCATTTATTGTTTGTAGATTTTTTGATGATGGCCATTCTGACTGGTGTGAGGTGATACCTCATTGTAGTTTTGATTTGCATCTCTCTAATGATTATTGTACATCATAATATTTTATTTCTACTCCTATAAAATTTAATTTAGTTAAGCACATTTCTATCAGTGCAGAAAGTTCCTCATCCTATAAAAACAAAATTATTAGGATGATATAGAAATTAAATTAAATTTAAAATTAAATTAAAATTAATTTTAAATTAAATTTAAAATTAAATTATGAGAAATGTACAGTTCCCAGCTATGACTAGGAAGTCAGAGTTTTAGGGGGATGTGATTAAAAACTACCAGGTTTAAAAACAAGAATTTTTTTGGTCTAGTAAATAATATTTGACAGGCATAGTGAGAACAATTAAGAATGACTTTCAGATAGTACATTTGTGGCATATATAAAATAACTAACTTTTTAGGTATGGTAACCCCAGTTCTTAAATTTTATGCTTCTAAAAGTGACTTATGTATAGTTTGATCCAATGAACATATATAAAATGGCAGGGTTATAATAAGTATGACTCACTGAAGGGTCCCCCAGTTCAACTGCCATACCTTTGTCTGCCTTCAGTTTAAACACATACACTTCCCTTTTCTAAGTCCTAGAGCCACTGTTTATTTATACTACCTTTAAAAGCTCACCCTGTAACACAGTCTCAACACAAATCAATGAGAATTCTTCCTTTACCTTAAAATACCCACAATCTGTACTAAATCTCACCTCTTTTCAAACTCTGAAAGTTTTAAGAATTCTGAAAATGTTTTATAAATAGGTTAGGTTTTCTTAAAGAATATCGAATGAAGTTGATAGGTTCTTGAAGGCTAGAAACGAGAAAGAGTACCAAGATGGAAAAAAGATAGAATGAAAAGATTCAAACTTTGAAGTTGAGTAATCAGAGTATCAGTGTTGTCCAATACAAGTACTCACTAGCTAACTGTGGCTACTGAGTATTGAAATATAGCTAGTGCAACTGAGAAATTGAAACTGTAATTTTATTCAATTGTAACTAATTTAAACTTAAATAGCAACGCATGGCTAGTGGCTATTCTACTGACAGTCCAGCTCTAGAGCATAAAAAGAATCTGGTGTTAAAAACAGAACTATAAACAGTTTTACTTACAACGATAAAGACTCTTGTGAAGACTAAATAATCATCAGCAAATTTTTTTCCACTTAAAATTAAGCTCTCTTTTATCTTTATATACAGTTTTTAAAGTGTTATGGGCACTAAAGTTACTTCTAATTCTATTACAGTAATTGATTCCTAAGCCAGCAGATTATCGTGATTTCATAATTTCTGCCTCCTTTTGATCATCAATCCTCTTCCCTTCTGTAACACACACACATGCATGCATAAATCATAAGAATGTTCTGGGAGAGGTTTTTAAGGGTACCTCTAGGGAAACTTGAAAAGCTGGGGCCTTTAAAAGCCTCGAATAAAAAAAAAGAATAATTAAATGTTTTAAACGATTATGACTATCTGATAATATAAAGTTTGAAATAAAGTAACAGAATGAGTGTTTTTCTTCAAAAACCTTCTCCTTAGGAGGTTATACAGTTATTTAAAAATTTCTAACATGGACTTTGAACACCAATGGCCCATCCTTAAGTCTTTCAGAAACTAGAGCCTGAAAAATTTATAAAAAGTTATTAAAATAAAAATATGAAGAATTATTTTAACTTACCTGAACTGCACAACCCAGTAAAAGTAAAAGCAACTTTTTAACTTCTTCTGTGCCTTGTTCTGAAACAAAAACAATTACTAAGTACAACATTTTACTTTAGTTCAACTCTCTTACAGCGGTAGAATTACTTCTAGAGGTGATATTCACAACAACTTGACCAAGGGATTAAGTTTATAAGTACAGTGGAGAATTCAGAAAAGCAGCTGTGTGTGTGCACAACGTGGTAAGAGCAATTTTGAAGGGCTGCAGTACAGATAAAACAGCTTTCAAAGCTCTGTGTGATAAAGGATGCTAACTCTAAATCCACTGCTTCTCCGTAAGTCATCATACTACACCAGCATACCAAATGAGGAGCCGCTACTATAGAGACATGCCACAGCCAGCCAAAACGGTTAGGCCTGTTGGTGTTTTCTTTCTAAAACACAGACCTTATATGATTCATCTACCTATAAAATTTAAATGGCTTTCCCCTGTGTAGATCCATGAGAATCAAAACCTTAAATATCAGTTACGGTGAGGCTGGTAAAATAAATGTATATAACAAGCTGGATAAAGTTAATGGTCTGTAACAGAACTGGACAGTACATTCACTGTCCAACAACATTCAATTCAAATTTTCTTAAAACATTCAGCTGACAAAAAAATAAGTCACTTCTCTGGCCAGAATTTCACCATCAGGCCAATCTGTCTTCATCTCAAACATTTCCTCCTACTCTCCATGAAACAACCTACTTCCTTAGCCACACTAATCACGCTTCCCCAGATATACATACATACATACACACACCACTGCCTTAACTTGTTACTCCCTCTGCCTGTCTTTCTTCCCTACCCTTCGTCCCTCTAATGAACTACTTACTAATCTAATCTCAATCCTAGGCACAGCTCTAACATCTCTGCGTAGTCTTCCCTGACCCAACCACCAATGGTCTCCAACCCTCACTAATCTACCAACTTTAAGAATAATCAATGGCTCCATATTTTATAAGCCTTAACATTTTTACATCTCTCTATTTTGCACCAATTATTACATGATTTCCCAGTAATCTGTGTATCTCTCACCACAACACAAGACCCTCCAGAGCATAAACCATTTTCTTTATATTCCTGGTCCCTCTAACTTGGTAAGTAATTACTAAATGCATGTGGAATTGAAAACAATTCCATTCTACATACAAAATGTTTCTTACATTTTTTATTTGTATATTCAAATATTCCAGAATATCTCGAAAGAGTATCTAAACTCCTAATTCACCCCATCTAATTGGTAGTTTGCTCAATGAAAACAGCTGCTTGGATTGTTTTTATTTTGGTTTTATTTTTGTTTGTTTTGACTGAGGGTGAGACTGGGAATTGGAGAAAATATACTTGATTTGGGTTACATTTAGCCTGTAAGAATAAGTCCTTTGTTGAAACTGTTAGGTAGCTGCTAATTTCCCCAACTGTTCAAAAATTAAAACCCTGAACATGTCGCAATTAAAATCTGGTAAAGGGCAGAAACTTTGAAGAAAATAATTTAAATTATCTAAGAAACTGCTTCTCATCTTTTTTCCACTCAAAAGTAGTTTAATATAAATTACAACATATCAATCAGTAAAACCTCAGAGTCAAACAACTTTGGCAATGGTAGATAGTAGCTATAAAACCTAGAAATTATTTCAAAATCACTTCTTTTCTAAGGTTATGTTCTTTTAAGCTTATAACTGCTGTACTTATCTTCTATACTTGTTTATAAGACACTAAAAATCATCACAGAAAAGTATCAACTTGGTAGAGTCAACAAAACACTGGACTTAATGTAAAATGTATGTCTTATCCCATCTATGACTTACAAATATTCTGTTTATTTTCTCTATGTAAAATGGAATATCACCTCCAACGTTCCCTATAGACTCACAAAAAACCTAGTGAGTTAATGGAAATTAGCAAAATCTTGGTAAGCATCATAATATTACACAAAGATAAGACTTTATGATCACATTATGCTAATTTTAATACTTACCAGAAAAGGGATTTTTGCCAATGATTAAGACATTTGGCAATGACATCATGATCAACTGCTGCAAAGTCTCCTATAAAAAGATATCCAAAGGTTGTTATATGGGTAATGCTGACAGGATAATTACTCAACAAGCTACAACTTACGATTCGTGCACATCTCTGTAGGCATACTGTACCTACAGAGGTATACTGCAATTAAAAAGCTTAAAAAATGTGAAAAAAAGATGTCTAAAAAGTCTTAAATCTTTTGTAACTATAAGTTAATGAATTAAATAACTAAAATTATAATTATCAGATAGGCTTAAGTTAATAACGTATCAAATGTCCATCAAATAAGTGTCCAAGTTGAACTGGTCTAATAGCTATTATTTGGAAATCTGAATTTTAGGTATTAGATAATTAAACAATCTTCCTCAATAAAAAGATCAAGTATGTGTATTCTTTTTGGGTTTTTTTTGTGAGAGAACTAAAAAATCAACTGATAGTAAAATTAAGAAAGCTAGTTAGTTTATTAAAAATCTTGTCTTATGAGTATTTCATGAAAGTGAGCTCTTCCTCAGTGACTCATTATTTCTCTCCTATCTACAATTCATGTTTTACTTCCTTTAACTTCTGTCAAATTTTTTGTGACAAGAATACATACAAATTCTGATGGTACAGGATGATTCAGAAAATTGAATGCCTCCAAATTACTCATTTTGGTTATACACCAAGTATGCATCTTCTGTTTATACTACCTCTTCTTTGAGGAAATGAGAGAACACACCATGTCTATCACATGCTACAAAGGGTCTGGGATGAATTAGACTACAGGATTGATGAGTTTAATGTGATAATACTGAATCTTTGCAAGATTATGAAATAACTGTGAGTGTCTTTACAATTTGGCTTTCACTACACATTCAGACATAACTAGCTGCTGAGGAATAATTTTTTGTAAGTATTCAATTCTTTCTGAATCATTCTTTACTTAACACTATGATGAGGAAGCAAATAACCATGAAAAGTTAACCTGTATTACTTTTTTAAAGATGTGTGATTCTAGATCCACAAAAGCGGTTTCCCATAGCCAGAGTGTGACATGACACCAGAGGCTAGGTAGAATTGATATTTTATCTGTAATTTGTTGCAGATATGTATTAGAAAGTTTCAAAAATTTTCTTCAGTATTATATTTACTAGTCTTAAAAAAAACTAACACCAAAAATATGCACACATTTAAAGAAAACTACATATTCAGTATGTGCATCACATTAGTAAATACAGTTAAAAATAGTAAGTGTCAAAAATTGCTAAAATCACTTATTCCAAGGATTGATACTGAGTTTGGGTATTTAATAAATGAGTTTTCCAGTTAAAAGCAAGTTATGCCAAGATAAAATATTCTATAGCCAAGTATGTAACAGCTAAATGGACTTAAAGAAATAAATTTCAAATTAATTGTAATTTTTAGTTTCCTTATCCTAAAGCAAAATTTTCAGGACTATATTTGTACATATTTAAAAGAAAGCATAAATAAGAGAGATGCATTAAAAAAAGAAATCATTGTTTTGTTTAGATTATCTCCACTAAAAAGGAGATAATCTAAGTCAAGGCAATTTATTTTATTGATGTACCATGTAACATTCTATGTTGGCAGAGTTATAAGGAAATTGTCCAAGTGGGTACTAATCTTTAATATGGTTCACCACCTCTTTCTTACATCCTCTTCCTCAGGTGGCTCCCCACTTCCTGCCTATTCTGATACCTCATTATCTAATGCTAACTTAGTCTCTCCACAAAGATAAAAGCAATCTCATATATTCTTTCATCATATGGTACCATCAATGACCTCCTGTGTTAATACAGTTTGCTTAACCTTTACACTATCAAGTTCGATTATATTTGGATGAAGCAAATTCAAACGTACCTCTGTGTATCTAAAGATGTACTCTAGTATGGTGGATTCTGAATGCCTAGTATAGAGTACTATGGTAGAGTCAAGTCAGAAAACTTAGGCTTAAATTTCAGCTCCTTGACTTACTATGTGTGTGACTTTTGCTGAGAAGGGTAAGAAGTGAAACAAAAGTGTAAAGTTTTTTTAAATGGTGGTTATTATTTTTTAACAAATTTATTTTATTTATTTATTTTTGGCTGCATTGGGTCTTCGTTGCTATGCATGGGCTTTCTCTAGTTGCAGCGAGCGGGGGCTATTCTTCATTGCGGTGCGTGGGCTTCTCATCGCGGAGGCTTCTCTTGTGGAGCACGGGCTCTAGGAGCGCCAGCTTCAGTAGTTGTGGCATGCAGGCTCAGCAGTTGTGGCTCGCGGGCTTTAGAGCACAGGCTCAGTCGTTGTGGTGCACAGGCTTAGCTGCTCCGCAGCACGAGGGATCTTCCCAGACCAGGGCTCGAACCTGTGTCCCCTGCATTGGCAGGCAGATTCTTAACCACTGCGCCACCAGGGAAGCCCAAATGATGGTTATTAAATATTAGAGTTAATGAAGAAAAAATCTACCTTTTACTTTATTTCCAAGTACTGATTTTGTTATGTCTGAAAGTGCTAATATTAGGTAAGGCAGCTAAAAATTATACAAATTTAAAAAACCCAAATTATTCTAAAACCTCTATTTGGTTCTATGGGTTCTTCAGAGAATTCTAGCTACATTTTTGTAAAAATTCCTATTTCCCAATTCCAATCTTACAAGTAACATTAAAAAATACACAAGACATAAAAGAAATCAGAGGTTAGAAAAACTGATTGTTATCATTAAAGCTCTACTATATCATCCTGAGACTTCCCAGACTTCACCTAGCTCTAAAGATGTTCATTATTAAGGTGCTAAGAAATGGAAAAACAATACATAAATTAGTCCAAGATAAATACTACTTTGTTAAGCAGGAGCAACAATTAATTTGTTGTTAATTAATGGGTTAAGAATGATAACATATGTAATGAATAAATGAAGAGATTTCAATTTGTTAGTAAAGTGATAAGAAATCTATTTTAAAATGTATAGAAAAAGAAAGAATTTTAGCAATACAACTGAAAGTGGAGAAAGTTTTGAGAAAATCAGGACAGCCACTCATTCAACAAGTATTTATTGCATGTTTATTATCTGTCAGACATTGTTCTAGATACTGGAAATAAAGCAATGAAGAAACAAAAATCCTTGCTCCCATGGAATTTACATTTTCATAGGGGTAGAAAGAAAATAAGTAAATGTTTTTGGTGATAAGGGCTAATAATAAAAAGAAGCCAGGGAACAAGAAGGAATATTGGGGCTTCCCTGGTGGCGCAGTGGTTGAGAATCTGCCTGCCAATGCAGGGGACACGGGTTCGGACCCTGGTCTGGGAAGATCACACATGCCGCGGAGCAACTCGGCCCGTGAGCCACAATTACTGAGCCTGCGCGTCTGGAGCCTGTGCTGGGCAACGAGAGGCCGCAATAGTGAGAGGCCCGCGCACCGCGATGAAGAGTGGCCCCCGCTTGCCACAACTAGAGAAAGCCCTCGCACAGAAACGAAGACCCAACACAGCCATACATACATACATAAATAAAAAAGAATGTAAGCAGACAAGAATAGCATTAAAAAAAAAAAAAGAAGGAATATTGGTGGAGGTGGAGATAAGGAGAAGGATGCAATTTTTGAAAGATATGCAAATATTCAAATATAGAGAATTTGAGAATTTTCAAGACCATTAAAGCAAAGCTTCACTGAATCGGTAGAAAATCTATCCTGGTATGAAGACAGTCCAGAAAGATTTGCAGAACATTAATAATTAATAAAAATAAAGACAGACCAAGAAAGAACTGGCAGAGATTATCTTAATAGGAAAATAATAGTAGAAGTGCTTTGAAAGATACAAGTCATTTCATTCCTATTATTTTTAATTGGCTTTGTATAACTTTTCTATAAAAATGGTATATTAACTATGTTTTTAGTTTTAGTTTAGAAACTTTTAAAACTGATATACAACTTTCTGTGAATTGAAATTCATGTTGCTAAAGCACTGTAAGAAAGACTATTTCAAATTTGTGCCAGACAGACACTAGAGACTATTCAAAGACAACTTAAACCAGGTTTCTCCTTCTTCCTACAAGTTATCCATAACACTTCCTTCACAGTAAGAACTTAAACAATACTTCTGGCAAAGGTCTGGGCTCATTTCCCTTTCTTGAATCACACTGAACAAAATACTAAAACTAAAACTATACATTTCTAAGGTACTAAATATGGGCTTCAAAGATTTCTAGAATATACTGGAATGACAGTCTCTCCTTTGAGACTCTAAATCTGTTTTAAAAACTCAAACATAATTACATTTATCATACTGTTTGTATTCAGCCTTTTATCTGTGTTACTAGTGAAAAGAATTAAGACTATTTTATTATATTTTAGTAGGATGTAGAAAAAAATTCAATGAATGATGTTAAAAGGAAAGAAAATCTGACCAAAGTATCAAAAATACTCCAAATGTTGCTTATTATAACAGATGTTAAAGAAAAACCTTAAAAAGTACCTGCTTTCTCTGGCAACTAAATTAATGGTACTAGACCTAATTTTTACTTTTACTATTAGTGACATCAAACATGCAAAAACTTCCTAATAAATTTCTTAATTGTAAAGTGTTCTTGTCTTTTGGGCCTCAAATGATTCAGTTCATTATTTTAATGGTGGCTGAAGAACCACCTTGCTTCTTTTAGTATTTATTTAAACTGCAGCTTGTGCAGGCATACCAAACAACAGCTGCTGACAGAATCCTAAAAATGGACTAAGATTTTTACTTGTAAACTGTGTCTCTGATAATCAAATTCACCTTCTCGCCTTCATTCACAGGAATAAAAATAACTTTAAAAAAAAAATCAAAGCGCCAAGGTAATTTTCCATAACAGCTATAATTTACTTATTTTCTGACTTGAAAAATTTTAAATATTTATTTGCAAGACAAAAAGAGATGCTTGCTATGTATCAAGCAATTATTTGAAAAGGTCTGAATTGCCACTTAAACGTAATGAAGTGTATGTTCAACAATCTTTCTGATAATCTAAAGTTACCAGTTACTTCTCTTAAGACCTCTCACATTCACTGTCCTTATTTATCACAATCAAAATTATTTGATTTAGTTATTTACTTGTCTATTATCCCTCTCCTAGAGAACAGGGCCACAGCCTGTCCTGTTCATCACTATAGCCTCAATGCCTTGGCATTCAATGAAAGGCAGCAGAACAGAAGGGCAATCTGAATATTGTAATTTTTACTGAGCTTTTACATATTCTACATCATTAAAATAAAAAAGGGAAGAATACTAACACTTAAATTAACTTATCATTACTGAAAAGATCCACTGAAATAATTCCCCCCACTAACAATCATCTCAGGGTATTCTGTCAATTTTCTTCCTCCCTAAGAATCATTTTTGCAAGATGATCTTGATGCTTAACAACACATTAAAAAAAAAACAAACCTGGAGACATCATACATTTGTGAATTTTAACCTACCCATACTCACTCCTTCTGCGAGTCAGAACAATCAAAATGTACAAAATATTTTACCTCAAATACTTTTTCTGAGGGGTGTATGAGATACAACAAAATACTTTTGATTGTTTTAGAAAGATTTTCAGGGAAATTTTTGGTTTTCCCAACAGTCAGGTAATTTAACAGATGACAATAACTGCACTGATTTGGCCTTTAATTTGAAATCTGTCATATATTAAACTGGGTCATGTCTATCTTGGTTTTAACACATGAAAATAAAAAATCATTTTAGTAAGTCAATTAATCATGTAAATAAGATGGATGACCTATTTCTGAAGATACCTTAGAAGTGCCTTAGAAAGATTTTATGGAAGACTATGAAGCATGAAAGGGAGGTGGTAGAGAGGGTTTGGTAAACTGGTTCAGTGGTATAAGCGGAATTTCAACGCTCAGTAATATTTTATGTTTTAAGTATCTGAAACTACATGGACAAAATGTTAAGATACTCAATCACTTCTAGTTCTAAGTTACAATAGTTCACTGATATTCAAACTTATAATGAAAAGAAAAGGGTGTAAGTGGTCATCCTGCAAATGTTAATGAAATATTTACAGGTGTGTCTAAAAAAATGGTGACAGTCAAGACAAATCAAATAATTAATAATAATATCATCTTGGCACTATTAACATTTGGGCTTCTCAATTTTAGCACAACTAACATTTTGGGCTGGATAATTTTTTTTAACATTGATACAATACAGTTTAATATATAATCCACATTCATATTTCCACATTTGCCACCAAAATATTCTTTATAGCTTTTGGGGGGAGAGATTCAGAATCCAACCAAAGATACATTGTCTCCACTTGTCACACCTCTTTAGTCTCGCTTCATCTAGAACAGCTCCTTTGCCCTTTTTAAAAAATTGTTTTCAACGACATATACATTTTCTAGAAATCAGACTTATTGAGGTATAATGTACATGCAATAAAAATCACCAATTTTATGTGTACAATTTAATGAGTTTTGACAAATGTACACAGTTTTGAAACCACCATTTCAGTCATGATACCAACATTTTCATTATTTCAAAAAGCTTCCCTGTGCCCCTTTGCAATCAATTCCCTCAAGTATGTCTTTGACATTCCCTCTTTTTAGAAGCATTTTATTTTGTAGGCTTTCGTGATACCACGGCTTGTCTAGTTTTCCTCCTGTATCTCCTTCTTGGTCAGCTTAGCCAGCTTCTCCTCCTTTGTGAGGACAGGAATCTTGTTTGTTATGTGTGCCACTTACGACCACATCCCCAGCACCTAAAACAGTGTCTGGCTCAGGAAACATTGCAAGACGCTCATCTCTATTAATTTATGTAATGCTCAGCTGCCAGCTTAGTATTATCTTCATTTTATAGATGAAGACATTAAAGCTCAAGGAAGCAATTTGTACCATTTATACAACTGCTACATAACAGAGAGCCAGGATTTAAATACACTGTATAAAATACATTTTGATTACTATATCGTTAATTAAATGTTTCACATTATTAAATATTTCACACTATGTCATATTAAAGACAAATATGCAAATATTTTAAATATCTGGACTCCAGAATTTAAGATAGATTTTTATACCACTTTGTCCCTGTGACATAAAAGTTAAGCACATTTACTGAGAGAACTATAATTCAATGTGATATAATGTTTTGGATTTGACAGGCACGTGTTTGTTTGGGCTGGATAATTCTTAAACACGAGGAAGTGTCCTGTGCATTGCAAGATGCTTAGCCACATTCCTGGCTTC
The DNA here is from genome assembly GCF_965194805.1 of Balaenoptera borealis. NCBI lineage: Eukaryota > Metazoa > Chordata > Mammalia > Artiodactyla > Balaenopteridae > Balaenoptera > Balaenoptera borealis. Next base: position 45,154,313 of record NC_138871.1, on the reverse strand, counting down.
TATCCACTAATGCCAGTAGTACTCCTAGGTACGACAACCAAAAATGTCTCCAGTCATTGCTAAATGTCCCCCAGGTGATAAAATCACCCTCCACTGAGAACCTCTTATCTAAACTGTTCAACTGATGGATTTTACAATTACCTCATCCCCAAATCTCTCTGTGACTATAACTTCATTAAATTAATATGATCAATACAAGGACAATTTCAATACCTAGCTTGGGCAGGAGGAAGACAAAGAACAAGAAAACAGTAGTTTAATAAAAAAGAATGAAACATTACTACATGCTACAACATGGATGAACCTTGAAATCATTATGCTAAATGAAAGAAGCCAGTAACAAAAGAGCACATACTGTACAATTGCACTTTTATGAAATGTCTACAATAAGCAAGTCTATAGAGACAGAAAATAGATTAGCAGATGCCTAAGGCTGGGGTGGTGGTGGTGGTGATGATGGTGATGCGTGTGTATGCAGGGTTCGGGGAAATGGGGAGTGACTGCTAACAGATACAGGGTTTCTTTTTGGGGTGATAAAAATGTTCCAAAATTGGTTGTGTAGATGGTTGTATAACTCTGTATATATACTAAAAACCACTGAATAGGACACTTTAAATGGGCTGTACAGTATGTGAATTATATCTGAATAAAGCTGTTAAAAAAAAAAAGCAATAGTAGACAACACAGAATTAGGTTGCACTGACAAATGATTTAAGATTCTGATGAAGAAATCCCCTTGCCTTTTATGTCTTCTTTCCCAAGGAGTCTCACAAAATTTTCAAGAAAAACTTGCACCTGCCTAAAGATAGAGTGAAACCAAAGATCTAACAGCATTCTAATAAGGGCAAGATTGATGAAGATTGTCAAAATGAGTCACTGCATCCCTTTATCTAGTCATTTGTTTAATGTATCTAGAAATACTGACACAAAATAAGAATAAAAGACAAAACAGATATAACATAGAACCTAACTCACTCAAATCAAAGAGAGGAAAATGAGAGAAGGAATATTGGAAAAAGATTTTTTTAAGTTTATAAAAAACCTAGCACAGACTTTTATTTCTGGCAATGAGGAATACTAAATATTAGAAAGAAAGGAAGGAAGGAGTTCAAAAATGCTGGATAGCTTTTTAAAAATCTTTTAAAATTTATTGACTGACTCAAAAGAAAATAAAAAGGTAACTGTCAAAAGATAAAATAAAATAAAAAACTGAACCCTGCAAATAAGACACAGAAGAAGCTGTTCTTCTTGGCCTTTGCTTGAGATTGAGGAGGGTTGTTTCCCTAAGAACCTGCGATAATGTAGTCCCAGTTAAAAAATACATATGTAGGGCTTCCCTGGTGGCGCAGTGGTTAAGAATCTGCCTGCCAATGCAGGGGACATGGGTTCGAGCCCTGGTCTGGGAAGATCCCACATGCCGCGGAGCGACTAAGCCCATGAGCCACAACTACTGAGCCTGCGGCGTCTGAAGCCTGTGCTCCACAACGGGAGAGGCCACGACGGTGAGAGGCCCGCGCACTGCGATGAAGAGTGGCCCCCGCTCGCCGCAACTGGAGAAAGCCCTTGCACAGAAACGAAGACCCAACACAGCCAAAAATAAATATAAATAAATAAATATATTTTAAAAAAAATACATATGTAAACACATAAATACATAATTTACAAACACACAAATGCAGAAAAAGAGATCCAGAAGTACATATATTCAGGTGCTAATAATGGTAATCTCCAGGCCCTGAAATTATGTTTGTATTTTCTCATTTTTTCTAGTTTTCTATATACAGTATACAAGTATGCTTCTACAATAATATAAAGCTGCTTAAAATAAATTAAATGAAAAGTTTTTCAGGCTTGGCCACACAAAAGGAAACAAATCCTCTCTGAAGCAATGCGTCCTTGGCCCAGACCCAGAAGTATTTTCCTACAGATAAATTTCCCCCCACAAAATGAGCTCACAATTCACACACACACACACACACACACACACACACACACACACTGCCACAACAGCTACCACCACGAGAAACAGCAAGCAGAAAACAAAGGGCAGATTCAGATCCCCATAGATCTGATTTCAGATTTTGTAATTATCCAACATAAAATAAAAAATAGACATTTTTTAAATTTCTGAAGAAATAAAGGAAGGAAAAAATTTTAAAAGAATGATTAATAAACAAAATGAAAAAGCAGATGAAAAAGAACCAAACAGAACTTCTACAAATGAAAGCTATGATTACTGACAGGCAAAACTTAATCAGTGGGCTAAACAGAAGATATGAGGGGCAAATTATCAAACTGGAGAGATAGTCTTGAAAAAAAATACTCAGGATGTAGCACAAGATTGTAAACTGTAATGTAAAAGAAAGTTTAATAAGCATGGAGGATAGAGTAGGAAACTCTAATATACATGTAATAATAGTATCTGAGGAATATCAGATTAATAGAAAAGAGGCAATATTAGAAGAGGCAGTAGTAGCAGCCAGGAGAGAGAAAAAGACAGTTTAACCTAAGAACAAATATTTGACTGACAGCTGGTTTCTCCAAAACAAAAAGGACTCCAGAGAGAGAAGGTAAAAATCTGCAAAACACTGAGAGAAAAGTAATTGTTAACCTAAAACTACATACCAAATAAAATTACCTTTCAAGAACAAGGGTGAAATAAAGGCATTTTCAGACAGACATTGATAAACTTTACTATCAACAAGCCTTCTCTAAACAAACAATTAAAGGATGACTTCGGTAAGAAAATAATACCAAAGGCAGGTCTGAGATACAAAAGAAAACCATGAGGAGGAAAAAAAGGAAAACATGTAGCTTGATCTAAAAGAACACTGATTTGATTTATTTAACAGTACTTTCAATATTTAATTTATGGGGTTTAAAAACAGAACTAAAATACAAAATAAGAACAGCTTAAAAATCATAATGGGGAAATTAAACATTCTAAGGTCATAGTACTAATACATAAAAAGAGTAAGGTATTGGGCTTCCCTGGTGGCGCAGTGGTTGAGAATCTGCCTGCCAATGCAGGGGACACGGGTTCGAGCCCTGGTCTGGGAAGATCCCACATGCCGCGGAGCAATGAAGTCCGTGAGCCACAATTACTGAGCCTGCGCGTCTGGAGCCTGTGCTCCACAACAAGAGAGGCCGCGACAGTGAGAGGCCCGCGCATCGTGATGAAGAGTGGCCCCCGCTTGCCGCAACTAGAGAAAGCCCTCGCACAGAAACGAAGACCCAACACAGCCAAAAATAAATAAATAATTAAATAATTTAAAAAAAAAAAAAAAAGGCACAACAGGCCTACCTATAAAAAAAAAAAAAAAAAGAGTAAGGTATTGATTACTTTTGGCCTTTGCTATGAAACGTATGAAAAGTTAAATTTCAAGGATACCCTCCCAAGAAACAGAAGTGGGGTGAAAAATTTTAAACCAGTAGAAAGAAAAATACGTAGAAACAATTATAAGTGGTATAATTTCTCCAGAATAATATAACAACTCTAAAGTTGTTTGCACTGAATAACCTAGTTTTTTGTTTATTTGTTTGTTTTTTATTTAATTTATTTACTTTTGGCTGCGTTGGGTCTTCTTTGTGGTGAGTGGGTTTCTCATTGCGGTGGCTTCTCTTGTTGCAGAGCCCAGGCTCTAAGCCCAAGGGCTTCAGTAGTTGTGGCTCGCGGGCTCCAAAGCACAGGCTCAGTGGTTTTGGTGCATGGGCCTAGTTGCCCCACGGCATGTGGGATCTTCCCGGACCAGGGATCGAACCCGTGTCCTCTGCATTGGCAGGCGGATTCTTAACCACTGTGCCACCAGGGAAGCCCCCGAATAACCTAGTTTTAAAGTGTATAAAGGAAAACTTGACAAATCCATCATAATAATGGGAGATTTCAACTCATATTTCTCTATAACTGATAGATCAAGAGACAACATTAATCAGGCTGCAAAAGTTTGAACATTACAATTAACAAACAAGCTTGCTCAAACTCTGTACCCAAACAATTAGAGAATACACTCTTTTTCAAGCACACATGGAACTTTAATGAAAAGTGACAACATATACACCAAGCCAAAGTTATTAACAAATGTCAAAGAATCATTATCATACAAACCACGTTCTTTGACCAACAATCAAAACCAAAAAAGACTGCTTGAAAAATACCATGTGTTTAGAAATCTAAAAGCATACTTCTAATGAATACTCCTAAGTGAAATAAAAAAATCATAAGAAAAATTAGAAAATGACTAAAAATAAGCATTTTAAAAAATACAACATACCAAAATTTGTGTGATACAGCTATAGCAATTCTTTGAGGCATACTAATAGCCTTAAGAATGCTCACGTTCAGGACTTCCCTGATGGCACAGTGGTTAAGAATCCGCCTGCCAATGGAGGCGACACAGGTTCGAGCCCTGGTCTGGGAATATCCCACACGCCACAGAGCAACTAAGCCCGTGCGCCACAACTACTGAGCCCGTGCACCACAACTACTGAAGCCTGCATGCCCTAGAGCCCGCACGCCACAACTACTGAGCCCACGTGCTGCAACTACTGAAGCCCACACGCCTAGAGCCCATGCTCTGCAACAACAGAAGCCACTGCAATGAGAAGCCCATACACCACAATGAAGAGTTGCCCCCGCTCCTTGCAACTAGAGAAAGCCTGCGCACAGCAACAAAGACCCAACACAGCCAAAAATAAAATATAATAAAATTTAAAAAAAAAGCTCATGTTCAAACTCTGAAATATGCATCCAATTTAAGTTAAAAAAAGGAATAAAAAGTATATTTTTCAAAGGCAAAATTCTAGTAGGCTAACAAAGTGTTGCACTATATAAATTCTCAGGAAATTTTAAAAATTTAAAATTCATAAAATACAAAAATTATCTGTAAATTAGATAATTATGAAGTGCATGCTTGTATCTTTAACAATGCATAAGAAATAAGCTGTGTTATTACTACTCAACCTCCAGCAAACAGACCAGTATCTGGTATATAATAAGCATTTAGTATATATTAGGTGATCGATACTAAACAACACAAAAATGTGAATATGCAAGGAGTTATTAAAACACTAGATTAAAAAAAGAACCACTTACCTGGTAATAAAATTTTATCTGTCTCACCAAAATGGATAGATTATGAATTCTAAGTGAGGCATCATTGTTGACTTTTTTATTTACTCTCTGACTCTCCGATTTAGGATTACTATAAGAAATAAAAAAAGAAATACTTTAAAAGTTATATTGAAATATACCTATCAACTTATATATGACTAAAAATAATCATATAATACATTTTTTCTTTAAACAAACTGTGTATTCATCTTCATTAACAGATCATCTAAAAGGACATATGATTACTCTGACATGTATTCTGTGCTTTTAATTGATATAAATGCATCTGATATTTCAAAGACAGTGGCAAAATGTAAGTCAGATGTTGCCCTTCATTCTCATTTTGTCTCTCCACCTTCCTGCAATGAATAACATTTTATTCCTTTTGAGTATATATATTTCCACCACCCAAAATAAATCTATTTAAATCAAGAATGTAAAATATAGGCTGATAACCAATAAATGTTGTATCTTCTCACTGGAAAATGGAGACTATATTTGAGTGGGCAATGTCCCTGAGAAATTAAAGAGTGAAGTGATGACACAAGAGAACATGTTTATCTTGGGTAAACTTTGTAGATTCAATAAAAGCAAAGGGTTGAATGAGTTTGAAGTAGCAGAAACTGAACAAGAATAATAGGTAGGACACAATTAAGAATGAGAAATTCAGTGACACCAAAAACAAAGGCAATGGGCTTCCCTGGTGGCACAGTGGTTGAGAGTCTGCCTGCCAATGCAGGGGTCACGGGTTCGAGCCCCGGTCTGGGAAGATCCCACATGCCGCGGAGCAGCTGGGCCCGTGAGCCACAACTGCCGAGCCTGCGCGTCTGGAGCCTGTGCTCCGCAACAGGAGAGGCTGTGATAGTGAGAGGCCCGCGCACGGCGATGAAGAGTGGCCCCCGCTTGCCACAACTAGAGAAAGCCCTCGCGCAGAAGCGAAGACCCAACACAGCCATAAATAAAAAAATAAATAAATAAATAAACAAAAACAAAGGCAACAAAAGCAAAAATAAACAAGCGTGACTAACATCAAACTAAAAAGCTTCTGGACAGCGATGTATACAATCAACAAAATGAAAAGGTAAACTACTGAGTGGGAGAAAATATTTGCAAATCATATATCTAATAGGGGTTAATGTCCAAAATATATAAAGTACTCATACAACTCAATAGCAAAAAAAAAAAAATCTGATTTTAAAATGGGCAGAGGAACTGAATAGGCATTTTTCCAAAAAAGACATACAAATGGCCAACAGGTACATGAAAAGGTGCTCAACATCACTAATAATCAGGAAAATGCAAATCAGAACCACAAAGAGCCTCACACCTGTTGGAATGGCAATCATCAAAAAGACAAGACATAAGTGCTGGTGAGGATGTGGAGAAAATGGACCCCTTGTGCACTGTTGTTGAGAATGTCCTGGTGCAACCACTGTGGAGGTTCCTCAAAAACTTAAAAATAGAACTAACATATGATCCAGCAATCCCACTTCTGGGTATATAAGCCAAAGGAAATAAACAGGATCTCAAAGAGGTACTGGCACTCCCATGTTCACTGCAGCATTATTTGCAATAGCCAAGATATGGAAACAACCCAAATGTCCTTCAACAGATAAACGGATAAAAAACATAGGAAATATATATATTTATATATATATATACACACAAACACACACACACACACACACACACACACATACACAAACATACACATGCATATATAGAGAGACAGAGAGAAGAATATTATTCAGACATGAGAAAGAAGGAAATCCTGCCATTTGTGAAAACATGGATGAAACTTGAGGGCATCATGCTAAGTGAAATAACCCAGAAAGAGAAAAATACTATATATTCTTACTTATATGTAGAATCTAAAAAAAAGTCAAACTCATAGAAACAGAGAGTAGAAAAGCAGTTGCCAGCGTCTGGGAGCGGGGGAGTTGGGTGGGAATATGGAGAGGTTGAAAAAAGGATACAAACTTTCACCTATAAGATGAATAAGGCCTAAAGATCTAATGTAAAACATGGTAACTACTGTATTATATAATTGAAATTTGTTAAGAGTGTAGAACTTAAATGTTCACACACAAAGGTAAAAATGTGAGGTGATGGACATGTCAATTAACTAGATGGTAAGAATCCATTCACATGTATACATACATCAAACCACCACTATACACACTTTAAATATATTACAATTTTATTTGTCAACTATATGTCAATAAAGCTGAAGAAAATTTAAATTTTTAATTAAAAATTTTTTTTAAAGAATGGGAAATTTAAGTAAAAGGGGTGGCACCAGAACAGAAGGGTAAGTTAATGCCAGAACATAAGTAAGGATGATCTAGTTCCTCATTAGGACAAGGAGGGCAAACTAGAAAAAGACACTGCCAGGTGAAATGGCAGACAGTAAATCAGGATTCCCTATGCAAGGGCTGAGTGCATAGTATCATAAAGCAGAAACCTAAGAAGTTGCTGGGACAGAGTACTATCCTACGAGTTTAAATGCAGGCACCTCCACAGGAGAATGCAGAGAAGTAAAGAAACTGACACCTATCCAATAGAGAATAGGAACTGAACAGAAACCTCTCATTCCTTAATCCCTTCCTTATTTTACACTGTCTATTGCACTCCTAATCCCTTCAGTTCCTTCCCTAGACAGCACTTTATGGTGCTTTATTTCAGCAATTCTTCTGTTTTTGTGGGCTATATTTATCAATATTTACTGTATTAGAAAATAAAACAGAAAATTTCACAATTATTTGTTTACTTATTAACTCATTAAAAAAATAATAAACCTATTACATGCTTACAAATACCAAACCAAAAAAATTTTAGTGAGAAGACTGGCATTGTTTCACCATATTTACGAATCTCTTTAATATCTGGTTTAACTTAAAAGAAGAGGCTGATGTTCACCTTTGCTTCCACATTCAATCTACTGTCTGTGTTATTTTGGTTCATGTATATGAAGAAAAAATCAGCCTCACGTGGATATTTAGTTAGAAATAGGAAACTCCTATGGACCCTCTGAAAGGATCCTCAAACCATACTCTGAGAACTATTGCTTTTACTTCAACTATTCTCTTGCCAGCCTTCCCAACATTGATCCTTCTGTCCTTTGATCACATTCATACTGTCAATCCCTGACACTGGATCAGCTCAACCATCTACACTGAGATTGCTCATAGTACTAAGTGAGAAAATAATACAACTAAACTCAGCTAAAAGATCAAATAGGAAGGAATAGTTAGTACCAGATTTGCCCTTTTGCCTTCAAGAATTAGAAAACTGGACAAAACATACAAAATAACTATTTTCAGACTTTGAACAGCAAGTAATGCAAGACTGTAATGCCTGGCGAAGCAGGCATTGAGGTATAAGGAGGGGTAGCCCACGTCTCGCTGAACTTGAGGAGACAAAGTTTGGAGTTCAAGGGAGTTAAAGAATACCAGACACAAGGGAGCTATACAAACAAAAAGCTCCCAAAATATGCCCTTAAGATTTTGGCTAAATACTAAATTACACATATGTATCCTAAACTCCAGGAGGCTGAGCAGAGTACAAGCACAGAAAAGCTGGAAGTTAAACAACACCCAAAGCTCACAAAGTGCAGAGGAATTTAAGCTCCGAACAGCCAGAGTAAACACCTAGAGCATTAGTAGAGACCTCAGAAGAGTCATGTCTTGGAACTAAACTAGCAGTTAAGTAAAAGCTATTCCAGAAGCTCCCTGACAAAGCTGTTAAAACAAGCACTGAAAGGATCAAGCTGGGAATTCCCTGGCTGTCCAGTGGTTGGGACTCTGTGCTTCCGCTGCAGGGGACATGAGTTCAATCCCTGGTCAGGGAACTAAGATCCCGCGTGCCATGCAGAACGGCCAAAAAAAAACAAAACAAAAAGGGATCAAGCCGATTGCAAGTAACTTGACAACCTGCCAAAACAAAATTCAACACTGCTTAAAGAACAAGATCCAGACACCACAATGTAATAATCACAATGTCCAATATAAAATTAAAAATTACTAGACATGCAAAGAAGAAAAAAAAAAAAGTGATTTGTAACCAGGAAAGAAAATAGAAACAGTTAATAGAAACAGATCCAGAAATGAAAGAGACCATGGAAAGAGTAGACAAGGATTTCAAAGCAGCTATTATGAATATACTAAAGGACTTAAAAAAAAACAAACATTATGTGGAGAAAAACGTAAACTACTTTTTAAAAACCCAAATGGAACTTCTAAAGCTAAAAAATACAGTATCTGAAATGAAAAATTCATTGCATATGCTTAACAGAAGATAGGGAACTATAACAAAAGAATAGTGAACTTGAATAAACAGGAAAAAAAAAATTCCAAAGCACACAGAGGAAAAAAAAAAATAACCTGAAATGAATGAAAGAGACTAAATGACCTATGGGGCAATATCAGACTTACAGAAAAGTTGCCCGGACAAGTACAGCCTTTTTCCTAAACCACTTGAGAATAAATTGCTGACCTGATACCAAATAGTCCACAAATATTTTGGTATTTATCTTGTACAAACACATATAACTATCAAAATTGGGAAATTAACAATTATACAATTATTATAATCCAATCTTTAGAATCCATTCAAGTTTGTTGTTCCAAATAGGAATGGATTTATAGGAAAAGGATCTAGTTCAGAACCACACTTTGCATTCAGTAATCTGAATTGCAATCTTTAGTCTCTTTCAGCTGGAACAGTTTCTATCTTTCCTTGAAATTCATGACCTAGACACTTTAAAAGGTTACAGGCCAGTACTTTCATAGAATGTCCTTCAGTTGGGTTTGTCTGATTAAATCGTATATTACTCATAATTAAGTTCAGGTTATGTATCTGTGACAGGAAAAATATAGAAGAGATGCTCTGATCTTCTCCAATGCATCCTCAGAGGTGGTACATGATTTCAATTTAGCCCATTACTGATGATATTCACTTTTATCACTTGACTAAACTGGTATCTGCCAGTTTTCTCCATTATAGTTACTATTTTCCTCTTGTAATTATTATTTTGTTAAGACATACTTTGAAACTATGTCAATAATCTGATATTCACCTATCTTCAATTTACTTATGTGTGTGTTTGTTTGTTTACATCAGTATACACTCGTTCCCCATAATTATCAGTCGATCAAAATCTATTACTATAATTACATTTATAACTACCATAGATTGCCTTTTCATTTTGTTGACTGTTTCCTTTATTGCACATAAGTTTTATAGCTTAATGCAATCCTATTTGTCTATTTTTGCTTTTATTGCTGTGCTTTTGGGATCATATCCATTGAGTCCTTTTTCAAAACCACTTTATAATTTTCTCTAGGAAGGCCTTTTATTAGCTATAGTCTTAAATACCTTCTAGTTTTTGCTGTGGGAATGTAATATTTTAAAAATATATTTGCCAGTAGGTTACTACTGATATGTAAATGCAATCAATTTTTGTGTATTGCTCTTATCTTTAGAAACCCTGCTAAACTCTAACAGGTTGTTTTGTTGGTACTCTTGCAGGTTCTCTTGAATAAAATTTGTAGTTTTTCCATATTGATAATCAATTATCCCAACATCAATTACTGAAGAGCTTATTTTTTCCCACTGATCTCTATGATCATACTAGATTCCCATGTAAGTGTGGATACACTTTTGGAGTCTATTCTGTTCCTTTAAGCCATTTGTCTATTCTTAAGTCATTAAAACCTTCTAAATATTACTATACCTTTATTGGCATCTTGATTCTATAAGAGCAATTCCCTCTCTTTTGTTTTTGCTTTCTAAACTGTCCTGCTTAAAATAAATAAATAAATAACAAGTAAATTGTCCTGCTTAGTCATACATGCTGCTCTTTTCTATGAATGTTAGGATATTTATAAGATTCTATGAAAAAGCTTGTTGAGATTTATTAGGATTTTATTAAAAATATTAATTTGATAAAGACTGACATTTGCATTAGTAAAATTTTAAAATTTCCCCCCAAATGTCTTTACATTTAAGTAGGATTTTTTTTCCTCCTTGGGTTTTTGTTTGTGAAATGGATTTGTTTTCTATCACATTGGCTACCTGGTCATTGCTAGTGTATAATAGGAAAACTGTAGTTTTTGTATATTGCACTTCTGATTGACCACCTTTCAAAATTTAGTTTATTCAGTTCATTTTCTTGGATTTTCTCAGTAAAAAAAATACTGTCAGCAAATGACAGTTTTATCTCCTCCTTTCCAATCGTACATCTCATTTCTGTTTCTTTACTTACTGTATTAACAAATAATAATGGAGATAAGAGCTATCCTTATCTTGTTCACAAATTTCATGGGACTGCTTTTAATGCTTTGCCACGAATGCATAATGTTCACTGTAATTTTCTGATGAATACCTTTCTTCAAATTAAGTTCCCTCCTATTCCTGTCCTATTCCTGTCTTAACTGGTGCTGAATTTTTCCTACATCTACTCCCATCTGATTCTTCTCATTTAATATGTTAATGTAGTGAATTACACTGTCGCTTTTTTAACACTGAATCATCCTTACAATCCTAGACTATTTACTCCATCAGCCCCACCCCACAGTATAACAACTAATCCCCGTTTTTGGTACATAATTCTATCATGGGTCTTCCAATACTAATTGCCTTTATGCCTCTCACTTTCTCACTAGAATGTAAGCTCCCTGACAGCAGGGACCTTATCTTATTCTCTAAAAATTAGCATATATCCTAACCAAATGTTTGAATAAATAAAAAGAATAAATGATCTGAGACCAAGCACAGTGTTTTAAAAATTGTTGCTTACTATTAAGAGTTATGAAATGACATTCTCCAAGCTAAACACTCATTTGGCAGTCTGGACTAGACACTCCCTACTAAGTTTGTGTCCCAAAGATCAGTTGAGTAACAAGAGTCCTAAACCACAATTTGAGATGTACAGAACAAGCAAGAATAATAGTGAAGTGAGTTAAATCCAACTTGTGACTGATTTATACTTAAAGCAAATAATGAGTAATGAATTGCCCAAAGCAAATGGCAGTATAAGTGGAAAAGTGGGTCTCTTAGGTAAAGGTAACACCCAGAACTAGTTACTTACAAAAACAAGGAGACTATACTGCAGCAGTCAGATCACGTGTCATGGCAGAGAAAAGACAACAGCGTGGTCAGGAGGTCATGGTTAAAAATTCAGAGAGCTGAAGGGAAAATTCTGTTTTATGTAATCAACTTGGTACACGTTCTGTCAGTAAGTTAAATCCTCATTGAGCACATACTGTGGCTATATTACTTAATGTATAAGAGCTTAGTTTAGTCACGCTATCATTGTGGAGAAAAGTATGTTTGTAACTGGGAAAAGAGAGTAGGAATAACCCTAGTAAAAATGTTAGGTATACTACGGTTATGTAAATTTCATTTGGAATCACAGACATTCAGTAAATATCTTTTCTCTCTAGTCTTCTTCCATCTTTTTATTTCTATTTTCATTACTCTATATTTGAATTCCTTTAAATTACCTCTCACCCATGACTATCTCCTAAATGATAACATTTAGACCTAAAAAATACTTTAGAGATTATCTAGTTTCAGAAATCAGAAAATTGAAATCCAAAGTAGTAATTTGCCTAGGCTCTTACAACTTTTTCCCTTTACTCTCTCTCTTTCAACCTTTTCTCTTATCATTCAGGACAACAAAGAAAAGACCAAAAGAAAAAGGTTTCGGCAATGTTATCTATAAAATGCACGTATACAATAAATCATTGTTTTTATTATATTGTTTGAGCATATTCCTAATTGATTTCATAGTGATTAATCAAACTAAAGAATATTCATTTCCTTCTCCCCTCCAGTTCATTACAGTAATATTTTATTAAAAAACCTAGGTATTTAATCCTGATGACAAATATTTAAGAAAGATTTTAGTATTGATATTACTACTGAAGAGGTATGTAAACTAAAAAAACTGTACAAGTTTACAGTGCAAGCCCATTGTTACATGACAATATATAATTTGGATTATACTTTGGAATGGATGTATAATATCCCAATAAACATGTGTGATTTCATTCCCACTTTAATAAATTTTATAATGTAAATATTATCTTTGCCCTGACAGAATTGTTACCAAGTTTCTCTGTGCTCTTAAAGTGATTTTTAAAATTAAGTCCTAAAGTTTCGTTTAAAATTTTATGTCCAACATTCCTCATATGATATTTCAAAATTTATTCAGTTGCCAGAAAGGCCTATAGTCTCCTTTGCATAAAGCTCTTCTAAGAATTAGCAAGTTTTAAGAATTTAGAATTTTGGTGTGTTCAAAATCTTTTATGAATTTTTTTTTACAAAAAAAAAAATCTGTAAGTTTTATATTAAGTTTCTTCAGCCTCTGAGAAAGTTTGTTTATAACAATTAAAACAATTCTGAACATAAAAAGAGGGAACAGTTCAGCTTTTATATACTAAGGATATCAGATGAAATTACTTTAGAAATCTGGGAAAAAGGTAACTGCTAAGCACTCTAGTTATGGACCTAGAGAGCAATAAACTTTCGATTACTAGGCTTGGGTTTCCCATTTGATTCACGCTTAACTTGAGTTAGGGTCATACTGACATATGTTAGGATCATGAAAACAGGCCCTTTGACCCCAAGAACATGATCTCTTTATGTGAGAGGGATTTCCCTCAGGTGAAACTACCTGAAAAGTCTTAATCTCAACTCCCATGAAAAAGAGTTGAACACTTAAGGATGGATTTACTGAAATTTATGCAAATCAAGAAAATTAGTAACTTTATGGGACTTCCCTGGTGGCACAGTGGTTAAGAATCCACCTGTCAATGCAGGGGCCACAGGTTCGATCCCTGGTCTGGGAAGATACCACATGCTGCAGAGCAACTAAGCCCGTGCGCCACAACTACAGAGCCTGCGCTCTAGAGCCCACGAGCCACAACTACAGAGCCCTCGTGCCACAACTACTAAAGCCCGAATGCCTAGAGCCCATGCTCTGCAACAAGAGAAGCCACCGCAATGAGAAGCCCGCACACCGCAACGAAGAGTAGCCCCCGCTCGCCACAACTAGAGAAAGCCTGCACGCAACAACGAAGACCCAACCAAAAAAACCCAGCCAAAAAAAAAAAAAAACCAAGATAAAGAAAATTAGTAACTTTAGGAAAGTACTATTTTTTTAAAAAAGAAAAATGTAATAATGATACACTACCTGCCTCTGAAGGAAACATTATATGTGAATACTGATTACTGATTTAACTAAACTTATAATAAAGAAACAAATTAGAAGGACAGGGTAAGAAAATAAAGAGATGGGACATAAAAAAGGCTAAAATCTCACCTACCATTATCAGGAAGTCAGTAGATAATGCCTAAAAGGGATAAACCAAGAAATACTAGGGTAAAAAAATAAAATAAATACTAGGGTAGGCATTTTTTTACTATATTTGGGGCTAAGTGACAGAAGAAACTGCTAAAAAAAAAGTTAAAAGTTCTTACTCTGGGGAACAGAACTGAGATGTAAGTTAGGGCAGGGATTGCTGTTTTTCATTATGAACATTTTGGTATTAACTAATTCTTTTAACCATGTAAAACATTTTTTTAAAGAGGGAAAAGACACCCACAAAAAATTCTGTTTCATGAAGCCTGTCTATTTCATTTACTTCTAGGGAAAAATACGAGGCTATATATGCGAGATTCAATGCTAGAGACTGAGGGTAATAAGATGTGTGAGACTATGCATAAGAAAATAAAACATTTCTTCTGTAAAAAATATGCATTTTATGTAAATATAGAAAGCACTCCATTCCTGCATGTATTTTAAGGTTTATTTCTTTACACAGTAAAAGTTACAGTACAGAAATTTAAACACACTTGGTATAAGTCCAGAATTCTCTAAAAAGAAATTGTAGTTTACTCAGTATTCTAAATATCCTGTCTTTTCTTCATGTTTAATATTTAAAATGCTAAACAAAGATTAATTCAGAATAGGCAATCATAATTAATGAAGTTTTGTTTAAGCTCTTTTTGAAAGCATACCTGTTTTTAAAAACAGACTTTATCTTTGGAAAGACCTTTTTTTAAAATAAAAGATGAGCTATTGAATGACACACATGTGATAGGTGAGCAAGTACCTTTCTAATTATATACAACTATTTCTAAGCCAACATAATCTCAAATCGACCATTTCCTCTTACAAAGTGAAAACTGAAAAATGCTTTAGAGGCAAAGAGCCTAGCAATATAGCTCAAATCTGTCCAACCAGAAGTTAAATGCAACATGGCAGTAAAAGACAGCCTCAAGCAATTTCACTTTTATAAATGACCTACTTATGACAAGATACATTAATTTCAATAAACAGGCTATAGTATTATCTACCACTGTATACAGTAATTTTTAAATTAGAGTAAAAGAGGAAGGAAAAGACAGTAATTCTGCAACACTAATATTCTAAGATTTGGTCCTTATGTAACCAAGGATTATATCTTTACTTATTTATTGACTAATATCTATAAGAAACAGAAATCTGATAGTTTTAATGGCTTTATGCTCTTCTACCCAGACTTCAAACCTCTTATGTATCCTCTTGGACCATCTGTTTAGTGTTGGTGCTTAACAACTACATGTGCTCATGTTTTTGATAATGCCATTCTAATTTAAAGCTAGTTGTATACAGAGTTTTTAAAACATTTTTTGAGATATTTTATATTATGAAACATATAACCGCATAGTATTTACACGTCACCTCGAAACATTTTGAAATAACTAAGTTATTTGCATATCTGACTTCAAATGTACATATACCAATATGATAGCTTTATGAAAAATTATTAACTGGGTAAATATCATCACATTTAGGGTTATTCAAGTAGTAACGTATCAGGGAAATAAGTGGTTTTAAAAAAAAGTATCCCTTCACCTTAGTAGTATCTCCCCCTTCTCACAAACTCAATCATTGTGCATGATGGCCAACAATAAAACCTAATATTAATATATAATCTTTTAAATATCTACAAAATATTTTCGCATATGTTAACTAATTTGATCTTCACAATGACTGAATAGTCATTCTTGGAGAGATATGTGCTACATAATTACCACATAGACATTATGGACACAGCCCAACCCCCTTCTGTACATTCTCATAATTTAAGATACATAATTTAAGATTCGAAAGTTGAAGAAATATCTGACATTTTCTAGTTAGCCCAAGATTGAGCTAGCAGTACAGCATGATACTCACTGATTTAACAAACAGAACTAATGCTTTGATTTAAAAATTGCAAATGGACAGAAATAGAATAAAAATCCAATACACTTAACTCTGGTTTTATCTGAATTGGATAAAATGACTAAAGATCTACCCTTTACTTCTTAGAATGAGCCAACATGAGCCCTTCAAATATTAGTCTAGCAATTTTCTAACTTTTCGGTCTGAAGACCTCTTCCAATCTTTTTTTTAAAAGATTTTTTTGATGTGGACCATTTTTAAAGTCTTTATTGAATTTGTTACAATACTGCTTCTGTTTTATGTTTTGGTTTTTTTTGGCCGCGAGCATATGGGATCTTTACCCCCTGACCAGGGATCAAACCCGCACCCCCTGCATTGGAAGGCGAAGTCTTAACCACTGGACTGCCAGGGAAGTCCCCTGAAGAACTCTTTTCACTCTTAAAAATTACTGATAACTCCAAGGAGCTTTTATTTATGTGAGTTACATCTATCTATATTTACTATATTAGAAATTAAGAAGTAAAAAATAATTTATTAATCCATCTAAAAATAACAAACTCATATGTTAACATAAAGAACATTTTTATGGTAAGTAGCTATCTTTTTCAAAAACAGTAAAAATTTTAGAGGGGAGTGACATTCTTTCATAACTTAGTAAATCTCAAATCTCTTTAATGTCTGGCTTAATAGAAGACATCTGGGGCTTCCCTGGTGGCGCAGTGGTTGAGAATCTGCCTGCCAATGCAGGGGACACGGGTTCGAGTCCTGGTCTGGGAAGATCCCACATGCCACGGAGCAACTGGGCCCATGAGCCACAATTACTGAGCCTGCACGTCTGGAGCCTGTGCTCCGCAACAAGAGAGGCCGCGATAGTGAGAGGCCTGCGCACCGCGATGAAGAGTGGCCCCCACTTGCCACAACTAGAGAAAGCCCTTGCACAGAAACGAAGACCCAACACAGCCATAAATAAAATAAATAGAAGACATCTGAATTCTTAAATCTGCTTCTACATTCAATGTGCTGTGATACATTATTTTGTCTAAGTATATGAAAAAAGTTGACTTTACATAAACATGCAATCAGTAAAAGGAAGTGTATTTTAATAGCCTTTTCAGATAATTATTGATATTCTTCTTTGATACTACCAAAATTCAGTGAAGTGGTACTTTTTTAAAGGTTGGACGAAATCTGGAATCCGAAGCCCTTATCAATGAACTTTTCTTACTGTTATACATTAAAATCCATTGGTTTATCTGGCATGTTGAATGGATCTTTTACATACGCATGATTTCTTATCAAGCATTGGTCATTTTGAAAATTGGTTCATTGAGTTATACAATCTTCCAAATGCTGCACATTTTATTATTCAATATTTTAAAATTACATCATTGATTTTTATGACCTCCAATCTCATTAGAAAAGTCTTTAAATATTGAGAAGCTACCAAGCTCATGGTTTCTATAATTCAATTTTATCACTGACAAACATAGTATCAGTTACTTTCCTTGAAGTGATAGGCTCACTTTATTCATTTTTGAAAAAGTGCCGAATACTCAAGCCTGAATAACTATGGTTTGTCTGTCAGTCATTCTTTCGAGTAAAAACAGTGTTCCAGGGCTTCCATGGTGGCGCAGTGGTTAAGAATCCGCCTGCCAGTGCAGGGGATACGGGTTTGAGCCCTGGTCCAGGAAGATCCCACATGCTGCGGAGCAGCTAAGCCCGTGCGCCACAACCACTGAGCCTGCGCTCTAGACGTGCTCCGCAACAAGAGAACACACCGCAATGAGAAGCCCGCGCACTGCAATGAAGAGTAGCACCTGCTTGCCATAACTAAAGAAAGCCCACGCGCAGCAACTACTGAAGCCCGCCCGCCTAGGGCCCGTGTTCCGCAACAAGAGAAGCCACTGCAGTGAGAAGCCCTCGCACCACAATGAAGAGTTGCCCCCGCTCGCCGGAACTAGAGAAAGCCCACGCAGAGCAAGAAAGACCCAACACAGCCAAAATAAATAAAAATAAAATAAATAAAGTTAAAAAAAAAACAGTGTTCCACAAAACAGAGACTTGTTTGGCCTTGCAACTCAAAAAATCATGAGTACTTTTTCTTGAGATAATCATTATATTCCATTAGGCAACAGAAGTGTTTTATGCATACTTCCCATTTTTTCCTACAGAATGTAAAAAACGACACGTACAGGGCTTCCCTGGTGGTGCAGTGGTTGAGAATCTGCCTGCCAATGCAGGGGACACGGGTTCGAGCCCTGGTCTGGGAAGATCACACATGCCGCGGAGCAACTGGGCCCGTGAGCCACGATTACTGAGCCTGCGCGTCTGGAGCCTGTGCTCCGCCAACAAGAGAGGCCGCGATAGTGAGAGGCCCGCGCACCACGATGAAGAGTGGCCCCCGCTTGCCACAACTAGAGAAAGCCCTCGCACAGAAACGAAGACCCAACACAGCCATAAATAAAAAAATAAATTTTTAAAAAAATCTTTAAAAAAAAAAAGACATGTACAGGCGGGCTTCCCTGGCGGTCCAGTGGTTAAGACTCTGCACTCCCAATGCAGGGGGCGCGGGTTTGATCCCTGGTCGGGGAACTAGGATCCTGCATGGCACGTGGAGCCGCCTTAAAAAAAAAAAAAAAAGACACGTACAGTACTCAAGGGTCAAGATTCAATAAAATAACTTTTACTGCTTCATCAAGGGCACTTTAAAGTGAAGCTGGATTTCTTTTTAACCACAAGTACAAAGTGTGAAGAATACAATGACTACCAGCACAACTTGGTACTACTCCTTGATTCATGCTAAGATGTCAGCAGTTTTACCCACCTTTGCTTTCATACCATCATTGCTTTTGCAACACAGGCAAGAAAAGCAAATGACATCTTAATATTATTATAAAAATAATTTTGACTTGACAGAGAACCAGACAGACCCCCAGGTGTCTGTTGATCCCACTTTGAGAACCACTGTATTAGGCAAATCAACTCCTGTTCTTGATTATGGAAACCAGAGGACGTAGTATTATGCTAATCAGTGCCTTCATAAAATAACAGAATCTTCACTTATTCAGTGGTCAACCACATGGCCAGTCACTGAAACAAAAATTGTTTATATAGCACCAACGAGCATCACTGACTGGTGACGGAACCTTCACCCACTGTCCTTAAGCCTTAAGAACAGGTCACAGAAGTCTGTTTAAATCAGTATCCTAGGGCAGTATATGCTCCAGATCCAGTCAGTCCTAGAGACTCAAGAAATCTCAAACTGAGCTGATATGTAGTTAGGTATTTTCCTTGATCAGTGACAGACTTATTAACCAGTATGGCTTTCACTCCCACACTATTGATTCACTAAAGATACTTAACCTGAAGTCCATAAACCCTCCTAGGGTAATTTAAATAGTTCACTTGATTAATTATCAGTGACAGGTATCATTGTCATTTTTGAGAAGCAATAAAGCCCTCTAAAATGAGGAAAAACTTTAAAAAGTATTTTTGAAAGTACAATCTCTTCTAATTAATGAACTAAAATGCATAATCATAGAATCTTACCTGAAGTAAGAATTTTTAAAATTTGATAAGAAAATACTTTTTCATCATCAGTTCTTCTAATATTAAAAAAAATAGCCCCCATAACTCTAAGGGTAACTCTAAGAATATGAATTCTATAAAGAGCAGAATTCTTAAACAAGATTGGTTTAATATGCCCTTTTCAGGACACCATAAAAGTGATCCAAAAGGATCACAAGCTAACTTCATTATAAGCCCACCAATTAAAAGCAAAATAATAGATGCCTATTTAAAAGGCACTGGTAAGGACAGACAGAAATGAAAGGAAAAATACAGTAAAAAGAAGTAAAATAGAAGAGAAAAAATAGCCACACGCAAAACAAGTGTAGTATTGAAAAAGATGTGATCAACTGAAAACCAAGTTAGAAGAAATGCACACAAATAGGGAGGTAAGGAATGATTAATAGGCAAGATGGTCTACAAATGGCCCAGGAGGAATAAACTGTTTTGGGGACATCCAATTTAATAAAATGGGTCACTAGTTTTTAATAGAGGAACAGATGACCTAAGATTTTAGAATAGGTTAAAAGTGACTGGGAACAGCAAAGTTCATGAATAATGGGATGTTCAAAAGAAAAATGTGCAATACTCAATAAATAATGAGCTTAATTTCTCTATAAATTTAAGAATTTAATTTTTTAAATAGAATTAAAAACAAACAAACAAAAAAACCTCTGGAGAACTATGCAAAGAAGACCAGAGTAAATAACTCTGCAACAGCCTATGTCTTCAGAATAATGTGCAAAACAGAGTAATTATATGAATATTCTCAGATAACAGAAAAATCTGAAGACAGCACTACCCAAACTCTGAAACACTGTTTTAACCTCTATTAGCACAGACAAAACTTCAAATCCTCACAATTAACAGAAGTATGCCATAATGAGCGCTAAATTCTAAACAGTTAAAATGCAATGGAGTTCCCTGGCAGTCCAGTGGTTAGGGCTCGGAGCTTTCACTGCCAAGGTCCCAGGTTCAATCGCTGGGAGAGGAACTAAGATCCTGCAAGCCGTGCAGCACGGCCAAAAAGAAAAAGCAACTTAATTTTCAGAGAATTGTTAAATCTCCTACATAAGCTATATCCCATAAATGTAGACTTAAAAGCATTCCAAAAGCCCAAAAGAATTGTAATAACACATCCTAAAACTATTTTACTAAATAAATTCACAGATGAAATATGCATTAACTAATAGTAATGAGAATTTAAACAAGAGCACAAACAAACAGCAGTTGAAATGTTTCTCATACAAAATTAGGCATCACTGTCAAAACACATGACTGTCTTACACATTTAAATGTTTTAGTTGCAAGTTATGAAAAAAAAAAGAAATTAAATATCCTTATTTCTTCATGCAAAATAGTATCCAAACTTCACATCATTTTTCCTATAAGTATATAATTTTAAATATAGTCTGTCTACTCAGCTTTAACCTTGGCATCATCTTTCATTCTTCCTTTTCACACACTATACCTAGTATTCCATCAATTCTTTTGCAGTAGTTCTTGAATTTGCTCCTCCAATCATACAGCTCACCCTGATCTAGGACCTCAACACCAAAAGCATAAATGACATCCATTACTAACCATCTATCTTCCTTACCTGTTCATCAAGCACTGATAGAATGATTCCATTGATTCACTGGTATAATTCTCAGTACTTACAATACTGTAAATATTGGGTTGGCCAAAAAGTTTGTTCGGGTTTTTCCATAACATTCGACGAAAAACCCGAACGAACTTTTTGGCCAACCCAATAGTATATGCTCAATAAATTGAATAAACAAATGAATTCCA
The DNA here is from genome assembly GCF_965194805.1 of Balaenoptera borealis. Lineage (NCBI taxonomy): Eukaryota > Metazoa > Chordata > Mammalia > Artiodactyla > Balaenopteridae > Balaenoptera > Balaenoptera borealis. The sequence goes on along the minus strand of NC_138871.1, from coordinate 45,132,624 downwards.
TACTCAACCTATTCTGCAAACTAATGCCAAAGTTATTTTCCTAAAATAATACTTTTAATCCTCTAATAAGGAATTTTAAATGGCTCTCCAATGCCTGCCATATGCAGCCTAATTTATACTACCTGTAGTTAATTTTCAGGTTTCCCATAAGCTGGCCTACTCTGGTTCTCCAACGTGGATCCTCTACTAAGGTTAGTCCCCTCACCATCTCCCAAATATTAAATATACATAATATGCTTTTTCCTCACGCTGCTTCCCTAGCTTAAAACACCCTCTTCTCATCTATGGCAACCAAGTCCAATCATTCTACAAGGTTTGAATCAAATCTAGCTTCCTCCCTATTTAGGCTTCCCTGATTATCCATAACCCTTGAAGCTAAACCAAACTTCTAACTAACTTATAAACAGTAGAGTTCCCTAATCTAGACCTGCTAATACACACACACACATACACACTCACTGAAAAGAAACATGTAAAACTCAAACAAATTAAAGAAAGAAAAAAGCTAATAACCACAGATTTACTTTCAAATACATGCTTGGGATCATTCACCATTCACTATAGATTCATCTTGGTCAGTTATATACATTCAATACCTAACACAAATACTTAAGTTTAAAACAATAAAATGAGATACTGAAGATTATGAATCATCACATGTATATTCTATTCACAGAGGTAGAAATATATCAATAGCTTAATTCATTTACAAAGATTTTAAACAAAGAGTTGGAGAAAATTAAATTAGCCTTCAATTATGAGTAAAAAACACTCCATTTTCACTTAACATTCAAATTAACTAGGATTTTATTGTGGTTTACCCTTTCTTAACCAGTCTCGGCAAAAATGGATTGGAGTATTACCTCCACTGGTCTTTCTCCACTTCTCAGCCTCCACAACTTTTTAATAATCCAAGTCTTAATCAAGGACTAAGACTCAACACCTAAAACTAAACCATCATCTTTGGTCCTTTATCACCCAAGGGAACGGAAACAGTCATGTTGTCAATGGTAATGTGAAGTTCAAAAATTTTTTTCTAGCTGTCACTAGGAAAGTATGTTACATTAAGAATACATCATTTAAAAAAATTTCCTGAAAAACTATTGAGATATTTGACAAAGTTTCATTTTTAATACACAGATTATACTAATAAAAGTTCCAATTACTGGTCTTCTTTCTCTACTACTATTTTTTTCTTTAATTATAACATTGTTAAAATGAGCTATTTATTGTCCAGCTTTCTATTTTAATTCAAAGTACTAATGTCTACCTCTAGTGGTAATCAAGAGATCATAGCTTGGGACTTCCCTGGTGGCAGAGTGGATAAGATTCCGCCTGCCAATGCAGGGCACACGGGTTTGATCCCTGGTCCAGGAAGATCCCACATGCCGCGGAGCAACTAAGCCCATGCACCAAAACTACTGAGCCTGCGGTCTAGAGACCGCAAGCCACAACTACTGAGGCTGCATGCCACAACTACTGAAGCCTGCACACCTAGAGCCTGTGCTCCACAACAAGAGAAGCCACCGCAAGGAGAAGCCCACGCACCGCAACGAAGAGTAGCCCCCCACTCACCACAACTAGAGAAAGTCCGCATGCAGCAATAAAGACCCAACACAGCCAAAAATAAAAAAATAAATAAAATTAAACTTTTAAAAAAAGAGAGATCATAGCTTCATAAAGAATAAGGAAATAAGTTCCTTCTCAACCTTAGTTATCTTCACTCTATTCCATTTTATCCACCCATTACCATGGTCTAACTGTGGCCCTAAATCACCATTCAGAATTGCAGCCTCAAAAATCTCAAATTCTAAAAGTGCCCTCTGACCTCAACATCCCATACCACTCTGTCTCACTTCTTCACGCCTTCTAAACCTACTGTTCTTTCATTATTGCAAACTCTACTCTATCAGCCTCCCCCAATGACACTCGCTTTCCTCCTCACTTTAATGCTCACACTCTATTCGTTTCAACTATCCCACCTGAGAATGTTCCCATCCCACATTTATAATACATATCAATCCCCAATTTTGAATAAACTCCACAGATCTTTTTGTCAGTTTCTGAGTGCTAAGCATCCCTGGTAAGTTATTCAACCATGCTGACTGAATATGTGGTTTCCAAACCTCAAATAAGCCATCAACCCTCATGACAATACTTGTGCTCATCTTTGACTCCCTTTGTGATTTTCTCCCAGCAGCCTTGTGAAACTGTCCACTTTCCTCAAACCTCCAGCCTTTTAATGTTGCAGTTTCCTAGGATATGTCATTGGCCCTCTTGTGTATTTTTTTTTGACACCTATGTCCTTAGTTTCTATTACAAACTTAAAAGCTAACTCCCATATCTCTATCTCTATTCTAAACCTTTCTCCTCTAAGCACCAGACCTATGTATATCCACCTGCCCAAAAGATATTTCTCACTGCTCACCAGACATTCCAAAATAAACTCTAAATTATTTTCTACATCTCCCCTCCCCTCAACTTTTCATAATGCCTTACTTAAGAAGGCACTAACATCCATTCTTCACCCAAGTAAAAAACTTGATAATCATCCTAGACACACCCCTCTTGTGCTCCATACCAAACTTGTAACCAAGTCCCACCACGTCAGCATTATCTCTCTTTCATATCCTTTCTACATCAGTGCGGTTTCTATCTCTGTTCTGGACCTCATCAGCACCAACATCAGTCCTTCTAAAATGCAAATGCTATCTGTTTCAATTCCTCCAATGTTCTGTAACCTATATTACTGTTTTTCAAGCTGGAGTAAAGTAGTGAGTGAAACCTTTTAAAGAAACGAATTATCAAGAATCTCTGAGGATCTGTCCATAGACATCCTAAGAGTCAAAGACCCCTGTTTGAAAAAATGGCTTAAGAAACTAACCTTAGTCTGTGAAAAAAAAATCTTTCAATTGTGAATTATCACTGCAAAAGAAATTTATTATTATTACCCCTTAAAGAAGAATTTAAATTACTGACATGAAAACACAAACATTAAAATTCCTGGGGACTTCCCTGGTGGGAAGGACTTCCCTGGTGGCGCAGTGGTTAAGAATCCGCCTGCCAATGCAGGGGACATGGGTTCAATCCCTGGTCCGGGAAGATCGCACATGCTGTGGAGCAACTAAGCCCGTGCGCCACAACTACTGAGCCTGCGCTCTAGAGCCCGCGAGCCACAACTGCTGAGCCCGCACGCCACAACTACTGAAGCCCGTGCACCTAGAGCCCGTGCTGTGCAACAAGAGGAGCCACCACAAAGAGAAGCCCGTGCACCACAACAAAGAGTAACCCCCGCTTGCCACAACTAGAGAAAGCCTGTGTGCAGCAACAAAGACCCAACACAGCCAAAAATAAAAAATATTTTTAAAATAAAAATTCCTAAAGACTCCCAAGAACACCTGTGGACCCAATTAAAGAAACACTAGTTAAGATGGTTAATTTTATGTGTTAACTTGGCTGGACCACAGTGCCCAGATATTTGGTCAAATGTTATTCTGGATGTTCTGTGAAGGTGTTTTCTGGACAAGATTAACATTTAAATCAATGGATTTTAAGTAAAGTGGATTACCCTCCATAATGTGGATGGGCCTTATCCAACCATTTGAAGGCCTTAATGGAACAAAGACTGACCTTCTGCTAGAAAATTGCCTTTGAACTCAGTGCATTTCTTCCCTGAGCTCACGCAGGCCCACTCCATTAGATTTTGGACTAAGCCTCCACAATCTCATGAGCCAATTCTTTAAAATAAATCTAACTCTCTCTGTCTCTCTCTCTCTACACACACACACATCTTGTTGGTTCTGTTTCTCTGGAGAGGACCTGAATGAATATACATTTCCACGGGAAAAAACTCAATCTTCCAACATGGTATCTTAAGGACAGCTTCCCACTCTCTACCTCTTCAAATTCATTTCCCATGTGCAAAAAGCATACAATCTCTGCTTTGGCCATACAAAATATCCTACAGTTCCCCGATTCCTCCATTTTTATTCACATTTTCATGCTTCTTTTCATGCTATTTTCTTTACTTAAAATGTCCTTCCTCCTACTCCCACTATTTGTGTCTCTTATTCACCCGATTGCTCCTACTCAACTTTCATGTCCCAATTCAAATTTTTCTCCTCCAAGAAGCCTTTCCACCATGTAAATAATCACCTCTCTCTTTGTGCCAACACTGTACCAAGAACATAATTCCACTACATAGCACATATGTCACACTGCAATTTGTTTACAAGCTTGTCTCCCTTACTAGTGGGCAAAGACCATGTCTTACTCGGCATCACATCCCCAGCACCTAGCAGACAGTTTGTCGTATAGACTTTGTTGTATAGTAAGCACTCAGAAACTATTAAATGAATGAACTGATCTTTGAATGAGCCATCCCTTCATTCTTCTCACTAAGTACTGTATCTATAGATCGTGGCAAAAGAGATCTCTGCCCTGAGCCCCACTCTGGCCTTCCTCAGGATATGCCCCTCACTACTGGGCAAGAAGTCCTTGAAAACAAGAGGACATACCCATACACTCCCCCTTCTTGATGACACTCCATTTACTGGAACTATGGAATTTCTTGTTTAAATACCTCTAACCCAACTTCAGGACCTGCGCAGGCCTCTTTCCCAGATCTGTCCTTGGGATGGACTATGCTACAGATGTGTACATCCTTGGGCCAAGGAGCAGCTGTTTGGAGTAGGGAGTACAAGAGCCTGGACCTCATGCATGCATGCAAGATGTCCACAGGCATGCACAGAGGACCTCTTTGTGGTGTCAGACAGAGCCAGGGATGGGGACAGGAGGTTGGGATCCACCTCTTCTGATACAAAACTGTGACTTTATGAATTCTAAATTCCACAAATTCTTTATTTGAATTTTAACTGTAAGGCTGTGGACAAAAATCTCAATATGTTGAACATCATCAAGAAAGTTATGGGAAACCAAACTGAAGGCTCTGTATATTCTAATACCATACAAAACCAGGGACTATGACATTGTTCTTACCACCTCACCTCAGCAAGACATAACATAGGTGGGGAAAAGATCCAATGAAGGTAATTAAAATAAATAAGGGGACAGAGGGAAAACAAAAGAAAGAAGGAGAAATAGAAGACAAACTAAAAAGGAAAACAAACTAAATTCTACAATACTAAAACTAGAGAGTATCCTCAGAATTTTGAAAATTAATAAAATTATAAAACATCTTCATTCATTCCTTTGACATTTACTGAAAACTTATGACGTACCAAATCTATGCTAGGTGCTGGTGATACATGCCAGACACTATTCTAAGTGCTGGTGATTCATAACATAAAGTCTCTAGCCTCCAAATGCTAACTCTCTAGTAATAATACCACTTTAACAATTTAGTAAAGGTAGATAAGGGATCATAGGGGAGAGAGCAATTAACTCTGCCAAGGGACTTCACAGGGTATTAAAGGATGAGGAAGAATTTGCTAGGCAAAAAAAGGGGAAAGGGCAGTCTAGGGGAAAATAATTATTTTAATAGAAATAAAAGATATCAACAGCTAACATTTATTGAGCACTTGCTATATGCTAAGCACTGTGCACAAATCATTCTATTTGATTCTTATAATAACCCTGTGATCCTCTTTTTATCCTGTTTATAAATGAGAAAATTGAGAAGTGAGATGACACCAATAGAGATCACACAAAACGAAGCTGTGAAAGATCATGACTTGTTTGAGGAAACATAAATATCAATAGGTAGGTATGGTATAGCACAGGATAATAATAATGACAAAAACCAGCACTGGGGATACAGTGGTCAACAAAACAGAAAACAGATACTCTCCCTGCCTTAGGAGAGATTATGTCTACTCCAGGAAGGAAACATTATCTCCCATCTTAGAGATGTAGGAACTGAGATTTAGAGATGTCAAGTAAATTGTTTAAGGTCACACACCGTGTGTGTGTGTGTGTGTGTGTGTGTGTGTGTGTGAGAAATGAAACCAACTCCATCTAATTCAAAGCCCAAATTCATTCCACTTTACCAGACAGCCTCTCTATTATTCATTCATTCAAGATAAGTGTATCAAGAACCTACTGTGTGTCAAGCACTGTGTTTGGAACAGAGAGATAAAAGATAAAGTCCTTGGCTTCAAGAAATTCACAGGTTAGTCAGTAGAGTCTACCTAACCAAGAACTGATATTACCAAGGTATATATAGGGTCCTATAGAAGCACAAGGAGGAGTACTATGCCTAGGATGAGCCAGGGAATGGCAGCGAAGTTAAAGAAAGCAATAGTAAGAAGGTGAAAGAGTGTTCTAAGGAAGGGAAGAGTGTCTAGAAAGGCACTGAGACATATGAGAACACAGCTTGTCTTTGGGAACTCTACGTTTGCTCAATCTTAGGCTATGCACTGAGGATTGGTACCATGCAAAGATGAAAACAGAGAATTAGGGAGCAGTCAGACCTCAAAGGAGTCTAGACACTCAAGTAATGAGTTTACTCTGAGGGCAGAAGAAAGCTACTGAGCCATCTTAAAGGTAGGAGTGACATGATAAAATCTGTGTTTTAGAAAATTTCACGTGATCACAGATGAGGAGACAACCTGAAGGAGGGCAAGCCAAAGGTAAGAAAATCAGTCAGGAGCTACTGCATTAATCCCAAAGTCAGGGACACATCTGAGAAATGTTTGGGAGGTAAATCACAAAACCTGGTAGTAAGACAGCAACTCTGATTACATCATGAGTGTGTTATTAAAGAAGCAAAACAGGGACTTTCCTGGCAGTCCAGTGATTAAGACTCTGGGCTTCCAATGCAGAGGGCGCAGGTTCAATCCCTAGTTGGGGATCTAAGATCTCACATGCCACGTGGCGTGGCCAAAAAAAAAAGCGAAACAAAACTAAACAAAAATTGTATGAGAGAGACCATACCAAAATTCAGAGTTAATGCCATACCTGGTAAGACAACTTATATATTTTATAAGTCACTTTGGGGTTATTATAGTCATAAAGTTAGCACAATCTATTTTTGAATCTTAAGTACTGATAGAATGAAGGAAGATTTCTCAGTCAACTTCCTCTATTCAATGGCTCCTTTAGGTACACTTTATGAAGCTGTTTCTCAGGAAATACTTAAGCAGAAGTTGGATGACCATGTGTCATATAAGAATGATTTTCATAGATGATTTTTAAAGTCCCTTCAAATTCAAGAGTCTAAAAGAAGAAATGCCATAACAAGTATATCACAATTACTACATTATTCAAGTAGAGATTTCTATAGCTATCTAATGGGGTTGAATCATAGAAAGTAATTCCAAATATTGTTCTGATACTATTAACAATTTTTCCATACTTAAAACTATAACATATCCATATTTTCAACTGCTTAGGTAATATGACTAGGATTATGAAATCAACTACAATGTCACAAATTCCTTAAAAATTCATAGCAAGTAATATTCTACATTGGTTGCAAAACTGCATGACATCTCAAACAGGAAAATGATTATTTCCCCTTCACTGTCACCAAGCCCTATGTCTGATAGCTAGCACTGAGGAAAAAAGATTTCATTTGGTTGAAGTAGGAACATGCCCTGCAGCATGCAGAAGAGCTGGCCCATCATTCCAGATCTCTAAATAGCTTCCTCTTCCCATTAGTTAAAGAGAACTGATGCCATGTCACAAGCTCTTACAGAGATTCTTTGATTCAGGAGCTACTCAATGAAATCCAGGATTCATCTCTGAATACACTGAATCCCAAATCAGTGAACAGACTCTGAAATTATAAGGCAGAGTCATAAACTGGCACGAAGAAGTCAGCTCTTTACTTTCAAATTCTAGGTCAAAAATAGCAAATTCAGAGTCACTAAACTAACCAATATTCTTACTCTTAAAAAACTCTTTAGACGAAAAAAAAATTCTACCATAGGGATCCTAAACAAAATTCTACGTCACATCTGAAAGCAGGAACACAAGACTGGCAGGGCAAAAATGTAATTGTAAGTATATAAACAGATTTCTACTTCTAGCCAACATGAAATAAAAGGAACCAAATTTACCCTCCTGCCTGAAACAACTGGGAAAAAAAAAAAAGACAAAACATATGAAGCGTTTTTCAAAACAGTGGTCATCAGGCAACAAAGGACAGTAGATCCCTGATAAGGGGTAAACATACAAGATAAGTCCTACAATTGCCCCAGTTTATTGCCTTGAAAGAGTTTCTAGGCCACAGAACAGGAATGGGGAACCTATGCAGAGCACACACAGTGGTCTCCCTGCGTTGACGAGACAGAACTTAGTATGGAGACAGCAAGGTGACTGTCATATACAAAGCAGAGTACCTAAGAGAGAGCTGCACAGAAAGATCCAGAGAGCTACACAGGGTAACCCTCAAGTCTTCAGCTGAGTACTTGTAAGTATATACGTGTGAGGAAACTACACACGGACAGTGAAAGAACCACCAAAAAGGATTACAGGGACACCACCCAGAGCTCACACAGGTCCGGGAATAGTTCCTGTTCCCACCAGCCAGAGTACTCAGAAGGATTTTGCCTCAACAGTGCAACAAAGCAAAGTGGTACTGCCTAACACAACTTAAAAGCAAGATCTGAAAAGATCACTGTTTCCAAGTAACTTAACTGCATTCCAGAACAAAGCTCAAGAATATTTTTAATGGGATACAAAAATATCCTGCACCCAACAACAAAGTAAATTTTCAAATGTCTGGCATCTAATCAAAAATGACCAGGTATGCAAAAGCAAGAAAACACAACCCATAATGAGGAAAAAAATCAATCAAAACCAATCAAGAAATGGCACAGCGCTTCCCTGGTGGCGCAGTGGTTGAGAATCTGCCTGCCAATGCAGGGGACACAGGTTCGAGCCCTAGTCTGGGAAGATCCCACATGCCGCGGAGCAGCTGGGCCCGTGAGCCACAACTACTGACCCTGCGCGTCTGGAGCGTGTGCTCCGCAACAAGAGAGGACGCGAAAGTGAGAGGCCCGCGCACCGCGATGAAGAGTGGCCCCCACTTGCCACAACTAGAGAAAGCCCTCGCACAGAAACAAAGACCCAACACAGCCAAAAATAAATATAAAAATAAATTAAAAAAAAAAAAGAAATGGCACAGACAGTACAAGTAAACATGAACTTTAAGCCAGTTATTATTGTATTCTACATGTTCAAGAAGCTACAGAAAAGACAAAGCATGAAATCTATACACATGCAAGATATAAAAAAGACTGAATTTTTAGAGATGAAACTACAGTATCTGAAATGAAAAATACACTGGATGGGATTAACAGCAGATTAAACATTACAGAAAAAAAGATTAATGAATTTAGCAAGATTATCCAAAGTGAAACAGAGAAAAAAAGACTGAAAAAAAAATTGAATGGTATATCAGTGAACATCGAGCAGCCTGATATACATATAATTGGACTTCCAAAAGGAGGAAAGGAGGCAAAGAAAGGATATATATTTAAAGAAATAATGGCCAGAATTTTTCCAAATTTGATAAAAACTACAAAACCACAGATCCAAGAAGCTCAATGAACTCCAAGCACAAGAAACATGAAGAAAAATACACATGCTGCATTTACAAACGGTTCTCGCTCACAAATTCTACAACCAAATGTAATCTAGAAATTACTCAGACTGAAGCTAACTTTTAGGTTAACTTACTGGGTACAATTTCAACTGACAATTTAATAGAGTATATTAAATCAAACATTAATTTGAGCAACGTGCTTAATAGAAATCTTAATGATTTCAAAATTAGTAAAATATAGCTTTTAAAACAATGTGTATTTTGTTGCCCTATTTGGTAAATAATTAGGTAATTTGTGTTGATCTTATTTTAGAAAGATAGTTTTTAAAAAGCTAAAACACACGTCTTCCTTTTTAAAATTTTCTTTTCCTTTAATTTATATAGGTCATTCAGAACAGAATTAGGACACTGAAAAAACTTTTAAAGAAACTGAGAGGTGGAATTGAAAACAGAAGCAGATTTGAGGTTTGGAATGGAGCTGCTCCTCCCGAAAAAACAACCTGGCAACCACTACTTTGGAACACCATTACTTCCAAAATATAGACACATATATATTTTAAGTATAAAGCTGTACCCAAAGTGGAAACAAGCTGAAGTGTCTGTTTTTAGCACCTTGGGTAACAATTTAGGATTCAAAAAAATCTAAGTATTTTTTGGAAAAAGAATCATTCAAATAAAAACCATTAAAGGGGAAAACTAAAGTAATGTATTTTCCTATTTTTGTGAGCACACCTGTTTTTTTAGGGTTCAGCATACAAATTCACAATCTTCTGTCTAAAAACAAACAAGAAAAGAGACATAGGGGAACAAGTTCTGAGTATCTACTGTAATGGCTACCCTTCCTGTCATTTGTGTTCCCTAAAATAGAAGTCAGTTTAATTATTCTACCATTTTGCTTGGGAAATAGTGGGATATTTCAAAGATTAAAGATAGTTCCATGGGAGGGCAGCCCAAAATATATTTATTATCCCTGGAAATAATTAATGTCTACATTCCCTTTTCCTTCTTTAAGAAAAAAAATATACATACACGTTCAGATAACATATATTTCTTTGGGTGCCTACACAAATAAAACACTTTTGGAAAACATGTAGTAGTATAATACTTCCCTGTAGGATCAACACATTCATGAAAAATAGCACAAAAATCTCTTTGAGCATATAGACTACGAGTCTCTTTGAGTACACAGACTGATAAGTTTACCAGTGGAACAGTTATTTATGGATTTGACTTATACCTTCTTTTAAGTAGAAAAATCTAAAAAGAAAACTAATACCAAAAAAAATACAGAATTGATCATTTACATGTTAGGTTATTAGTCTATTAACAGTAGATTTATTCTCTGGTGACAATTATTTATTAATAATGTACTAAATTTCCAAACATAAAACATAAGAATGTCCTAAAATTGAAAGTTCCAAACTACTCTTGTAATCAGTTTGTATTCAAGACAAATAAGGCTAAATACACATTATTTTGAGCACAACTGTAATATTCACTACCTTGATGTGCTGAGAATGCACATATACTACAATAACTATGATAAAAATGGAGCTTTGATTTCACTGATCCAGCTACCAATATGATTTCGATATTCAATTGCTACCTCAAAATCACTTTCCTACTTAATTTAAACCCAATATCATGAACATAAAAGACAAAGATTTGCCTACTAAATCATCAGCCAGTTGTCATCAAGATTTCAACCACCTGCATTTCAAAACTAGCTCTAAGAATACCTTAAAATGATTCCCCAAATATTAATCTACTAATTCACACAATAAATCACCTAATCAGACTTTAGTTATATGCATTTAAAGTACTTCCTACAGCAACAGTCCTCACCAATCAGAACTGTTGTTTGAAATTCTTTCCTCTGAAATCTGTTATTACTTCACCAGTTTCAAATTTTGAGCCATTTATTTTTAGACACAAAGGTTAATAAGAAACATTTCTGCACCAAATGCACATAACTTCACAGTAAAGCCTTTTTCCCCCCTTAGGAAACTACTGTAATTCCCCTCCTCATTTTACCAAATTATCAAAGAGGATACAATGTGGTTTGGATTTCAGCACTGAAGACAATAAGTGACAATACATGATTTGCAGAATGAAAAATTAAAGTTTCACAATTTTAACACGTATAATTACTGGCTTGTGATAAATGGGCTGGGTATGTAAGATTATCACTCCTTTCAAGGTCCAATTCTTAAACCACCTGAATTTTTCTCGCCAAAAAACTAAATTAGGATCTTAAAACATAAAGCCTCTAAGTTCACAGTATGCAAGTTTAAAAAAAAAAGTTGCCTAGAAGAAAAAAAAAAAGAACACTTACATTTGGAGCATGACTTGGTTCAAGAACACCCCATCCACCAAAGCCACATATTCATCCAGGTTGGTCCCATTTCCTGCAGCCAGAGGTCCAAACGTTTTAACCTAGAACAGAATGATGATCATCACGACACGAACGCCCACCTCCATCTCTGCAGCCACAAATAATGCAGCAAAATATACAATAAATAACACCCCACTTACCCAAGTGACCAAAGGGCTGGTCATGAACTGCTCCAGAAGGGGAGTAAAAATCTCGTTCTCCATTTTACAGAGAATGTACTTGAAAAAAGGAACTACCACAAAAATAACCCTAGGGAATTGGTCACTAAACGTCGAAGAAGTAAGTAGAAATCAATGAAAGTCCATTTTGGCACTGGAAGAAAATCCCATCGTGGAGGGGAGAAAAACGCTCCCTCCTCAAAAAACACCCCAGAGGGAAACGAGCCGAAATCCCGAGAAGTGGCTCCGACAGCAGCCACGAGCAGCAGCCTGCCCTGGAAATGTCTGTACCGGGCGAGGAGGGGCAGAGAAAAGGCATCTGGAGGGAGGAGGAGGAAGGGAGAAGGGGTTGGAGCAGCAAGACAAAAAGCCCGTCAAGGTTGCCCAGCTCCTGGAGGAGCCAGACCAGCGAGGCTGCCCCCAATGAATTAATCCACCGTGGGCTAAATGAAATCCCACGTTAGATACCACGTTAAGGGTTGCGAGCGGCCGTCAGACTTGACCTCCGCGTTCCGCTCCACACGTTTCACCCACCAGTGGGCATGGAGCCGCTTTGACCCGCGGAGCCTCCCCTGCCCGCAGCCCCTCACCAACGACAGGCAGGGCTCGCCCCTTCCCACCGACCGCACACCATCCCTCCGCCGACCCCGAGCCTCGCCGCCTGCCCCCTTCCCCTCCCAGGGGGTGGGGGCTTGAATGTGTGTCCCTAACCCCCCAGTCTCCCGAGCCCCGCCAGCCTTTTCAGTGCGCCTCAGGGAAGCCCTGGCAGAAAATCACCGCCGCGTTACAGCCTCCTTCTCCGCCCTCTCCGGAGGAGCCAGAGTAACGGCCTCAGAACCGCATTGCCGCATCACACCCCGCTCCCCGCCGCCCAACCAGCGCCTCCAGCCCGCCGTCAAAGGGGCGCGCTGCTCCCTCCGCGCCCATATCCTTCCGCCGACTCCCCGCCCCTCCCGCGCCGCAGCCTCTGGATTGTGGGAGAAGAAAACCGCTGCATGAGCGCGCTCCCCAGCGCGCGCGCCCCCGGGCCGGCCCCGCCGCCGCCCAGATCTTGGCGGTGGGCGAGGCGTGGACGCGCGCTCGCTGCGGCTGCTTCGGTGGCCCGCGACTCGCTCGCGCCCCGGACTATTGCCAGGGCCTGGGGGGGCGGGGATAGGGAAGGGAGAGGAAGGGGTCTGTCTGCTCCCTTGCTCATGCCTAATTATGGTTTATTTCCTCCTCGAGTGCCTTCTTTGATGTGTGAAGGAAAGGGAACGAAATCCCTCTCTTTTAAACATGAGGGATGCAGACAGCCTTTTTCGGACAGTTTGATCTGTTGAGCGTGCTTTCGCCAGCGAAGCGGAGTAGGAAAACTCACTGCAGTAAATAGCAAAGGAGGGACTTGGGCCGCAAACTCGTTTGTTTTCCTTTTTGTCTTCTTCTCCTTTAAAAAATCCAGTCCATGAAAGCATGCATGTTCTTCAAAGTTGCAAGTGAATGTAGTAGGATTTTAAATAACCAAAGCTGTCTTTCAACTTGTTGGTGTTCCCTAACTGGAGCAAACGTGATTCAGACATTGTTGTTTGACTATTTGGTGATTGAAAAAAATCCAAACAAAATCAAGAGCTACTAAGAGGAAACATTTGGAAGTCATCCAAGTTGGGTGACAAATAAACAGATTACATATTTGTCATAAATCTCAATGCTGTGCACGACTAGAACCATCAAAGTAATTTTAACAGTTCCCCAGCAAAATCAAATGTTACTCCTCCTCATTTTGAAGGAAAATAAAAACCTTTTCCCTGGGACAGAATGACATGCAAAACAAATTTTTTTTGAGAAAATATACTACTATGGTTTTACAATGTGTGCTGCTTACATTTACATCTACTTTGAGTACTTACATTTTAAGTTAGCAGTAGAACTGTTTTTGTCGGACTTACCCGGTGACACAGTGGTTAAGAATCCGCCCGCCAGTGCGGGGGACACAGGTTCGAGCCCTGGTCCGGGAAAAATCCCACATGCCGCAGAGCAACTAAGCCCATGTGCCACAACTACAGAGCCTGTGCTCTAGAGCCTGCGAGCCACAACTTCTGAGCCTGCGTGTCACAGCTACTGAAGCCCACACGCCTAGAGCCCGTGCTCCACAAGAAAAGCCACCTCAATGAGAAGCCCATGCACTGCAATGAAGAGTAACCCCCCGCTAGCCGCATTTAGAGATAGCCCTCACGCAACAATAAAGACCCAACGCAGCCAAAAATAACAAAAAAAAAATGTTTTTATCATAACAGTGAATTAAGAACAGCACAATTTCTTAATTAGGTTGTTGAGAGCCTGGGTTCTAGAGTCTTCTGCGGAATTCAAATCCAGGCTCTGATACTTACCAGCTGTGTGAGCCTAGGCAAGTCTCTCAACCTCTCTGCACTTCACTTTCTTCATGTGTAAAGCAGAGTTAAATTAATAGAGTTAAATTAAATGGCAACCTATAGTAAGTGCTTTATAAATGTTATCAGTGTTGTTTTCATCATTATTCCCCTCAAATTAAGAATCTTGAGGAAAAAACTTGAAATATAACCTCTCTTACCTCGGTTGCAGGAGAAGGCCTCTTGCTTTGGAGAACAGAGAAATCATCTTAATTAAAATTAGGATGCATTCATGTGGCACTTTGCTAGGTGGTATACAGAGTAGAATCTTGTATTGCCCTGGCCAGTACACAAGCCTTGGGTCATCCTGGTTGCTAGCAATTTTTTCCTTCTGCTCTTGATGACTCTTTCTTAATCACAATCCTTTATTTGGAAACACGGACGAAGAGTGAACAGGCACCAAGAAGGAAGCATTGCTTTCAGAAACAGCCCAATGCCTGACATGTCCACTTTTCTTTGTAATCCCTCAGAAGCTTCGCTAAACAACATGGAAGTGTTCATTGCCTATAACGTGATTTATCTTAAGACAGACCAACCTGCTTCATTCATAAATGAAAAACCCATAAAGTTTAACACCAACTATGAGTTAAGGGCATTTTGGACAGTAATGACTGAGGGGTTAGCACAGGAGTTGTATAAGATACATTGTTTATCCTCTTTACGTTTAGTAGCTAGACCTCACAGAAATCTGGATTCCCCTTTAGAACCAGATGGCCCCAGATGCTTCCTGGTCTATCTTTAGGTTTTACACACACGCGCGTGCGCGCACACACACACACACACACATACTCAACAAAGAAACATGAGGAGTTAATTGTAAAAACAGGAAGCTTTAGACCAGACTGAGGTCTGGAGTAACTTATTTGAAAACCTACCAATTCACAATTCTCTAGTTTAATAGCAGCCTTAGAAATGCTTCATAATATCTCAAGAGTACAATCAGGAAACTTCTCTGTCTGGCAAAAGACGATTGTACATTATGCACAATTTAATGGTCTTTGAATTGCAACATCCTGTAAGATTAAATCCAAAAGTTTCTTCCTATCCTCCTTTCACTTAGGAAGAGATTTCTCAAGATTTCTTCAAGGTACTTTTGTTTTGTGCTTTGTAATTATTTGTCCTGAATTCATCCCTTCTTAGAATGTTAAATTCCCGAGGAAAGGACTTTGGAAAAATCATACCCAACTGGTTAGGGTCTAAGTTATTAGCTCTACTTTCTTCTATTCAGAAATTAAATGGTTGAAATGGACCATGATCCCACTTAGGAATCACTAGAGAAAAATTCTCTCTGTGTATTATAATTGAGGCTTCCCCTGCAGGTTACACATACATAACACTACCCACTTACCAAAAGCACCCATGTTTACCTCCATCTTGATTTACACTATAGGAAGTGATAAACTCACCCTGAACCAGGCTCCTTGGTGACAAATATTTGCAAAGCTGATCACATCCATAAGCTAGTATAATAAAAATAACATAAAAACAGCAGCAGAATGGCACTGTTGTTTATAATAGCCAAAAATAGAAACAACCTAAGTGTCCATCGACTGATAATTTAATAAATTAAATGTGGTGTATCTATACAATGGAATATTATTTGGCAATAAAAAAGAATGAAGTGCTGACACATGCTACAACATGGATGAACCTTGAAAAACATGCTAAGTTAAAGAAGCCTATCACAAAGGACCACATATTGTATGATTCCATTTATATGAAATGTCCAGAAGAAACAAATCTGTAGAGACAGAAAGTAAGTTAGTTTTAATCTAGGTCTGAGGAGGTTGGGAGGAAATAGGATTCATGGTTTAGGGGTGTGGGTTTCTGTTTTCTTTTCCATTTTATTTATTTTGGGTTTCTTTTTGAGAAAATGAAAATAGTCTAAATTTGATTGTGGTGATGGATGCACAATTCTGTGAATGTACTAAAAATCATTGAACTGGACATCTAAAATGGCTGAATTGTCAATTATTTTTCAAAAAAAGAATGGCATCTTTGCTTTATGAATATTTAAAAAGAAATGCTGCACCATCAAAAATCCAATCTCTCACAGACTTTTCTTTCTACAAATTTATTTATTTTACTTATTCACTCTTGGCTGAGTTGGGTCTTCATTGCTGCATGCAGGCTTTCTCTAGTTGCAGTGAGAGGGGGCCACTTTTCATTGTGGTACGCATGTTTCTCATTGAGGTGTGCGTGCTTCTCAATGAGGTGGCTTCTCTTGTTGAGGAGCATGGGCTCTAGGCGTGTGGGCTTTCAGTAACTGTGGCACGTGGGCTCAGTAGTTGTGGCTCACGGGCTCTAGAGCACAGGCTCAGTAGTTGTGGCTCACGGGCTCTAGAGCACAGGCTCAGTAGTTGTGGCACACGGGCTTAATTGCTTCACGGCATGTGGGATCATCCCGGACCAGGGATTGAACCTGTGTTCCCTGCATTGGCAGGTGGACTCTTAAGCACTGCGCCACCAGGGAAGTCCCTCTCGTAGACTTTTCAAAAGGGTCTCTAAGTCCTCTTGATCTAAAGAATAAGATTTTAAATTCACCTTAGAATATAGAAGGCATATGTTTTAATTGTCCAACATAGTTTTAAAAGAAACATAATACAATGACAGAGAGAGAGAGAAAGAAATAAGGTATCCAACATAGTTTTAAGAGAAACATAATACAATGACAGAGAGAGAGAGAAAGAAATAAGGTATGTTGCCTAACTTCTTTGAGCATCTGTTTTCTCGGCTGTAAAACAGGGATAGTGGTTTCATTCCTTACTGGACATCTGCTTAGACAGTGGACTTGTAGCTCTGTCCTGTATCTCAACTGGGCAGAGGAAAGTAAAGTTGGAAAGAGATGACAGGGCAGAGAAAGGGGTCCTCTTATCAGCCCAATTTTCAATCGTTCCTCTCAAATGCCCTAATGCTATATTCCAAACAAAGTGAACCATCGCAAATTCACCCTTACATTCCATGCTACCATCCCCTGAAATGCTCTTTCCTGATTTCTGTCAAGGTGAACTCCCAACCTTCAGGATTCCAGGGTCACTCTCTCTGAAGCATTCCTCTTCCATGGGTTGAGTTGATCACTCCCTCTTTCGTGCCTGCAGATGATCTAATCTCCCTTTATTTCTGTAATTTACTCTGAATGGCATGTACTTGCTGACATGCTCTTCTGGGTAGATGGGGAAATCCTGGAGAGTGACCTCGTTTTATTAATCTTTGTATCCCTGGCACTTAGGACACTGCCTTGCTATTATGGGAACTCTCAGTCACTGTGTCAGTCTTCCTTTAACCACGGTGACCAGTTTAAATTCCTAACAATTGCCAAGAGCTCACAGCTGAGCAACTTCCGGAAACTGTTCTAGTTAACTAATGACCTAGAGGAAGCATTAGCTGGATATTACCACTTGCCAGTGAATTTGAAGAACCAGAAAGACACTGAGGTCATAAAATACATGGCTTTAAAGACAGATTTTTCCCAAGTCCATATGATTTTTTTCTCAGGGAAAAGCACAGAGGAATACATAAATATCATGTAATCTTTTGTTTCTCAGACAGCATATGATGATATGTCTTCAATACCCAAACTGTTTTTCATTTGTTATTATTTTATGGAAATCTTGCAGAAAGGTGTCATAACTGTCTAAGCTTTATTGAACAGAAATTGATGTCTTATTAAAGAAATATATCATTACAACTGACATAAAAGATTGTGTTATGCTTTTAACATAATGATATATTCAGAGGCTCTTAAGAAGTGTAAGGGTGTTTGACCTATACTCACAGGTCCACTATGTTTTGAGTTTTTACTTTACTTTGAATAGTTTTCTTATCTTCTCTCCTGGCTCTTGGTTTTTCTTGCTGAAAATATCTCTATCAAGAGTCTCCATTCAGGGCTTCCCTGGTGGCACAGTGGTTAAGAATCCGCCTGCCAATGCAGGAGACACAGGTTCGAGCCCTGGTCCGGGAAGATCCCACATGCTGCGGGGCAACTAAGCCCGTGCGCCCCAACTACTGAAGCCTGCGCTCTAGAGCCCGCGAGCCACAACTACTAAGCCCATGTGTCACAACTACTGAAGCCCACACGCCTAGAGCCCATGCTCCACAACAAGAGAAGCCACCACAATGAGCACCGCAACGATAAGTAGCCCCCGCTCACCGCAACTAGAGAAAGCCCATGCGCAGCAACGAAGACCCAACGCAGCCAAAAATAAATAAATAATAAATAAATAAATGGAGAGTTCCCATTCAAATCTGCTGTTTCTGATTTTCTATGTGCAGGAAATTCACAGATTGTTAAAACAGTCTGAAAGAATTAATGATTTTTGACTGAGGACCTGATGGGCTCTCCTGTGAGTAAAGTTCATGAATTTGTGATGTGCCTAAAAGTGTCTCTTGATGTAATGTTTTGGCTGTGGTATGACGTAAAAATATCTTGTAAGTTAATGGTCACTTATCAGGTATTTCCAGGGTATGACTGTTGTATCATGTGTTCAGTTCCTTGTATTTGTATGGTTCTTATGCTGCTGATGGAAAGATACCAAACAAATGGAAGCTTGATAAATAGAGGAGAAAATAAAAACATGTATAGAAAAGGACAAATATTATAAAATGGACTTTTAAAAGGTGGAAAAAAATCACTCTTCTATTCTGACTGTAAGCCTCTATGATCTACTCATTCACATCCTAGAAACCTTCATTAGCAATACCTATTTAAAACAGAACTTAGTCTATGTCAGAACAAATGATGAAGCATTAACAAAATAGACAAAAATTCCATGTGGCAGGCACTACCCTCACAGTGAAGGAAGACAACAGAAATATAACTGATAAATTATATACCATGACACAAAAGCTTAAGACCTTCTAACAAAAGAAACACAAACTGGCTATTCTTGGGTATAATAATACCATTTTTAGGACATCGTTTGACTTTGTCACACAGCAGTCCCTTTTGGGTAAACCAACAAGTAAGTTTCCACATAAGGTACCACTGGTGCTCTTAGGCTACTGAAAATAAAAGAGGGCTAAAACAAATACTTCTAATCATAGAAAAAAATGTAGATCTGCTTTCATATCATTAAATACAAATTACAAATGATGAACATTACAAATGAGGAAATATGAAGGCATTTTATTTCCTTTTGTCAAATGGCAGTAGCAAGATGTATAAAAAATGCATATACAAATATGAGATTATATATTTGATGTTCTGCTGTTTAAAGTTAAAATTCATGCAAAACTTTAAAAAAATTTTTAATGTGAATGTTTTTATTTCCTAGTTTTCAATCAATATATGCCAGTTGAATATTTTCTTAAAATAGTAGCTTGAGAAGAGTTCTCAGACTTGATTTTATTCCGTGAATTTTGTAATCTAAAGATCTGTCTTTTGTTTCTCAAACTAAAATAGCAATATGAAATATTCAGTTACATGAAGCTAAACATATTCCATATTTTAAAATTTACCTTATTTTCTAATTATAAAAATAATACTTCTCATTGTCATATTTGGAAAAATCAACAACACAAAAAGAAGAAACAAAAAAAATCAAGCCTATAATTCTACCACTCAGAAGTTAATATACTGCAGCATGTATTTTATACTATTTTAAAAAACTGTACCACTCTCAAAACACCACTAGGAAATATAACAATGATCAAAGTTTGAACATGCACCCCCATTTAAATTATTCAATAAATGGAATTCAAATGAATTTTTAATAATAATATTCATCATATGTTGTGTATAGAACTACCAGGTTACCAATTTTTAAAACATCAAACCCCAAATTTCCATAACCATATTTAAAACTTGGCTAATAAATCTTGCAAAAGAATGAAAATGTATTCTCTGGATTTAAAGTAAAACTGAGGTTATGAGTTCTATATCTGTCAGTGCATTCTCCCTTCCTTCATTAATCAACATTGATTGAGCTACTGTATGTGTGAGATAGCATATGGGGTATACAAAATGCAGAGAAGTATCCAAATGAGGCCAAAATAAATAAAATGACAAATACGTCTTTCAATCAATTAGTTCAAAGGTCAGCGAAGTTTTTCTGTAAAAGGCCAGATAGTAAATATTTTAGGCTTTGTGAGCCATAAGGTCTCTGTTGCAGGTGTTCACCTCTGCCATGGTAGCCTAAGGCAGCCATAGACTATGCGTAAAGAAGTAGGTGTTGCTGCATGGTAAAACTTTACCTGCAAAAAATAAAGGTTTGGTTTGTTAGGCCACAGTTTGTCACCTCTAAACTAGCAGTCACTGTATTTATACTGGATGCAAGCAAAACAAAAAACAGGATTGAATTTTTTCCAGTCAATTCATTAACTTTATAAATAACCAACTATATTCACATATATTCTGGAAGTGCAGAAGAGTTTGTCTACAAGTTGCTTGGAAACTGAATTCTATTTTTCTAGGGCATCTGATATAGTTCAAATGGCTTTGCATCTCTTATCGTGTTACCATTGGAAGCTTTTCCCCAGATATAAAACTATTGTCTTGAGTACCAGCAGGAAAGAGGCGGCACCCTTGAAGTGTTTAAGAAAGGAGAATTTAATGAAGGGATGATTTAGAGAGGTGTGGGGAGTTAAGTGAACCAACAGAGGGTGGCAAAGCACCCAGGGAGGAGCAATAGAGAGGAGGGCTTCTACCTCTAAGCCTGAAGGGGCAAGAGGAGGAAACTGTGTTTCTGGAACCCTGGAAGACCGTCGTCTTGGAACAGGAACCACTGGATAGGAGCTGTGTCCATAGAGAATGGAGCTACTGTCATCATAATGCTGCAGAAGAAAAAATTAGGAAAGAATATCCCAACCTCTCTGTCTTTCTCACTTACATTGCTGGCCAGTGCTCCCCACTGCTGAACCCCATGAGAAGCAGAGAGCAAGAGAATCCAGATGATGAGACTCTCTGGCACAGAGCTGCATGCGGAAAGTGTGGATAACACCTAGAACCATGTCTATAGATTCTCTGATAGTCATACAAGTTGGCAATTCTTATCAAATTAACAGAAGCTTGAACCTTTGGTGAAATGCCATGATGAAACAGAGGGAGTAGATAAATATGTTAAGAATGAAATGCCATAAAATTCGTGGCATGTAATTTGATATATAAGATCTGTTAATGCAAAGTGTAAACCAAATCTCTTTTTTTAAACTAAGTATATAGTATCAGTGCCCTGCAGTGTCTTGCACATAGTATGTGCTCTATATTAGTTGAATGAATAAATATGTTAAGATAACTAAATTTTCATAACTTTCATTTAAAGAACTTGATTTTTACATAGAAGGAAATGTAATTTGGTAAGAGACATTGTTTTAAAAGAAAACAACAAAATTAGTTTAACGTGAATATGGGGCACTGGTGATTCTCTTATCTGTGCCCCTCACTCACAGTGAAAACTGGAAGTACTACACATAAATCAACTTCACTAAAACCCATTCATTCAACATTTAGAATGAATCCTCATTTGAAATCATTTAGTCATCATTTTTTTAAAATAGGTCTTTATTGGAGTATAATTGTTTCACAATACTATGTTAGTTCTGTTAATTTCATCAAAGTGAATCAGCCATATGCATACATACGTCCCCATATCCCCTCCCTCTTGAGCCTCCTTCCCATCCTCCCTGTCCCACCCCTCTAGGTAATCGCAAAGCACCGAGCTGATCTCCCTGCACTATGCTGTTGCTTCCCACTAGCTAACTATTGTACACTCGGTAGTGTATATATGTCAATGCTACTCTCACTTCGTCCCAGCTTCCCCCTCCCACCCCGTGTCCTCAAACCCATTCTCTATGTCTACATCTTTATTCCCGCCTTGCAACTAGGTTCATCAATACCATTTTTTTTTTTTAGATTCCATATATATGTGTTAGCATACAGTATTTGTTTTTCCCTTTCTGACTTACTTCAGTCCGTATGACAGACTCTAGGTCCATCCACCTCACTACAAATAACTCAATCTCATTTCTTTTTATGGCTGAGTAATATTCCATTGTACATATGTGCCACATCTTCTTTATCCATTCAACTGTTGATGGCCATTATTAAAAAATCTAGAAACAATAAACGCTGGAAAGTGTGTGGTGAAAAGGGAACCCTCCTGCACTGTTGGTGGGAATGTAAATTGATACAGCCACTATGGAAAACAGTATGGAGATTCATTAAAACACTAAAAATAGAACTACCATATGACCCAGCAATCCCACTACTGGGCATATGCCCTGAGGAAACCATGATTCAAAAAGAGACATGTACCACAATGTTCACTGCAGTACTATTTACAATAGCCAGGACATGGAACCAACCTAAATGTCCATCATTTTGTTTAATAAAAGCAAAATGGATAAGAAATCAGAGTTATGCCCTTTACTTATATTTGACAAAGTTCAATTAGCCTCTTCCAAAATCATTGTGAAATCAACATGGTAATGACTGAGATAATGTTAGTAGGTAATATCAACTAGATCTCCTATATTTCATAATACGTTAATCATGTGAAGACTTTGACTCTAAATTAGGAAGAATTTGTTTGTATGTAATTGTTACTTTTCACAAATTCATACACATGTTCTGTAGAAATTTACTAGCATAAGTTTAAAAAGACAAGTTTTCAAGTCCTGAATTGAGCATATTTTGATCCCAGAGGGCTTTCGATTTCATTCCCCTTCTTTTTAGTTTGAGACATGGCAATAGTATATCAATTATATTACAGCTACAAACAATTTTTGAGTTTTGGTCATTCTGAATTAGTTACCCAGCTGTCTCCAACTCCTTTATTTTATCTTTTATTTACCATGGCCCTGTCTTACTCATACTTGAATTTTTTTAAACTAAGGTCATAAGAACAATGGCCATATTTTTCCTGTAGCTCAATGTGAAAGCACTTTTCTCTTACTCATTTTGCAAGAGCATATCAAATTACATAGAATTGGCAAAAATCAGCATGATTTTGTGAAGAGCAAATCCTGCCAAACTAATTTCTTTTTTTCTTCTTTTTTTTAACCAACTGCAGGACCTGGCAGATGGTATAGCAATGACCACCTCTACAAAACATCATCTGTGTCTACTTACTGGTATATATATCATGTGTTTTCCAACATACTGTGGTGCTCAAGTCTGAGGTAGAATCATGAAAGGAATGCTTCCTCTCCCCTCATTGCACTCCTGAATGCTGATATCAGCATAAAGGCATAAATGAGACTGGAATCGGTTACTGAGTATGCCGAGTACACACAGATTGTAGATCACCCTTGTCTCGTGAGAAGCAAGAAAGCAGAATTCCACCTGGCCTAGAAATCAAGTGACCTGATGCTTCCAAGATTTCTCCAAACTGTAAATAACATAATATCCCTGTACTTCTGCACTAAAAGACCCCCACCTTGACAAATACTACAAACAAAATAAAACAACAAAACAAAAAACTGGCCACTAAGAAGCGGTGAAGAAATTAAAATTCACCAAGAAATTCCTATATATTTCAAAAATAATCTTTTAGTAACATCAGATGCTTCCTGAACTCGTGAAAAGCACCATCCACATGCCTTAGTTGTAATGTCAGTCTAAAGTTTTGCCCACCACGTTTTGTCCACTATGAGAACTTCCTGTTCAGTTCCTTTTCTTTTGTCCATTCAGTGAATGTGCATTTTGAGTAATTATTATGAGCCAGGCACTGAGGATACAAAGATGAATAAGATGTTTCCTTATGACACATGAACCCTCAGGGACCTTACAGTCAGCTAGGAAATACAGACAAACTGATTATTCTAAAACAGTGCAATGTGCGATGGGTACTACTTGAGGAAGAAACAAGGTTAAGTTTTAGTGGAAAGTCAAGAAAATCTTCACAGAGAGGTGACCTTTTAGGCAGACCTCGAATGAAAAGCAGATGTTCAGTGGAGAGGGAAAGTCCAGGGCATTTCAGGTGGAAGAATAACAGAAGCAACACATCAAAGTACAGAAGAGCATGGTATGTTTGGGCGTCATGAATAGCTTTCCATGGAGAAAGAACATGGTTTCCCAGGGGTGGAGAACAGTGGGAAATGAAAGCTGAGGTCGTACTGTGAAGAAACCGAAATATCATACTAAAGAACTGGTCTTTATCCTATAGGCAGTAGGGTCAATTAAAGCTTAAAAAAAAAAAATCAAGAGAATGGTATCAAATTTCTCTTTTAAAAAGAAAATTCTAGCAGCACTGTAGTGAGGGGATTGGAAACAGGTGAGCCTGCAGGCAGAGGAACCAGACAGGAGTTCCTCCCACTAAAGTTTTATAGATTCAACACACACTGCTTTTGTTTTTTCCAAGTTTAACACTGACTTTCTTGAACTTTGTTGACAGACAAGAGGTTATAAACACTACCACCCATCCAGCAGCTTGTTCATGTTGCCCTCTATTGGCAGGAACGTAAAGAAATTACTGTCTGGGGCATTATTTCATATTCATTTGCTGGCAGAATTTAGATTTTCCTGAAATAATGTTAGTTCTGTTTGGTGATATAAAAACAAATGCCACTCCTGGGTATATATCTGAAGAAAATGAAAACACTAATTTGAAAACATGCACGCACTTTAATGTTCATTGCAGCAATATTTACAATAGCCAAGATATGGAAGCAACCTAAGTGTCCATCAACTGTTGAATGGATAAAGAGGATGTGATACACACACACACATATGCGCGCACACACAATGGAATATACTCAGCCATAAAACAATGAAATTTTTCCATTTGCAACAACATGGATGGACCTGGAGAGTATTATACTTAGTGAAGTAAGTCAGACCGAGGAAGACGAATACTGTATGTTACCACTTATATGTGGAATCTAAAAAAGAAAACAAACTAGTGAATATAACAAAAAAGAAACAGACTCACAGATATAATGAACAAACTAGTGGTTACCATGGGGAGAAGGAAGGGGGAAGGAGCAAGATAGGAGTGGAAATTAAGAGGAACAAACTATGTATAAAATAAATAAGCTACAAGGATATATTGTACAGTACAGGGAATATAGCCAATATTTTATAATAACTATAAATGGAGCATAATCTTTAAAAATTGTGAATCACTAAGTTTTACACTTGAAATTCATATAATGTCGTAAATCAACTATACCTCAATAAAAAAAAGACATGCCAGCACTACATTACAAACATGTATGTAGGGCTTCCCTGGTGGTGCAGTGGTTAAGAATCTGCCTGCCAATGCAGGGGACACGGGTTTGAGCCTGGTCCGGGAAGATCCCACATGCTGCGGAGCAACTAAGCCTGTGTGCCACAACTACTGAGCCTGCACCCTAGAGCCTGCGAGCCACAACTACTGAGGCCTGCATGCCACAACTGCTAAAGCCTGTGTGCCTAGAGCCCATGCTCCACAACAAGAGAAGTCACCGCAGTGAGAAGCCCATGCACCACATTGAAGAGTAGCCCCCACTCACCGCAACTAGAGAAAGCCCGCGCGCAGCAATGAAGACCCAGTGCAGCCAAAAATAAATAAATTAATTAATTTTTTTAAAAAAGTATTTTCTATAAAAAAAAGTATTTGTATGCTACCATTGAGGTGTTGAATCATCCTCCCCACATTATTAAACACAACTACATACAAAGATTTCTCCTTTCTTGAAATTCAAGTTATTCATAAATTTCATTGCAACTGAGCACCAGTAACTATGCTAAGAGTAGAGGATACAAAAAAGAATCTCAAGACATTCATAATGTGATAATAGAAATAAAATTAAAATACCATTAATGTGGTGATCTAAATGCATAAATAAGATGAATATGTGTTATGCAAAATGCTCTATGATAAATACAGGTAATTCATATCTGTGTCTTGAATTCTTATTATACATCTTAATATATTCAGTATTAATCACACTAACAAAAACTGTAACTCATATTTATATAAGTTGACTTGTAAGAGTATGTCTTCACTGTAGGAAAATCAGATATTACAGATAAATACAAAAAAAAAGATTAAAAAGAGAAAAGAAAAAGAAAAAAATTGGAAAAAATTCCACCCACAGTCCCATCTACTTAGACGTTTCCAAACTGTCATACACACACACACACACACACACACACACACTCACACACGCACAATCACACACATGTGGGATCAAATCATAGACAATGTATAGTACTCTTTTTTCCCACTTAACAGTATACCAGGACTATATTTACATGTCAATAAAAAAACTTTTTAGAGTATAATTTGAATTAGATGAAGACCAATTAAAATTTTTCCTGGTTTTATTCAGATATTATTGACTTATATGTAAGTTTAAGGTGTACAATGTGATGATTTGATACACATGTAAATAACAAAATGATTACAGTAAGGTTAGATAACACCTCTGTCACCTCACCATGCTCTACATTAGATCCCCAGAACTTATTCATCTTATAGCTGGAAGTTTGTACCCTTGGATCAACATCTCTTCATTCCCCCCACCCACCAGTTCCTGGCAACGACCAATTCTATTCTCTATTTCTAAGAGATTTTTAAATTCCACATAGAAGTGATAACATATGATATTTGTCTTGTTCTGTCTGACTTTTTTCACTTAGCATATTTCCCACAAGGTCCATTCATGTTGTCATAAAAGATAAGATTTCTGTCTTTTGTATGGTTTAATAATATTTCATCGTGTGTGCGTGTGTGTGTGTGTGTGTGTGTGTGTGTGTGTGTGTATCATATTTGCTTTATTTATTCATCTGTTGTTGATGGACACTTAGGTTGTTTCCATGACTTAACTACTGTGAATAATGCTGCAATAAATATGGGAGTGCAGGTATTTCTTTTTAAGATCCTGATTTCATTTCCTCTGGATATATACCCAGAAGTGGGATTGCTAGATCATATGGTAATTTTATTTTTAATTTTTTGAGGAATCTCCATACTGTTTTCCATAGTGGCTGCACCAATTTACATTCCCACCAACAGTGCACAAGGGGTCCCTTTTCTCTACAGCCCCACTAACACTTGTTATAGCTTGTCTTTTTAATAATAGCCATCCTAACAAGTGTGAAGTGATACATCACTGGGGCTTGGATTTGCATTTCCCTGATGATTAGTGATGTTGAGCATTCTTTCATGTACCTGTTGACCATTTGTGTGTCTTCTCTGGAAAAATTTCTATTCAATCCTCTGCCAATATTTTAATCAGATTGCTTTTTTTTTTTTGATGTTGAGTTGTATGAGTTCTTTATATAGTTTAGATATTAACTCCTTATCAGATATAGGTTTGCAAATGTTTTCTCCCATTCCAGAGGTTGCCTTTTCATTTTGCTGTGCAGAAGTTTTTTAGTTTAATGTAATCTCCCTTCTTTATTTTTGCTTTTGTTGCTTTTGCTTTTAGTGTCATATCCAAAAAATCATTGCCAAGACGAAAGTCAAGGAGATTCTCCCCTATGTTTTCTCCTCGTAGTTTTATAGTTTTGGGTCTTGCATTTAAGTCTCTAATCAATTTCAAGTTGATTTTTGTGAGTAGTGTAAGATAGAGGTCTAATTTCACTTTTTTCTTGTGAATATCCAGTTTTCCCAACACATTTATTGAAGAGATTATCCTTTCCCCACTGGATATTCTTGGCTCCTTTATCAACTATTAGTTGACTGCATATGTGTAAATTTATTTCTGGACTCTCCATTTTGTTCCATTGGTCTATGTGTCTGTTTTTATGCCAGTACCATACTTTTTTGATTACTATAGCTTTGTAATAAGGTTTAAAATTAGATATTGTGATGTCTTCAGCTTTGTTCTTTTTTCTTGAGATGCGTTGGCTATTTGGGGTCTTTTGTAGTTCCATATGCATTTTAAGATTATTTTTTCTATTTCTGTGAAAAATGGCATTGGAATTTTTATAGGGATTGCACTGAGTCTGTAGATCACTTCGTGTAGTATGGACATTTTAGCAATATTAATTCTTCTAATCCATGAACACAGGATGCCTTCCATTTAATTGTATCCTCTTCAGTTTCTTTCATTGATGTCTTATAGTTTTCAGTACACAGATCTTTCACCTTCTTGGTTAAATTTATTCCTAAATATTTTATTGTTTTGATGTTATCATAAATGGGATTGTTTTCTTAATTTCTGTTTCAGATAGTCTTTTTTAGTGCATAAAACAACTAAATTTTATGTTTATTTTGTATCTTACAGCTTTACTGAATTTGTTAGTTCTAAAGGGTTTTTGGTGGAGTCTTTAGGGTTTTCAAACGGAGACAATTTCATTTCTTCCTTTCTGGTTTGGATGCTTTCTATTTGTTTTTCTTGCCTAATTGCTCTGGCTAGGACTTCCAGTACTATGCTGAATAAAAGTGATGAGAGTGGGCACCCTTGTCTTCCTGAAAAATCTTTCAACATTTCACCATTGAGTATGATGTTAGCTATGGTCTGTCATACATGGCCTTTATTATATTGAGGGTGTTCCTTCTACACCTCATTTGTTGCGAGTTTTATCACTAATGGATGTTGAATTTTGTGAAATGCATTTTCTGCATTTATTGAGATGATCATATGATTTTTAAAATATTTTATTCTATTAATGTGGTGAATCATACCCATTATTTGCATAAACTAAAACATCCTTGCAGCCCAGGGGTAAATCCCACTTGATAATGGTGTATATGATTCTTTTATTTCTTTATTGTGGTAAAATATAAATAACATAAAATTTACCACTTTAACCATTTTTAAGTGTTCAGTTCAGTGGCATTAAGTATATTCACGTTGTCATACAACCATTACCATCATCTATCTCCAGAACTTTTTCATCATCCCAAACTGAAACTCTGTACTCATTATATAATAACTCTCCATTCCCTCATCCCCCCAGCCATGGGTAACCACTATTCTACTTTCTGTCTCTGTGAAGTTGACTAATCCAGGTACTTCATATAAATGGATCATACAACATTTGTCCTTTTGTTCTGACTTGCTTCACTGAGCATAATGTCTTTGAAGTTTATCCATGTTGTAGTATCTATCAGAATTATGTACCAGGAATATGAAAATCCAGCTTCCTTTTCTCAATCTGGGACAAAGTCTAAGATATAAAGAATATCCCAGAGTTCCCCTGAGGCATCAGGCTGAAGCTACGCTCAGCAGGACTTTGCCTGAAGTCATACCTTTGCTTGGCTTCTTCCTCTTCCTTATCCTGATTCTCACACTCCCATATTGTTTTTTCCAGGGAGCACTTTCTCAATAAATCTCTTGCACTAGAATCCTCATCTCAGGGCTTCCTTCTGGGGAACCCAACCTAAGACATCAAGAAACAACTTGTATCCATAACATTAAAAAAAAAAAACTCCTTCAAAAAATAAGAAAATGTAGGCTATCTAATAGGAAAAGGGGCAAAAGACTTGAGCAGCTATTCCATAAAAGAGCATTTACAAATTATCAATAAACATATGGAAAGGTAACCTACTTCATTAGTCATCAGGGAAATGTAAAATGAAATCCCAGTGGTATACCACTACACAGCCACCTGAAAGTCTAAAATGAAATTACCAAGTGTTGGTGAGGATGTGGAACAAACAAAGTTCTCATATTGCTGGTGGGAGTAAAAACTGGTATCTTGGAAAACTGTTTGGTAGCATATACTTAACCCTAATGTGTACATCCTATAAAACAGTAATTCCACTCCTAAGTAAATATCCAACAGAAATGTATGTCTGTGTATAACAAAGACATGTGCTGGACTGTTCATGCAGCACTATTTGTAATAGTCCCAAACTGGGAACTACCCGAATGCCCATCAACAGTAAAATGTATAAATAAATAAATAAAATACCATATAAGCATGGTATACACAGAACAATACAGCTGATTCTCATAATATAATGTTGAGTGAAGAGAGGTAGACACAACTGAGTGCATATTGTATAATTCCATCGATTTATTCCATAGGTGAAACTACTCTTTACTCTTAGAACTAGGATAGTGGTTAGTTACTTTGGGGGTGGGGTAGGGATGGACAGTAGCAGGAAGTAAGCACAGGGGGTTTTGGGGGTACTAACAAAGCCTGTTTCTTGACCTGTATACTGGCTACTCTTGTGTGTTCAATTTGTGAAAAATCACTGAGCTGTGTGTATTTCTATTAAAAGTTTTTTTTAAATACTTTTTTTTATAATCAAAATAACTCCTGCTAGAATAACTGAATAAATTATTGGACAGCAACACAAAGGCATATTATACAGTTGTATAAAAGCTTGAGGAAGATCTCTATGAACGAGTATGGACTGATTTCAGGATACATTTTTAAGCGTAAAAAGCAAAGTGCAAAAGAGTATTTATCTTTATGTAAGAAAAAAGGGAAAATAAAATAGATCTGTATCTGCTTATTTGTAGAAGAAAAAGGAGGAGGAGGAGGAAGAGGAGAGGAGGAGGAGGGGAAGGGGGAGGAGGGGGAGAGGAGGGCGAAGGAGGCGGGGAGGGAAGGAGGAGGAGGAAGAGGAGAAGGGAAAGAAAAGAAAAGGAAGAGAAGGGGAGGATAGAGGGGAAGGGAAGGGAGGGCAGAGGAGGGGAGGGTCAGGGAGGAAGAATAAACCAGAAACTAATGATATCATCACCTACAAGGGGTGAATGGCAGCAAAGTGGAAAGAATGGAGAAGTGGGATCAGGGTAGAAGGATTGAAAGGGTACTGATACTTTTGGGAGTAAACTTTTTTGTGTAGTTCTGACTTTTAGAACAATGTCAGTGTTTCACATACTCAAAAAATAAGTAATTTAATTCAACCAGTTTGCAAGAGGCACCCCAAATGGAATACAAATAGTAACAAATGAACCTAAGTACTATATTATCAATACAAATGAACAACATAATCACACTGAAGGAGTTAGGAAAGACAAAAACTAACCCAGGTAACTCTGAACAACAGTATTTGGACTATACAGTTGTCCTTGAACAACACAGATTTGAACTGCACAGGTCCACTTGTATGGGGATTTTTTTCAATAAATACATTGGAAATTTTTTTGAGATTTGCGACAATTTCAAAAACCTCTCAGATGATCTGCATAGCCTAGAAATATTGAAAAAATTAAGAAAAAGTTAGGTATGTCATGAATGCATAAAATATATGTAGATATACAAGTAACATATAAAATATGTGTTAATCCACTGTTTATGCTATCGGTAAGGCTTTGTGGAATCTGAGGGCAGTAGTACCTCAGAAAGAGCATGGGATAATAAAATGGTTAGCAACCAAGAACCCGGAAAATACCTTCTAGTATCCTGCTCTGCTTCTCTGTTTAATTCTCATTGCTCTGCCTAGCAACTGTCTCTGCTACTCAGTTCACACATCAGGTTGCCACTGTACTACAGCTTTGAAGTTTTAAAATTTCCTTCACTCAAAACAGTAGCTCAGTCTGAATAAAAATATTATGGTCCCAATTTCAAATTCCTGGTAGAAAGAATCTGATGATCTCAGTTTAAGTCAGAGCTCTACCCATGGTCTCATCATCCGTGACCAAGAATGAAGTCATATAAATAGAGATATGGTTGTCTGGGGCTCATCTTATGGAGAAGGAAGTTAAGCTAGGTCATTGTGAGATGAGCCAACACCCCAAAAGAACTTAATACAATTGTTAAGTGGAAACAAAAAAGAGCCATGTGTAATGCAATCCCATTTCTGTAAAACAGAACAAAACTATCTATATACAAATATATGTTTATTGCTAACACTTATGTTAGAAGAGTCTAGAAAGAATTAAGTGAGCAGGAAAAATACTTTTTAATTTCTAAACTTTCATTATGATATAATTTCAGATTTGCAAAAGTTGCAAAAATAGTACAAAGAACTCCTGTATGCACTTAACTCAACTTCCCCAAATGTTAAATGTTACATAACTACATTAAAATGATCAAAACTGAGAAAATAACAACAATAAATACCACTAACTAATCTACAGGCCATATTCAAATTTTACCAACTGATCCACTAATGTCATACTTTTCCTGGACCAGGGCTCGAACCGGTGTCCCCTGCACTGGCAGGCAGATTCTTAACCACTGCACCACCAGGGAAGTCCCCACCTCTATTTCTATATTTCTATATTTATCCAAAACCATTAGTTCATACTGCTACCTTTTCCCCAGTTTTACTGAGGTGTAACTGACAGAAAAAAATTGTGTATATTCAAAGCGTACAACACGAATTGATATATGTGTATATTGTGAAATGATTACCACAATTAAGTCAACACATACATTACCTCATTTGTATGTGTCGTGAGAATGCTTACTTTGCAAATTTCAAGTATACAATACAGTATTATTAATTATAGTCACTATGCTGTACATTAGATCCCCAGAACTTAGGCAGGTAAAGGGAAACTGTTTTTATTATGCTCTTCATTGTGTCTGTTCTCAGATTTTTCGCCCCAACAATGTGCTGGAACTTCTCCCCTAGACTCCCGGACTCCCACAAAGGTACTCTCATCTATGGGTGATTGCCAAAGTTGATGTTCTGTGGTAAAATGATGGTAGAAAACTCCTTTTTTGCCATCTTTCTCCTGATATTTTTATTCCAATCCAACATCATAGAGGTCATTCTAGCATTCCTCCTTTTCTTATTTGTAATTCCTTGTTTGATGCTGCCAATACTAATAAAATATTAGAAATGTATTGAGTACCTCTCTCCATCAGAACTGTGCTACTTTCTTTACATACATACCTCATTTCATCTTCATGACAACCCTATGGTAGGTAATATTTTTCCTGAATTTTATAGAAGAAGAGAGTGCAATATCAAGAAATTAAGTAATATTGCTAATTATTTATTAGGTGTTAGAGTGAAGATTTAGACCCAAGGAGTCTGACTCCAGAATTCATGTTCTTGACCATTGTGCATATCTTATTTATAAAAACTGAGGAAGCTAGCACAATATAAACCAATCTCACCCATATATATGGATGCAATAGTCTAAGCAGAGAGATTTAAAAATTACATGTAAAATCTCAAGTAATAAAAATAGAAGAAAATGGAACTGAATATTTATTCAATCTCAGGATGAGAGAGAACTCTGTGACCTTACAAGTGTCCAATCCCCAGCTGCGTTGGTCACTTCAGGATATATACCCTCTTTTGGCTGTGACAGGAACCAGGTTGAAAAAGAATTTGTAGCTGTATGTATTTTTTTCTCAGGGATCATTCTTGGCTTGTCTGCCTTCCTCCCTGTTTGAACTCTCTTTGCACTGCCTCCTCTGTCAGACGGATCAACTTTGAATTAGAGCTTCCTCTTCTCATTGTCCTGTCTGAATTTGGCATCCTGACCCTAGACTATTGGTCTTGGCACTACTAACCCAGGAACTCCATAGGAAACTGACCTGGTAATTATCCTCTTGGCTCCACTTACCACAGCCTCATGCCCACTTCCAGCCCAGGAACTCAGGGCTCTCCCATGCCTCTCAGGCTCCCATCTGTCTAGGACAGGAGATTAGGCAAAAAGTAATAGAAAATACACATGCAAACAAACAAGCAAAATGAACAGACTTGACTAAATAGTGACGTGTAAAACGTCTATTCTTCAAGACAATATACAATGCTATGATTCTATATACACATATACAATAATTTCTTTTTTCTTTTTCTTTTCTTTTTCATTTATTTTTTATTTATCTATTTTTAGCTGCGTTGGGTCTTCGTTGCTGCTCGCGGGCTTTCTCCAGTTGCGGCGAGCAGGGGCTACTCTTCGTTGCAGTGCGCGGGCTTCTCATCGCGGTGGCTTCTCTTGTTGCAGAGCATGGGCTCTAGGCGCGTGGGCTTCAGTAGTTGTGGCTCGCGGGCTCTAGAGCGCAGGCTCAGTAGTTGTGGTGCACGGGCTTAGTGGCTCCGCAGCATGTGGGATCTTCCTCGACCAGGGCATGAACCCATGTCCCCTGCATTGGCAGGCAGGTTCTTAACCACTGTGCCACCAGGGAAGCCCAATAATTGACTTTTTAATTGCTTAAATTTCTTAGTACTAGTATTTGCCCAGTACTATTCTTTTTTTTTTTACAATTTTATATTTTGAAATATTTCAAACCTACAGGAAACTTTAAAGAATAGTATAGTGAAAACCCACATACCCTTTACTTATATTCAGCAATCAATAGTTGAATTTTCCCACCAGATCTAAATATTTATCGTCTCTATCCAAAGAAATTTATGTGCATTTTGAATCTTGTCGCATGCCTTGTGTTTCAGGGGTACCATGACTGTTCCATGTTTGGTGACTTGCTAGAGGATTTATAAGACTCAAATCAGGTTATATTCATGGCTAAGGCTTATTACAGCAAAGGGTGCAGAGCAAAAGCAGCCAGAAAAAAGATATGCGTTGGACAGAATCCAGAGAGATCAGATGCAGGCTTTCAAGTCCTTCCCCATCAAGGGCCATATAAAATGTGCTTTCTCTCTAGCAGAGTACATGTGCAGAATGTCTCCACTCAGGGGAGTTGATTCAAGTCTCAGGGTCCAAGGCATTAATGGAGGTCTGGTTGCATAGGCACATTCTAGTACATGACCATTCATGGCAACTGAAACTCAGGACCCTAACAATTCCTTGTGGGATCTTACTTCCCTGACCAGGGATCAAACCCAGGCCCCCGGCAGTGGAAGCAAGGAGTCCTAACCACTGGACTGCCAGGGAATTCCCTCAGCAGTCGTAATGTTTGTGCAAAGCAATTCTGACAAGCTGATAAAGCATGGCCCATTGTTCCAGGTGAATACACAGAATAATCAAAATTAACATAATCTTCCAAGAACCACATGCCCAGGGGTTGGCAATGGTCAGTCATGGTCCAGGCTTCCTTGGACATATGCAAGGAGAGGGCTACCAGACCTACTATATTAACTCCTCACACCATACCTTTGCTTGTGCTGTTCCTGCCATTTGAATTGCTTTTCCCAGGAGCCTAGCTCAAATTCCACATTCTCTCTAGCACCTGCACAAGGTCCCGCCTGGAGCAGGTTCTTCCTAAACAGGGGCTCAGTGAAGGAAACTTGAGTGAAGCCTTCTCAGACCTATTCAACCCAGTGATCTCTTCCTTCCCACTGAATTTTCCATCTATTTTACCGTTAATCATATAATGCCTAGGGATATCGCTTATATTATTACATGATATTGTCATTAAAATTTTCGAGTTTATTTTTTCTCTTAACCAGATGTTAAATGATGATGGTGTCTTAGGCCAACTATATATCATATGTATATATGATATATATATATACTGCTGTACTTGGAACAGAGTATTGGTTGTAAAATACACTTAAATATTTGTTGATGCTGATTGATCACTGGTTCCAAAAGTACCTTTTTACAATTTAATTTGTAATTAATATATGAATAGTAAGGATTGAATTATGCAGCTTTGGCTAGTACACATGCATGAAAGGAATTTATCCTAGTACTAAGTGACATAAGAAAATTCAAGCCTTCCAGTCTTGTGAAAAAAATAGTTAAAAGGAAAAATAAATGTTTAAAGAATATGTGTTATAGAGAAGAAATGCCTTAGTTGTATTAACTGTTAGAGACAGTATTTGTATATTATATGGCATTGATTAAAGACAACAGAGTATAGAACTCTAGAAATAAAAGTAACCTGATAAGTTCCTGTTGATGACCTAAAAAAGTTGCTGAGGAAAATGAGACTTTCAGGGGCTTCCCTGGTGGCGCAGTGGTTAAGAATCCGCCTCCCAATGCAGGGGACGAGGGTTCAAGCCCTGGTCTGGGAAGTTCCCACATGCCGCAGAGCAACAAAGCCTGTGCGCCACAACTACTGAGCCTGTGCTCTAGAGCCCGCGAGTAACAACTATGGACGCCCGTGTGCCTAGAGCCCGGGGTCCAAAACAAGAGAAGCCACCGCAATGAGAAGCCCACGCACCGCAACGGAGAGTAGACCCCACTCGCCGCAACTAGAGAAAGCACACACGCACGCAGCAAGGAAGACCCAACGCAGCCAAAAATAAATAAATTAAATAAATTAATTAATTTAAAAAAAAAAAGAGACTTTCAATCTATCTAATGTGCGGACTTTAGGTTTAGGTGAAAGAAGTCATTGCAACACTGGAGGTCTACTAAATTGGTTTAACTGCTACAAGTAGTGACATCAGACAAGAGAGAACTGTGCATCACATCCATCTACATTGTCAAGTCCTATTGCTGGGCAGTTGCACAAGCCACCAAGAGAGCACTCATAACTAATTAGGATGGTGCTTCTCAAACTTTAGGGTGTACCAGAAGCATGTGGAGGGCTTGTAAAACACAGATTGCTGGCCCAGCTCCCAGAACCTCTTCTGAATCAGCAGGTCTAGGGTAGGGCCAAATAATTTACATTTTAAAGCAGCTCCCAGGTGATGCTAATGCTGCAGGCCCACATACCACACTGAGTATCTAAGTACTGTATCAGTCATGTACATGCAACAGTATGTATTTTCAGTAGCCTCAGTGCAATTCTCAGCAACCAACTAGGTCCTAAATAGCAGAGCTTAGACTTTATCATTCAACCTTTTACCTTTATTTTGGTCTTATTCATCGACATGAGGGCACTGTCTTCCACATATAAAGAGTAATATGGTTTCTGCTACAATGGTACTCCTCTTCACACTATATTCAACAACGGAATTTCATGCCAGAAAGTTGCTAATCATTACATCAAAGTGTTTCTGTTAACACTTGAAGTCACACCTGATACAATTTGTTCATTTTTAATCAACACTGCTATAAATCAATCATAATATAATGGTCAAATATCATACCACAATTTATTGTTGTCTGGAGAGTGTTCTCACAATTCGTTCTCTTTGTTCCTCTTTGAAGTTTCTTCGTGACTGAGAGAAATGGAAAAATAATGATGTCCACATTGCATGCGGTTAGTTTTTGACCTGGCACTTTATGTCTGACAGACAGTATGTGGAGTGAACTATTACCAGCAATCTGTTCATTCTACCCTCCAGTAGGCACAGCAAATAGGTTGTGTTCCAACTAGGCTGTAGGTCTCCTTGAGAGCTAAACAGTACATATGGCATTTGTTGAGTCATTTTATTGTCCATAAGACAGAGAGATATTTATCAGGAGCATCATTCACCTGGAAAGTCCAGGAGCTTCTTACCTACAGAGAGTGATTAAATGTGTAAACAGGCTGTTTATCCTAGTCCCAAATTCAATTAATTACAATGATTAAGGAAATTTATTTTGGTTATGATATTCACTGCTATGGCATATTGGCACTTTTTTTCCAGATCAATGTTAGCCGACATCTGCTTACAAAAACCTTCAGATTTCCATTCTAATGGTATCACTTGGTGGGGGGGGGGGAGTCCCAGAAAGTTCTTATGCCAGCTGTTCTACATGGTCTTTTTTATTGAAAAATAGGAAGTGGATCAAAGTTTTACATGCTACAAAATCTTAAGACATAGAAAGTTTTAATTTTTCTTGTTTTTCATAACATACATTTTAACACACATAAGCCAAAGAAAAGCAGGGATAGGACAAAAGGGAGGCTGGGGGAGGCATGGCTACTGTAGTTTGGGTCAATTTGGCTCCATCTCTTCTTTTGCTAACTGTCTTCTCCCACCCACAAAGCACAGGGCAAGTGCCCCAGACTTAGAATACCCCAACCTCCCACCAGAGGGATTGTCAAGGGAGCAGGTGACATCATTGGAGATAATCCAAGTCTTTCTCCACCAGGTACTAAAGGGGTCATGCAGCTAGATGGAAGTGAAGCTAGAGGGGCTTGCATGCCTGGTGAAAACTCTTACAGAAATAGAAGAGAATGAGGCCAAAACACAGAGGAAGAAACCTGCAAGGAAGAAACACAAAGCTGAGGAAGAGAGAGAGAGAAAGAAAAAGAAAGAATGAGAAGAGCTTTCAATATCCTTTTGAGTCCCTGGGTCCAGAGTGTCTATGGTCAGATCCTTCCCCATTCTCACCAGGACCATGATCCACTAAATTCTGCTCTTTGCTTAAATTAATTTGATTAGGATTTCTGCCTCTTGGCTAATAGTAAGTTATATTACACTGTATCCATTTCTGAGTCATGGCAACTATTTTTAAAATCAACCTCACTTCCACCCCTTGGAGAAAGAAAAAAAACCTGTGGGAAACAAAATTATACTTAAACACTATTAGCTAAAGGTGTCTGATATTTTGTCTGGAATTTGCTTGAAAATACTCTAGTTTGATGTATATGCGTGTGTAAATTAATCTACATCCCAAAAATGATTTAACATTTTTAACACCCAGATCAGGAGTCCACACGCCAGGCAGAGGTGATCAGTTAGCAGTTGAAGGACCCTAATCAGTAGCCCATCCCTCAAAAGAGGTTTGTACAACACTTTACAAATTGCTATCTAAACCTGCACCATAACAGATTTTTTAAATAGTGAAATGAGCATCATTCAAAATATATTGTACAAGCCACTATGGAGAACAATATGGAGGTTCCTTAAGAAACTAAAAATAGAGTTACCATAAGATCCTGCAGTCCCACTCCTAGGCATATATCAGGAGAAAACTATAATTCAAAAAGATACACACACCCCAATGTTTATTGCAGCACTATTTACAATAGCCTAGACATGGAATCAACCTAAATGTCCATCAGCAGATGAATGGATAAAGAAGATGTGGTATATATATACAATGGAATATTACTTGGCCATAAAAAATGAAATAATGCCATTTGCAGCAACATGGATGGACCTAGAGATTATCATGCTAAGTGAAGTAAGTCAGAAAGAGAAAGACAAATACTATATGATAGCACTTATATGTGGAATCTGAAAAAAATGATACAAATGAACTTATGTACAAAACAGAAATAGACCCATAGACATAGAACACAAACCTGTGATTATCAAGGGTAAAAGGGGGGCAAGGGATAAATTAGGAGTTTGGGATTAACATATACACACTACTATATATAAAATAGATAACCAACAAGGACCTACTGTGTAGCACAGGGAACTCTACTCAATACTTTGTAGTAACCTATAAGGGAAAAGAATCTGAAAAAGAAAAAAATATATATATATATATTGCTGTACCCCTGAAACTAACACAACATTGTAAATCAACTAGACTTCAATTTAAAAAAAAGAATTAACAAAAGAAAAAAAATTTTTTAAAAACCCAAAATATATTGTACAGGAACTTCCACTTTGCACAAATGGAGTGTAAGAATCTGGCAGCCCAGAAGCCTGACAGCCTTTGAAATAGCACCGGAAGTCTCTAGTTCTAACTTGTCCTTCTTAATACAGAATTCTTTCACTTAAGCAGATTGGAATGTTAGCTCATGCTCCATCAGAATATAGTTGTGTTAGCTTCCAAGTGAATCTTCTGTGCAAGGCAGCTTGTTGAAGTGCCAAGAAGAGAAAGTGTGCACTTCACTGAGTTCAGAGGAATCATTTGTATGAACACCCTATTTGGCCTATTTGCTAATACATGTTTGTATTTGTGGAAAATTTAGGTCTGAGACTAGGTTTCACTGTGATAAGTCATAGTAACAATGCTGTAGGAGAGAAAGCATGGGTCCTACCCATCTCTCATCCCTGGAAGCTACTGCTGTTTTTACTAGAAGAAGCTTAACAGGCAGATTGGTTTAGGTCAGATCTCAACAGTGAGGGAAGCTGCGACATGCCCTCTCATGACTCACATTCTCAAACACTCCCTGCATTTTCATCCAGTTTGGTTTCTTGGCTCCTGCTTCTAGATTCACATTGCTATGATCTCTTCTTGCTTCTCTGATCCAGTTTAGTTTCTGGGTATTTGTTTTTATGTGTGCTTGCAGCCCACCTCTGTTTTGGGCCTAGGCCAACTTGTGCCCACATTCAAACACTGCACAGATCTGTCCCTCCTACTCCTTGACCTATTTCATTTTGCTTGAAAGAAAATGTTCATTTCTATTTTGAATATGGAAAGCTTTGATCACTATACGTATTACTAGCGATAACCTATCCATAATTCTGCACTTTCACAAAAGGCAGAATTTGTAACAAAAAAGTCTTCAATCTTAATACTATTTGACTATGTAATTTCTTGAGCTTCAGCTGTAAGTATGTGCTCTTGAAGCAGAGACCTTTTTCCTGAGAGGCAGGCTAACTTATTGATATGGTAGTATCTCCTGCCCAGTTCTTAGCTGCTCGCTTTAGGAATTGAAAAGAACAGAAAGGTTATTCCACTCCCATCAGGAAAACTATCTTTGGGCTCTTCTCACCTGTCACAGGATATTTCCAGTGTCTTTGTATTGGCCTGAAAAAAATTAAAGATGGAAAAAAAAAATTAAAGATGGGACCAATAAGTAATTAAACTGGAGCTGCCCGCAAGAGAGTGGGAAGGAGGGTTTGATTTGGGCAGACACCTGTGTCTCACTTATACACGTTGTGTAGATGAGGAAATGTCTGTGTGGGGTCCCAGAAGGCAGCTGGATCCTAGGCACTGGCTTGGGAGACTTCCCCAAGCCTGTGGGTACAGAGGGAATGGGTCGCCTGCTTTCAAAGGACCATTCCTGGTTATAGAGCACCTGAAGTGTAACCACAGTGGCTTTCCCTAAATGTTCTAGACTTCCTGATTCTGCCCTCCTCGTTTCCAGAATTGCTCCAAGATTGTGACAATATTTACTGTAAGACTGTATCATGGAGCAAATTCATACCTATCATGAGTAAATGGACAATTAAATAAATCTAGATTAAGCCATTTTTAAGATATTTAAGCCAACAATGACTTCTTGAGGATACTTTCTCTAAATACTATATATATGAGAGGCTGCATCTACATGAAGTAGCTTTTGTCTCCATCAGAGATTTTTAAGCAGCAAGCTTGGTTTCAGCTGAGATATCGACTGCCCTCAGTCCTTGGGGTAGCCGCTCAGAGCCCCCGGCTGTTTGTCTTCAGCTGTA
Organism: Balaenoptera borealis; assembly: GCF_965194805.1. Taxonomy (NCBI): domain Eukaryota; kingdom Metazoa; phylum Chordata; class Mammalia; order Artiodactyla; family Balaenopteridae; genus Balaenoptera; species Balaenoptera borealis. Next base: position 45,091,285 of record NC_138871.1, on the reverse strand, counting down.
AGCAGCTTCTTCTTCTTGCCCCAGTGTGCATAACAAATACTGTATTATCATTTCTTCTTTTTTCTTTTTAATATTTATTTATTTATTTGACTGTGCTGGGTCTTAGTTGCGGTGTGTGGGATCTTTAGTTGCAGTGTGCATGTGGGATCTAGTTCCCTGACCAGGGATCGAACCTGGGCCCTCTGCACTGGGAGCGTGGAATCTTAATTACTGGACCACCAGAGAAGTCCCTGTATTATAATTTCTATATGTGCCATCTGTGTTGAGAGGCATTGGTTCATATGATCTGTAATGATTTAGTACAAGGGGCAATAATGTTTTTAACTCCACCTCTCCTACTGACTAAACAATTTTAAATAGTAGCTACCCGAATTCAAGAGATACTTTATCAGATGGAAGGGCAGAGCCAGAATAAAAGCAGATATTTACTTTGAGATTCCTGATACAGATAGAGAGGATTTCCGTCAAGAGGGAAGACAGGGAAGGACCACAGACCTCACACTCAACTCATCAGGCACACTCATCTTCCCATCCAATCCATCACTGAATCCTCTAATTTTTATCTCTTAATCAGACTCAAATTCATCCTCTCCACTGTCACTGTTTCAGCTCAGGCAAATGTCATTTTTATGTGTTTGCAGTAACCTCTGTATTAGTCTACGAGGGCTGCCATACAAAACATGTTTAAGCTGGGTGGTTTAAACACCTGAAATTTATTTTCTCACAGACCTGGAGGCTGAAAGTCCCAGATCAAGAGTGAGCAGGTTTGTTTCTGGTGAGGCCTCTCTTTCTGGCCTGTAGATGATCACCTTCTCACTGTGTCTTCACATGGCCTCTTCTCTGTGGAGAGAGAGAGAGAGGGAGAAAGAGAGAGAGAGAGATCTGGTGTTTCTTCCTGTTCTTTTTTTTTAAAACATCTTTATTGGAGTATAATTGCTTTACAATGGTGTGTTAGTTTCTACTGTACAACAAAGTGAATCAGCTATACGTATATATATATATCCCCATATCTCCTCCCTCTTGCGTCTCCCTCCCACCCTCCCTATCCCACCCCTCTAGTTGGACACAAAGCACCGAGCTGATCTCCCTGTGCTATGCGGCTGCTTCCCACTAGCTATCTGTTTACATTTGTTAGTGTATATATGTCCATGCCACTCTCTCACTTCATCCCATCTTACCCTTCTCCCTCCCTGTGTCCTCAAGTCCATTCTCTACGTCTGCGCACATATATACAATGGAATATTACTCAGCCATATAAAGAAACGAAACTGAGTTATTTGTAGTGAGGTGGATGAACCTAGAAACTGTCATACAGAGTGAAGTAAGTCAGAAAGAGAAAAACAAATACCGTATGTTAATACATATATATGGAATCTAAAAAAAAAAAAAAAGGTTCTGAAGAATCTTCCTGTTCTTATAAGGACACCAGTCCTAAAGGATTAAAGCCCTACTTTATGACCTCATTTAACCTTAATTCCTTCCCTAAAGACCTTATCTCCAAATTCAGTCACCTTGGGGCTTAGGACTTCAACATATGAATTTGGAGGGGACACGATTCAGTCCATAACAACCTCTATGCTACAGTCCAAGTGATCTTTCCAAAACACAGAGCAGCAAATAGAGATAATTTTACTTCTTCCTTTTCTGTTTGGATAACCCCACTCTGACCCCCAGCCCTTTTTTGCCTAATTTCTTTGGCTAGGAATTTCAGTACAATGTTGAATAGAAGTGGCAAGAGTGGGCATCCTTGTCTTGCCCCTGATGTAAGGGAAAAGGCTTCAGTCTTTAACTGAGTATGATATTAGCTGTGGGTTTTTCTTAGATGCTCTTTAGCATGTGGAGGAAGTTCCCTTCTACTTTTAGTTTATTCATTGTTTTTATCATGAAAGTGTGTTGGATTTTGTCAAAGGTTTTTTTCTTTATCAACTGAACTGATCATGTCATTTCTTTGCTTAAAATCTTTCACATTCTGTGTCATTTAGGGTTCTTTGGTGGAGAAACGATTAACACTGATCATCTTAAGGGGGTTTCAGGAGCTTATAGGAAAGAAGCGAGGCTGAAAACGCAACTTGGAATGAAGCAGTTCCTGAAGGTTTCAATAGTAGTGATCCCTGGTTGGTCTTGTTTGGGTGCTTATGCTGCAATGAGGGAACTCTGTCTGCTGCTTCTCTCCTTAAGTCACACTGCTCAAAATACTAAGTCCCTGGTTGCAGGACATTGTGAATGTACTTGATGCCACTGAATTGTGCACTAAAAAATGGTTAAAATGGCAAATTTTACGTTATATATATTTTCCCACAATAAACAAAAAATTTAAAATGATCTGAATGTAGCCAAATACTGAAAATTTTCAGGAAGGTGATTTTAGAGCAACGAAGCATAAATATAGCTTTTACTCTTTCTAGGTATTAAATGGCACATGATAATATATGGAATTAAACAAATGTGATCAAGTTAAATAAAATTGATACTGGGCTTCCCTGGTGGCGCAGCGGTTGAGAATCTGCCTGCCAATGCAGAGGACACGGGTTCGAGCCCTGGTCTGGGAAGATCCCACATGCCTCGGAGCAACTGGGCCCGTGAGCCACGATTACTGAGCCTGCGCGTCTGGAGCCTGTGCTCCGCAACAAGAGAGGCCACGATAATGAGAGGCCCCCGCACCGCGATGAAGAGTGGCCCCCACTTGCCGCAACTAGAGAAAGCCCTCGCACAGAAACGAAGGCCCAACACTGCCAAAAAGTAATAAATAAATAAATTAAAAAAAAAAAAAGAGAATAAAAAAACTCCCTTGCTCCCTCATCAGCAAACATTGCCCGTGGGAAACTCCAAAACATTCTTTAAAAAAAAACAAAAATTGATACAACTGTGTTTGACTTTGGAGGTAACAAAGAGAGGTCAACAAAAAGTCAGAGAAACACAGAAGGTGACCAGACCTTTACATTTCTTCTTTCCTCCAATGAGGAAAATACTTTTTTTCAGGCCTTGTCAGTTTCAGTACTGGGCTCTGAAAGGACTTTTAGAAAGCATCATTTATAGCACAAAGAAATATTTTCATCAAACTAACTTAAATTAGTCTAATGGCTTATATTAGTAATACTAGAAAAAATATTCCTTGATGTTATACCTCTACGATTTGCTTCAGAAAAACCTGGGGACTGGAGGAAATGGAGAAATGTATACAGAGGTCAGATTGGCCATGAACTGATCATTGTTGAGAATGAGTGTGAGTTCATGGAGATACACTGTACTATTCCTTCTACTTTCGTGTATGCTTGAATAAAGTTTATTAAATTCTTTAACAAAAGTTCTAGGACAGAGAGTGTAGTTGTTCTAGTTTAGGTCACATACCCACCCCTTGACTCTCCCAGGGAGGTGAGAGGAAAGCTTTTCCTCAGACTTATTGTACAGTAATACTATACAGTATTATTGTAATAGTAAAACACTGGAAGCAATCTAAATGTCTCAAAATAGAGTACTGGTTAAGTAAATACATGCACATAATGGAATATTATAAAGCAGTTGAAATGACTGGTTATTTATTCCTTCATACAAAAATAAAATAGGTGGCAAGTTGTCCCCAAAGGGTTATATTAATTCTCACCTTTCCCAGCATTATACCTGTATCTTCAATAACAACAAATATTATCATTTAAGAAAAAGGTGTCAATGGTATCTTGTGTTGTTTTATATATTATTTTCAAAGTGGAAAAATGCTAAATTATATGTTTAAAAGATTATCAATTAAGGAGGAAAGTATACCAGGTGCCATGGTTGAATATCAGTGTTTTTATTTCTTTTAATTCCTGTAATTGGATGTGGCTTAAGTTTTGAATTTTGTTAGTTTGGGATAGCTTTTGTCCCTAAAAAGAATTATTCACTGAAGGCCTAATGATATTTTATTTGTTTTTTTTTTTCTAACTTAACCCTATATATTTGAGTTATTTAATCCTGATTGTCCATGAACGACAGATTTCTCATTTGTGTGTATTTGTATTCATCTAAATAAGGAATCATAGCTAAAACATAAAATGAGCCTTTAAAATGTTCCAATATTGGGCTTCCCTGGTGGTGCAGTGGTTGAGAATCTGCCTGTTAATGCAGGGGACACAGGTTCCCTGGTCTGGGAAGATCCCACATGCCGCGGAGCAACTGGGCCCGTGAGCCACAATTACTGAGCCTGCGCGTCTGGAGCCTGTGCTCCGCAACAAGAGAGGCCGCGATAGTGAGAGGCCCGCGCACTGTGATGAAGAGTGGCCCCCGTTTGCCGCAACTAGAGAAAGCCCTTGCACAGAAACGAAGACCCAACACAGCCATAAATAAATAAATAAATTAATTAATTAAAAAAAAAAAGATAGCATCATGTAATGGCAATTCTATAAATCTGGGTTTTAAAAAAAAATGTTCCAATATTTAGGCCCAGTAATTATATTTCTGAAAATAAATGCTAGGGCTATAATCCAAAATGGTTATAACAGTGCAAAATTACCTAATAGTAGAGGAAATTTAAGAAAATTATATTATGTTTACAAGGTGGTTTAAGAACATGGGAAAATGTTAAAATGTTAAATAGGAAAAGCAGTAGATTAAACTTGAATATTTATGACTATGTAAAATAAGCATTTAAAGTACTGCAAAATCTAAAATGCTAACCTAGTTATACTTGAAGCATGAGAGAGAATAGATCATTTTCTTTTTTCTTTCTACTTATCTACATTTTCCAAATTTCTTTTATGGTGAGTATGTGTTACTTTACATTTAGAAAAATTTAAAGGATAAAGACTGTCTCAGTTGAAATGGACAGAAACACAACTCAAATTAATTTAAGCCAAAAAGGGAGAGGAGTTGAAGGGAGGGTGAGAAAGAAGGAAAGAGAAGTTCATGGAAGGACTCGGCTTCAGGCCCACATGGAAATGATATCATCAGGTTTCTCTCTTCTTCCCTCCCCCTAATACCTCAGCTCAGCCTCCTCTGTGTGGTGACCTCATTTTCTTCCATCTTCCAGGTTGCCAGAGAATTAGGTTGCCCACAGCTCTAGGCTTACATCATCTGCATTAGGAATTCCAGTGGAAAGAGATCTCTCTCCCCCAATGTCCACATATCAATTCCAGAGAAGAACTCTTATAGGCCCTGCTTGGGCCACATGCCCACCCCTATACTAATAATGATGTCTGGGGAATGGGGTACTAAGACTGGGTGGGCTGGTGACATATGCCCATATCTGTTCCAGAAGAGAGGATCTGATACTGGGAGAGATAGCATGACAGCCAGCCAAATTAAGAAAGATATCATGCAGCACAATATGCTGTCACAGTTCACTGTTATCATCCACACTCTTGATTTTCTGAACATGCAATTCCAAAAATGTCCCATACTAAATTTAATGCAAAACCTCCATGTACAGTTCATCTCTCAAAAGACAACCCACATTGTCTTAAAGTTTAGTATCTTTGGGCCATATGCTTTCTTCTTGGTCAGGTGGAAATTGGGTTCCTCCTGGTCCTGCAATGCAAATATCATCTTTTTTTAAAATTTTATTTATTTTTGGCTGCGTTGGGTCTTCATTGCTGCGCGTGGGCTTTCTCTAGTTGTGGCGAGCAGGGGCTACTCTTCGTTGCAGTGCGCAGGCTTCTCCTTGCAGTGGCTTCTCTTGTTGCAGAGCACGGGCCCTAGAGCGCACAGGCTTCAGTAGTTGCAGCACGTGGGCTCAGTAGTTGTGGCTTGTGGGCTCTAGAGCGCAGGCTCAGTAGTTGTGGCGCAAGGGCTTAGTTGCTCCACGGCATGTGGGATCTTCCTGGACCAGGGATTGAACCCGTGTCCCCTGCATTGGCAGGCGGATTCTTATCCACTGTGCCACCAGGGAAGTCCCGCAAATATCATCTAAATTGCTTCCCTTGCAGTGAAGTTCTTTAGTGATTCAATCTTGCTGCCCTGAGTCTGCCCATGTGAGAAGCAAGTCTCCCTCATCCAACATGTTCTAGGACAGCACCAGTTCAGCCACCAACTTCCTATTGGCCTCATTATGGAGCCTGGGTATTGCCTTAGGCTTTGAACATTCACAGGCTTGTTTCCAAGTTGGGTTTTTCTGGCAATACTACTCCCGTCAGATCTCAGATGGCTTTCTGCCAATTTACACCTGGGGATTCCATAAACTAGGCACCAATACCAGAAATCTTACCCAGCCCTTGTAGTTTCTGTCTCTTAACAACAGACCTCAGCTTTGCCCATCCTATAGGCTCTCAATTTACTGTATCCCATAATGGTTACCCTGACCCTCGGCTGTAACCCAGTGGATAGTGTTTTCCCATGGGCATGATTACTAATTATATTTGGCAGGGAATAGCACAGTTGTTTAAGAAGAAAGGACAAGGGAAACAGGCTTTCCTAATTTTTACCAAGTTTCTGGTGTGATTCCTGCCTCCTTCCTTTGTTATCAATTTTAGATTGGAACATAGATTTCAGCTTTTTCAAATCAGTGAGAAGAATTATTATTTGACCCTCAGTGGTCCTGGATTGCTGGCTCGAGGCAGAAAGGGCCTCCCAGTATGCTGTTGCCTTTCTGCTTTCAGATAAGTGAGTTTGGATTCAAGCTTGTCCCTTCCTCTTTGCTTAGCAGGGTTCTTCCTAGCGTCTCCATGTTTGCATCATCCCAGTTTGTCAGTACATCCAGAAAAATGGGGTACCATGTTTGACTGGGCCTGGGTCATGTGTCCACGTCCAATTTGATGGGGTCTTCTGGAAAAAGGGAAAAGGTGTGGGAATGCTGAGGTAGACTACAAGCTACCTTGTAGCTTTAAAATTCTTTAAAGAATTTAGTACTTCATATAAAAATAATCAAATCTATGGACTTCCCTGGCGGTCCAGCGGTTAGGACTCCGTGCTTCCACTGCAGGGGGCACGGGTTCGATGCCTGCTTGGGGAACTGAGATCCCGCATGCTGGTGGCACAGGTCAAAAAAAAAAAAAATCTAATCTAAAACTGAAAATATATGAGGAGAAAAGTTTCTTAGGATCACACCCTCATGCTTAAAAATTGCAAGGTGATCTCAAATAGAATGAGAAAGAGCCAGAACCAGCGAACAAGGAAAACAGCAGAAGACTTTGTCACTCCGTCTTCACAACATCAGAAATGCAAGAGCCAATCCTATAAATATTCAGTAGCTTCCTTAGCTTTTGTCAACCGGCAGCTTCCAAATTTTTGACAGGTAGAGTCGAAATTTCAAAAGTACTTTTAAAAGGTGCATCAACCAGTGTTCTACCCATCATTCTCATCTACATATATGTTTTGTTTTTATAACACTGTTATTAAAATCTTGTTTCTAGATTTACATTAACATTTAGTGGCCACCTATACTCACAACCTAGAGATTTCCCCTCCTTCTACCAGCTTTGAACCTCACCCAGAAGCTCTCTTTGTTCCGGCCTTTTTGGTTTTGCATCTCGGTTCTCTGTCTTGTTTTCCCAGATAGCCCCAAGTCCAATCCAGATCCCTGGAACTGTGAGCCTGGCCTCTTTATTCATAGACTGGAAAATATAACTTCAACACTCTGCTAAATTTTTTGTTTTAAAAAACTTAAAATTTCAGAGTAATTTTAGACTTACAGAAAAGTTGCAAAGAACTGAGAGTCCCTATATCCTCCATCCAATGTTCCTTAATGTTAACATCTTACCTAGCCAGGGTATATTTGTCAAAACTAGGAAATTAACATTAATCCGTTATTATTAAGTAAACTCCAGACTGTATATCACCATATATTTCCACTAATGTTCTTTTCTATTCCAGGATCCAATCCAGGATAGCACACTGAATTTAATCTGCTAAATTTTAAAACAAATTATTTTCCAAGTCATTTCCAATTAAGCTGTGACAGTTATGAAGAATTTGGCATTTTAATATTTAAGATAAACAATTCATTAGCAAAAACAACACAAGTTGTCAAGATGTCATTAGTTCTGTGATTATGAGCTCCTCTGGGGAGGAGTCTCTATTATTTGTTTGGCACATTTTATCTATATATAGTTTCATACATTCTCTACAGCAGGGGTCGCCAACCCCTGGGCCGTGGACTGGTACAGGGCCGCAGCCTGTTAGGAACTAGGCCGCACAGCAGGAGGTGAGCGGCTGAGGAGCCGCTCCCCATGGCTTGCATTACTGCCTGAACCAACTCCCCACGCCCCTCCTTTCGTGGAAAAATTGTCTTCCACGAAACCAGTCCCTGGTGCCGAAAAGTTTGGGGACCCCTGTTCTATAGGATGTAGTTTTCACAGCAGTAAAAGGTAAGAGAAGTACAAGAAAATTAAAAGCATTCTAACTTTTAGGGGAAAACAGTTTCATTCTTCCTAATGTAATTAGTAGAGTTAGAATTTTATTCCAGTGACGTGCTGTAAAGGTAGTGGGAGTATAATTTATGAAAACATTACAGGTCTGACGCAATCATCACAGTCTAAGCCACAGAAACCACAAAAGACCACAGGACCAGATTCCTGTCCAGTCAACTTCTCCAGGGGGACGAACACTTGCCAACAAAACCCAAAAGTTCTCTTTAAGAAAAGAAAGCTCTCTCTAGGAGTAATATCTGGAGTAATTTGGGGGAAACTGAAAGTTACTTGCTTTCCCACCCCCTGCACCCCATGCCTTGCGGGATCTTAATTCTCCTACCAGGGATTGAACCCGTGCCCCCTTCAATGGAAGCGCGGAGTCCTAACCACTGGACCACCAGGGAATTCCCTGCATTTTTACATAAAGCTGTTTTCAGACCTATTGAGGCTATCTTGATATAGGGCCTATTTTTAAAAATTACGTGTATTTCATTTTAAGAGAACAATATTGTGGGTATTATAACAAAAGAGCTATAAAGAAGTCTACTTGAAGTAAGTTCAAGGACTTATCTAATCCAAGAGAAATACAGACTTTGCTAAGTATTATTCCATCTTATTCCTACCACAATTAATAGTTATCTTCAGGTGCTGTCATCAATTACAGGATGACATGTAAAATTCCTGTAGAAGTCTCTCTCTTTCCCCATCCCAGAAAAAAATTGAAGACATCTAAGCGAAGACACAAGAGAAAAGTAACAACACAATATTTTGCCAAGCATTATCCTATAAATAAAGAAGGCCAATAAAGATATTATGTATTCAGATTTTCACTTAGCAGTTTGTTTTCTGGAGAAATAAGGAATATAGTAATTTACCTAATTAAAAAAAAAAGAAAAACGTAAAAAAAAGGAAAAATGAATATTTACATAGTGCCTTATTGCTTTCTAATCACTTGCTCATCCATGATATATTGAATAGTTAACTGATGACTTTATATTTTAGGCACAGCTGCCATGGATGCTGGCACAAAATATAGAATGTGTAATTGTCCTCTGATGCCACTTCACATGTAACCTCCTCCATGAAGTCTTCTGATTGCTCCCAGCCCCTGCATTTGCATCAAGTAAGAATTTGCATTCTTTCCTCTGTGCTGCCAAGATACATGACCACTCTTACATAATTCTATGATAGCACTTCTTGCATTGTCATCTCTTTTAGAGACAGCCTCTTATTCAACTTTTTATCGTCATAGGTAAGTAGCAGTGTTATAGGCTGAATTGTGTCCCCATCAAATGCATATGTTGAAGCTCTAATCCCCTGTACCTCAGAATGTGACTGTATTTGGAAATGGGAGTCTTTAAAGAGGTGATTGAGCTAGAATGAGGCCATTGGGGTGGGCCCTAATCCAATCTGACTGGTATCCTTATAGGAAGAAAAAGTATGGATACACCAAAGAGACACCAGAGACGAGCATGCACAGAAGAAAGACCACATGAGGACACAGTAGGAAGGCTGCCATCTGCAAGACAAGCAGAAAGGCCTCAGAAGAAACCAAACCTGCTGACACCTTGATCTTGGACTGCTATCCTCCAAAACCATAAGGAAATTAATTTCTGCTTAAGCCATTCAGTCGGTGGTATTTAGTTACAGTAGCCCTAGCAAACTAATATAGATAGTCACAGGTAAATGATATACAGTAAGTACTTAAAAATAGTAGCTATTATGTGTAATCTGCAGTTATTATATATATATATATATATATATATATATATATATATATATATATATATATATATACCCTCTTGTATATAGATTATGCATATGCTTAGCAAGTTTTAGGAATTTATGTGCATTCATGTCTGTTTTGTGGTTGTCTTTAGGTTCTATAGGTGTTTCTTTGTGTGTTAGGCAGTTGAGTGGATTATTTTTTAAAGGTTTGCCTGCAAGAAATTTTGTAAGGGTTCTTACCCATTACAAAAACTTCTATCATGGATAAAATTGATTCCCTGAGGTAAATAATTTTGTTCTACAATTCAGTTGTGCGAACATTTTATTCAGATAAAGGGCATAGAAATTTTCAGGATTCAAATTAATTCAGGAGATAAGTAGCTCTGGATTTAATTTTTCAATTATTTTTTCATAAATCTTTATTAATGTTTTCATAATTCATTTAATTTTATCATAAGAAAAACACAGATTGGGGAAATAAAGAGTTGATAATTTTTGATAAAACCATGAGGACAAAAATTCTTAGAAAAATCTTATTCATAAAATTTCATGTCTTGCCTGTATGATTTGTGGACCAAAGAAAAAAATGTAAATGCAATCATCCCATTCTCTGTTCTCAATATTGCAAGGGCTTTGACTCAACATTTACCTTGTCATGAGGGCCATGAATGATCTGGCTCCAAACTACCTGTTCTAACTTTCTACCTTGTTCCCCTTTCTTTCTGTTCTTTAGGCTCAGAAGCAGTCCTGTGGATTCTGAAACAAGCTGAACTAATTCTATTTGTCAGAAAGACTGCTTTTCCTGAGAGTCACATGACTTACTCTTCCCCTTCATTCTAATCTCTACTTGAAAGTCAGGGGATGAGGGAGGTCTTCCCTGTTCATCCAGCTGAAGAGCATCCCCTGTCATTCTCTATCTCCTTAACTTTTTTTTTTCCCGGAGCATCTATTAATACCTGGGCATTATGTCTTTGTTTATCTGCTTTTTTTTTTTTTAAACATCTTTATTGGAGTATAACTGCTTTACAATGGTGTGTTAGTTTCTGCTGTATAACAAAGTGATTCAGCTCTACGTATACATATATCCCCATATCCCCTCCCTCTTGCGTCTCCCTCCCACCCTCCCTATCCCACGCCTCTAAGTGGACACAAAGCACCGAGCTGATCTCCCTGTACTATGTGGCTGCTTCCCACTAGCTATTTTACGTTTGGTACTGTATATGTGTCAATGCCACTCTCTCACTTCGACCCAGCTTACCCTTCCCCCTCCCCGTGTCTTCAAGTCCATTCTCTACGTCTGCGTCTTTATTCCTGTCCTGCCTCTAGGTTCTTAACCTTTTTTTTTTTTTTTTTTTTATTCCATATATATGTGTTAGCATATGGTATTTGTTTTTCTCTTTCTGACTTACTTCACTCTGTGTGACAGACTCTAGGTCCATCCACCTAACTACAAATAACTCAATTTCATTTCTTTTTATGGCTGAGTAATATTCCATTGTATGTATCTGCCACATCTTCTTGATCCATTCATCTGTTGATGGACACTTAGGTTGCTTCCATGTCCTGGCTATTGTAAATAGTGCTGCAATGAACATTGTGGTACATGACTCTTTTTGAATTCTGTTTTTCTCAGGGTATATGCCCAGTAGTGGGATTGCTGGGTCATATGGTAGTTCTATTTTTAGTTTTTTAAGGAACCTCTATACTGTTCTCCATAGTGGCTGTAACAATTTACATTCCCAACAGTGCAAGAGGGTTCCCTTTCTCCACACCCCCTCCAGCATTTATTGTTTGTACATTTTTTGTTGATGACCATTCTGACTGGTGTGAGGTGATACCTCATTGTAGTTTTGATTTGCATATCTCTAATGATTAGTGATGTTCAGCAGCCTTTCATGTGTTTGCTGGCAATCTGTATATCTTCCCTGGAGAAATGTCGATTTAGGTCTTCTGCCCATTTTTGGAATGGGTTGTTTGTTTTTTTGCTATTGAGCTGCATGACCTGCTTGTATATTTTGGAGATCAATCCTCTGTCAGTTGCTTAGTTTGCAACTATTTTCTCCCATTCTGAGGGTTGTCTTTTCGTCTTGTCTATAGTTTCCTTTGCTGTGCAAAAGCTTTTAAAGCTTCATTAGGTCCCATTTGTTTATTTTTGTTTTTATTTCCATTCCTCTAGGAGGTGGGTCAAAAAGGATCTTGCTGTGATTTATGTCATATAGTGTCTGCTTATGTTTTCCTCTAAGAGTTTTATAGTGTCCAGTCTTACATTTAGGTCTTTAATCCATTTTGAGTTTATTTTTGTGTATGGTGTTAGGGAGTGTTCTAATTTCATTCTTTTACGTGTAACTGTCCAGTTTTCCCAGTACCACTTATTGAAGGGCTGTCTTTTCTCCATTGTATGTTCTTGCCTCCTTTATAAAAGATAAGGTGACCATATGTGCGTGGGTTTATCTCTGGGCTTTCTCTCCTGTTCCATTGATCTATATTTCTGTTTTTGTGCCAGTACCATACTGTCTTGATTACTGATTCCCCCAGCTCCATTTTTCTTTCTCAAGACTGCTTTGGCTATTAGGGTTCTTTTGTGTTTCCATACAAATTGAGAAATTTTTTGTTCTAGTTCTGTGAAAAATGCCATTGGTAGCTTGATAGGGATTGCACTGAATCTGTAGATTGCTTTGGGTAGTAGAGTCATTTTCACAATGTTGATTCTTCCAATCGAAGAACATGGTACATCTCTCCATCTGTTTATATCATCTTTAATTTCTTTCATCAGTGTCTTATAGTTTTCTGCATACAGGTCTTTTGTCTCCTTAGGTAGGTTTATTCCTAGCTATTTTATTCTTTTTGTTGCAGTGATAAATGGGAGTGTTTCCTTAATTTCTCTTTCAGATTTTTCATCATTAGTGTATAGGAATGCAAGAGATTTCTGTGCATTAATTTTGTATCCTGCTACTTTACCGAATTCATTGATTAGCTCTAGTAGTTTTCTGGTAGCATCTTTAGGATTCTCTGTGTATAGTATCATGTCATTTGCAAACAGTGACAGTTTTACTTTTTCTTTTCCAATTTGGATTCCTTTTATTTCTTTTTCTTCTCTGATTGCTGTGGCTAAAACTTCCAAAACTATGTTGAATAATAGTGGTGAGAGTGGGCAACCTTGTTTTGTTCCTGATCTTAATGGAAATGGTTTCAGTTTTTCACCATTGAGAACGATGTTCGCTGTGGGTTTGTCATATATGGCCTTTATTATGTTGAGGAAAGTTCCCTCTATGCCTACTTTCTGGAGGGTTTTTTATCATAAATGGGTGTTGAATTTTGTCAAAAGCTTTTTCTGCATCTATTGAGATGATCATATGTTTTTTCTCCTTCAATTTGTTAATATGGTGTATCACATTGATTGATTTGCATATATTGAAGAATCCTTGCATTCCTGGGATAAACCCCACTTGATCATGGTGTATGATCCTTTTTATGTGCTGTTGGATTCTGTTTGCTAATATTTTTTTGAGGATTTTTGCATCTATGTCCATCAGTGTCATTGGCCTATAGTTTTCTTTCTTTGTGACATCTTTGTCTGGTTTTGGTGTCAGGGTGATGGTGGCCTCGTAGAATGAGTTTGAGAGTGTTCCACCCTCTGCTATATTTTGGAAGAGTTTGAGAAGGATAGGTGTTAGCTCTTCTCTAAATGTTTGACAGAATTCGCCTGTGAAGCCCTCTGGTCCTGGGCTTTTGTTTGTTGGAAGATTTTTAACCACAGTTTCAATTTCAGTGCTTGTGATTGGTTGGTTTATATTTTCTATTTCTTCCTGGTTCAGTCTCGGAAGGTTGTGCTTTTCTAAGAATTTGTCCATTTCTTCCAGGTTGTCCATTTTATTGGCATATAGTTGCTTGTAGTAATCTCTCATGATCCTTTGTATTTCTGCAGTATCAGTTGTTACTTCTCGTTTTTAATTTCTAATTCTAATTCTGTTGAGTCTTCTCCCTTTTGTTCTTGATGAGTCTGGCTAATGGTTTATCAATTTTGTTTGTTTTCTCAAAGAACCAGCTTTTAGTTTTATTGTTTTTTGCTATTGTTTCTTTCATTTCTTTTTCATTTATTTCTGATCTGATCTTTATGATTTCTTTCCTTCTGTGAACTTTGGGGTGTTTTTGTTCTTCTTTACCAAATTGCTTTAGGTGTAAGTTTAAGTTGTTTATTTGAGATTTTTCTTGTTTCTTTAGGTAGGATTGTACTGCTATAAACGTCCCTCTTAGAACTGCTTTTGCTGCATCCCATAGGTTTTGGGTCATCGTGTTTTCATTGTCATTTGTTTCTAGGTATATTTTGATTTCCTCTTTGATTTCTTCAGTGATCTCTTGGTTATTTAGCAGCGTATTTTTGAGCCTCTATGTGTTTGTATATTTTACAGATTTTTTCCTGTAATTGATATCTTGTCTCACAGTGTTGTGGTTGGAAAAGATACTTGATACGATTTCAATTTTCTTAAATTTACCAAGGCTTGATTTGTGACCCACAATATGATCTATTCTGGAAAATGTTCCATGAGCACTTGAGAAGAAAGTGTATTCTGTTGTTTTTGGATGGAATGTCCTATAACTATCAATTAAGTCCATCTTGTTTAATGTGTCATTTAAAGCTTGTGTTTCCTCATTTATTTTCATTTTGGATGATCAGTCCATTGGTGAAAGTGGGGTGTTAAAGTCCCCTACTATGATTGTGTTACTGTTGATTTCTCCTTTTATGGCTGTTAGCATTTGCCTTGTGTATTGAGGTGCTCATATATTGGGAGCAGAAATATTTACAATTGCTATATTTTCTTCTTGGATTGATCCCTTGATCATTATGTAGTGTCCTTCTTTGTCTCTTGTAATAGTCTTTATTTTAAAGTCTATTTTGTGTGATATGAGAATTGCTACTCCAGCTTTCTTTTGATTTCCATTTGCATGGAGTATCTTTTTCCATCCCCTCACTTTCAGTCTGTATGTGTCCCTAGGTCTGAAGTGGGTCTCTTGTAGACAGCATATATATGGGTCTTGTTTTTGTACCCATTCAGCCAGTCTATGTCTTTTGGTTGGAGTGTTTAATCCATTTACATTTGAGGCAATTATCAATATGTATGTTCCTATTCCCATTTTCTTAATTGTTTTGGGTTTGTTTTTGTAGGTCTTTTCCTTCTCTTGTGTTTCCTGGATAGAGACGTTCCTTTAGCATTTGTTGTAAAGCTGGTTTGGTGGTGCTGAATTCTCTTAGCTTTTGCTTGTCTATAAAGGTTTTAATTTCTCTGTCGAATCTGAGTGAGATCCTTGCTGGGTAGAGTAATCTTGGTTGTAGGTTTTTCCCTTTCATCACTTTAAATATGTCCTGCCACTCCCTCCTGGCTTGCAGAGTTTCTGCTGAAAGATCAGCTGTTAACCTTATGGGGATTCCCTTGTATGTTATTTGTTGTTTTTCCCTTGCTGCTTTTCATATTTTTTCTTTGTATTCAATTTTTGATAGTTTGATTAATATGTGTCTTTGTGTGTTTCTCCTTGGATTTATCCTGTATGGGACTCTCTGTTCTTCCTGGACTTGATTGACTATTTCCTTTCCCATATTAGGGAAGTTTTCAACTATAATCTCTTCAAATATTTTCTCAGTCCCTTTTTTTTTTCTCTTCTTCTGGAACCCCTATAATTCAAATGTTGGTGCATTTAATGTCCCAGAGGTCTCTGAGACTGTCCTCAATTCTTTTCATTCTTTTTGTGTATTCTGCTCTGTGGTAATTATTTCCACTATTTTATCTTCCAGATCACTTATCTGTTCTTCTGCCTCAGTTATTATGCTATTGATTCTTTCTGGACAATTTTTAATTTCATTTATTGTGTTGTTCATCACCGTTTGTTTGCTTTTTTTTTCTTCTAGTTCCTTGTTAAATGTTTCTTGTATTTTCTCCATTCTATTTCCAAGATTTTGGATCATCTTTACTATCATTACTCTGAATTCTTTTTCAGGTAGACTTCCTATTTCCTCTTCATTTGTTTGGTCTGGTGGGTTTTTACCTTACTCCTTCATATGCTGTGTTTCTCTGTCTTCTCATTTTGCTTAACTTACTGTGTTTTGGGTCTCCTGTTCGTAGGCTGCAGGTTTGTAGTTCCTGTTTTTGGTGTCTGCCCCCAGTGGCTAAGGTTGGTTCAGTGGGTCGTGTAGGCTTCCTGGTGGAGCTGACTGGTGCTTGTGTTCTGGTGAATGAGCCTGGATCTTGTCTTTCTGGTGGGCAGGACCGAGTCCAGTGGTGTGTTTTGGGGTGTCTGTGAACTTATTATGATTTTAGGCAGTCTCTCTGCTAATGGGTGGGGTTGTGTTCCTGTGTTGCTAGTTTGGCATGGGGTGTCCAGCACTGGAGCTTGCTGGTCATTGAGTGGAGCTGGGTCTTAGTGTTGAGATGGAGATCTCTAGGAGAGCTCCCACCGATTGATATTATGTGGGGCTAGGAGGTCTCTGGTGGACCAATGTCCTGAACTCGGCTCTCCCACCTCAGAAGCTCAGGCCTGACCCCTGGCTGGAGCACCAAGACCTTGTCAGCCACACGGCTGCTGGTACTCAACATGCAGTCTGCAGTCGCTGTTTGTGAGGCTCCCTGCTCTGCAAGGTAACGGTCCACGCTCAAACTCCATGAGGTCCTGATGGCCCCATAAATGAATTATTCATATACTATCTGAGAAAGCTCCCCTTCACATCTCCCAGTATCTTTAAAAGGCTTGCGTGCATACATGGGGGATGTCCCAGACACTGCTTCTGATGGCAACCTGCCCACTGGCACTGGTGGGGCCTGCGCTCTTAAAGGCCACGGCCTGTGGGCTGCCATCTGTTAATCTGCTTATTGTCTCTCTCCTGTCTACCAGATTTTCAGCTCCATGAGAACAGGGGTTTTGTCAAGAAATGTTGGTTGAATGGAAATTTGAAGCACCAACCACTGAAGTCTGAGATAACAGTTTTCAATATTTCTTAAAGATATAATGAATATTGCAATGAAGTAGTCAAATAATGCTGAAGAGATGTAATCTGATATTGACTGAGTATATTAGGTTGCCCCAGAAATCTCTGTGTTATTTGTACTGTGTAGTTGATCCCTTTGAGGGTGTGTCTTCTGCTCAGAACTTTTATCCAGTATCTTGGACGCACCCTTGATCTTCAGAAACAGATCCTTGGTAGTTATTCAGAGGAGCACTGTACAGTATAAATATAATGTGCACTGCATGTGTACTTTAAAATCTTCCAGTGGCCATATTTTTAAAAAGTAAAAATAATAGCTAAAACTAATTTTTAAATATTTTATTTAACCCAAAATGTCTAAAATATTATTTCAACATGTAATCAACATAAATACAATTATTAACAAGATATGTAATATTCTTTTGTTTTTTTCACAGTGTCTTCAAAATTCATTGAGTATTTTATGGTAGCTGCACATCTCAATTCACATGGTAAATTTTAACAATTAAAGTGAAACAAAGTTCTACCAAAATAATAAAGTTGTATGTTCTGGGAAAATATTTTACATTGCTTTGGTTTTAAAATTTAAGTTAATAACAATTAAATAAAATGAAAATTCAGTTCCTCAATGTACTAGCCACATTTCAAGTGCTCCATAGGCACACGTGGCCGGTGGCTTCTGTATTGGACAGTGCCTCCTGGCCATACTTGATTGGAGCAGCAGCAGCCTTCTAACCACAGCTCAGCCAATCAGTTTCTCCCTTCCAGGAATTTGAATTTTGAACTGAGGTACGTGCACAGAGACGGGAAAAGTTTGGTTCTGAGTCATGTTAGTGGCAGAATTCCACAAGGAACGTTTGTGAGCAGCTGTTGTTAGGGTCCCCAGAGCTTCCCTGCCTTCTGCCCTTCCAGAGGCCTGGTTGGTGGTTCAGTTCTTCTTTGGATTCTGTGAGAGAGCCTAATATATTTCCAGTAAGTTTTTATCTTCCCTTGAGCCAGCTCAAGCTGGTTTCTGTTACTTGTAATGACATTAATAAAAAAATAAAATAAACAAAAACTCATAAGAAATTTCTTTAAAAGGAGATGCGTAAGAGTACATAATTATGCAGAAGGGTATATACATTTATGCAAAACTGCTTTGAATACCTTAGAAAAATCATAATTGTCCAGGGTGTTATCAACTCTCAACAGAATGGAGCAGGATGTAGATGATTCAAAACAGTAAATTGATACAAAAAGAGCATCTATTTGATTCTGGAATGCATTTGTGTGAATTGGGGGTGGGGATGGGGGCAGAGCAGAAACAAGATACAGCTTCCTAATTGTTTTACAGAGAATTTAATCAGCATGAATTCTCCAAGAATGACGTTGATCACACAGCAGGTGCTTGATAAATGCATGTTGATTAATTGACTTAGAATACACCAGCTGTCGGTGAAAGAATGTGATCCACAATCAAACCACTTGACAGAAGAAAGCCAGGATGGCTTTTAAAATTAGTAACAATGTGGAATTCTACATGCGAATAAGCCAGAGATGGTGTTGCTGTCTTTGGTTATCTTCCTAGATGAGAATAAGATAATCATACTCTGCTTTGGAGGAAGGTATTTAGTGTTTAAGGCTGTAAACCTAGGTAAACATATTCTCCAGTCATTTGTTCCCAGTATCTGGAAGGCCTTTAGGTTGCATACACCACATCTGTGGGGATGAGGGGGTAGGAGAGGGAGATACAATTATAAATGATCTCTCCTGATCCTGGGGAGTTTTGATTTTCATCTCTTCTCAGCATCAGATAAGCAATACTTACATTTCACAGGGTAGAAAAAGAAAAGTTAAAAAATGTTTCAGAATACCATGTTTAAGTGGATGGAGGTGAACTTAATTAAGCCTCTAGTATTACAACCGGTTTACAAAAAGTATCAGAATAAAAATACACACAGGGATACAATCAGCCAAATCCAGAATATGGAAAATCCCACAGAACAAATGACCTGGTGTTTTCAACAAATAATAAATTCTATAATTACCATATATTATAAATGGCACAATTACATTGGAGGGTAGTGGTGCCTCTGGTAGACCTTGTTTTAGGGTGGGTTCCCTCCACACAAATTTTAGCGTGGAGAGTTGCATGCAGAACTTCATTAGAGAGATAGCTCTGAGGGGGTAAGGAAGGTGGGACTGAACAGTGGAGAAGCTGACCCTGGTGAGGTTTCAACTGAGGCCTCAGTCATCCCACGGGGAGTTCTGGAGGGGGGATGACCCTTCAGAGTTGTCCCAAATTGAGGCAAGGGGCCAGATTTTGTATTCATTTGATATGTGCTTCCTCCTAGTAGGGGGTATAACCTTGGGAGAGGCAGATCCCTGCAGCCAAGAGGTGTTCCCATCAAGGGAGGTGGCTGTGAGCTAACATCAATCGATATTCCCAGCAGCCTGGGGATGAGAGTGCTGGCCCTGAAGGACTCTCATTGGAGCACAATAGTATTCAGTTCAATGCAATGTGGTATAAAACAGAATTAAGTTTTGAGATTATTAGTGACACTTAGCTAATCTTTAACCCATAATTTGCACAATAATAGCTATTTTATTTAAAAATTCTAATGGAATATCACTGTACCATAAAAATTCTGGCATTTAGTCAGTGGCTATAGGGAAATAAACTATTGTGTTATATTCACTTGTTAAACACTTTAGTTGTACTGCCCGTTTTGGAACACTGGGTGGGGGAACACTTTGTTCATTTGGTTCTCAGGCTGCCATAGTTGTTCTCCTCACCGGCCTCTCCTTCCTGGTCTCCTCTGATGACTTCTCATATCTGGCCTGTGAATTTTGGAATGCTGTAGGGCTTAGTTCTTAGATGTCTTTTTTTCCTTTTTGAAAAAAATCTTACTATCATTTCCTAAATATTCCCATCCAGACTCATGGCTTTAAATATCATGTATATTTAAATGACGATGATTCACAGATATTTATCTCCAGCCTATTCCACTTCCCTGAACTCCAGACTGGTACATCTAGATACTGGTATATCTAGACAGTCAACATCTCTACTTGATTATATACACACTAGTTGGTTATCAACACACATCTTAAACTTGACATTATCAAACCAAGTCCCTTACTTTCTTCCACTCCCATCCCCTGCAAAACTGCTTCCTCCTGCTGTCTTCAAATATCTCAGCAAATAACAACCTCACTCTCCTAGCTGCTCAAGCCAGAAATCTTGGACTCATTCTTGCATATTTTAAAGAAAATTTTGGACATTATGTCAATTCACTCATAGATACTTCATTATACATCTCTAATTGATAAATTTTTTTTCCCCAAGTCATCATCATGCCTAACAAAATTAATGTTATTGTTTAATATCATTTAATAACTGGTCTATATTCAAACGTCCCTAACTTTCACAAAGATGTCATTTTACAGTTGCCTTGCTCAAACTGGGATTGAAATAAAAGAGAAAGTCAATAAACAAATATGAAATATGTCAGGTGGTAATCAATACTGCAGAGTAGGGGGGGTAAATAGTACAGAGTAGAAGGGACTAGTTAGTTGGTTGGCTATTTAACCCAGAGTGCTCAGGAAAGGTCTCTCTGATAAAGTAACATTTGAGTTTAGAATAGTGTTTTAAGGAAGAAATGACCAACTATGTCATACAATGCAAATGGGTTAAATGCAAGGTGAAGACTGAGAATTGATATTTGGATATGGTAACATGGAAGTCACTGGGGGCCTTGATCAAAGCTGCTTTTGTGGAGTGGGGGAGGTAAAAGCCTGACTGGAATGGGTTCAGGAGAGAACAGAAGGAGAAGAAGTGGGAACAGTAAGTATAGACAATTCTGTAGAGAAGTTTTGCCATACAGGGGAGCTGACCAGTGTGGCATTGTCTGGAAGAGACATGGAGTCAATGGATGATTTTTTTCCAAATGGGAGGTGTTAGAGTATGTTTGACACTAATGGGAATGATTAGTAGGGAGAAATAATGCAGGGGAGAGAAAGAACAATTGCTGTGGGCCCTGAGTATGTGGAAGGGGAAGCAATCCAGTGCACCACTGCAGGGGGTGGCTTTAGACTGCAGGACCGATGGTATATCCATAGTTACAGGAAAGAAGGCAGAATACGTGGGCACTGATGCTGGCAGGCCAGTAGATGTGGTGGTAGTTGTGGACGTTCTCTTCTCAGTGAAGTAGGAAGCAAAGTCATCAGCAGCGGGCTCAGGAGATGTTGGAGAGTTGGAGAGGAAAGGAATGAAACAGCCCTCTAGGAAAGCCAGAGAGCAAAGGGGCTAGGGAATGTTCTGGGACTTCATTAAAGGCTTGTTTGAGGTTGGGGCCATGAATTTGCAGTGAGTAGTTTCTGTGTGGTTGTTTGTTTTTCTCCAGTCACATTTACCTGCTGGGTGTGATACAGGAAGAGAGTTGGTTTTAACTGGGGATGGAGTTTGGACATAAAGTACAGTGGAGGGAGAACAGGGTAAGGGATTTGAGAGTGTATGCAAAAGAGTAATTATAATGAGGAACCATGGAATATAAGCTGGGGAAGCAGAAACTAGAGAAAATGAGGGGGAGTGATGAGCAGTGAAAAGGTGACAATGGCCTGTAGGTTTCAGAGGAGTGGAAGAATTGTGGGGGTCAAGGTATAGTGAGAGAGAGCTGGGAAAATAGGAGGTGGCGGTAGACATAAAGCAAAAATACGTAGTCAAAAAATAAGGGAATTGGGAAAACAGGCAGTCTTACGCACTGATAGTGGGAATGTAAATTGGTATCACCTCTTTTGGGAGGCAATCTTGAAATATCTATCAAAATATTAAATGCCTTTGACCTAGCAATTTTCCTTCCTGGGATTCATCTAATAGTTATAGTTGCACAATTGCATAAAGATACCAGAGTGTTCTTTGCAGCATTGTTTGTAACAGCAAAAGACTGAAAACAATCTAAATCCATCGATAGGTGACTTAATGAATACATTATGATACAACTCTAAAGGCTGGTATACTATATAGCCATTACAAAAGAAAGATCTAGAAAATCATCATTTTAAAACCTCAGTGTAACTGATTCAAGCAAGGGGCATAAGTGGATGCCAAAACTATTGAGTGAAAGGTGATCAGGGAACAGGATATTCAGATTGTCTTGAAGAATCACCCCACAGACTATTAATTACCAAGGGGAATGATACCTCTGCATAGGAGAAATCTACCTGACGCCACCTGCACCAAGTGGTCCTTAGCATCATTGACAGTAAGACAAACTGGCATCATGGGTCTTCTGACGTGATGTGATGGGAAGGGCACACTTTTCCTATTATATTTTTACAAATAACATTTAACCTGAATCTAATCATGATGAAGCAATGGGATAAATCCAGAATGTAGGACATTCTATAGAGTAATTGCCTGGGCTCTTCAAAAATGTCAATGTCATGAAAGACCAAACAAACGAAAACTAAAGGACAATAAAAGAGACTAAAGAGATATTTCTATTACATGTAATGAGTGAGACTTGATTGAAATCTGGACAGAAGAAAAGCTATAAAGGATATTTTGGGGGATAATTGGGAAAATTTGGATATGGGTTATGTCATAGGTATTATAGAATCAATATTAAATTTCTTGGGTCTGATCATGGGATTGTGATTTTGTAAGAAAATGTCCTTGTTCTAGAAGAAACATGCAAGTGGTGAATTGTCATGTAACTCGTTTCCAAATGACTGTAACTCATTTCCAAATGACTAAGTAAAAACAAAAGAGAGAAAGCAAATGTGGCAAAAAAGTTAACCATTTGTGAATCGAGATAAAAGGTACACAGGAATTTATTATACTATTCTTTCAGCTTTTTCTGTAAGTTTGGCATTTTAAAAACTAAAACTTTGTGGGGGAAAAGAGTAACATAGCCCTCTAAATACTGACTGTTGCGTACTATCATCAGAACCAAGATTTTCAGCATAAGTGAAAAGAGATAGAAATATAAAGTCAAACCAGCCAAGTGAAACTTCGTAGTCTTAAATTTGAACAGTCTTTTATATGATCTGTAGAGCCCCTGTAGAGAAGAAAATGAAATCCTAGTATCTAATTTTCCTATCAACAATATTTACACAGTTATGTCAATAGTTGTTAGTAGTTTTCAATTTTTAGAAGAGGCCTATGAACTAAACAGGGAAAACTTAATTATGGTTACTAGAGAAAATATAAATGCCAACCTTTATAATTTGAAAGTGAAGGTATAAGTACAGAAAGCAGGAGGAAGATTGAGGAGAAGAGATGGAAGAAGAGGGGAACTAATCTCACTTAATACCAGTAAATCAAGAAACAGTAGTAAAGGCTCATTGTTTAGAATTAGGGAAGCAACCATCAAAAAGCCTTGAAACAGAAATAATTAAAAGTGATTCCTCCTGGGAAATCGAATTAGGGGTGGGAGGGGATGGGACAGTAGACTATGGTTTCATCATAAGCCCTATTACATTGTTTTTTCCGTGTGTGATTACTGTGATAAAATGTTTTAAAATAATGACATTTAAGAAAGCAAGAATGGCTTACAATTCATAGTGCCTGTACAAGCACAGTAAAAACCTCGTGTTTGAATTATGTCAGTTTCACAGTGATTCCAGAGTGGAATTGGTTATTACGGATCCACCAGCAGGAACAGCAGAGGAGCCTCATGTAGAGGGGGAGGTGAGAGGGGATGCTGGAGATGGGGCAGGGGCAGGGGGTGGAGATAAATAAGCTTACTGAAATAAAAGGTTTGGCCGATAGAGTAATTTTGAGTATGGTACAGTGTATTAATCATATTATTCGCTATCCAATTGTGTCTTAGGAACTTGAGCCAAAGCTCTGGGGAAAGACGGCTATTAATTTAGAAAAGAGTGAAATCCCTGGAGCCTCTGAAGGTGTGAGATGTGCGACGCAGCACTGCTCTGTGGGCGTCTGGAGGTAGCAGGAGAGATTGCTCATGGCTCGGCAGACTAGGGACCCAGGCTTCAGATGCACCAGGAAGGATCCTCCTGGGAAACCCAGTACTCCTTGCAGAAGCCCATGCAATACCTGGTAGATTTTGAGAGCTGAGGTCTTGCATTGCTGTGGGTGTAGGCTAAGCTAGAAAAATACTGTTTTCTTAATGTTATTATAACCCATAGCAGCCACAGCCTGGCATGGCCTGTAAAAACGTGATCAGCATAGCTGATTTTGTAGAAAAAGCATTAAGGGAGACAAACAGTATTTTATCATGATTAAAGATACATTTAAAAATGGAAACATATATGCTATAATGGTAAGTCTCAGATGTAACCCAACAATAAAACAGAGTTTTGAATTGACAGAGATGCAAGGATAAACCTTTTTGGTTGCGGCATTATGGGGGATAACATGGGGTTAGATTCTACTATTGTTTCCTACTACTGATTGCCCTGCCTTTGAAAGGATTATGTGATCAGGTTTAGCCTTATGACTTGCATTGGCCTAAGGAATGCATGGAGAAGTGATGTATGCCCCACATCTGAGCAGACGCTTTAAGAGACATCCTGTGGTTCAGCCATGGAACAGCGTGTCTCACATAGAGGCTGTTCCTTCAGTCTACATCCTGGAATAAAGATCCCGGAACAGAGCTGTAGCCAACAGGTGCAGTAAAGGAGCACTAAACCATTGCTGCTGTAAGCCACAAGGATTAGGGAGATGGTTTGTTCCACAACATAACCTAGTGAAAGCTAACTAATACACAGTATAATCGTCAAACCCTTTTGCTACCAATACCTAGAAAAGCTAACTGAGTTATAATAAACATAATTTTAAATTCACATTTAAACTCCACCAGGACCTCAAATTAAGGGGATACTAAAACAAAGGGTAAGTGCTTGAAATGATACTGCAGCTATAAATAGTAATAAGGAAAAAAAGAGAAATGCAATAAATTAACATAAGAAAATCTAGAAAAGGAAATGGGTAATATCTTAAGAACAAGCACAAAAAGGGAAATATTAAAAATAAAAGCAGAAATGAACAAATTGAGCAATAGAAAGCAGAACACTAAATATATGTACCCAATGACTATATCTATTCATTTAAAAATTGTTTCTAAAATGTACCCCCTCCCTGTTGTGGTCCCTCTCTCTTACTGTTAGGCTTAATTTACAAACTGTCATGGGTTTGATGTTCGCTTTGAGAAAACGAATACATTTTTAGTACACCAATAAATAACATTTAATAACAATGAATTAAGGTTACATATAGAAACTATTTAAATTCTGAACAAATTCTGCTTCCTTTAAAAATGAAACCGAATTGGGACCTCCCTGGTGGTCCAGTCATTAAGACTCTGCTCTTCCGCTGCAGGGGGTGAGGGTTTGATCCCTGGTCAGGGAACTGAGATCCCACATGCCATGAGGCGTGGCCAAAAATAAATAAATAAATAAATAAAAGAAACAATATATTCTCCATCAGAAACTCTATGTCTTGACCATAGAGTTGTCATGATCAAGGTCAGCTGTTTTTCAGCAACATGCTGGTGAATCATGAAATCAGTTTAGTGGGTTGAAATTTACACTAATAAAATAGAAGAGAATAGAACTGAAAATATCAGAGTGTAATACATGTAGTAAAGCTAAATACTGTTTCAAGAAACATCAGTTTCAATTATATAATTTTGTGTGTGTGGGAATGTGTCTATGTCCTAGGTTGAAATAAAAATGTGTATCTTACTGTAGGTGGGCTGGAGTCCAGTTTGAAAGTCACTGATTTAGGTCCCTGAAATTGAAAGTAATGTTCAAAATATTTCACAACTGGTTAAGTTGGGTGTAGCCCAGTCAGAACTAAAGCTGGGGACTTCCGTGGTGGTCCAGTGGGTAAGACTCTGCACTCCCAGGGCAGGGGGCCCGGGTTCGATCCCTGGTCAGGGAACTGGATCCCACATGCATGCTGCAACTAAGACCCAGCGCAGCCAAAATAAATAAATAAATGAATAAATAAATAAGAACTAAAGCTGGCTGCTGTGTTGGGAAAGGGCTCCAGGGAACTTTGCCATGCCAGGGGTTACCCCTTTGTTACTGGATTGAGAGTCCCAAGAGGAGGGTCAGGATGGCTGAGGCAGCAGTGGGCTTGGGGCAATGGCTTTGTAGGTGTATCAGTTTTCTATTTTTGCAGTAACAAGTTGCCATAAACCTAGAGGCTTAAAATAACACAAATTTATTATCTTACTGTTCCGTAGGTCAGAAATTAGGCACAGGTCTCACTGACCTGATATCAAGGTATTGACACAGCTATCTTTCTTTCTGGAGGCTCCAAGAGAGAATCTGCTGCCTTGCCTTTTTCAACTTCTAGAGGCTGCCTACATTCCTTTATTTATGGCCCCCTTCCTCTGTCTTCAAAGCCATCAATATTACATCTCCCCTCCGCCCTTCTTGCAGGGTCACATCTCACTCTAATCACAGCTGAGAAGAAGTCCACTTTTAAAGACCCATGTGATTAGATTGAGCCCACTGGATAATCCAGAATAATCTCCTTATTTTAAGATCGCATCTGAAAAATCCTTTTTTTGCCATTTAATATAACACTTTCACAGGTTCTAGATGTGTAGGAAATGGACATCTTGGGGACCATCATTCTTCCTACCACCACAGGTATGAAAATGTCTCATTATTTGAAGAAACAGCACAGCCACACCTGGGCAGACTGCCTGACTGGAACTAAGTACAGATCATCTGTGAAACGACCCCTCTGGAATCTCTATGCAGTTCTCTGTGACTGTGTCTGGACTGTTCACCCTATTATCTCCAAGAGGAGAGAGGGTTAAGTTTAAGTTACACAAACCAATATAACTTAATCCACTGCTTTCACCTTTCCAGTATTTTCCTAGGAGGATTAACTATGAAATGGGTTGACTACTTCAGACCCAGCAGAACTGGGAGAGAATGGTGCACAAACTTAAGAAAAGTATCTGACAGAAATACTCTTCTTTTTATCACGTGAAAATTTAAATATATATATGAACTTATTATTTCCATATTAATTTTCATTCATCATATAGTATGCATTTCATGATGACAGCAAGTAGCAGCTTTAAAAAAATGAAGTTCTAGAAAGCTATTTCAACTTTAATAATTCTAAAACATTTCATAATTCTGAAAGAAGTTTCTAGAACAGCACTGCAGAGCGGTATCCCACAAAATAGTTATAAATTTAAGATATATATATTATATATGTATATATAATATATATACACACACGTCCTGGCAAGGAGCAAAGTTCATTTTAAAAGTTAATGCTTTACATTCATAAGATTTAAAAAATTCAATCTGCTTTACCATAGAGTAGAATTTCCAGAAGAATCTTTGAAAGGATCTGTACATGTTTACCCATAGAGTAATCATCCTGCTCAGCATTGCTCATTGAATGTTTATTACAACTAACAAAATAGGAATTAACTCATTTTTGAGTCATATAAGCCATAAAGCCCCAGTGAACTCTAATAAAGCATTTTGTGAATCAGAGTGAAAGTGGTGGAAATATAAAGAAGTTAAAAAAATTCCACATCAGGTATCAACTGATGGTAATGTGAGCCTTTTACAAACTCTAGTGGATGTGCCTGGATGGAATATGAAAGGAAGTTAATTTGGGGACGACTCTCTTCGGCTGTTTCAGTTGTCTAGACACTGAAGGTGCTAATTTATGTAGCTTTTGTATTTTTGTTGACTCATTTTTCTTCCATTATAAAGGAGAATTTGCATATAATTAGCAAGCTAGATTCCTGCCCCACTCCCAGCTTCTTATGAAATTCACTGGCTCTTGCTACTCAGACAAAAAGAAAGGTTTTTATTGTTGCCCTACCTCCACCCTCAATTTTAGAGACAAAAATATTTTTTTATTAGAAAGATTAAGTCTTTTTTCAAAATTCATACTGGCCTTTCATCAAGTTAATTATCCATGTGTCTGCCCCTGGACCTGTTCTGTCCTGTCCATTCTTCCCTTTTTCAACCATCCTTGACTCTGTCTTGTGCTACTACCATCTTAATAAGTCTCAAAAGCAAGATTTCCCAAGAAATGAAGGGAAAGTGATTATTGCTATACACTTATCCAATCCATTCAGAAGTAATTTTCTATCTAATGTAACTGATTAAAATGATTAAGGATCTACCTGAGAATATTACTGTGCTAGTTATTTTTCTGTTGGCACAATGCAATACTCTCTCTTCTGTATTCCATAATCGTAGGGGCTAGAAGCCTATAACTCCATTCCCCAGAATCCTTTACTAACTGGCTTCCGGTCAGGTTTGGCCAATGGGAGTCACCGGTGGGAGAAAAGAAGCCATTTTAAGACTGGTACCAGTGGTAGAGGGGTCTTAACAGCAGATTCAGCACAGGCCACAGGGTGCCCGTTCTGTGGAGGTGGAGTTCCTGCACGGCTACCCAGTAACCTCTGGCAGCAAATGCAGCTGGAGGGCTCCAGCCTAAGCATGGTGGTAGCAGCTTTCTCAACTTTGGGTAACATTCCTTCTTTTTTCCTCTAGCCCTCCCAACACCTTTGTAACCATTTCTTAGAATTAAATCCCTTTCTGTTTGAACTACATACAGTGGTTTCTGTTTTCCTGACTGGACTGATTGAATGATTATAGACCAAATTATTTCCTAAAGTATCAGACCTTTGGGAAATTGCAATGTTTATAAGTGAAAATAGTGGAACATTTCTCTGGAAACCACTGCTCCCCATGAACTTTTATCAGGCAAGTTTTACGCAGTTCTTAGTCTTAAGCACATGAGGCTCCACACAAATGTAATGGATCATGGAGTTTGAATCCTGTTTTGGGGGTACAAATGAGATAGCCAGTGCGTGGTTTGGATACCCTGAACATTGGCTATGGGCATCAGTGAAAGTCGTTGGCCTATGGGTAATACAAATAGCTCGGTTTATCTGCTGTTCAGATACTCCAGACTAAGATCTCAGGCTCTGGTAGTTCCTTGAAAATTCATTGAGAATATTTAGTAATTTGCAAGTGGGGAAGGAAATTGGTCAGGCAATAGGAGGTTTAGGCACCTAACTGAAGGTGGAGTGGTGATTTAGGTCTGTCCTACCTAGTTTTTCATCTGTTTGACAAATGTATTCAGTAGGACCCTCTCAAAGTCTATTTTGAACCTTTGTTTCACAGATCAGGGATTTGGGATTGGAAACTCCAAAGGGAATGGTGTTAATTAGGGTTAGATTTCCTGTGGGTGGTTAAGGTCACATTGGAGAGGGTTCCTGTGGCTGCCATGATTTCCAGGCTCCTCAAATTCTCCACTCCAGGAACAGACGATGTATTTATCTAAGTCTTTGTTTAATGTCTATCTACCCTTGAGGTCTGTTTTTCTCATCAGTATACCTTCACAGCACAGCAAATGACACATATATTCATTCATTCAATTAATATTAAATAAATGCCTTTTTTACTGCCAACACACCAACATAACAATGACCTTTTCAAAAGCTTCAGAAGTTTATGGCAACAACTTTCAAACACTCTTAAGGTAACTTTTCCTCTAACAAAATCTTCCCTATGCATCCTTGAATGTCTAAGCAGAAATTGACATTTTAAAATTGATTTGCTGGTATTCTGGAGTATAAATTGCCTATGTTATCCTAATTCTGCTGGCAACAGCCCTTTGTCTACATGTGATAGACCAGTGCTCTCAACCCCAGTGAGTCTCAAACTTTAGTGAACATTACATGCATGAAATGAATAGATACAATTTTTGATTAAGAAAATAGACAACAGAAGAAATTTCCATTTTTGGGAGAGGAATACAGAATACTTTTTTAAAAAATAAATTTATTTATTCATTAATTTTGGCTGCATTGGGTTTTCATTGCTGCACGTGGACTTTCTCTCTAGTTGTGGCAAGCAGGGGCTACTCTACATTGCGGTGCACGGGCTTCTCATTGTGGTGGCTTCTCTTTGTTGCGGAGCACGGGCTTTAGGCCCACGGGCTTCAGTAGTTGTGGCACGCGGGCTCAGTAGTTGTGGCACACAGGCTTAGTTGCTCCCCGGCATGTGGGATCTTCCCGGACCAGGGATCAAACCCGTGTCCCCTGCATTGGCAGGTGGATTCTTAACCACTGCACCACCAGGGAAGTCCCCAGAATGCTTTAAAGAGCTTAGAAAAATGCTTGGAAATAAGATAGATATATAAAATTGAAATAACATTCATATGTACTAACAATACTCAGTTTGAAATATGTAATTAGAAAGGAATCCTAATGTGTAATAGCAGCAGATATGAACATATGTTAATGAACTTTAATGGAAAATATATCACCAATATGAAGAAAATTAGAGGATCTTCCTGAAAGATATTAAGTATAAGAAAAGTAGTACCATATTTAAGACTAATATTTTAATAATGCCATTCTCCTACCAATTAAAATACTTAAAGCAATTAGGCAAAATCCCAATTTAAAATACTTTCAAAGAACTTGATAAAATAATTCTGAAATTATCTGAAAAAATAAACAGGTAGGGAATTCCCTGGCGGTCCAGTGATTAGGACTCCACGCTTCCACTGCAGGGGCCCCGGGTTCCATCCCTGGTAACTAAGATCCTGCAAGCCATGCGGAGTGGCCAAAAAACCCCCCCAAAGGGGCTTCCCTGGTTGCGCAGTGGTTGAGGGTCTGCCTGCTAATGTAGGGGACACGAGTTCGAGCCCTGGTCTGGGAGGATCCCGCATGCCGCGGAGCGGCTGGGCCCGTGAGCCACAATTACTGAGCCTGCGCGTCTGGAGCCTGTGCTCTGCAACGGGAGAGGCCGTGATAGTGAGAGGCCCGCACACCGCGATAAAGAGTGGCCCCAGCTTGCCGCAACTGGAGGAAGCCCTCGCACAGAAATGAAGACCCAACACAGCCAAAAAAATAAATAAATAATAATTAAAGGTGCTAGTAATTAAAAAAAAAAAAAAAGACTTCAATAAATGTAAAACGAGAACTTGTTTAAAAAAAAAAAAACCCAAAACAAAAAAACAAAAACAGGTAAAAATAGTTAATATCCTTAGCCATCATAAAAAATGATCTTATATTACATTAACTTTTAAATGAGGCAATCATACAAAAATAGATAAATAAAAAGGATTGTCTCATGTTTTATATTATTTCCTGTGTTCACACTATTATTTTGTTAGCAAAATGTTTTCCTAAGAAGCAATGAAAACTTAAATTTTATATCATGAATTGTGAGTTGGTGGGTACCAAGGTAATAAGATTGCATTTTATCAAGAAGCTAGACTAATCTTCTCAGTTACTGATCTGAGTGAGGTGTAGCATCTCCTTTCTGAAGAGTTTGTGAGTCACCTCTCTCATCCCTATTAGAATGGCCTCAACCACCAGACTCAGCATCTTCATAGAAACTTGTTCTTTTAAGTACCCAGCCAGTCCAATATTTCAATGTTTTCAGTATCTGGATTCCAGTCACAGATAATTTCATTTAAAATTAGCCTTTTAAAAAAATAGGTGGCTACCACTATTCTCAACTACTAAAGCTTCTGACTTGAAAGACGAATTAATTTATTAAATGATGAAGCTTTAGCTTCAAATGAGTGGTTATTCCAATCCCTCTAAAATAGTACTTTGCAATCTGTTAATCAAAAGATAATTAACTGAAATAATTTCTGGATCTTATTAGGTCATTTGAAATCATAAAACTTGTCAAGTATACATTCAGATTGCTGCTATAGAAATACAAGAAGCAGCACATGCAGGATTGTTACAATAACATAACCACCAAATCTTAAAATGTTAATAATAGTGGCACTGGATGTGGAGAATGCAAGTAAAACTGGTGTATACTGAAGTGCACATTTTTAGAAAGTTTAAAGTATAATTTGGCTTCATCTTGAAAAGCAGTTCAATGATATAGCTGCAGTTTCCTTACTAAAGTGCCAATTCTATTTTTATAAATTCTCATTAAAAATTTTTTTTGCAAATTCTTCTTGATCATATTTTACCCATGATCATCTTACTGTTATGATTCTGATATAATTATCCATCATTATACATGGCAAAATGTTCATGTCCAATTTTTAAACCAAATCACTTTTTTTTAAAGAAAGTACCAAAAATTCAGTAGGTTTGGATACAAAATTACAAAGACTCCTAATGACAGAGCTAAAAGCATGTAAACAAAGTGGAACAACAACAACAGCAAATGCCAAGACAGGAAAAACAGAATACGTCTCAGAATGGCAAAAGAAGGTGGCTCAGCTGGGAGGTATTAAACCAAGTTTTTAAAATGCAAGTGTAAATAATTTTGGAGAAGTGAGCAGAGACTGATATTGATTCTCAGTTGTCAAAATACTGGCAAGTGAAATTTATTTATGCATAATAAGGAAATGTTTAGTGGTGAAAACATTCTGGATTTTTTAATGTATCCCTACTAATTAAATTTTGTACCTTGAAAGTTGAGCTGTCCAATTTGGTAGCCACTAGCCACAAGTGGCTATTTAAATTTAAATTAATTAAAAATAAATAAAAATAAAAATTTAGTTTCTCATTTGCACTAGCCACATTTCAAGTCCTCAGAGCCACAGTAGATATTGGACACAGAAACAGAACATTTCCACCATGGCAGAGAGTTCTGCTGAACAAAGCTGTGATCTGTCAGAAGAGCCATAATGAATTATGAATATTATTCATCTGGAAGCTTACCATAACTACTTGCCATGAGCTACTTCTAGAGGCAAGATGTACACCCAGATAAAACAAGAGTCAAAATTCTTTATTGCCTTTTTTTTCCCCCCAAGAAATACACTTCCTTGGAATATTATTATCTACCAGCACCTAAGAAATGCAATAGCTTATTGTGAAAAATATATAGGCAGCAACTTTTGACTTTGTATAACATTTCAGATGCTGAATCACTAGGCATAATTTTCTCTCCATGATTGAGCAGAACAGCTGAGAAAAATAAAGGATTTTGTCTGCTTTATGTAATAGTATAACCCAGAGCACACTCAGACAGAGATAATCTTTTATAATGGGTTTGGCAGGCATTTCATTAACATGTTGGGGTGGGGGAAATATCCTTTATTACAGTTCTTTAAGGTTTTGAATTATAAAACATGTCTAGTACAAGCATTTGTTTATTTTCATTTAAGTTTTAAAAATTGCATTCTTTTTGGATCGGCCTTAGAAACATAATAATAATAAAATAGATAAAAATCATTACATATTTATTCCAGAACATAAAACAGAGAAAATGATTGGGTGTTATCCAATTCTTTTATGAGCTAAACATAGCTCTGACACTATAATCTAATAAAGATGTGACACGGAAAAAAAATTTAGACAAACCTAACTTATGAATATTAAACACAAAATAAATAAAATGCTAGCAAATCTAGTTCAAAATACATGAAAACTTTAACCCACTGAAATCAAGGAGAATTTACCTTAGACTGGAAAGCTGACAATATGAGAAAGCATTAATAAAATAACCATATTAATTGATTAAATAAGAAAAATCATATGATCCTCTCAGTAGATGCTAAAAGGCCACCAGGTGAAATTCAACATCCATTTATATTCTTAATAAAAACATATTACTATATAAAATTAAAATAAACACGATGAGTGTCTATTCCAAATAAAAAGTCAGTTAAACATACTAAAGATACATTATTTATCATTATTAAATATTTCATATTTTATGCCATTTTTAGCCAATGTAATGAAGTATGAAACAGAAATAAGAGAAATAAATAGTAGAAAGGCAAGCGCAAGAATTTTGTGATGCTTTTCAGATTAAGTAATTCCACAGCAGGGAAATTAAAAACAACTAACTCATAGCTATTTCTTAATAAAAGAATGCAGAGAGTAAATATTAACCCTGCAGAAGTCAATATATTTCTATGAAATCGTCAAAATCCAGTTATACATGTAAAATAAACCTGTTACCAAGTGAAATTTTTAATGAGTGATGTGCATGATCTTTATAAGGAACACTGTAATCCTTATTGAAAGATATAAATGGAGACAAATAAATGGGGAAAACATCATGTTCTTTCATGGGAAAAATAAATAGTATGAGGATCTTACTTTTTTCAAATTAACTTATAATTCTGATGCAATTCCAATTAAAACATTATTTTTGGAGCCCTAGAGATTCATAGAAAAAAACGAAAAAGAAAATATAAAAGATATTTAATCTGATAATAAAATGCATCAGATAATAAATGACATTACTATAATTAAATAACATTACTATGGTTTAAAACAATGCCTTTGACTAATCTGCCCAGCCCCCCGCACTACTAATAGGAAGCAAAGTTCCCTAAAACCTTTGGGCCATCCGAAGCTGGGTCTTGGTAGGCATAGATTTCTTCTCCTTTTTCTTTTTCCCCGTGGTCTGCCATCTGGTGGCCTCAATCTGCAACTACGTTTTCACTGCTGCAAGATGCCTAGGGTTGGCTGTTACCCTTTAGTTTACACTTGTTCTAGTTAGCCAAAGAATTAGAGTTGAGTGCCTGAGTCAAAGGGCACTAAATGACATCTTCCAATCTTACATAAAAGAACTCCTATATAAAATGACATGATGGGTTTGGCAAAAATGTTGGTAATTGTTGAAGCATAGTGTTTCTTTGGTGTATGCGCAAATTTGTATAATAGAAAGTTAAAAAGAAACAAAACAAAAATTATTGCTTTCGGGGCTTCCCTGGTGGCACAGTGGGTAAGATTCCGTGCTCCGAATGCGGGGAGCCCAGGTTCTATCCCTGGTCAGGGAATTAGATCCCACATGCATGCCGCAACTAAGAGTTTGCATGCCACAACTAAGGAGACCACATGACACAACTAAGGAGCAGGTGAGCCTCATCTAAGGAGCCCGCCTGCCGCAACTAAGACCCAGAGCAACCAAATAAAAAAATAAATAAATAAATAAAAATAAAAGAGTAATATTCTTTAAAAAAAATTATTGTTTTCACAAACATAAATGGCCAATTAATATATGAAACATCCTCAGTCTCATTAACAATTAAACATTGGTAAATTAAAACAAGTAAATTTTTTTTTACCTTTCAGATTAAAAAAAAAAATCACTAAAACACTAACGTTTCTGGTGCTGAAAAGGTGTGGAAATATAAACACAATCTTTTGGTGAGAGTGTCAGTTTGTACTGCCTTTTGGAGGGCAATTTGGTAACACTGATTGAAAATTTTATTGTTCCAGAAATGTTTCATATCCTTACACCCAGAATTCTAATTCTCTTTTATGAAATGACTTGGCAAGAATGCAAAAATACATGTACATTGATGTTTAATGCAGCAATGTT
Organism: Balaenoptera borealis; assembly: GCF_965194805.1. Taxonomy (NCBI): domain Eukaryota; kingdom Metazoa; phylum Chordata; class Mammalia; order Artiodactyla; family Balaenopteridae; genus Balaenoptera; species Balaenoptera borealis. The sequence goes on along the minus strand of NC_138871.1, from coordinate 45,055,993 downwards.
TATAAGAGCAAAATATTATAAATGAGCATGAATAAGATATTCATTTTAAAAAGGTACATCTAGGGCTTCCCTGCTGGCACAGTGGTTAAGAATCCGCCTGCCAACGCAGGGGACACGTGTTTGAGCCCTGGTCCGGGAGGATCCCATGTGCCTCATAGCAACTAAGCCCGTGAGCCACAACTACTGAGCCCGCGAGCCACAACTACTAAAGCCCACGTGCCTGGAGCCCGTGCTCTGCAACAAAAGAAGCCACCGCAATAAGCCCGTGCACCGCAACAAAGAGTAGCCCCCGCTTGCCTCAACTAGAGAAAGCCCGCACGCAGCAACAAAGACCCAAAGCAGCCAAAAATAAATAAATATAAAATAATTTATAAAAAAAAAGGTACATCTGTATAATGGAATACCATGCATCCATTTGAAAGAACAATTTCTTTGTATTAATATGGAAAGATCCTTGGAAAATGAAGTAAAAGCAAGTTAGACAAATGAGAATGGCCTCATTTTGGTTAAAGAAGATAATAATATATGTCAATAGGCACATTAAAAATATCTGGAGGCTGATAAACAAACAATCACAGTGAGTTTTTTTTAGGTGGTAGGAAAAATAGAAGACTTTCACTTTCTTCATTGTGTAGTTCTATACCGTTTGAGTTTTTTTCAATATACATATACAATCATCCTTTGGTATCCATGGGGGATTGGTTCCAGGACCCCTGTGGATATCAAAATGTGTGGATGCTCAAGTCTCTTATGAAAAATTGCATAGTATTTGTAGTATTTGTATATAACCTATACATATCCCCCTGTTTATTTTAAATCATCTCCAGATTACTCCTAATACCTAATACAATGTAAATGCTATGAAAATAGTTGTCAGTGTGGCAAAGGCAAGTTTTGCTTTTTGGAACTTTCTGGAATTTTTTTTTTCAAGTACTTTTGATCCACGTTTGGTTGAATCTGAGGATGCAGAACCCGTGGATATGGAGGGCTGACCATATGACTTTTCCAACACAAGAAGTAATAAAGATAAAATTTTAAAATGAATAGATAAAAGAGTGTTTCCCTGCCATCCTTAAAAAATATTCCATTATTAAGCCCGCTTCCCTACTGCCTCTGACATCAGGATGGTTCCCAGTCAGGGTATCTGATTCCACCTCTTCTGAAGGTGGAAGAGGCTTCTGTCATCCTTTTTTGCTTGAGAGACTTGATCTCAATGTTCTGGGCTCCAAATATGAACCTTGAAATTTTCTTTATCATCTTTCCCAGATATTCAAAATGGGACTAAAGCAAATAGGACACTCACTGGCTTCCTTACTATGCCAGAAGCCCAAACTATCAAGTTTATCAAGCCCAAACTAGTGGCCTCCACAGTGGGTCCACAAAATTATCCATTGGCATTCAGGGAAAAAGTATTAGAATTTCAACCTATATATTTTTAACTCATCCTTTGTTAATTTCAACTTTTGTTTTTTTAATTATACACTATACAATTGTTTAATTCATATATGTATATGTACAGGTCCATAAGTCATTAGTAAACATATATTCAAATATTAAGAGGAGTATTCAAAATTTTTTTACTGATGGAGTATCTAGTCAAAAAAATTTAGAGGACATTAATTTAGGCTACAGCTGCTTTTAAGAGAGAGAACTAAAAGCAGATCTAAGATGCATATAAACATGTTCTATAAATTAGTCATCCTCCCCAAAGTCACTAATATAGTAGTTAAAAGAAAAGAGAAAATAGATAAGAAAACACAATAGAAGACAAATACAAGAGTCAATTTAGTAGGTAATCCAAGGTAGAAGGGAAGAGAAGAAAATAAAATAGGAAAATTATCTACACATACACAAATAAGACAATGAAAAAACCTAATGACTAAAGAAAAGGAGGTGAAAGAAAAAGAGTAATTCACACAAAGATCCTGAACATTTAGAGATGAAATGAAAATAAGCAAACTATCATACAGTTGGAATTCAGAATGTACCATATCGAGCTCTTTATTCGTGGTTTCTAGCATGGTGCTTGGCACACAGTATGCACTCAATGAGTAACGAAAGGATTCTAAGCCATGCCATTTCACACCAAATGTATGTGTTAAGTCACAATTTGAAAAGTCATTGTATTTTCATTTCTTTGCTGTTATTTTAAATCAAGTTGTTGAACATTTTATAGATTATGAGCAACAAAAGACATTGAAAAGAGAATGGAAATTCTGTGATGCTACATCTGCAAATGCAATAAAAATCTAAGGATTCATTGGAGAATCTGAAGATATGGCAGGTAATTATTTATTTGCCAACCCATGGAAACCTCCTCCATCCCTTTGCTGTTATATAAACCAAATAATCAAGACTATTTGGAAAGAACCTATAATTTAGAACTTCTAAAAAGTCTTTCTATAGCCAGAATAAAAGCAATTTGGAGGATTAAAGCAGTGACCTTTTTTCCTTTCTTTACTTGAAAGCTGAATTCATACCATTTGGAGTAGTAATTAGGTAGTTCATTAGGGCTGTTTTATATGTTCTATAAATTACATATGAAAATGACACTTCTGTTGCATTGGTATTTTTAAGCTTATTGCTAATAATAACTTTCAGCCATCTGATCTAGAATGCAAGCATATTTTGCTAAAGTTAAAAAAACCCCCGCTCTGCCAGTAGTCACACCTTTACTGTCTCCCCCAGGAGCAGAAAAGAGAAATGGATTGTTTTTAGGCAAATATGAGGCTCTGTGTACTCCAGTCATAATTCACATGTTCATCAAATACTCATTGTGGGTCTCTTAGTGCGAAGCATTGTGTTGGAGTTGGAGATACATTTGTGAAATTAAAGAATTTATGTCCTCTGGAATTTACAATCATTTCTCTAGTCCTCCCCTGACTAAATTAGCAATCTCCCAAGTATCTGAGATATATTTGTGCATTTGTAGGGACATGTAGACTCATGGATATAAAACAATAATAAAAGGGATAAGAATTAGCATTTAACCATGACGACTGCAGAATGCACAATACTTCCTCTTAAAACAAAACCAAACTCCATAGGTACATGTCTTTAAAAACTGCTTGCTGTGTGATTTAGCAATTCCACTTTTAGGAATTCATTTTCACAAAGTGGTAAAGATTAGGTGCAAAGATTTAGTTACAAGGATGCATTTATTTTTAAAACAGTGCAAGAAACAGCCTAGGTAAATACGGAATTGTTTAAATAAATTGTATTATGTTCACACAATGGAAATGAATTGCTTGTGTACCGCTAAAATTCATATGTTGAAATCCTAACCCCTAAAGTGATGATATTAGGAGGTGGGGGTCTTTGGTAGGTGATTAGGTCACGAGGAGCCTTCATAAATGAGATTAGTGTCCTTATAAAGAGACCCTGGTGAGCTCCCTTACCCCTACCACCTGTGAGGACACAGAGAGATGATGGCGGTCTATGAACCAGGAAGTGGGCACTCACCAAATCAGCTGACTCTTTGATCTTGGATTTCTCAGCCTCCAGAACTGTGAAAAAGAAATTTCTGTTGTTTATAAGCCCTCTAGACTATGGTATTCTGTCACAGCAGCCCAAGCTAAGACACTAGGTAACATTAAAAGGGATCATGTAAACATGGAAAAACTTCTGTGATATATTAAAAAATTAAAATTGGAGGTTACCTTGTTGCTTAAGTGTCAAGTACAGAGAAGTGCAAGCCCTGACTTTGTGCTGACCCCGGGCAAGAAATGTGACCTCATACAGTCTCAGTTTTCCCACCTGTTATGGGCTGAATCATGTCCCCCAACATTCATATGTTGAAGTTCTAACCACAGTACCTAAAAATTTGACTGCATTTGGAGAGAGGGCCTTAAAAGGGGTTATTAAGTTCAAATGAGGTCATTAGGGTGGGCCCTAATCCAATATGACTATGTAGGGAAGGAGAAAACCTTTCTTCTACTCTCTTAGGTTTAGTCATTGGGGCCTATGAATTAAACTGACAAAAGTCAGATTGATGGGAGAGAAGGCATACAATTTTATTAATATTTACAATTTTATATGCATGGGGGCTTCACCAAAAAGAAGAAGTGCAAAAAGTCAAAGAGCAGAGAGACTTGTGGGCTTATGTACCATTTTAACAAAGGGTGATAAACTGTGGAGAAGTGACTAGACAAAGGAAAGAGGACTTGGGCTTCTAGGGCTGACAAATTGTGCGGAAGTGACTTGTAAATACATGGGGAAGGAGTGTTTAAGATATCTTCTAATGGAAGACAAGGGTTATTTTAGTAGAGTCTGTTTATGCAGACTCATCCCAGCATTGACTCCTCGTCTCCAGTGATGAGTGTTCTCCTCGCCTCTGCCTGGTACAGGGAAAGTAAGTAGGTTTCTCATGGGAAATTTATGCCCTGTTTTATGCAGATGCAGGAGAGCAGAGAGCTATTTCTGCATCTGCTGTTTCTCAGCTGCCTTCAGCTCAAAATAATCAATATGCCAAAGTGGCATATTTTAGGGTGTCACATTTGGATCCCCTTCAACTGATGTCCTTATAAGAGGAGGAAATTTGGACACAGACAGGTAAAGAGGGAAGACCATGTGGACACAGTGAGAAGGCAGCATCTAGACGCCAGGAAGAGAGGGCTTAGAAGAAACCAAACCTCCTGACACCTTGAAGTCAGCCTTCTAGTCTCCAGAACTATGAGAAAATAAAATTCTGTTGCTCAAGCTATTAACATCAGAAACAAAGGGAGACTGGCTTTGAAAATTCCCTTAGCCAATAAAAACAGTTTAGTCATACAAACAAGACTTAATTTAGTTTGTTGTGTGAGACCTACTTGACCTGGGTCATTTCTTGTTTATGCCTCTGGAAATCATAAGCGAAACTTGAACTGTTCCCCAAGGTTGATATCAGGTAATCACTGACAAATTCCCTATCGTTTAAGAAAATTCTAATATTATAACCAATCACTGTAAAGAATAAATGGTCACTGCTTTCTCATTACATAAGCTGCTTTATAATAATATACCCCTGAGCCTCATTCCATGTTTTAGTTTAAGAGCTCCTGGTCTGCAAACTGTCTTTTTGATGTGTGCACAATAAACTTTAACTAATTACTACTTTGGTGATTCACTGGTTTTACTTTGACTATTTCTTAGCCTTTGACAAAGCCACCCAGTCTGTGGTACTTTGCTACAGCCGTCCTAGCAAACTAATACACATCATCCGTAAGATGGCGGAAATCTTAATACCATCTTCACTTAGCTCTTAAGGTTGTCCTGAGTCAAACAGATGTAAATTTCTTTGTAAACTATGAACTACTACACAAATGTAAGTAGTTGCTATTTACGTGGTCCCTGAAAAATCTGGAGGAATGTAATTATCTTGTTAAGACTGAACTTTATAACCCTTTAGTAAGGCAGAGATTCAGTTCCCATACAGGGATGGGGAGAAGCAAGAGATTTCAGCAGGAATGCAGTAAAGAATGTAACTGACTTGTCAGTGAAGAGAGACAAAATAAAGAGAATGCAAGTTGTTAAAAAAAAATCTAAATTACATATAATAATAGCTAACATGTATTGAGCATTTACTTTACTAACTTACCAAGCATGGTCCCAAGTAATTTTTATGTGTTCTCTAATTAAACCTCTTATCAACACCATGGTAAAAGTACTGTAGATGTGTGTGCGTGTGTGTGTGTGTGTGTGTGTGTGTGTATGCTTACATGGGTATGTATGTTATCTATTTCAGTCTTTTCTGTTACAACAAACAACTTCAATGTGAAAATCTGTTCATATGTAGCAGATAAAATTGCCAAAATGAGAAGTTGTGATTTTTCAAGAGAGGACCATGCTTTGCAGCTCTGCAAAACATGAAAAACACTACCTGGCTGAACAAAGTGATATATGGTAAAATGCACAACACACACCCACCTCGTCTTCTTATTCTTCCTCCAGAGCACCCCACATGCATTGCCCTAAGAGTGTGTGCACTGCTCTTTTGAGTTTGTGTTTATTTCATGATAAGCATATTGAATATATTATATTAAATCTGTATAAGCATCCTTCTTATAAAGGTCCCAAGTACTGACTAAAAAGAAAATCCTTACATTTGAGGAGAAAATTGAAATAATCCAATGTTTTGAAATAAATGAGAAAACTTGCAGGCCTGAGGGAATTCACATTGGCCACATTGAAGAATGACGCTGAAAAAATAAACGAAAGAAGAGCTGTGCATTCCAATTATTATCTGCTTCCAGTGGAATTGGAAAGCACTTCCAAGAGACTAAAGATAAAGACCCTAAGGCCAGGTAATGCTGAGTGCAGTTGGATAGCACTTTGTGGCCTTCACACTCATTAGAAACCTGACAAGTAACTTCCTTATGAAGAAAGGAAACTGGCAGAACAAAAGGGGTATTTCTCTTTTAAGCTGGTTTAGAAGACAGAAAAGGAGAACAAGAAACCACAGTAATCCCCTTCTGGTGTCACAATATTTTAGCTCCAAAATGATGATGTCCTTCTCTCCTTTTACCTCTTCTCAGTAACTCAAAACCCACCACACTTACCACACCCATTTCCAGTAAGTGGTACCTGGAGCATGGCTATCCACTAAGGAAAATAACTTATCGGCTACCATTTACATAAAAAATGTAAAACTTCTATATGGCAAAAGACACAGTGAACTAAAAGACAAATTACAAACATGTCACTGTAACATGTGACAAAGAGTTAAAATTTTTATACTAATGTATAAAAAGCTCTTTCAAATCAATAAGAAAAATAAATCCCAAGAAGAAATGGTCAAAAGGTATGAAAAAATAACATAGGAAGAAACACAAAGGCTAATCAATATGAAATAAAGCTCAAATTCAAATTTAAAAATGCAAATTAAAACTATGTATCATCTTTAACCTAGTGGATTGGTAAAGATATTTTTCAAAAAGGCTTTTAAAAATAGGTTCGGTAATCTTTCCTTTGAGAATTTATTCAAAGTAAGTAATGAGACTAGAGCTGAAAAACATGTGCAAGTATGTTCATTACAGAATTGTTTATAAATTTGAGAAATCGAAGTAATTTAACCTAGCTATTGAGAATTGGTCACACAAATCAAAGTATATATAGTCTTTCATTTAGCAAATCTGGTAGAATCTATCCTTTGGAATAGTCAATAAACCAACAGTTCTTAGAGACACACAGATATTCATTTTAGCAGTTTGTAGAAGGGAAAAATGGCATGGTATATCCACACCACGGAGGGAAAAAAAACCCTGCACACTAATGACATCTATGCATCCAAGTAAGATACTGTGTGTATATACAAGAAATAAAAATAACGAAACGGTAGTTTATAGAATACCATGTAGCTGTACAGAAATGATAGTTTTATGTTTATATGAAAAGATGACCAAATATTAAGCGAACAAAGTTTCATAACTGTACATACAATATGACCCCATTTATGTAAACACATATAAGGTTGTTTGAAAATATTTTGGGAAGCCGAGTACCCTGACAATGACCTTTGAAGACCCATTCCACAAATGACCCCAATCTAAAAGTAGAGTTAGTGTTACTTAACAAAAGGGTTGGTGGTTACCCAGACATTTATTTATAGGAACATTTACTTTGATTCTGCCCTTGAAAAAACTCAATTCTAGTTATTTCTATCTGCGCAGGAAAGTTTAAAGACCCGCCTTCAGCTACAGGATGCAAACTGACTGCAGAGCGAATCAGCAAGTCTTACACAGCTACTTTGCTCAGGTTTGTATTTTCAAACAACCTTTTAATTGCAAAGTTTCTGGGCCAGCGGGTCTGAAAATGGTCGGGACGGAGTGGTGGGGATACAACCGTGAACTGAAGCCTTTAAAATTTTCAGTCAGAGTCCAGGTGAGTTCGCCCTTCACAGCGCCATTTCTAAATCTTGGTCCCACGCATTTATCTAGAGGGAGCGCTGAGATTCTTTCCAGGATTTCCAGCCAATGGCTACACTTCTGCTCTTTGCCCCAGCAGCTCCGGGCCAATGGGCGGAAGGCTACCTTTCGACACGATACTGTTCCTTTCCAGCCAATCGGAAGAGTTCTTCAAATACCTCTCTCTAAGACGCGCTAGCTCCGCGGAAGCTGGTTTCACTTCCGGGCGGCTTCTAGGAGCGGCTACGCGTGTTGCCATAGCGACCGTTTTAAGTTAACTGGTTTGTAGCTTTCATCCAGGTGACTGCGAGACTGCGGGAGCAACTTGTCTTCCCGTTTCCTCTCGGCTCCCTGCGGCCGCAAGGCCTTCCGGGCTCCGGGGGTTTGGCCTAGGCTTCCGCGGCGGCCCTCGGGGGCGGAATGGCTGCGGAAGAAGAGGACGAGGTGGAATGGGTGGTGGAGAGCATCGCAGGGTTTCTGCGGGGCCCGGACTGGTCCATTCCCATCTTGGACTTTGTGGAGCAGAAATGTGAAGGTAAAATTCAGATCCCGAATCGTCAATCCTTTCTCACCTCTCTCACGCCAACAGCCTCTCCACAAACTGCCTTTCATCTCCCCGGTCTCCACTCCTGTCTGCCAGGTTTAGAGCTGGTTTTTAGGATGTGTTGCTGTCACTGCGCCCGTCCTTTCCTTCACGGAAATGAAAACGAGGACCGAGATACCTTTCCCCCTGGGCCCAAGCACACATCCCAAAAACATCAGACTTTATAATCCTATGTTGGGTCTCTCACCCCATCCTGCACATTTCTGCCCTGGGCAGGTGCACTGTTTGTGTGGGTTTCTTCAACAACTTCCCCAGTGACTTGGGAGGGGAGACGTCAGTTTGCTTCTGAGTTCCTTCTGATCCCAACAGTTGACCGAAAAGTGGGTGGGCGAGGGGTGTGTGATTACTCCAGCAGGCCCAGAGCCGGTGATCTCGGTGGCCTGTATTCCCTTTTTTGAGTTCTCTGAGTCTCGGTTATACCAAAAATGGAGGGTATCTTACAACAAATGAGTTATGTAACCGTGTCAGAACATTTCCTGTGAGGAAAGGGTACCTCCAGGTTCTGATCAGTTCACGCTTTGGAGTTCTGCATTCAGTTCTTAGAGACAAATTGGAGCCCATTCATGGAAAAGGAACCAGAAGCGATGTCATATGAATAATTACAGGCTGTTGTCGCAGTTGTTTAGCCTGCCAAGACTTCAAGGGTAGTCATATCCATTAATTGTTTGAACATCTGTCTTATGTTGGAGGGATTAGACTTGTTTTTGTAAGGTTCAGTGAGATAGAGCTAGGGTCAGTGGGTACAAGCTAGAGGGGAACAAATTTCTGTGAAAGAAGTGCTTCATAACAGAGAGTATCCCAGATAAATTAGCCTGCCTCATGAGGTAATGAGCTCCCCAGCCACTAGCAGTGTTTGAAGGAATCTGACAACAACTTAATGGAGTTATTATAGAGGGGAATTCAACTATCAAATGGTCGGTTATCCTGGATGATCTTTTAAGAGTCGTTTCAGCCCTAAGATTCCATGAAGCCGGTAAAGAGGAAATTTACTCTGACCACTGAATCTTTTCATTACATTCTCATTGCCATGAGCAAAATTCAAATAGTATTTATTAAGTATTGTTCTTACCGGTAATTTTTAAAATAAGTTCAAAATAACTTTTATTTCTGCTCTTTTTAAGAATTTAAAATGCTATTATGAGACTGATGAAGCATGTGGTGGTATTCTGATCTCCTTTAGGAGAAGAAGGAAATTATGTCACCTTTTGATTCCATTTACCCTACTGAATGAAACTAAATGCTGAAATGGAAAAAAAAAAAAAAAAAAGCATCGTTCTTTTTATCCCCAGATGTCAAAAGTGGCTGCATCTCAGTTGTAACACACCTGATTGTGTAATTTTACAGGGAAACAGTAATCCTCAACCTTATAAACATGTAATGTAGTAATTTGGCTTCAAAATTAACTGAAAACAGCTTTAGTAGCTGCTATATTGCATGTATGCCCAGTGTTATATAGAGCAGGTGCCAGGAGAAATGGAAGTAACATCCCAGTGACACTTGAAATAATAATGTTTATGTTTTGCTGACTTTGGGTTGTCAATGTGCTATTCATCACCTCAGATAATTTAAAAATTAGTTTTGTACTACTCTGTAATATCAGCCTTTATTTCAAAATTTATTGAGTGTCGTTTGGCCAGAAGCTGAGGGTAGAAAGATGAATAAAACAAATCCTTGTGCTTGAGAAGTTTGCAATTTGGTGGGGAAGACAAGCAGGTAAATGGAATTTAAATGTAAAGTGGCAGGTGTTATAATAAGGGTAGACACATGGTGCTGTGTATTGCAAGAGTTCAGAGGAAGGAATCTAACTAGCCTAGGAGTTGGGAGTGGGTAGCAGATCATGGAAAATGTGCCACTTGCAATATTTTGGAGAATGGTTGGGAGAAGGGGGGCCGGGTAAAGGCAAAGAGATCTAAGGGCTTGAGCAAAGGCATGGGGCTTTTTTGTCTTTTTGTGTTACATTTGTCAGTATTCCAAGTAACTGTGTATTGTTAAGAGTGCAAAGTTTGGTTTTTGGAGTGGTGGGAGTTGAGATTTGGGATCCAGTCTTGGAAGGTTTTGTCTGGTCTTCTAAGTATTTTAGACTTATTCTCTAGGCAATGAGCAGTAATTGAAGAGTTTTAAATAGAAAATTACAGAAGTTAGTTTTGCATTTTAGAAAGATCATTTGGAGGGAATATTATAAAAAGGGGGTTTATTGTTTACAATTCATGAGTTTGTCTTCTTTCCTTAATCACATTGTAGCTTCTTGAGGGAATATATATCTTTCTAATCTACACTGTTTCACACATATGATCATTCAGTAAACATTTGTTTTTATTTATTTTCATTTCATTATTGATTTATATGTAATAAAAAAGGCCTAGTAACTTTCAGTAAAATTTGGATCAGCAAAGTTCCAGTATGATAAAATAATCTGGAACCTGTTGTAAAAGGAATTATTTAAAAACTATCAACAATAATGTTCCATTTAAAGTTTATAAAGAAATTGTTGCCTTATATTATTGATTGAAAAGTAGCAAATTAGTGTTCATCTTCCATATGAAGTAGATTTTAAGTAGGAAAAAAAACTTGTTTACAACTAACACTATACACACACACATACACACGCATATATACATCTTTTTTTAATCCCAAGAATTTAAAGCAGAAGAGCTGGTTTATAAGACTGAGAGTTCTATTTGTAAGACAACTAGAGTGGACTTTGATATTTGCATTAATGAAATGACTTGTTTTTTTACACTATGCAATATTTTTCTTTTAAATTTAGTTTTTGATGATGAAGAAGAAAGCAAATTGACCTATACGGAGATTCATCAGGAGTACAAAGAACTAGTGAGTATATTTTTACCTGATTTTAAATGTAATTCGAATAATATTAATTCAAGATGTTCTGAATTTTAAAAATGGATTTCTCCATTAAAATTCTTTAATTAAAAAATTCCAGTCTACCCTAATAGTACTACCAGTTGCATTAGACTCCAAGGGTTCTCTGTGCATCTCAATTCTTATGACTCTAGAATGTAAGAAATAGATTTAGGACAACTATTTTAAGGGATCTTGCATCCGGTATTTAAATTTTATTCTTATTCTTCTGCTGATACAGCCAGGGGAGTGTTAATTATTAATTTAGCCATGTTGTCTTGAGATTTTAAGAAATAGCTCTGGGTAGCAGAAGAGTTATACTGCATCAAACTTCATAATCCTGACTTCAGTGATTTCTGGGAGAGTAAATAAAATTTCTTTTGATTCTCTGCAAAAATTTTCACTTTTTTGTTGTTTGTTTTTTCGGTGAAAGACATTGTCACTGCCATATAATATAATTTTATGTAGATTAATAATTGCAAACAAGCATTTGATTATATTTTTCTAAACTCAATGTAAAATTTGGAATTTGGAATTTTTCTATGTAAATTACAAAAAGAAAAAAATTAAACTTTCTATTTTTAGGTTGAAAAGCTGTTAGAAAGTTACCTTAAAGAAATTGGAATTAATGAAGATCAATTTCAAGAAGCATGCACTTCTCCTCTTGCAAAGACCCATACATCACAGGTTTTTTTTTTGTTTTATTCTGCTAATATATAATTTTAACAAAAATGCTCAGATTTCACTTAAATTTGCTATGTTTGATTGTCAAAGTATAATATTCTAGACATTGTAAGAGTGAAAAGCCAATTTATCACATATGGGTTCTTTTTTTTTTTTTTTTTAATATTTATTTATTTATTTATTTATTTATTTATTTATTTATTTATCTGTGTTGGCTCTTCGTTTCTGTGCGAGGGCTTTGTCCAGTTGCGGCAAGCGGGGGCCACTCTTCATCGCGGTGCGCGGGCCTCTCACTATCGCGGCCTCTCTTGTTGCGGAGCACAGGCTCCAGACGCGCAGGCTCAGTAGCTGTGGCTCACGGGCCCAGCTGCTCTGCGGCATGTGGGATCTTCCCAGACCAGGGCTCGAACCCGTGTCCCCTGCATTGGCAGGCAGACTCTGAACCACTGCGCCACCAGGGAAGCCCTGGGTTCTTTTTTATAACAACCTTGAGAAATGATAATTTGAGGCATAATGAACTGATGCTATTAAAAAGGAACTTTCTGAACTCAGAACTATACTAGATCACAGGCTTTATGCAAACTACTGTTTTATTTGTATAGATCTCTGACAATTTTGCAGTTGCCCGGTTTCTAATCTTAGCAGATACATAGTACACAGTTCCTGGGCTTCCTTCTCTTAGAACTAATTTTATTGTCTCATTAGTTCTGCAGTGCTGGATTGAAGTAGGTCTTATGTATATTTATAACTAATATTTACTGATGGCTCATGCTATCTGCAGTTTTTTTTGTTTTTTTTTAAACATTTTTCATTTTCACCAAGGTCTTTATTTATTCTTGGCTGCATTGGGTCTTCGTTGCTGCGTGCAGGCTTTCTCTAGTTGCGGTGAGCGGGAGCTGCTCTTCATTGTGGTGCGTGGGCTTCTTATTGTGGTGACTTCTCTTGTTGTGGAGCACGGGCTCTAGGCATGCAGGCTTCAGTAGTTGTGGCATGCAGGCTCAGTAGTTGTGGCTCGCGGGCTCTAGAGCACAGGCTCAGTAGTTGTGGCACGTGGGCTTAGCTGCTCTGCGGCATGTAGGATCTTTCCAGACCAGGGATCGAACCCGTGTCCCCTGCATTGGCAGGCGGATTCTTAACCACTGCGCCACCAGGGAAGTCCCTAGCTGCTGTGTGAAGCAATTGGCATGTATTATCTCATTGAATCTTCCTGACAATCCTTAAGAAATTGGTACTATTTTACTTCCATTTAGAAATGAGAAAACTAATGCACAGATATATTAAGGAACTAGTGCAAAGTCCACAGCCAAGTAACAAAGCCAGGATACCAGCCCAGGCACTCCAAGTGAGAGCCCTTGTTCAGAGACTGAGTATAGGGATGTGTTACTACCAAATATAGTTTACCAAATAAACTATAATTCCTTATAGTTTAGTGAGGATTGTCTATGATGTGACCTGAAATTATTATTTTCAACCTTCTGCTGCTGTCGTTCTCCAACACATTACACTCTCTAGTAGTTCTGGCCACTTGCTCTTGTAAGCATCCATGTGCCTGGCTTTGCTCATGGTAGCCCCTTAACCTGGAATGTTGAGCTGCCACCTCCTCCTCCCTCCATCCTTTCCTCAGCCAGAGGAATCCATCTCATCGTCAGGGTGTGCTGAAATGCAACTTTCCTGGTCCCTCTAGTCAGACTAGCACTCATTCTGCCTCACTGAGCACTTTCACATTTTCAATTCAATTCGACTGCCTTGAATGATAGTTTCTTACACATCTGTTTGCCTTGAAGAATTTATTGAAAATTATTAACTAGTATTTAAATTTAAGACATTGGTATTTGTTTTTATTTTCCTTGTTTTTCAGGAATATTTTCTGCTTTGGTTAATATTTGTCAGCCTCTTAATTAAATTATTATGAATGAATCTGAATTACTTTGTGAAAAAAGATGTTCATAGTAATAGTAGTCACATCCATCTTTTGTTTTCATTGTCTGGATAACTTTAAATTATTTTTGAATGAAGATGTTCAGAATTTTAAAATACTGTTTTCAGATCAATAGTAACACATCCTTCTCTTTTGCTCAGTTATACAACACCTTTTGATTTGGAGTTGATTTGTAGTACAGCCTTGTTGTGTACAAGGAGGCAAGCCTTTTGACACAGACAGACCTGGATTTGAGTCCCAGATCTTTTGTTTATTTTCATTTACCACGGGCAAAGTTGTTTTACAGTTTTCCTTTCTTATCCATTCTGATTCTCAGTTTCTGTATCTATAAAATAGGGATAGTATCTACTTTGAAAGGTTTTTGTGAAATTTGAGTGAAAATGTTCATAAATGTTCATAAAGCATTTAGCACAATACCTGACACATATAAGGTGGTCTATAAATGGAAGCACCTCTTAATTAATGGTAGCTTTTTTGGTGGTTGATTAGCAGGGTGCTAATTAGGCCAGGGTCATGTGTTCAATCCCCATGTGGACTAGTTAGCTTTATTCTCTTCTGGAGCAAACTCTTAGCCCCAGATACTGAAGGCAACATGATTGAATCAGCACAAGGCCATCACTGTTAATCAGAAAAACAGCCCAAAGCATGCTATTTACTGCTTTGCAGCAATAATCTAATCTTTGTAAATAAAGGTCAGAATGCTGATTCCATTATGCTAATATAGGGTGCCTAAGAATGAATTCAAGAAGCCAATTGCTTGCCTAGAGTAGTTTAGGAGGTACTTTTCATTTTGTTTTGGTCTGTTTGGTTTGATTTTGATTTTTTAAAACAGCTGCAGCTCCCCTCTCATTGATTGTACTTCTAAAGCTGACTTGCAAAATTCTTTTCACCTGGTTTGGACATCGTTAGCCCTAGACCACTGGTCCTGGCATACTCTTTGTGTATTAAAATCAGCAGTAGTAGAGAGTGCATCAGATGAAGACCTCTAGTTTAAAAACAACAACAACTACCATATCTTCTTTCTTTTCTTGCTTTCTTTTCCTCCCTCCCTCCTTTCTTTCTTCCTTCCTTCCTTCCTTTCTTTTCTTTCTTTCTTCTTTCTTTCTTTTTCTTTCTTTCTTTCTTTCTTTCTTTCTTTCTTTCTTTCTTTCTTTCTTTCTTTCTTTCTTTCTCCCTCTCTCTTTCTTTCTTTCTCTCTTTCTTTCTTTCTCTTTCTTCTCTCTCTCTCTTTCTCTCTTTTTTCAAGTATCTTATCTGAGGGAATTTTTCATATGCACGTTCAAATACAGGTAAATGCTGCTGTGAATCTTTCAGGGAAGGGTAGTGGGAAAATAGCATAGAAATTGATTAAGTTAAAAATAGAAGAGATAGTGGACTTCATAGTTATACTTTTTTTCCCCCTTAATCCTTTGAATCAGTAGAAAGGCTTTCACATCAGTTCTATAGGCTATGCTATTGAACTTCTGCTAATAAATATTTAATCACTATTCTTTGGAGAAATAATATGAATCTATAACTTTTCTTCAAAATTTTATCTTTTTTGTATAGAATTGCTATAGTTTTTTCTTTAAAAGTTTGGTAGAATTCACCAGTGAACCCAGCTGGACATGGTGCTTTTTGTTTTGGAAGGTTACTAATTATTGATTCCATTTCTTTAATAGATATAGACTTATTCAGATTGTCTATTTCTTCTTGTTTGAGTTTTAGCAGGTTGTGTTTTTCAAAGACTTGATCCATTTCATCTGGGTTATCAAATTTGTGATCATAGAGATGTTCATAAAATTTCTTTATTACCCTTTTAGTGTCCATGGGATCTGCAGTGGTGTCACCTTTTTCATTTCTGATATTAGTAATTTATGCCTTCTTCTTCTTCTTTTTTTTTTTTAATTTAACCTGGCCAGAGGTTTCTCAGTTTTATTTGTTTTTAAAGAATCAACTTTTAATTTTGTTGATTTTCTCTATTGATTTTCTATTTTTCAATTTCATTGATTTCTTCTCTAATTTCTTTTATTTCTTTTCTTAATGCTTACTTTGGATTTAATTTGCACTTTTTGTAGTTCCTAAGGTGGAAGCTTTGATTATTGATGTTAGATATTTCTTCTTTTATAATATATGCTTCAATGCTTTAAATTTCCCTCTAAGCACTACATTTGCTACACCCCACAAATTTTGATAAGTTATATTTTCATTTTCATTTAGTTAGAAATATTTTTAAAAGTTCTCTTAAAACTGCTTCTTTGATCCATGTGCTACTTGAAAGTGTGTTGCTTAATCTCCAAGTGTTTTAGGTTTTTCTAGCTGTTGTTCTGTTACTGCTTTCTAGTTTAATTCCATTGTGGTCCTAGACTATCCTCTGTATGACGCCTATGCTTTTAAATTTATTAAGATGTGTTTTATGGCCTGTAATGTTGTCTATTTTGGTGAATGGTCCATGTGGACTTGAAAAGAATATGTGTTTTTCTGTTGTTGGAGAGATGTCAATTTGATCCAGTTGACTGAAGGTGCTGTTTGGTTCAACTATGTCCTTATTGATTTTCTGCCTGCTGAATCTGTCCATTACTGAAGTCTCCAACTATAGTAATGAATTCATTTGTTTCTCCCTGTGGTTCTATTAATGGAGCAGCATAAATGCATGAAACCACTTGTACCTTTCAAAACTATGGTATGATTAACTCCAAGCAGAGATATAGGGTAACTTTAGGCTAAGTATGAACATGTTTGGATGTTTTTAATACTCACTTAAGTCAGATTTTTAAAGACTCAATGTTCATATTTTTGTCAATGTGCTTTTCGCAAACATAGATAACGTCACATTTGCTTTATCTCATAGTCTTCTTTCAAAGTAGTTTGACATTTCAATTAATTTAAAGGATACTTAAGATTGTTGTTGTTTTTAAACCACTTGCTAGCTTTTTGGAGTAACTCTTGTATTTAGTTTCTCTAATTGCCCTTGTTGGAAGCTCTTAGGAGACGGGTGATCCATTTCCCTGGACCAGCAGAGACCAATTGCTGTCAAGTTGTTAGGTTTAGCACACCAGTTTGATATTTAATCAAAAGGGCCAGAACAATTACTTTTATAGGAGTTTTTAGTTTAAGAAGTTCTTCCTTACGCTGTTCAATTTTAACACCCAGCCAGAAAGTTATTACTATATCTCCTTCATTCTCAAATGGAAATTTTCTACCATAGTGTTTCTGAAATGAGAATGCATTTTATAATTGATGGCATGTTATAATTTAATTGGCAGGGTTTTTTCCTTTTCTTATTGATACACGAAAGAATGGTTTATTTTATCAATCTATGGAGTCTTAGAATTGACAAAATACTGTATTACTATCATTGTTATTATTATAATACTAATTTGCAGATGAAGAAACTGATGCCCAGAAGCCTAAATGATACGTCCAGAGTCATGCAGCTGGCATATGGTTAAGCTGGAAGTAGCCTTTGATATCAAGGGCTCATTTTTTGCCCCCATTGTATCAATAGTTCTCAAACTTTAATGTTATAAGAATTATCTGGGGAGATACATGGGTACCCATTGTCCAGAAATTTAGATTAATTATGTCTAGGGTAGGGCTCAGGAATATGCATTTAATAATCCCTCTTTCCCGCATTTCTTAGATGGCTTAACAACACTGTTTGAGAAGCCCTGCATTACAACTTTAAGGATCAGCTCAAACACTGACTTGCTGATAGCTCTAGTTGACACATTGCCTTCAAGTGTTTGTTGATGAGGATAGAGTACTTGATATTACTAATAAGAAGTCTAAGAAGGCCAGAACAATGTTACGTGGTGGTGTAATCCCATAAGGGAGCCCTGGCAGACCAGACATAACTACTCTATTCCAGAGGCTGGCTGCAGTTGTCTTTAATACTGATCACTGGGCTGCAACTTTTTTTTTTGTTTTATTTTTAAGATTTTTTTTTCATGTGGACCACTTTTAAAGTCTTATTGAATTCGTTACAATATTGCTTCTGTTTTATGTTTTGGTTTTTTGGCCGCCAGGCATGTGGGATCTTAGCTACCCGACCAGGGATCCAACCCGCAACCCCTGCAGTGGAAGGTGAAGTCTTAACCAGTGGACCGCCAGGGAAGTCCCTGGGCTGCAACTTTCAGTTAAACATAGATGAAACCTATTTATCATCCCCTGCCCTGGGCCTTTTGAACAGTATATGTGAATTTAAAGGAAAAGAAACTTTCCGTCTTTTTTTCCTGCAGTTGACTCCTTATAAATGTCACAGAGAGCTGCTTTCACACTTTATTATTTTGTTTTGCTGTACTGCTTTTGTCTAGGATGTGAGCTGGTTGCTGCAGGAAGGACTCCTTCCTCTTTGTTTAGAGCTCTTTGATGGAGCATTTGTTGAGGTGTGTCTTTGACATTATTGCTGCTGCCTACCTGGTGAACAGTAGCACACCCTCGGTTACCTCTGCATGATTCCTGTGCTCAGCTTTTCCATGAATGTCATGTAAAGCTTGAAATAAAATTTGAGTAAGATGAATAATATCTGAGTGTTTTCTTTTGGGTTTTCATGCATTTCAAATCTTATTCTACTTCTTACTGATTAGCTTGGGAATTTGTTTGCTTTTCGATATAACAATAGTTCTCTGTAGCTAAGAGAGTGTTAATTTGGGTACTCTAGGGTAGATACCTTTATTGTTTTTTCTTAATTTATTACACTTCTGTTTCATCCAGAAAAAGATTTCTTATCATAATTTCTAACTCTATTTCTTCCATGAAACTTTCTGCCTATAGGACTACTACAGTTGTGTTCTCACATTACTCCTACCACATTATGCTTATTTTCCAGACTTCATTTTTCTTTTTTGGCATTTACTCTTATTTAATTTGGTAATTTTATTAATTCAAGGATTATTTTGTAGTTACTGATTTATCACCAAAGAGTAAATTTCAGGTTGACAGAGCCTAAACCAAATAGATATCATCATTTTGGCTGAAAAACAGATCTGGATACTGCAGTGGTAACTTTAAAAAAGTAAGCCCAATTCCGGTGTTGTTTTTCCGAGTTGCTCAGCACTGGCTCATTTGGAAAATGTATCACTGTCTGCCTTAGCTTCCTGGAGTGTGGGGATGGAGGGGTTGGGAGAGTCAGCCTCTTGAGAACCTACTTTAAAGGCTTTTAGAATAAAATCTTAAAATTGTCCTTTTGCGTCATCTAGTCATAAATAACAATGCAGCATTCTTGAATTAATGCACCTTTTGCAGTGGAAATGATTTGAGTGTTTGGGAAATAGTTTTAAAACTTGAATCTTCGTTTAACTTCCTGACTTTTTTCCACAGGCCATTTTGCAACCTGTATTGGCAGCAGAAGATTTTACTATCTTTAAAGCAATGATGGTCCAGAAAAACATTGAAATGCAGCTGCAAGCCATTCGAATAATTCAAGAGAGAAATGGTAAAACATTGAATTTAGAAATCTAAGTGCCAAATGCATTTTTTTTGGTGGCAGTTTTAACTAATATGGTCTTGATGTAGCTGCCTTGTGTAAATTTATTTCAAGTTTGAAAGTCTCTGGCTGGCTTAAGAGATACAAGAGTGCAAACTTCCTGATCACTGAGTGGTTGACATCTCAAAGAAAGCAGACCAGTGTTTGATTTAATGTTTTAGGTTTCAGAGAGCTTGATTTTTCTGCCCAGCCACTGCATTTGTGAAATTCAGCATTTTTGAGTGGTCACAGTTACAGCTCCTGTCGAGAGAAGGTGACTCCTCTTCTTCTGGCTTTATAGGAGACAGTGGTTCTCAAGCTTCAGGGAACAATGAGAAGCAGTTGGAGGGCTTGTTGAAACACATGTGGCTGTCTCCCCGTTTCTGATTCAGTAGGTCTGGGGTAGGGCCTAATACTTTGCATTTTTAACAAGTTCCTAGCTGATGCTAAAGCTGCTGGTCCTGGGCCGACACTGAGAGCTACTGTTCTAGGGCAATGGGCAGATAGGATTGCACCACCATCAGGTGGAAGAAAAAGCAGAACTCAAAGCCCTGGTAACTGCCTTTAGCTTTATCTTTTCCTTAACTCTCTGCCTAAACTCACGTTCTTTCTAGCTCTTCCTGCTTTTCTTCCCTTCCTGTGCACTTGAACTATATTTGACATCTTGACTCAGAACATCAGAGTTTCTAACCATACTTCGTGTTTTTGTACTATGTGCTTTTCACCCGAGGTGCTTATCTCAGTTTCCCATTTCTGACTCTGATGACCTTAACCTGTGTATTCCTTTGCTTAATAGATTGCCACTAATATTCCTTACCATGCCAAACTCTAATGGTTTGACAGCAGGGCCTTTCCTTTGCTTGTTTCTTGAAGATATGGGAGCTATAGTTTAGTTGTACTGTTTGCTTTTAAGGGTCTGGAGCATGCCACAATGGGGCTTCTGTTGTTACAGGGCAAACATTAGAATGTTGCAGGGCCTTTGTTGTGGGTTCTACTCTCATATGTCTGATATGCGTAAAGTCTATATCCTTTAGAGCCAACCACCATCAAAACTATTCCCTAAAATCCTAAAATTCATTTCACAGCAGGTAAGACAGCTGTTGTCTGTGGTTTGGAGATAGCACCACCCTAACCCTGAATGATGCTTGACACTATGCTGTTGCTTTGGTGTAAATAAGTTTGGGAAACAGTCTCTTTTTCTTTGTTTCTCTACCATGGTTAGCTTCATAAAATCCTTTTCTCTTGTGTTTTCCTGCAGCTATGCTTTATTCTGACCTATGGGATAATTTGAATAATTATTTCATGTTATTTAAAATTATTTTGGGGGAATCAGTTTTGATAAAAGAAATAGTGAACTTGATATTGGTACTCTGTAGTTTTCAATTTAACCAGAAACATTTAGATTTTAAAGAGAACAGGTACACATAGCTGTATCAGCTGGGTGCCTCAGGCTGCCATTAGTAGACTACCTCAGTGAGAATGGCCTAAGCAATAGGAAATTGTCATCTCAATTAAACAAGAAGTCCAGAGGAAGGGAGGGAAGAAAGACAGGTCCAGGGTTGGTTAATTTGGTGGCTCAGTGATGTTATTAAGGACTCTGACACGTTTCCTCTTTATACTCTGCCATTCTCAGGATCTTCTCTCATGATTGCACTCTGGCTGCATCGAATGCAGACTTAATATCTCATGAAGAAAAGGAATGTTTCTTCCTGTACATCTTTTTTTGCTAGCAAGACAACACTTTCATGGAAGCCCCCTAGGAGTTTTCCCCTTAGGTCCTATTGGTCAGGATTGGGGTGACATGCCTTTCTAAACCCTCTGGCAGGGGGAATGAGACCATTGCAATTGGCTTAAATCGTGAGTCACTTTTGTGGGGTGGGGTAGGGCCCTGCCTCTATGTACTTGGCTGCCTGGTAACTGTACACATATGGCTTATATTAGCAAGGAAGGACGAAGGGAATGATCTGGAATAATGCTGCCGTCAAACCACAGGGTGTGACAGTTTGCTTACATTTAAACATAAACTAATACTTAGTTCTGCCATGAATTTTTAATACTTGTATTTAAGAATTTCACTTAACATAAATCCAGAGGGAAGTACCTTAGAGCAATGTTGATTGTACTCAAAACTGCAGACTGTTTGTTTATGTGAGAAAAATTCAAAGGCTCTCTGGATTCTAGTTGTATCTCATCAAATAATTTGGGGAAAATGCAAATCAGAGCATTATTTTGACGGTTTTGTTACTGAGTCTAAGCTCGTACTGCTTGCTGCACGACAGGCCAGTAATCGAGAGACAAGTTGTTGGGCTAGTGCCCCCAAAGAACCATCTTGCCTGAGTTAGAATTCAGGCTCATTTTATACTAAAAGGGGAGGGAGTGAAGTCAAACGTTTTCTGGTTCCCATCAGCCTCTGGAGGGGATGTGTTAATTTCTTCCTCCCTGCAGTCATTCACAGATGGGCCTGATCAGAATGTTTCCTGTGAGCTAAACAAAGCTATTTTAGCTTAATGCTCATTACCTGGGAAGCAGGGTTCCCAGAGATGGGCCATTATGTATAATTTAAGCTTATAGGCAACATCCCTTTAGTGATTAACTTGTAATAGAATATAAAAGTGTCTTCCTTATTACAGTTTTGAAGTATTGCATACTGTTGTTTTATTATTTCCTTAGTTTTAAAAATTTTCCATAAAAGATGAATAGGAGAATACTAATTGTATAGCTTTTGACTGAGCAAAAATGCACTTAAGACCAATTTTCTGGTTGTGATACTATACTATAGTTTTGTAAGATGTAACCCTTGGGGGAAACTGGGTAAAGAGTGCATAGCATCTCTCTGTATTGTTTCTTACAACTGCATGTGAACCTGCAATTATCTCAAAATGACAAGTTTAATTTACAATGCATATAAACATCAGGGGATTAGAATAATAAAGCTACTTTAATTTAGAGCAGATCCAAAATCCCATAGTCATATATGGATAAAGAAATGGAAAGTAAAAATTAGGGGACATGCTGTTAATGTTTTGGGAATATAATAATTATAGATAAAAACAGAACACTTATTACCAGTCTACCTGTTTATCAGGAAGATATAGGTAATAAAGTAAATGAAACCAATGCTTAAAATTGCTTGCCATGAATTACTATTTGCCTTGGCCAAAGTTGGTACTGCCCTGGTTTATAGTTATTAGCCCAATATTTAAATAGAAGCTCTGAGGGCAGAGGTTGTTTTATTCATCTTTATATTCCCCTTAAGTACTTAGCACCGTGCTTTTTTGCATGTAGTAAGCGGGGCCCTTTTCAGTAGCATTTGTTGTAGTAAGAATGAAGAGTATTAACATGCTGTTTCAATTAATGACGTATTTTATATTTTGTTTTGTAAACTCTTTTCCCATTTAAGGAATACTTTTGAGAGCATAGTTTCATTATTAGGAGCTTATTGATTTCAATGGTATGTCCTGTATAGTATGATTATGGAGGATAATAGCTTAAATATAAATAGCTTATATTAATTCTATAAATTGCTTATATTAAATATAAGCAATTAATTTCTATTGTCATATATTATTATTGTTATTTTAAATAAGAAATACA
The DNA here is from genome assembly GCF_965194805.1 of Balaenoptera borealis. Lineage (NCBI taxonomy): Eukaryota > Metazoa > Chordata > Mammalia > Artiodactyla > Balaenopteridae > Balaenoptera > Balaenoptera borealis. The sequence continues at coordinate 45,032,984 of NC_138871.1, read as the reverse complement.
AATAATTACCAAGAGTCATTTCTAGGTAAAATTGTGTTTTTTTGGTGGGGCTGATTCCCTAAAAGAAGAAAAAGTTAAAAAGACCATAGTTACAAAGATAATAGCTTAGAACATTTTTTTAAAGTGATAGATCTTAATAAACTTATTTGTACTTCTTGATGAACTAGAATAGTGAAAAATAAGTGTTTCAGTTGAGTTGATATTCTTCTGTATGGTCTTTGGTTTTGAACAGGTGTATTACCTGACTGCTTAACAGATGGTTCTGATGTGGTCAGTGACCTTGAACAGGAAGAGATGAAAATCCTGAGAGAAGTTCTTAGGTATGCTTCTTTAATTATTTTTTGAATGGATCATTAGTAATATTACAATATGATCTGCATATGTGCTTTTTACCCAAAAAAATACCATGAACTAGTAAAATATCTAAATTCTCTCTTAAAGACTATGAAAATGATTTATCATTTTATTTGTTTATAATTATGTATATATTACATTTCTTAATGGACAGAAAAAATTATTTTCAGATGACTCATACCAGATCAGCGCAGATGGGAGGGTCTTCCTCCACTCCCATCATGGGAATAGGAAACTAGCCACCAATGGGAACAAGATGCAGTAGACCCAGCCTGATGCCTGGAAGGGCTGTAGTGGCCTGAGATAAGCAGGAAACTCCTTGGCTTCTGGATCTGGGTATTAGAGGAGGCTTATGCCAGGTGTCTCACAGTAGGAGGTTGGACATCCAGACTCCACAGAAGAAATAGTTGACTCTTTGCTGGTCTCTTTCTTGCCTCAGTTACGTGATTCTCAGCCAAATGCCTGGCATGGAATGTGCAGCCCACTAAAGGGGCATTTCCCCCCTTGAGCCTGTTGTCCCCTGACCCCTATGGGAGTTTTAGAAGGGAGGGGCAATTGAAACACTTAATATTTAAATCTATGGGAATGTATAGGTTTAAGGCAAAAGGATACCTGCAGCTATTTGTGTCCCCTGCAGAATGGGGCCTTGGCATTTGGTGGCCCTGGCTCTCCACTCTAACCACATACATGACCATCTTCTAGCATCCTGTAGTCCTCCCACCTACCCAACTTGTCCCCAGTTCCAAAGCAGGAGGGAGGTTAGGCAGGATGGTGGTTAGGAGGATGGGCCTAGTGGGGGACTGTGGAAGGAGCTGTAGGACTTTGTGCTGCAGTTCAGGGGATTTGAGTGGTTGTGGGGAGGGAGGCAAGTTTGCGGGTGAACCCTGGCCTTTCCTGCCAGGTCCTCCTTTCCACGGCGAGGGCAAATGGGAGCCTGAGACAACACACAACACCTTGAGTTGAAAGATTTGAAGAGTTAAGGATATTTGGTAATAGGTTTAGAGAACTGGCAGTTTTGACTTGTACTGGTTGCTTCTGTTGGTTGATTGGTGGTTTGAAAACTGATCAGCATTGTGCTTTTAGATTTTACTGTATTTTCTACGGGCGGTGTACTAGTGTATAAGCAGTGGAACTTAATCATGAACATATATGAGAGTTGAATTGACTATTTTCCTAAATCAGACTTGCCTCGGTGAGCAGTTTACAAAAGCTGATAGGGCTTTGGCATAATGGCATCAGGAGAGCTGTGTGGTAGCTCAGATGCCATGGAAAAACTAGAATGAGGGGAGAAATGGATCTTAGGAGGAATGTAACTGATCTGTCTAAAGAGAGAGATCGAAGTCCATATTCATGAGATTTGTCATTCAGATTTGGGTTTAGGATTTCAAACCTGTTGATCTTTGTTTAGCTAGGGGTCCTTCACATCTCCAGAGGAAATAGGTAAACCTGTATTTTATGTGGCTAACTGTATTACGCTGTTTATGCCTATGTATGTCTTTCTCAGTTGATTGTAAGCTGCTTTAAGTTAAGCCTGATTATTTCCATCTTTGTTTCCAAAATTTCTTGCACATATTGTAAGCTTAGGTTAGCATGTTGCTTGTTGAATATTTGTTCTTTGACCAAAAGAGAAAGTTTACTTTTCTACTTTATTTTTGTATATTTCAGAAAATCGAAAGAAGAATATGACCAGGAGGAAGAAAGAAAGAGTAAAAAGCAGGTGCCTACAAAACATATTAATATAATAGAAATATTTCATTGCTGTTATCCCTTAGGTTTACACCTGGGTTTTCTATTAAAGTTTAAGCTTAGATGGAACGACACAGTTCCTCAGAGTATTCATATTTTCTTGGCAATTCTGAGCATTTATACTTAACTTTATAACTTTATTCACTTTATAATTCATCCAGTGACCTACCTTTTAAATTCCCGATAAAGAATGAGATTGTTCACTCCAAAAAAACTGTATGTAATACCATTCATATTTTGGGGAATTTTTAATAGAAATTCCCCTTAATTTTATGAATAAAAGAAGATTAAGGAAAATATTTTACTTCCCTACTCGCCTTGATTCCTTTACTGTTTTGAAACAGAATCTGCAGTTAATACTGGGGGTCCCCTGTAGACTTTAACATTGCCAGCTTGAAGCAGAATGATTCAGTTTCACATTTCCTGGCATACTCCTCTTTTATTAAGAACTGTTTCCATAAAGGGCCTAATCTTTCCTAAGGATCAATTAAACATGTATCTGGCTGAGGTGAGGGAAGATAATATCTATTTTTTCCTCCCCCCTTTTCTAGCTGCTTCTCTTTCCACATTTTCTCAAATCTCCCTGAAGGGAGAGTAAAACCTAATATAAACTAATTCTCAATTGCTTGAAAGTCATTTTCTTTTTTTTCCTTCAATGACTGATACATGCTTGTATCATTTACTATATTTGAAAAAACCTATTTTACTCCAAGGTAACCAATGAAGAGCAAAAGAGAGATGTTTTAGGATTTAGAGGGGATTTGTGTATCTTTGAGTAAATCTCCTTTTAGTAAATGGAGGTGAAATTCATAGATAATAATATTTTTTAATGTAGGAGTATAGAACAGAAACTCATTCAAAACTGCTCTCAGAAGACAGTAATACTGGGAATTTCTTGGTGGTCCAGAGGGTAAGACTTCGCACTTCCACTGCAGGGGGTGCAGGTTTGATCCCTGGTTGGGGAACTAAGATCCCACAGGCCGGGCGATGCGGCCACAGACACACACACAAAAAGACAGTAGTATTGACTTTCTGATTTATATGTAAACTATATCAGGCTTCTTGAATAATAATATGTTTCAGGGCATATGGTTTTTTTAGACTTCTTTTAATGGAAATTTTCAAACACACAAAAGTAGAGCTGATAATAATTTCAGTCTTCATGTTTCCATCACTCAACATATAGAGGCTTATGATCTAGGTATTCATGAATTACCTGAAAAGTTACATGTGATTGGATTTTCCTGTTTTTAAGGAAAAATGAAGTATCAGTTTACTTAGTTCTTTCCAAGATTTAAATGATCTCTTTGGTTTAAATATAGTATCCCATTTTAGAAATGGAAATACAGGCATATCTCAGAGATGTTGTGAGATCGGTTCTAGACTATTGCAATAAAGCGAAGATGGCAATGAAATAAGTCACAAAAGTATTTTGGTTTCCCAGTGCATATAAAGGTTATGTTTATACTATACTGTAGTCTATTAATTGTGCAGTAGCATTATGTCTAAAAAAACAATGTACATACCTTCATTAAAAATTATATTTATTGCTGGGACTTCCCTGGTGGTCCAGAGGTTAAGACTTTGCACTTCCACTGCAGGGGCCGCCGGTTCGATCCCTGGTCGGGGAACTAAGATCCCACATACTGTGTGGTGCGGCCAAAAAGTAAAAAGAAAAGAAATTATTTTAGTGCTAAAAAATGCTAACCATCATCTGAACCTTCAGCAAGCTGTAATCTTTTTGCTAGTGGAGGGCCTTGCCTCGATGTCAATGGCTGCTGACTGACCAGGGTGGTGGTTACTGAAGGTTGGGGTGGATGTGGCAGTTTCTTAAGATAAGACAACAATGAAGTTTGTCGCATTATTTGACTCTTCCTTTCATGAACAATCTCACGGTAGCATGAAGTGCTGTTTGATGGCATTTTACCCACAGTAGAACTTCTTTCAAAATTGGAGTCAATCTTCTCAAACCTGGCTGCTACTTTATCAACTAAATTTGTGTAATATTCTAAATCCTTTGGTGTCATTTCAATAATCTTCACAGCATCTTCCCCAGGAGCAGATTCCATCTCAAGAAACCACTCTCTTTGCCCATCCATAAGAAGTAACCCCTCATCCATTCAAGTTTTATCATGAGAGTGCACCAATTCAGGCACGTCTTCAGGCTCCACTTCTAATTCTGGTTCTCTTGCTGTTTCCTCCACATCTGCAAAACTTCCTCCACTGAAGTCTTGAAGCCCTCTAAGTCATCCATGAGGGTTGGAATCAATTTCTTCTAAATTCCTGTTAATGTTCATATTTTGACCTCTTTCCATGAATCATGAATGTTCTTGATGGCATCTAGAATTGTGAATCCTTTCCAGAAGGTTTTCAGTTGACTTTGCCCAGATCCATTGGAGAAATCATTATCTATGGCAGCTATAGCCTTACGAAATGTATTGCTTAAAGAATGAGACTTGAAAGTTGAAATTACTCCTTGATCCATGAGCTGTAGAATGGATGTTGTGTAGCAGGCACGAAAACATGAATCTTGTTGTACACCTCCATCAGAGCTCTTGGGTATCCAGGTGCATTGTCAATGAGTAGTTAATACTTTGAAAGGAATCTTTTTTTTCTGAGGAGTAGATCATAACAGTGGGCTTCAAATATTCAGTAAACCATGTTGTAAACAGATGTGCTGTCATCCGGCTTTGTTGTTCCATTGATAGAGCACAAGGAGAGTAGATTTAGCATAATTCTTAAGGGCCTTATGGTGTTCAGAATGGTAAATGAGCATTGGCTTCAACTTCAAGTCACCAGCTGCATTAGCCTCTAATAAGAGAACCTGTCCTTTGAAGCTTTAAAGCCAGGCACTGACTTACCCTCTCCAGCTAGGAAAGTCCTATATGGCCTCTTCTTCCAGTAGTAGGCTGTTTCATTTGCATTGAAAATCTGTTGTTTAGTGTAGCCACCTTCATTAATTTTGTTAGTGAGATCTTCTGGATAGCTTGCTGCAGCTTCTGCATAAGCACTTGCTGCCTTATCCTGTACTTTTGTGTTACAGAGACAGCTTCTTTCCTTCAGCCTCATGAACCACCCTCTGCTAGCTTCAGACTCTTCTTCTGCATCTTCCTCACCTCTCTCAGCCTTCATAGAACTGAAGAGAGTTAAAGACTTGCTCTGGATTAGGCTTTGGCTTAAGGGAGCGTTGTGGCTGGTTTGATCTTTTATCCACACCACTAAGAGTTTCTCCATATCAGCAATAAGGCTGTTTCGCTTTCTTATCATTCATGTGTTCACTGGATTATCACTTTTAATTTCCTTCAAGAGCTTTTCCTTTGCATTCACAACTTGGCTAACTGTTTGGTACAAGAGGCCTAATCTTTGGCCTATCTCAGCTTCCTTTTTTCTTTTCTTAACATCTTTATTGGAGTATAATTGCTTTACAATGGTGTGTTAGTTTCTGCTTTATAACAAAGTGAATCAGTTATACATATACATATATCCCCATATCTCTTCCCTCTTGCGTCTCCCTCCCTCCCACCTTCCCTATCCCACCCCCGTAGGTGGTCACAAAGCACCGAGCTGATCTCCCTGTGCTATGCAGCTGCTTCCCACTAGCTATCGATTTTACATTTGGTAGTGTATATATGTCCATGACACTCTCCCACTTTGTCCCAGCTTACCCTTCCCCCTCCCTGTGTCCTCAAGTCCATTCTCTAGTAGGTCTGCGTCTTTATTCCCATCCTGCCCCTAGGTTCTTCATGACCACTTTTTTTTTTTTAGATTCCATAGATATGTGTTAGCATATGGTATTTGTTTTTCTCCTTCTGACTTACTTCACTCTGTATGACAGACTCTAGGTCCATCCACCTCACTAGAAATAACTCAATTTCATTTCTTTTTATGGCTGAGTAATATTCCATTGTATATATGTGCCACATCTTCTTTATCCATAAATCTGTTGATGGACACTTAGGTTGCTTCCATGTCCTGGCTATTGTAAATAGAGCTGCAATGAACATTATGGTACATGACTCTTTTTGAATTATGGTTTTCTCAGGGTATATGCCCAGTAGCGGGATTGCTTGGTCATATGGTAGTTCTATTTTTAGTTTTTTAAGGAACCTCCATACTGTTCTCCATAGTGGCTGTATCCATATACATTCCCACCAACAGTGCAAGAGGGTTCCCTTTTCTCCACACCCTCTCCACATTTATTGTTTGTACATTTTTTGATGATGGCCATTCTGACTGGTGTGAGGTGATACCTCATTGTAGTTTTGATTTGCATTTCCCTAATGATTAATGATGTTGAGCATTCTTTCATGTGTTTGCTGGCAATCTGTATATCTTCTTTGGAGAAATGTCTATTTAGGTCTTCTGCCCATTTTTGGATTGGGTTGTTTGTTTTTTTGATATTGAGCTGCATGAGCTGCTTGTAAATTTTGGAGATTAATCCTTTGTCAGTTTCTTCATTTGCAAATATTTTTTCTCATTCTGAGGGTTGTTTTTTCATCTTGTTTATGGTTTCCTTTGCTGTGCAAAAGCTTTTAACTTTCATTAGGTCCCATTTGTTTATTTTTGTTTTTATTTCCATTTCTCTAGGAGGTGGGCCAAAAAGGATCTTGCTGTGATTTATGTCATAGAGTGTTCTGCCTATGTTTTCCTCTAAGGGTTTTATAGTGTCTGGTCTTACATTTAGGTCTTTAATCCATTTTGAGTTTATTTTTGTGTGTGGTGTTAGGGAGTGTTCTCATTTCATTCTTTTAAATGTAGCTGTCCCGTTTTCCCAGCACCACTTACTGAAGAGGCTGTCTTTTCTCCATTGTATGTTCCTGCCTCCTTTATCAAAAATAAGGTGACCATATGTGCGTGGGCTTATCTCTGGGCTTTCTATCCTGTTCCATTGATCTATATTTCTGTTTTTGTGTCAGTACCATACTGCCTTGATTACTGTAGCATTGTAGTATACTCTGAAGTCAGGGAGCCTGATTCCTCCAGCTCTGTTTTTCTTTCTCAAGATTGCTTTGGCTATTCGGGGTCTTTTGTGTTTCCATACAAATTGTGAAATTTTTTGTTTTAGTTCCGTGAAAAACTCCATTGGTAGTTTGATAGGGATTGCATTGAATCTGTAGATTGCTCTGGGTAGTATAGTCATTTTCACAATGTTGATTCTTCCAATGCAAGAACATGGTATATCTCTCCATCTGTTTGTATCATCTTTAATTTCTTTCATCAGTGTCTTATAGTTTTCTGCATACAGGTCTTCTGTCTCCTTAGGTAGGTTTATTCCTAGGTATTTTATTCTTTTTGTTGCAATGGTAAATGGGAGTGTTTCCTTAATTTCTCTTTCAGATTTTTCATTGTTAGTGTATAGGAATGCAAGAGATTTCTGTGCATTAATTTTGTATCCTGCTACTTTACCAAATTCGTTGATTAGCTCTAGTAGTTTTCTGGTAGCATCTTTAGGATTCTCTATGTATAGTATCATGTCATCTGCAAACAGTGACAGCTTTACTTCTTCTTTTCCAATTTGGATTCCTTTTATTTCTTTATCTTCTCTGATTGCTGTGGCTAAAACTTCCAAAGCAATGTTGAAAAATAGTGGTGAGAGTGGGCAACCTTGTCTTGTTCCTGATCTTAGAGGAAATGGTTTCAGTTTTTCACCACTGAGGACGATGTTGGCTGTGGGTTTGTCATATATGGCCTTTATTATGTTGAGGTAAGTTCCCTCTATGCCTACTTTCTGGAGTGTTGTTATCATAAGTGGGTGTTGAATTTTGTTGAAAGCTTTTTCTGCATCTATTGGGATGATCGTATGGTGTTTATTCTTCAGTTTGTTAATATGGTGTATCACATTGATTGATTTGTGTATATTGAAGAATCCTTGCATTCCTGGGATAAACCCCACTTGATCATGGTGTATGATCCTTTTAATGTGCTGTTGGATTCTGTTTGCTATTATTTTGTTGGGGATTTTTGCATCTATGTTCATCAGTGACATTGGCCTATAGTTTTCTTTCTTTGTGACATCTTTGTCTGGTTTTGGTGTCAGGGTGATGGTGGCCGCGTAGAATGAGTTTAGGAGTGTTCCTCTCTCTGCTATATTTTGGAAGAGTTTGAGAAGGATAGGTGTTAGCTCTTCTCTACATGTTTGATAGAATTTGCCTGTGAAGCCCTCTGGTCCTGGGCTTTTGTTTGTTGGAAGATTTTTAATCACAGTCTCAATTTCAATGCTTGTGATTGGTCTGTTTATATTTTCTATTTCTTCTTGGTTCAGTCTAGGAAGGTTGTGCTTTTCTAAGAATTTGTCCATTTCTTCCAGGTTGTCCATTATATTGGCATAGAGTTGCTTGTAGTAATCTTTCATGATTCTTTGTATTTCTGCAGTGTCAGTTGTTACGTCTCCTTTTTCATTTCTAATTCTATTGGTTTGAGTCATCTTCCTCTTTTTCTTGATGAATCTGGCTAATGGTTTATCAATTTTGTTTATCTTCTCCAAGAACCAGCTTTTAGTTTTATTGATCTTTGCTATTGTTTCCTTCATTTCTTTTTCATTTTTTTCTTATCTGATCTTTATGGTTTCTTTCCTTCTTCTAACTTTGGGGTTTTTTTGTTCTTCTTTCTCTAATTGCTTTAGGTGTAAGGTTAGGTTGTTTATTTGAGATGTTTCTTGTTGCTTAAGGTAGGAGTGTATTGATGTAAATTTCCCTCTTAGAACTGCTTTTGCTGCATCCCATAGGTTTTGCGTCATCGTGTTTTCATTGTCATTTGTTTCTAGGTATTTTTTGATTTCTTCAGTGATCTCTTGGTTATTAAGTAGTGTATTGTTTAGCCTCCATGTGTTTGTATTTTTTACAGATTTTTTCCTGTAATTGATATCTAGTCGCGAAGCGTTGTGGTCGGAAAAGATACTTGATACGATTTCAGTTTTCTTAATTTTACGAAGGCTTGATTTGTGACCCAAGATATGATCTATCCTGGAGAATGTTCCATGAGCACTTGAGAAGAAAGTGTATTCTGTTGTTTTTGGATGGACTATCCTATAAATATCGATTAAGTCCATCTTGTTTAATGTGTCATTTAAAGCTTGTGTTTCCTTATTTATTTTCATTTTGGATGATCTGTCCATTGGTGAAAGTGGGGTGTTAAAGTCCGCTACTATGATTGTTTTACTGTCGATTTCCCCTTTTATGGCTGTTAGTATTTGCCTTATGTATTGAGGGGCTCCTATGTTGGGTGCATAAGTATTTACAATTGTTATATCTTCTTCTTGGATTGATCCCTTGATCATTATGTAGTGTCCTTCTTTGTCTCTTGTAATAGTCTTTGTTTTAAAGTCTATTTTGCCTGATGTGAGAATTGCTACTCCAGCTTTCTTTTGATTTCCATTTGCATGGAATATCTTTTTCCATCCCCTCACTTTCAGTCTGTATGTGTCCCTAGGTCTGAAGTGGGTCTCTTGTAGGCAGCATATATACGGGTCTTGTTTTTGTTTCCATTCAGCCGGTCTATGTCTTTTGGTTGGAGCATTTAATCTATTTACATTTAAGGTAATTATCGATATATATGTTCCTGTTACCATTTTCTTAATTGTTTTGGGTTTGTTTTTGTAGGTTTTTTCCTTCTCTTTTGTTTCCTGCCCAGAGAAGTTCCTTTTGCATTTGTTGTGAAGCTGGTTTGGTGGTGCTGAATTCTCTTAGCTTTTGCTTGTCTGTAAAGGTTTTAATTTCTCCGTCAAATCTGAATGAGATCCGTGCTGGGTAGAGTAATCTTGGTTGCAGGTTTTTCCCTTTCATCACTTTAAATATGTCCTGCCACTCCCTCCTGGCTTGCAGAGTTTCTGCTGAAAGATCAGCTGTTAACCTTATGGGGATTCCCTTGTGTGTTATTTGTTGTTTTTCTGTTGCTGCTTTTAATATTTTTTCTTTGTATTTAATTTTTGATAGTTTGATTAATATGTGTCTTGGCATGTTTCTCCTTGGATTCATCCTGTATGGGACTCTCTGCGCTTTCTGGACTTGATTAACTATTTTCTTTCCCATATTAGGGAAGTTTTCAACTATAATCTCTTCAAATATTTTCTCAGTCCCTTTCTTTTTCTCTTGTTTTTCTGGGACCCCTATACTTCGAATGTTGGTGTGTTTAATGTTGTCCCAGAGGTCTCTGAGACTGTCCTCAATTTTTTTCATTCTTTTTTCCTTATGCTGCTCTGTAGTAGTTATTTCCACTATTTTATCTTCCAGGTCACTTATCCGTTCTTCTCCCTCAGTTATTCTGCTACTGATCCCTTCTAGAGTATTTTTAATTTCATTTATTGTGTTGTTCATCATTGTTTGTTTGCTCTTTAGTTCTTCTAGTTCCTTGTTAAACGTTTCTTGTATTTTTTCCATTCTGTTTCCAAGATTCTGCATCATCTTTACTATCATTATTCTGAATTCTTTTTCAGGTAGACTGCCTATTTCCTCTTCATTTGTTTGGTCTGGTGGGTTTTTACCTTACTCCTTCATCTGCTGTGTGTTTCTCTGTCTTCTCATTTTGCTTAACTTACTGTGTTTGGGGTCTCCTTTTCGCAGGCTGCAGGTTCATCATTCCCATTGTTTTTGGTGTCTGCCCCCAGTGGCTAAGGTTGGTTCAGTGGGTTGTGGAGGCTTCCTGGTGGAGTGGACTGGTACCTGTGTTCTGGTGGATGAGACTGGATCTTGTCTTTCTAGTGGTCAGGTCCGAGTCTGCTGGTGTGTTTTGGGGTGTCTGTGACCCTATTATGATTTTAGGCAGCCTCTCTGCTAATGGGTGGGATTGTGTTCCTGTCTTGCTAGTTATTTGGCATAGCGTGTCTAGCACTGTAGCTTGCTTGTCGTTGAGTGGAGCTGGGTCTTAGCGTTGAGATGGAGATCTCTAGGAGAGCTCTCGCCGATTGATATTACGTGGAGCTGGGAGGTCTCTGGTGGGCCAGTGTCCTGAACTCGGCTCTCCCACCTCAGAGGCACAGGCCTGACACCCGGCCGGAGCACCAAGACCCTGTCATCCACATGGCTCAGAATAAAAGGTAGGAAGAAAGAAAGAAAGAAAGAAAGAAAGAAAGAAAGAAAGAAAGAAAGAGAGAGAGAGAGAGAGAGAGAGAGAGAGGGAGGGAGGGAGGGAGGGAGGGAGGGAGGAAGGAAGGAAGGAAGGAAGGAAGAGAAAGAAAGAAAGAAAGAAAGAAAGAAAGAAAGAAAGAAAGAAAGAAAAAAATTAAAAAAAATATAAAATAAAGTTACTAAAATAAAAAATAATTTTAAAAAAGTAATAAAAAAAAAGAAAGAGAGAAGAGAACAACCAAACCAAAAAACAAATCCACTAATGATAACAAGTGCTAAAAACTATACTAAAAAAACCCCCCAAAAACCGGACAGACAGAACCATAGGACAAATGGTAAAATCACAGCTATACAGACAAAATCACACACAGAAGCATCTGCATACACACTCAGAAAAAGAAAAAAGGAGAAAAAAAAAAATCGTTGCTCCCAAAGTCCACTGCCTCAATTTGGGATGATTCTTTGTCTATTCAAGTATTCCACAGATGCAGGGTACATCAAGTTGATTGTGGAGATTTAATCCACTGCTCCTGAGGCTGCTGGGAGTGATTTTCCTTTCTCTTCTTTGTTCGCACAGCTCCTGGGGTTCAGCTTTGAATTTGGACCCGCCTCTGCATATAGGTCGCCTGAGGGCATCTGTTCCAGGCCAGGCAGGTCGGGGTTAAAGGAGTAGCTGAGTCGGGGGCTCTGGCTCACTCAGGCCGGGTTGGGGGAGGGAGGGGTACAGATGCAGGGTGAGCCTGTGGCGGCGGAGGCCAGCATGACGTTGCACCAGCCCGAGGCGCGCCGTGCGTTCTCCTGGGGAAGTTGTCCCTGCATCACGGGAGCCTGGCCGTGGCGGGCTGCACCGGCTCCCAGGAGGGGCGGTGTGGATAGTGACCTGTGTTTGCACACAGGCTTCTTGGTGGCGGCAGCAGCAGCCTTAGCGTCTCATGCCCGTCTCTGGGGTCCGCGCTGATAGCCGCGGCTCGCGCCCGCCTCTGGAGCTCGTTTAGGCAGCGCTCTGAATTCCCTCTCCTCGCGCACCAGGAAACAAAGAGGCAAGAAAAAGTCTCTTGCCTCTTCGGCAGCTCCAGACCTTTTCCCGGACTCCCTCCCGGCTAGCTGTGGTGCGCTAACCCCTTCAGGCTGTGTTCACGCCGCCAACCCCAGTCCTCTCCCTGCGATCCGACGGAAGCTGAGCCTCAGCTCCCAGCCCCGCCCGCCCCGATGGGGGAGCAGACAGGCCTCTCCGGCTGGTGAGTGCTGCTCGGCACCGCTCCTCTGTGTGGGAATCTCTCTGCTTTGCCCTCCGCACCCCTGTGGCTGCGCTCTCCTCCATGGCTCCAAAGCTTCCCCCCTCCGCCACCCGCAGTCTCTGCCCGCGCAGGGGCTTCCTAGTGTGTGGAAACCTTTCCTCCTTCACAGCTCCCTCCCACTGGTGCAGGTCCCGTCCCTATTCTTTTGTCTCTGTTATTTCTTTTTTATTTTGCCCTACCCAAGTACGTGGGGAGTTTCTTGCCTTTTGGGAGGTCTGAGGTCTTCTGCCAGCGTTCAGTAGGTGTTCTGTAGGAGCTGTTCCACATGTAGATGTATTTCTGATGTATTTGTGGGGAGGAAGGTGATCTCCGCGTCTTACTCTTCCGCCATCTTGAAGGTCTCTCCTATCTCAGCTTTCGTCATGCCTTCCTTACTAAGCTTAATCATTTCTAGCTTTTGATTTAAATTGAGAGACCCGTGATTCTTCCTTTCACTTGAACAGTTAGAGGTCACTGTAGGGTTATTAATTGGCCTAATTTTAACATTCTTGTGTCTCAGGGAATAGGGAGGTCTGAGGAGAGGGAGAGAAATGAGGGGACAACTGGTCGGTGGCGCAGTTAGAGCACACACAACTTTCATCTATCAAGTTTCACCGTCTTACATGGGTGTGGTTTGTGGTGCCCCCAAACAGTTACAATAATAACATCAAAGATTACTGATCCCGGATCACCATAACAATTATAATAATGAAAAAGTTTGAAATATTGCAAGAATTACCAAAATGTGACACAGAGACATGAAGTGAGCAATGCTGTTGGAAAAATGGCGCCAATAGACTTGCTTGATGCAGAGTTGCCACAAACCTTCAATTTGTAAAAAAACGCGATGTCTGTGAAACAGAATAAATTGAAGTGCAATAAAATGAGGTATACCTGTAAACCAGTTTGTGGCTGCTTCAGGCATATCATAGTAGTGGTATTATTATTATTATATTTTTTTAGATTATTTTAAGTGAAAAAGCACCTTATAAATCAGTGATTTTATTTCTTTTAGAGTATTTCTTGGTGTCTTGGTCAAGGTCACATGACTAGTAAGAGTGAAGCCTAGGTTTGAACTCGCTTCTTTCTGAATCCAAACTCTTAACCAAACTAGTTATTCTTAGCACTGCATGATTGGAAATGAGAATGTTTACCTACCTCAAAAAGTAGAAGATAAAAAATGGTGGAAACATCTTAAAAACTTTGGAAAAATAGAATCTCTGATTTATTATCCATTCAGTAGACAATAATTTTTTAAACTAATGTGTATGAATCCCTTAAGTAGTGAATTATTCAGAATTAATCTAAAGTATTTTTTAAATTGTATTGTTGATTCCTGAAGCTATCAGAGGCTAAAACAGAAGAGCCTCCGATGCATGCCAATGAAACTGCAAAAATGAATAATTCCCAAGGGGATGGTGAACATTTTGCACACCCACCCTCAGGTAAGGTTGAAATGTACTGAAATTTCTGAATAATATGAATACATAAACACTGTAAAGAGTGTTAGTTCCTCATTCATACTTCACCCTCAAAAATCCTGTGAGGGAGTCTTGAATGGCCATTGGTATTTAATGTTGTTTGTGAATTTAGCTGAAGAGGTTGCTTGTAGGAGATAGCTGACAGAGAGGGTGTAGCCCCCAAATTTCTAAGTGAAGCTTGGAACCCAGAGCCGTGATCAAAATTCCTTGGGGAAGCCCCCAGCTTTTATGCCATGACTACAGCATTCAAGGTATGTTCACATAACATTTGGTACTCTCTTCCTTGACCATAATTCCATGGTGTTTGAGAGTTAGAAGCTGAACAGGGAAAGATAATATTAACTTATTTTCCTAGTGAATTAAAACACAATTAGAAAATAACAGGTAGCCAATTTATTCAGAAGTTTAGTCAGAAACTATTGTTGAAACCAAAATTGATGAGAATCCTTGTGGGAAATGTTAGTGTATGATCTTGTTCACTATGTGGCAAATCATTTTCAATATATGTATTCTGATTTCCTGTATAAGAAGACAGGTAATTCTGAAACAGAACTTGAATCATGATCATGAATTTAGTTCATTTTTATTATGGATTTCTATGGTTTTTAGGTGCATGTCCTTTTATCAATTAAAAAAACCCGTAACTCTGTGAGGTAGATATTATGGTCCTTATTTTTCTTTTATTTTTTTAAAACAAGAAATTCAAGGAACTTGAGTGAGGTCCAAAATCACTGAGCTCTTAAATAGTGAAACTGTGACTTACCTTGGTCTTCTGACTCCAAATCTTGTGTTTTTCTACACTTTGTAGAAGTTTTATAATTGAGATAGATAGGTTTGATGTTTATCCACTGTTTTAAGGAACTAAATGCTTAGTTGATAAAACAATGGGGCATATGAAACAGAAGCAGGTTTATGAAGTTATCTGGCTTTTTCCTTCCTAGCAAATCTAATAATTTCTTTTCTTTTTTCATATTCTGCAGGTTCTGAGTAGAATAACCTCATTTGAATTATGTCTGTGAAAGCACCTGTTTTAGATTTGTTTGAGCGCTTTTAAAATTTGCTGGCCCAAATTTAGCTTTTTTTTTTATATAGACCTAAGTACATATACTGTTCTAATCTTGTGTCTGACATAATTTGAATACATTTGCTTATCTGACTATTAAGTGAAAGTATTATAGAAAACTTAATCTCAAGCCATTTGTAACTCAATTATGCACATTAGTGGTAGAGAAACTGGCAGATAATTTCAAAAGTAATGATTTTAATTTTTAAAAACTATTCTATTTTTTAAAAAAAGTGAGTATATCTAATATTACGGGCAATCACTGCATACAAAGTGCCCATGAGAAAAGCCTAATGTGGGAGGAATCATAAAGGTGTCTGACCTCCTGCTTATCCCTTTGCTCATGTCTTTCCCTGGTTCCTGCTGGAAATGGATAGCATCTGTTCTCAGATTGACGCAGGGTTGCCAGTGATGAGATGATCTTTCTTTAAGCTAGCTGGCTTTCCGATTCTCCATTCTTAGAAATCAGAGAAGTTAAGTATTTTGGCTTCAGGTACTTTTCTCTCTAGGTCCAAGTTAGAATATAAAAGGTGTTCATAACCAACAAACTCAAGGAACTGTCCAGAGCAAGTACATGAATTGAATATAAATGTTTATGTGCCTGGGATTCCCCCCTCCTCAGAATTTTACTGTCTCGTCCCGAGCTCTGTGGTTCCATATTTGGGGGCTAAGCCCACCACTGCTTAAAGTCACCATCATATGAACGGCATGTTTAACTTTGTCTGCATATGTTGACCAACTTGTTGAAGCTCATCTTCATTTCTGTTTAAGTTAGTTCTGAGCTCCCTGTCTGGGTTGGTTGGAGTGTTAGCGGCAGCCTCATCTCTTCCATGGAGACTTTCCTTTCTGTCCAAGAGCCTGAAGAGCTTTTCTTCTTCTAACCTCCCTGGCACTGCAGTCAGTCCACTCACCCTGTGCTAAAGCAGTGATCCTTGGGCAAGTTTCTTGCTCCTGCAAAGTTCTATTTCTGGTTTTACTGTGCTGGATTTTTAATCATTTAGAGACATGAATATCATGTTCTCCCATGATGCTTTTAGTTCTTGGCATCATTTTTATGTGTCTTTGCTTGTCTCACCAGCTGTCTTTCATAGTCCATGTATTACAGTGAAAATGTTTTATCTTAAAAAACCCCCACCTTATCTTATAATAAAAAATGTCTCAGAAAAGCAATTAGCTTGTTAATCCTGTCTCTTGGCACAGTTACCAAATAACTGGAAGGTATTGAGTATTGAGTACTCATGTTATATCCGCTTCCAAGTTCTACTTACTGTATTTATTTATGTAGTTTTTTACATCTTTATTGGAGTATAATTGCTTTATAATGTTGTGTTCGTTTCTGCTGTACAACATAGTGAATCAGCTCTATGTATACATATATCCCCATATCCCCTCCCTGTTGAGTCTCCCTCCCACCCTTCCTATCCCACCCCTCTAGGTCATCACGAAGCATCAAGCTGATCTCCCTGTTCTACTTACTTTAAAATCTTTAAATATGTTAGTAGGTTTATAGTTATCTTCAGTATGTACTACAAATTATTGATATTACTGGCACTTATTCCTCCAATACAAAAAATTATAGCTTTATAGTAATTGTTCTGAAAATATAAGGTCACTTAACAGTTTTTGCCTGCAAGCAAAAGTTTGAAAGCCAATTACATTGTTAGTAAGGGATTTTAGTGCACTGTTTATTTGGCTTGTATGGCAACCTTGTATTACATTTTACTGTAGTTCTAATCTTTAGACAAGAATTATATCTTTTTGTAGCTATAGTACCAAACAGCAGGAGCTTGGTATTTGTTGAAATGTCATTATTCACAAGAACTGTAGTTCAAGCTCCTTGAGGACAGAGACCACATTTATTGTTCTCGCCCAGTGCCTAGCACAATGTAGGCACTGAACCAATGCATGCTGAGTGAATGAATATGAGAAAGACCCAAGTATTATTGCCACTAGCTCATTTTGGTGAACCTAGTGTAAATAACTTAATATTTCTTATAATATTCTAATTGGTCTGTGTCTGATTACTGCCAGAAGTTAAAGTGCATTTTGCTGATCAGTCAGCACAATCTTTGACAAGAAAGCTGGAAATGTTGCCTGAAAGTTCCTCCCTCCCACAAAAAGACCTGAAGATTCCTGGCTTTGAACATGCAAACATTGAGGGACCAATAGCAGTAAGTAAAAAATATTACTTTTTAAGAACTATGAGCAAAATGATAAAGTACTAGGAACAAACAATGTAAACTGCCATGCACACTTGGCTTTTGTTGCGGTCTTGAACTCAAACTTCTAATTTAATCAGTCAGTGGGTATCTGTGCCACTTATGCAGACTTTATTTTAAATAGTTCCTTCTCTTATTTGACCCAGAATTTATCAACACTTGGAACAGAAGAGCTCCGGCAACGAGAACACTATCTGAAGCAGAAGAGAGATAAGTTGATGTCCATGAGAAAGGATATGAGGACTAAGCACATACAAAATTCGGAGCAGAAAGGAAAACCTGCTGGGGAGGTAGAGGTATGGCTAGCTCTAGTATGTGAAAATTTGCAAATCTACGGGTAGGATTCTCAAAGTCAGCATATGTGCTCTTGTAGATCTATTCATATTAACCTCCCTGTTAGTGTAGCACCTGCTAATAAGTCTTTTCTAGGCAGTGAGATGGTTGTGATAGGAGGATTTTGTGAAGTACAAATGATAGCAGTTTTATGATTCTTTACTTGCCCTGCTCTGAGCACTGAAGGGTCAGCTGTCTGTTTTACCTGAGCCTTTTGAAATATTTTATCATAGAGCAGCATCAGTACCCTAGCCACCACCTCTAAAAGGCTTCCCCAAGAGATTTTTACAAAGAAGAGATTTAGGGAATTCAGTCCACGTGTGGCTTTTTTTAAAAATTTACTGAATGTTCTAATATTTGTTCAAGGCAGTATGTTAGGAATTTTAGAAAATGAACCCATCTTATACTACTGTAGCCAATTTTTTTTCTTTTATTTTTTTTTAAGGAAATGACAGAGAAACCAGAAATGACAGCAGAGGAGAAGCAAACATTACTAAAGAGGAGATTGCTTGCAGAGAAACTTAAAGAAGAAGTTATTAATAAGTAATTTTAAGAACAATTTAGCAAAGCAGTAGTTCAAAATTTCTTAAAAATAAATTATTTAATCCTTAAACAGAGCCTGTTAGTTTCAAATACTTGTGTTTGTAAATGCAAATATAACCTTACTGTTACTATTTTATTACACATTTGAGGTAAAGGGTGGCGGGGAAGGCAGTTACTTATGCTGACCAGTTCAATACAAATTTCTGAATAATGTTCTCTCATGGAGAGAAGGTATAGAAAGCTAACAGTGCATTCATTCATTCATTGTTTGTGCTAAGCATTGTGTTGCATGCTAAGGATACAGTAGCCTAGTAGATCAACAGGGTCCCTGCTTTCATGGGGCCAGTGAAGAGCCAAGTGTTTGTTAGAAGGGAAAAGGGCAGTGTTTTTATCATAAACAGGGTCCTGCAGCTGTCAGTATGGCTAGCATACAGACAGAATGAGGGGAGAGAGTTAGCACATGGAATTGGAGATAGGTGGGGTGCTGATTTGCAAGGCTTGTAGGGAATGTGAGGGTTTTAAACATTTCATAGTGGCAGTTGGAAGTCACTGAAAAGCTTTAAAGCAGGGAAGTTTCATGATGAAAATGTTCATTTAAAAAAGATGTGTGGAGACTACTGGGTGAGTTAGAGTAGCTGTGGGTGAGCAGGTATAGGGTAATCAATCTATCTAATGAGAAGAGTGGTTCTCTGGGGCGGTGGTGGACAGATTTTAGCATCCCACATCGAGGCAGGCGCAAACAGGACTTCGAAAATAGATGTGGGGATGTTAAAAATACTCTTGTCGATTACTCTTTCTAGAAGAGTTACCATTAAAACAGATAAAGGAACAACTGCCTGAGCCCGTCGAGCGGAATTCTGCCATGGATGTAGGTCTTGTGTGTGTGAAGTGATCCTGGGTAGTGTTCTGTTGTCCATTTGCTAAAAAATAACCAGAAATAGTAGGAGAGAAACCTTCCTTTCAGAAGCTTCCTGTGTTGTGTCATCCCATAAGCACCCTCTTTTCTAGTTACGGGCCACTCCTAACTTACAATTCCATTTTATCTCCTTAAATCTATTGTTATAAGCTTTTTAAAAGGGATACCAAAATTGCGTTACTTCCAACTTTCAACGTGCAGAGAAAACTCAGCATCACTTTATATTTGTCACATTTTCATCACAGATGGACAAGTTGAAAAACTAGTGGTTAAAACACAGAAATTTGTTTCATGTAGCTTTTTATTAAAAATAGTCTTTATATTGCATACATGTTTACAGATATAATTTTAAGAGAACCTCAGTCATACAAATGTGGGCTCTGGCTTGCTTCACTGAGTGAAGATAAAGATAAAAATGTTGATCTGCCTGAGGGTAAGGGTAGTCATTTAAGACAGCAGCTAACGTGTAATCTTAAGTTAGTTATTCTTTCAAGGGATATTTTTAAGTCTTGTTCTCGTATCATCATTGTGGGTGAGCATCTGGACCACGAAAAGTGTTTTCCTGTAATTCAACAAAACATTCACATTTCTGCTGTAAGAAAAGTTTCCTATGATGATTTAAATGATTTAAAAGACTTGTGGCAGTTCTTCAGAAAGGAAAATTAAAGAAACTTCGTAAGATATATAAAGATAATACTTCCTACTGGAACTTAAAATAAAATTACTTAATCAGGAAGAGTCAAGAGTAAATAGGGAAACGCTTTAGGGTTGGGCTTCTTAGATTCCAAGAGGAAATTTAGAGCTAAGAAGAGCTAAGAAGAGTGAAGGGGCTTGATAAAATTTGCTTGAAAGAAAATGTATTCATATGGTAACTTTGCTGATCTTAGTTTAAATCCTGAGTCACTTGCCTTTATGAGGTGGAAGGTCTTTTTCAATATATGTACCTTTAATCAAAGAGGTGATAATAGCCCGATGCTGTGATGCTTTGGTGCTGGGACTTTATGTGTCCAAGGCACACCTTCTATGTGCAGTTGACCCTTGTTTGTTTAGAATTCTTTCATTCAGATTGGTGTGACACAGTGATCTATAATAAATATCTATGGATAACTTACTGGCTTTAAAAAGATATTGTAAAATGGACACATCTCAAAATGGAGTTTACTTATATTTACAACAAACCAAACAAAAGCAACAAACATAGAATTACAGGGTCACATTTTAATTCCTGAATTTTACAGGTCAGCATTAATATCACCACATGTATACAAATGGTGTAAAACAAGTACAGTGGTATTTTTAATACAAAATAAACATCTGTTTTATGGAAAAACTATACTTCATATCTACACAGACAGCCCATCTTCCAAACAATAGCCAAAATTAAAATTAACTACAAAATCTCCAAAACAGGGGAAACTGCTTCAGTTTAAGCTATTCCAGGAAAAATGGACCCGTAACACATTACAAGGGTGATCTGAAGACTGTAGCTGGAATTAATATTTTTAGTTTTTTGGTTTTTTTCTTCCCAATGCATTAAATTGTAGTTTGGGGGATGTTTTTCTCACTTCAGCATCTCAGATCATAGATGAGCAAACTAACATTAAAATATTTACAGTTAACTTGCTGTTCTAAAAATAAAACCTCTTAACTGTTTGCCTCAGTTTATTATTTTAAATTCATTTACGTACATGGAATGTGCTTTTATTCTTAAAAAAAAAAAAAGCAGCTTTCATATTACACCCTTGTTAGTTCTTGGAAAAGCTTCATGTGCTGCATACTCTGACACTGAAGTAACTTCTTGGATCAAAATGGCCTGTAGATATTAAATGCCACTTAATTCAGCACTATTCTTTGTATGTTAGTCTTTATAAATTACACTTTAAAACTTGCCTGCAGCTCTGGAGAGAGACAACTTTATTAACAAAGCAGAAAGTGACTTCAAAGTATCTTCCACAAAAGATTGTACTGGTAGGCAGTTGAAAACATTCTGTTCAATCCACTCCCATTTCTAGAGAAAATCATTTTGGAATACTACTGTACTGATTCTTGGCATCTGTTATCTCTAAAAGTGCTGATTTTAAAGTTATATTAACAAAACTGTCCATTTTGAATCCAGCTTGTTTGTTTTCATCAAAATACACACTGAAAGTTCCTGGTGTAGAAAACTCAACATGTGCTGTAATACAGGGTGTATTTCCCTCTACCTACCAGTAAGGCTGAATTTCTGTTGTATCTTCAAAGAAATGGTCCCAACAGCTTAACTTCATTATTTATGATAGTTGAACTTGTTTTCCATAAAAATTTCTTTTAAAAAGAGGCAACTGATTAAAAGAACAACATGGCCAGCACCATTATACAAGTAATGTTATTATTGGGTTTGCAACTGAAGTTTTATAACTGTTTCTAAATCAGAAACCCTCCTGGAGCAACCCTGCATTAATATTATTTTATCAACTTTGTCCCTCCCCTAAACCGTCCCACAACCTGAGAGTTTCCTTGCTGAGAAGCTATCTCCCAGGTTCTGGTTACTAACTTTTTTTTTTGACAGCTTGAAAGGCAAACCCCTTAATTACTAGCAAGCGATCAAGTTCCTGGGAAGCCTGTTTTTTTTACAGAACTAAACTCTCCTAGCTGATATACTGAGTGTCTTTTGCTATTCCTTGTATATTTATAAGTTCAAGTGAGAAAGCTTTCTGATTCAGATTTTCAGCTCATTGAACAGTTGCAGCATTTTTGTACAACCACATGCTGAGGGTCCCCAGTAAATATTTTATGAGCCAAGACGAGGTCTTTTCCTGGGAGATGTTTCTTCTTCTTCATCTTCCTCTTCATCATCTGGATAATCCACTAAACCAACCAAACTTCCCTATTGAAGAATAAAAAAAAAATTTAACATATGTAACTTAAAAAAAAAAAGCTTATTAGTACAAATGTTGTCACTTTTAAAGGTATTAGAAATCATTTTTCTAAACTAACCACATATATCTGAAACATATATTTGAATTTGATAAAGGAACTGCTTTAAATTATGAACAATTAGTAATAAGTACAACTGGTGGTATTCTTAGTTACCCTCAACTTTTTTATTTGGCTCTTGAGATTTTTAATGATACCTCATAATTCAACTCAGCAAAATTTCACTGTGGAAAAATATCTCCAAACAGTAGGACTCACAAAGAATCATGACATTTGGAGCTAGAAGGACCTTGGAGATGAACTGGTTCATTTCTCTAACCTTAAACTAGAGATGATAGCCAGCCAGTGACAAAAAGTCACCTTTTAGTCTCTGTTCCTCATGTATATATTTCATCACTAAGTACACATCATTGTTTTTTTGTTCTGCTTTTTGAAGAATAATTTTAAATGGCTGACGATAATAAACACATGAAATGGTTCCTAAAAACTAATGACTAAAAAATTTAGGGCTTTCTCTCTCTACCCAGAAGAAAAGGATCAGATATTTCAGGTGTTTGGCCTTTTATAAGTAATGGACCCCTTTGCAAATCCTATTAAAGCTCTGGACATTACCCAGACAATTATATGTCCTCAGGTCTGCATTAATTCCATGAAATCTGTACACATACCTTACAGGTTAAGAGAGCTACTGTAAACACTGCATCTAGTTCAAACCCTTAAGACCTCTAGGGGATAAGCAAATACAATTGAAATGAGTCATATTTCAAACCTAAGTAGATTCATACCTAAAGAATCCAGGCATCTGGCATTAACACTTTACCAGAATATAACTGAAACACTAATATTAATCAGCAAAGGGCTCTGAGCAGCTAGAAACAGTTATCAGAAAGTCTGTGAACCAAATAAAACTTATAGTTAAGTGAGAATCTTTCTGCTTCTTTCTCAGCTTAACACACAAATTGTAAGTTTGATAAGCAAGAAGTAGTGTGGCTAAATTTAAAGCAAAACGTAAAGCACTTGGCACAGTGCTTGGTTATGTAGTTACTAGTCAGTAATTGCTATTAGCTACTATTACTGTTATCATTATTATTTGTTATTTGGTTTCTAAGCCAAACAAGTTGGACGAAAGGACGTAAAAGACATAATTACAGCATAAAAAAAGGCACCAGTCTGATATTCACACAGCAAATTAAGGAAAGTTTTAATTTTGCTTTTAATCCTATATATCATAATGTACAAACATTTCAGTTCCAAATGGTTAACATTTAAAATAATTTTTGGCATAAGATCAATAAATATTCTGACACTCGGCTACACAATTTAATTTTCAATTTTATCTCTATTATCTATACATATATACACCATAAACAAACTCATATTTAAAAAATCATGTTTACCATACAAAGAATAAAAATACAAAACATGAAATATTGGAAGTAAAAGGAACTATAAATCCACAGATGCACACTGTGAAGAATTTGATAGGTTCCAGACTTAAACTATAAATGTATTGTTTTTAAACAAATATCAGCCTTCAATGTTAGTACACAAAGTTCTATTTCATTCTTTTAAACTCTAGTATTCCATGGTATGGATACACCACCAAAGTTAAATTCCTTGTTGGACGTTTAGATTGCTTTCCCAGGCATTATATTCTCTTTAAAATTTTTTGTTTCTGACAATATATCAACAAAGACAAAAAAGGAAAGGAGAAAACAGCAGATGAAAGCTGTTAAGGCATTTCTGGAAAAAGAAATCAGAGGCAAAATAACTCAGTTTTAATGGAGAACGAAGTCAAGAAAGAAGGGTTTGCAGGGGGATATAGAAATGAGACGCAAACTGATTTGTCTTAACCGCAGAAAACACTAGGAAGTAAGGGTACCAAAATACTGGGGAAAGCAGGGAAGATAGTTAACAGTCAAGTCAGTGAAACAGACAACTGAGTCCTCAATTCTACAATTCGTTCCCCTACCACACG
The DNA here is from genome assembly GCF_965194805.1 of Balaenoptera borealis. Lineage (NCBI taxonomy): Eukaryota > Metazoa > Chordata > Mammalia > Artiodactyla > Balaenopteridae > Balaenoptera > Balaenoptera borealis. The sequence continues at coordinate 45,009,096 of NC_138871.1, read as the reverse complement.
CCTACCCCCACTAGGAGATTCCGGCTCCTCTACCACCAACAACCATAAAGGAAAAGCGACAGAAAGGCTCTGCACTTCAGGACTTCAGGCACAGTAAAGGGCAGGGGAAAGGTGCCAGGGTGAAACAGAGTAAATTCTGCATGCCGAGCAGAGACACGCCCACCTCCATTCTAAGCTTTCTTTCCCAACCAGGCTCTCAACACCAGCAGGTGAGCTTATACTCACCAGGTGTAGCAGACTAGCTATGCCTGTAAGAGCTAGGTGGCTCCACAGGGAAAAAAACCCCAAACCATTAACACTCCCTAAAAAGAGCAGGGCATTTGCTCTAGTCTTTTATATGAAGTCCACACCAGTAGGCCCTTCTCATTGTTTTTAACTGCCTTATTTTAAAAATTGAGACATAATTCACATACCGTAAAGTTCACCCCTGTGCAGTGTACAGTTCAGTGGTTTTAGTATATTCCCAAAGTTGTGTGACCATTACCACTAATTCCAGAGTGTTTTCGTCAACAACCACCCCCCCAAACCCCTACCCATTAGTCACTTCCCATTCCTCCCTCCTTCCCAGCTCCTGGCAATCACAAATCTACTTTGTTTCTAAAGATTTGCTTATTTTGGACCAGTTCTTATAAACGGAAGCATACAATATGTGGCCTTTTGTGTTTGGCTTATTTCACTTAGCATAATGTTTTCGGGTTCATCTATGTCGTAGCATGTGTCAGTACTTCATTCCTTTTCCTTTTTACGGCAAAATAATATTCATTGTTATGGATATATCACATTTTGTTTATCTGCTCATCAGATGATGGACATTTGGGTTGTTCCCACTTTTTGGCTATTATGAATAATGCTGCTATTAATATTCATGTACAAGTTTTAGTGTGGACATATATTTTCAGTTCTCTTGAGTATATACCGAGGAGTGGAATTTAACTTTTTGGGGAACTGCCAGACTGTATTCTAATGCATTTGCACCATTTTATTGATACGTTCCCATCAACAATGTATGAGAGTTGCAATTTCTCACCAACACACGTTTTTGTCCATGTGTTTTATTATAGCTATTTTAGTGGGTGTGAAGTAGAATCTCACTGTGGTTCTGATTTGCATTTTCCTGACTAGTTTGCATTTTCCTGACTAATGATGCTGACCATTTTGTCATGTGCTTATATGGCCCATTTGTATATCTTCTTTGGAGAAATATCTTTTTAAATGCCCATTTTAAAACCAGGTTGCTGTGTTGTGCTGAAGAGTTCTTTATATATTCTGGATACCAGTCCCTTATCAGATATATTTTCTCCCATTCTGTGGACTGCCTTTTCACCGTATGATAGTGTCCTTTGAAGCAAAGAAGTTCTTAATTTTGATGAAGTCTGATTTATCTATTTTTTTCTTTTGTAACACTTGTGCTTTTTGTGTTATACTTAAGAAATCACTGCCTAGGGGAATTCCCTGGTGGTCCAGTGGTTAGGACTCTGTGCTTCCACTGCAGGGGGTACAGGTTCGATCCATGGCTGGGGAACTAAGATCCCACAAGCCGTGGGGTGAATAAAAACAAAAAGAAAAAAAAAAACACTGCATAATTTGAGGACATGAATATTTACGCCTGTAGTTTTTTCTAAGTGTTTTATCCTTTTAATTCTTATATTTAAATCTTTTGTCTACTTTAAGTTCTGTAACATGGTGAGGGGCAGGGTCCAACTTCATTCTTTTGAATGCAGATATCCAAGTTGTCCTAACACCATTTGTTGAAAAGATGATTCTTTACCTCAGTGAATTGTCTTGGCAGTCTTGTTGAAAAGTCTACCTTACTTTTTTTTGTTTGTTTGTTTGTTTGGTGCTGTGAGCCTAGCAGATGAATTTATTTTATATTTTTGCTGCATAAATAGATTAGCACCTCACTGAGGCACTTCTCCTCAAGGCTTTCTTTTTTTTTTTAACTTTTTATTTTTATTTTGTATTGGAGTATAGTTGATTAACAATGTTGATTAACAGGTGTATAGCAAAGTGATTCAGTTATACATATACATATGTATAACTGAGTTCCCTGTGCTATACCGTAGGTTCTTGTTGGTTATCCATTTTAAATACAGCAGTGTGCACATGTCAATCCCAAACTACCTTACTTTTTAATATGAAAGAAAATCCAAGCATCACCAGACACTTGAGAAACATTTCTAATATGAAAGAAGGGATCGAAACAAATGATGTAACAATAACAAAAACCTATGAAGAAACAATGACTCTTTATGAACTAAAACTGACAAATTTTAAGTTAGGAAACTTAACATAATTCATCATATTAACAAATCTAAGGGGACAGAATTCAAGAATTATCCTTGACTCCAGTGGTCCCCAACCTTTTTGGCACTAGGGACCGGTTTTGTGGAAGACAACTTTTCCATGGTTTGGATGGGGGGGAGGGATGGTTCAGGCTGTAATGTGAGTGATGGGGAGCAGCAGATGAAGCTTTGCTTGCTCGCCTGCCACTCACCTTCAGCTATGCGGCCTGGTTCCTAACAGGCCTGGGGGTTGGGGACCCCTGCTCTACTCACTCAATGAAATAAAGAATACATAGATGGGACTTCCCAGGCAGTCCAGCAGTTAAGACTCCATGCTCCCAATGCACGGGGCTTGGATTTGATCCTCGGTCAGGGAACCAGATCCTGCATGCTGCAACTAAGAGCCTACATGCCGCAACTAAAGGTTCTGTATGCTGCAACTAAAAGATCCTGCATGCCGCAACAAAGATCCCGAGTGCCACAGCCAAATAAATTAAAAAAAAAAAAAAAAGAATACATAGATCTTCCTTAAACATGATTAAAAATTTTTAATCATCAGTAAAGGTGATAGTTTTTATATCTTCTAATTTTTGATATCATGTAATTTTTATATAAACATGAGTAAAATTTCGTTTTAATCACCAGCAAAAGTGATAGCTTTTATATCTTCTAATTTTTATAGCTTTAATTTCTTTATCTCACCTAATTGCACTGGCCAATACCCCAGAACAATGGTTAAATAACAGCAGTGATAGTGGCGTCCTGTCTTGTTCCTGACTTTGGTATGAATGCTTCTAATATTTCTTCCTTGAGGATAAAGCTAGCTTTTGGTATCAGCCATATATATCATGTTAAGAAATTATCCATTTATTCCTATTTTACTGAGCATTTATATGTGATAACACTTGTCAAAACTGTAAATGCACATTCTCTATAGAAATACACATGTATGTGAAATGTTGTATGTAAAAGGTCACATATGCATCCATACTTCGGAATTCTATGGAGGAAGTTCTTTTATGTCCTGATATGGAACGCTCATCCAGATAAGCTTGTCATGTGAAAAAGCAAGATGCAGTGTTTTCTTTTTCTGTGAATCTGTAGCAAAAGAAGTGTTTGTTTTAGCACCCGCTAATGGCTTCTCATTCTGATTTTGTAAGTATTTTTCTTCAAGGAAAATGTGCATATATTTTACAGCTCTACAGCTGAAGTAATAGTCTGTGTCTCTACAACATTCATATTTTAAAAAAATATCTTTTAATTGCACTAGTAGGGACTTCCCTGGTGGCGCAGTGGTTAAGGAATCCACCTGCCAATGCAGGGGACACGGGTTCGATCCCTGGTCCAGGAAGATCCCACATGCTGCAGAGCAACTAAGCCTGTGTGCCACAACTACTGAGCCTGCGCTCTAGAGCCCGTGAGCCACAACTACTGAGCCCATGTGCTGCAACTACTGAAGCCCGTGCGCTCTAGGGCCCTCGTGCCGCAACTACTGAGCCTACATGCTGCAACTACTGAAGCCCATGTGCTGCAACTACTGAAGCCCATGCACGTAGATAGCGCCCATGCTCTGCAACAAGAGAAGCCACTGCAATGAGAAGCCCGTGCACTGCAATGAAGAGTAGCCCCCACTTGCCACAACTAGAGAAAGACCACATGCAGCAACAAAGACCCAATGCAGCCAAAAATAATAAATTTCATTAGTAGCTACTGTTTTGCTGGGCTTGAAAACTATAAAATTTTCAAAGAATGTGATTTTTAAAAAATATATTAGAGCTTTAGGATGCCTCCCAAAGGAAAACAGACAAATTATCACCTGATCTATTTAATTTTAAGAACCAATCAATTCGACTGTAGCAATCAACAATGATGGTGACGAAAATTATAAGACGCTGATGAAAGAAACTGAAGACGACACAAACCGATGGAAAGATACACTGTGTTCTTTCCATGAAAGAATGAAAGAATCAATGTTGTTAAAATGACCATACCACCCAAGGCAAACTATAAATTCAGTGCATTCCCTATCAAATTACCAACAGCATTTTTCACAGAACTAGAACAAAAAATTTAAAAATTTGTATGGAAACACAAAAGACCCCAAATAGTCAAAGCAATACTGAGGAAGAAGAACGGGGATGGAGGAATCAGGCTCCTTGACTTTAGACTGTACTACAAAGCTAAGTCATCAAAACAGTATGGTACTGGCACAAAAAACAGACATATAGATGAATGGAACAAGATACAAAGCCCAGAAATAAACCCATGCACTTATGGTCAATTAATCTACGACAAAGGAGGCAAGAATATACAATGGAAAGACAGTCTCTTCAACAAGTGGTGCTGGGAAAACTGGACAGCTACATGTAAAAGAATGAAATTAGAACATTCTCTAACACCATATACAAAAATAAACTTGAAATGGATTAAAGATCTAAATGTAAACCAGATACTATAAAACTCCTAAAGGAAAACATAGGCAGAACAATCTTTGACATAAATTGTAGCAATATTTTTTTGGATCAGTCTCCTAAAGCAAAGGAAATAAAGGCAAAAATAAAAAAATGGGACCTAATTAAACTTAAAAACTTTTGCAAAGCAAAAACGAAAAGACAACTTACTGAATGGGAAAAAGATTTGCAAATGATAGGACCAATAAGGGGTTAATATCCAAAATATATAAACAGTTCAAACAACTCAACATCAAAGAAACAAACCCAATTAAAAAATGGGCAGAGGATCTAAACAGACACTTCTCCAAAGAAGACATACAGATGGCCAACAGGCACATGAAAAGATGCTCAACATCACTAATTATTATAGAAATGCAAATCAAAACTACAATGAGGTAACATCTGACACTGGTCAGAATGGCCATCATCAGAAAGTCTACATTATAATAAATGCTGGAGAGAATGTGGAGAAAAAGGAACCATCCTACAGTGTTGGTGGGAATGTAAATTGGTGCAGCCACTATGGAGAACAGTATGGAGGTTCCCTAAAAAACTAAAAATAGAACTACCATATGACCCAGCAATTCCACTACTGGGCATATACCCTGAGAAAACCATAATTCAAAAAGAGTCATGTACCACAATGTTCACTGCAGCACTATTTACAGTAGCCAGGACATGGAAGCAACCTAACTGTCCGTCGACAGATGACTGGATAAAGAACACGTGATAAATATACACAATGGAGTAATACTCGGCCATAAAAAAGAATGAAATAATGCCATCGGAGGCAACATGGATGGACCTAGAGATTATCATACTAAGTGAAGTAAGTCAGAAAGAGAAAAACAAACATCATGATATTGCTTGTAAGTGGAATCTAAAACAAAAATGATACAAATGAACTTATTTATAAAACAGAAATAGACTAACAGACATAGAAAAGAAACTTATGGTTACCAAAGGGAAAAGAGGTGGGGGGGGGGGAACGGATAAATTAGGAGTTTGGGATTAACAAATACACAATACTATATATAAAACAGATAACCAACAAGGACCTACTATATAGCACAGGGAACTATATTCAACATCTTGTAATAACCTATAATGGAAAAGGACCTAAAAAAAGAATCTATCTATCTTATCTAATCTATCTAGCTCTGAATCACTTTGCTGGACACCTGAAAAGCAATGATGGTGAAAATGGCTAAAGGGCCATTGGTGATAAAGAACTTGCCTTCACTTAGAAATGTGGTCAGTTTGTTGAAAAAGGTTGAGAGCCAATATAACTAGTACTTTACTCTGTGAGCTCCTATCTTCCTTAATATCAAACTTTTGTGATAGTCTTGAGTGACTGAGCAATTAATTTGTTTTCCAAGAACAATCGCTATTTTTCTATCTGTTCCCCAAAAGATGTAGAACAAATGTATTCGGCAATCTGCTGTTAGTGTCAAAAAAGGTGAAATATGTGTTTGTGTTCGCACTTGATTTTGCTTGTTCATAAATAAAAAATTATCTGGAAGGACAGTAAATTAAAAACTCAGGGAAATAACCCAGAAAATAGAACAAAAAAATGAGTAATAGGAGAGAAAAATTATGAAAATTATAAGGCCCAATATCCAAACAATAAGCTATAGTGAAAGAGCATAAAATGTCCCAAAACTAAAGGTCATGGCTGTTTAGCTGAGAATGCCCCAAGTATGTCATCCTGAAATTTCAGAATACAGGGATAAAACCCCAAATGCTTCCAAGAAGAATCAAAGAAAATCACACACACACAATCAGGAATAAGAATGTCTCTGGATTTCTTGGCAGCAATAACTTCAAATTTTTGAAAGAAAATTACTTCTAATTTGGCTCTACATTCAGTTAAATTGTCAATCAAGTACGAGGATACAATAAAGACATCTTCATACATGCAAGGTCTCAAACTTTATCTCTCATGGAATTCTTTTCTCAGGAAACAGAGAGGGTATGCTCCAACAAAATGAGATGGAAAATCAAGAAAGAGAACAGAGACCTGAGATCCAGGGAACAATCAACATAAAAAAAGAAGAAAGGCAAAAGGAAGTATTAGGGTGATGGCAGAGGCAGCCTTAAGACATCAGCTGAGCAACAAGTCTGGAGAGGAACCAATCTAGGCTGGGACAAGATGGGAGACTGCAAGAGAGATGTCTCCAAGGGGGAGACTATGTGGAAACTAACCTGAGAGGTCATTTACTCTATAAAAAGAGAAAAGTTATAAAGAAAAACACAGTATAGAAAAAAAGCAGGGAAAAAAAAAAGAAAAAAGCAGGAAAAAAATTAATGAATAAAGAATATTTATGTTATTATAGCTATAATATTATCAAATATTGTCTTAACCAAAAATTGTGATACAGAGAGTAATAAGGGTGAGGATATGGTACGGAGTGGTAAAACAATATGGCAGTATTAGCATATTATTTAGAAATAGAAGAAAGAGCTAGAAGAGTTCCAAGCTTTCGCTGCGGAGAAGAAAAGAGGACTTTTTTTTTCAATATTTTTAATGCTATTTTTCTTTTAAATGTAAGTGCATATATTACATTGATTAAAAAAAAAAAAAAAAAAAAGAAAAGCTAGTATATATTGAGAATGTGCCAAATAGTGTTCTAAGCTCTGTACATTTATTAAATAATTAAACCTTCACAACAAACCTATAAAGGAGGTGCTGTCTTATCCCTGTTTAAAATGAGAAAACTAAGGCCCAGAGAGATTAAATAATTTACTCAAGGTCAAACACATAGAAAGAGGCACAGCCAAGATTTGAACCCAAGCAATATAACTCCACAGCAAATATTCTTAATATAGTGTCATAATATTACACTAAATTTGTCTTATCAAAAAATGAAAATTTAAAAATTCTTGTTCAATAACATAAACTGTGTTTCACAAACAGGAGAATCCTATTGAAAATGCTACTTCTGTGATCTTTAGTCAAGAGCCCACCTTGCTACAATACTGAAGAAAGATTCTACATTTTTGTAAAATAAATAAACTCAGACTTATATTCTGTGTTCAAAACAAGAAGCATCACTTCACTTAGGTTTTCTACTATGGCCTTCTCTTGGCCTTCTATCCTTATACTAACAGTTGTCCTTTATTTATGCCTTTTTATTTTAAGCCACTCCTTTTTGGGGAAAAGGACATATTACATATAATAATAATGTAAATGAAAGAAAAAAGTTTTATATAAAATGTAAACTTGTTTACATAAAAAAAGTAACCAATGGGAAATACGTTTGCTATGTGAATGACAAAAAGGTTAATATTCTTAACCAAAGACTCACTCATATTAAAAAGACATAAACCAATTTTTAAAAAGGCAAGACTATGAACAATTAACAGAAGAGCAAAGTCAAAAGGCTAATATTCAACCTTACTAGTAACAAATGACACAACTGGGAACAAGATATATACTGTCTCCTCTCCCTAACTGGTAAAGATTAAAAATCATTATAATAACAGTGGCAAAGCTGCAGTGAACCAAGCATACTCGTACGATGCTTACGGTAACATTAACTCGTATAGCCTTTCTGGAGAGGAATTTGACAATATGGGTGAGAACATTGTTCTACTCATCTATCCAAGAAAATAACTTAAAATGCAACAATGCCAGTAGTCAGTGGAATATCAGAATCAACTTATGTGCTCCAAAATATTGGTGGGGGGAGGGGATGCTTACAAATACTATGATACAGCTAAATCAAATGAAATTCTACAGTCCTCAACAATGTTTTAATAACAGAGAAAAATTCTCATAATGAATGAAAGCAGGATACAAAACTGTGCTTATACAGAGACTGTAATTATGTGTCAGATAAACCCATATACCTAAAGAAAAATCAATCAAATGTGAGCAGTCACGTTCTCTGATGATAATGTGTGCAACTTTTTTTCTTCTTTGAGATTATTTTTATTATCCAAATTTTCTTCAGGAAACATGAAATAATTCTACAGATGAAAAAAGCGAAGTTTGTGTGTAGAGCAGTTTCACATACCTTGGTGGCTGTTACTGATGTAGCCAGGTTTGTAGTTTTGGAAGAGGATCCATTAGAACTTGCTGGTGGTGTCTGAGCCACTACAGATTTACTGTTTGTACTGTTTGTTCCATTAGCAGCACTGGTGGAGTGGGAGAAAGTAAATTTGAAGCCACCAGAAGATGTCCTTTTGGGAAGGTTTTCCTTGTCTTCACTTTCCTTTGCTAAAGCAAATGTAAAAATTTGAATCTTTATCAGTAAATATTGCTAAGTCAAAGCATCTGAAAAGAACAATAATTTAAAAACTTATAAAACAGTGCCTTTGTTTTTTTGTAAGAGCTAACAGGGTAGAGCATGATGTGTACAATGATAAGTCTTTATTAGCTGAAGTCTTAGAAATCTCAGGATTAGAAAGAAACTTCAGAATCATATAACAGATCAGCCACCGTATGCTAGAATTCTACACTGCTATATCTAGGACTCTTCCAAGGACTCTAGCTGTCTGACTCTTCCTTTCATTGTCTCTCTGCAGCTTCCACTCACTGACTCTACACTTCCATACTCATTGTGAAAACCTAATAATCTCTCCCACAAGTCAATAATATTCCAAATGCCTAAAGAAAATGATTAGGATCATGTTTATCAGTCATTTATTTCCTGAATATTCCAGGTTCCTTTATCTGTTTCCTTTATGACAAAGGTATCTACTATCCTTTAACATCTGGCTGCCACTATTTTTGATTATGTTTCTTAACTGGATGCTACTTCAACTATGGCCTCACTGCCTCTTTTGACAGTACTCAGGGCAGTGCCTGTAATGAGTAAAGGTAGAAGAATTTGGCTACCAAAAGGTACCTATTCCTTAGGACATTTTAATAGGCTATTGTGATCCCCAGGCTGAAATAAATAGAACTTATGGCAGTAATGAGTGGAAAATGAGTGAGGCTGGTAGCAACAGTTTCAAGGAAAATGTAATAAATTAATGTAACACTAACTAATGAGAAATGCCTTTAGAAAATCACACACTGAAAATCACAAACTAGGGACCTCCCTGGTGGCACAGTGGTTAAGAATCCACCTGCCAATGCAGGGGACACGGGTTCGAGCCCTGGTCCGGGAAGATCCCACATGCCGCGGAGCAACTAAGCCCGTGTGCCACAACTACTGAGCCTGTGCTCTAGAGCCTGCGAACCACAACTACTGAGCCCACATGCCACAACTACTGAAGCCCATGCACCTAGAGCCCTTGCTCCACAACAAGAGAAGCCATCGCAGTGAGACGCCCACACACCACAGCAAAGAGTAGCCCCCGCTCACCACATCTAGAGAGAGCCCACGCGCAGCAACGAAGACCCAACGCAGCCAAAAGTAAATAAATAAATAATTAAATATATTAAAAAAAAGGAAAGAAAATCACAAACTTATATATAAGTCTAGGAAATGCTTTTGCCTTTCAAGATATAAATTTTTTGAAACATTTAAATGATAGAATTAAAGTGATTGGTTCTTCTGAAAAACACTAGTAAGATCTTAGTTTTATAAACAAGTTAAACATATTTGAAAGACAGGAAATTTTACTGTTACTTTTCCGCTCTTGACATTTTATCTTTGTTTTTTTTTTTGAACATTTATTTTTTTTGGCTGCTCCAGGTCGGGATCTTCAGGTGCAGCATGCAGGATCTTTTTTTAGTTGCAGCATGCAGACTTACTTAGTTGTGGCATGCATGCGAGATCTAGTTCCCTGACCATGGATCGAACCTGGGCCCCCTTCACTGGAAGCACAGAGTCTTACCCAGTGGACCACCAGGGAAGTCCCTTGACATTTTATCTTTATGAAACTTTTATAACAATTTAAAAATTTCAAAGAGTAAAGTACTTCTTTCTTTAAGCTTAGTTTCTCCAGCTGTAAATGACAGAGTGCTCTAGAAATTTTCTATATGGTCTATAGGATCATATAGGATCTATATGATCTCTATCATTATTTCAGTATAGAAATAAAAGCACAACTGTTCACAGAAGGCAAAGTATACACAATGCAATTTATAAACAGCAAATGAAGAGAATCACAAAATGGCAAGTTTCAAGAAAAACATTTTAAACACAAAATGTTTTGAAAAATCAGATTTGAAAAAAGTGATAATTTTAAAAGGTTGTGATTTAGCATAAAATTCATGTCTTTCATGCTTTATAAACTATGATCACAACTTCACAAACAACTGAATAATTTCTATACTAAATAAGAGAATGAACTAATCAAAAATTCAAAATTTTAATACCCTTTTTAGTCTCCATGAATTTTTCATAACTATCTGGAAAATCATCTTCTGCCTTAGATTTTTCCACTGGTGCCACAACTGTTTTCCCTTCCTCCTCTTCATCTTCATTAAACCACATTTCTTCATCCTCTTCCAATGCCTTTGCATCTCTGCGAAATCTGTTACTACGCAATATAGATGGTACACTGTAAGAAATATATCACAAATATTAAGTAATAATTTAAGATTCCTGACCAGATTATGAGAATAAATATGTATAGCCAAGAGGAGCTGAAATAATTTTAACTGAGTATAACTTATATCATTATCACCTCAGTTGTGATATAAGATGTAACCAGAAGCCAGAGAACACTCCAAGGATGTTTGTACACCAACCTAAAAATTTATCTTGAGTTATGATATGGAGCAGTAATTTTTCATATAAAAGATTCAGTGTAGGGAGAATATACGACCCTCCTACACAACCCTGTACTATCTAATGATGGAAAGAAAATTCCTGGGTAAATTTCATATGTAAGATCAAACTACACATGATTTTGAACATAATTTTATAGGCTATAAATGCAATATACTTAAACAATACCTGTTCAGTTTCTGATTTTGTCTGTCTTTTTCTTGCTCATATTTAGTCTTCAATCCTTTGAATGTCTGAACATATTCAATCGATTCAAGTGCTTTATAAAAGTTTTCAACTATATGTGTAGTAAGAGACTTGATATCTTCCTGTATAAGCACAAAATTTATATTTCAAATATAATACAATGCTTGTTAGAAGAAAAACTTAAAAAAATTTTTTTTATAGTTCCAAAGCTGATCAAAAAAAAGGTTTTTCAAAATCATCTTCCAAAAATAAACGTCCTAGTTTCTTTATACATGAGCCAGGACTCCACAGAACACTTGGAAAAAAGGAGAAGCAATTCACTGAAGCCCTCTTAGGGGGACTATAAAGAACATTTGAGAGGTAAATGTATTTAGTTTATGTTGTCTGTTTATTTTTTGCATTTACATAATAGCACCTTACAATTTAAAAAGCACTTATCACGTACAATTTCACTTGATCCTCATAACAATTCTATAAAATAGGTTTTATTATCCCTATTTTACAGAAAGGGAAAATTGAGGCTATGAGAGAGACTGGATGGCCTGATCAAGAGTGCACACCTAGTTAGAAAGCAGATGTTGAAATTATATTTTCAACAAACAATGAAAGATATTACTTGATGACACCTTGTTTAACTATCAAAACAAGATAAGCCTTACTTAAAAAATAAACAGATTCCTTTGACTATATCACATATACATATCTGGTAAAACAACTTGAATTCCTCTTGTATATTTCCACAGTTCTCTAGTGGTGTAATTTTTGTGAAATAAACTGACAGTAATAAATTTTAAATTCTGAATGAACCATTTTAAGTGATCACTGCAAATTAATGGGTGCAAAGCAGGCTCATCATTAGAAATAAATAAGTTGTGATTCAGGACTAATACTGGTAGGATATATACATGCCACTTCCTTAAAAGATACACCATAACCTGGTTGTATTAAGGACTGTTATGTCTTTAAACTAGTTCCCCTGAACCTCTGAATCAAAAAAATATGCAAAGGAGAAAAATTAGAAACCTAGGTAAAATAGTTGTGTTACACATTGAAACAAAAAAAGGTAAGTTTTGGGATTCAATGTACATTTATCAACCACTCAAAATTATTTTCAGAAAAACAAATTCAATCATAGGAATAGGGATGGGGCTGTGAACATTACAATTCATTTTATCCATATCTCAACAAAAATTTTAAAGGAAAAAAATATATAAAAGTTAATCTCTAATTCATAGAACAGTACACTGTGAACCTGGGTTCAGATTCTTGGTGAGCTAGTCAACCATGTTCCCTTTTTTCCAAGACTAAAGATAGTACTTCTATCTTCTTCATCCTTTTTGCAAACCATACTCTTGGCAAGCGACTACTCTAAGAAAAACAATCTAGTCAGCCAAATAATCTTTACGTGAGAATAGTGTGTCATCAGTACAAATCTGATTTGTAAGAAACAAAACTAGAGAATGAATTTCTAGCTTTGACTTTCTTTTTTCAAGTTCTTTCTAACCATGTGGCCATTTCCTCCAGTGGAATCATTTCAGTGTGTGGGACAGGGTAAATTTATCTTACCGGTTCTTCAGTTATTCATCTTATCCCTGTTATTCACACAGAGCTCTCTCCAGATCTTTTTATGACAAATCTTTTGTTGCCTGACTGAGACTCAAGACTGAGCTGCACCATATCTTCAAGCCCTGCCTGTGCTCCTAACCAAATGAATGCACCTGCATAGGTCAGCTAATCACTTTGGGTGTCTCAAGCCCTCATCTATAAAATAAGGCAGTTGGAGTAATTCACCTAACTTCTCAGTTTCTTCAACTTAAAATTCCATGATAATATCCTACCTTTTATGCATTTTGTATCAATGTCTACCAAGGGAATTATTTTTCAATCTTTCTATTCATTTTTATCACTACCCTTACAAGAGATCACAGAGATCATATGAATGGCATGCTTGAGTGAAATGTCCACATATGCTAAATATCCTGAAACATATGGCAAAAAAATGGAACTGAGAATATAGCATAAACGCAGTTTAAAATACTATGCTGAATTTCACAATTTAAAATATTCACATCACTAAACATATAATTATTTTAATTTACTAAGAATCTTTTAATATAAACTTACCACTCTTATAAATTCAAATAACTCAATAACAGCTGAATTCAATAGATTGTACCGAGTTCCATTATCCAGAAGAGCATTTATAACTGGCTCAAAAAGATTTCCCTTGGTGATGTAACGATTATAAAATTCATCTTTAAGGCCAATTATCCGCCTCATAAAACGAAGAGCACCTAATTAAAAATAATACAGGGAGTAAGTTGCTAATCTTACTAGTATTAATTATTATACAGGTACTTTTACATAAAGCAATGTATATGTTCTTCTAAAGTAAAAAGCAAAACTGCACTAAGAACAACTGGATTTTGCGAAAAACAGAATTAGGGAAAAACCAACTCAAAATTTGTACAACTTACGTAGAGAGCTAACGAAAGCCCCAATAATTGGTAGACAGACAGCTACAAGGCAGAGAGATTAAAAAATACACAAAAACCATACAACACAAATGCCGGCACTACTTAGAGCAGTGCTGGTGGACGTGGAGACAACGCAGTGAAGGCAGATCGGAATCCGTAGGGGCTGTCACTGAGAAGGGGACAGGCATGGTGCAACCTGCCAAGAGCCGAGACTGCCTTACCTCTCTGGAGGACAGGGCAAAGAGGGGAGTTGGGGGAGCTTTGGAGGTAGGTGCTTCTTTTTAGCTTTCTGAAAACACAGCCAAAGGGGCTCCTGCTACCAGTATACAGGAGAGCCAAAGGTTTTTTTACTTTTCTGATGAAAGCTATTCCAGTTCTCTTTGCCTTGGGAAAATCATCTGTGAACCAACACTACCTCCGGATTATAATAACATCACTCCCTTGTTTACCAATTGCTTATGAGCTGTTTAACCTTTGGTAAACATGTACTGTGGCAGATCAGACTGTATCTGTGAAAGAATGATAGAGTAACAAATAAGCAGTATAATTTGGCTTTTTACATTTTAGAATATTGAAAAGAAAATTTCCCTTTAGTCTTTTCCCTAGCTAAATAAAGCTAAACAAATTTAGCAATATTATTGCTAAAACCTTTATGGAACACAAAATACTGTAATTTCAATCCCTTATTTTTATGTTTGATCTTTTAACTTGTAACCTCTCTCCTAAGTAGTTTAATTTATTCTACAGATACCACTAGCCACATCTTTTAAAACACAAGGTTTCTGATTTTGTAAGTCACTCTCTCATTTTAACCCTCTGTTCAAAGATCTAAGTTATTAAAAGAAGTTGTGTCGGTCCAAAGAGGTTCTAAATATTATCTGAAAATAAAACAGAAATAGGCCACATAAGGTATAAATGTATGATAACTGTAAGACTAAACAGGCGTGGACAGAACTGCTAGACTTAAAACATCACCTCTTTTCATGGCAGGATAAGAAACAGTTTTCTTAAGATTAAAAAGACTGAAGTATTGCCAAAGACCTGAGCAAACAGGCACTTTCATACACTGCCGGTGAATGAAGTAACATGCACACAAAGCTATAGTTAAAACAGCATTGTTTATAATAATGGAAATCTTGAAGCAATATAAACATTTAAATACTGGAGATCTGTTCAGTTATATCCATTTAAATGTGACCATTCTGCAGTCATTTCAGAAAGGACTATTTATAGAAAGCCATATAGGAAAACCTAGTATGAGAACATCAACTGTTCCAAAATTAATATAAAAATTTAGTGTAAATCCAATCAGGATGAACTGGATAAAGTTATATTTAAGTTACTGTGGAAGAACAAATGTCCAAGAACCAAGAAAATTATGAAAAGAAACCTGAGGAGGTACTTAGCAGATATTAAACTTTACAACAGAGATACTATAATGGCGTAAGAATAAACTTTCCCATTCATTTTATGTAGTGAAATAAAAGGATAGATAGTTCAGAAATAAGACACAAGTATATATGGTAACTTACTGAATACCAAAAGTGATATTTTAATTCAGTAAGGAAAATATAGTTTATTTAATAAGGTGTTAGTACAATTGGCTATACATCCAGAAGAAAAGAAAGCTAGACTCTCACTTCAAAACATATGCAAAAACAAATTTCAGATGCATTACAAATATAAATGTACAAAATAATAAAAATATTAGAAGATTATTGAGGAAAATATTTGTATAAACTTAGGACATAGGAGACTTTCCTAATAAGCAAGACAAAAAAACCGAAAGTCATAAAAGAAAAATAAGACATATTTGTTATCATAAAGACTCTTATAGCAATTATATACAAAACAATGCCATAAATAAACGTAAAGACAAAAGACAAATGAAACTGGGACATTTTTTTCCCCAAAATGTGATAAACTGCTAATATCTCTTACAAGAGCTCTAAGAAAAAGATAAAAGGCAATTCACAACAGATAAAATGCAAAAGCACTAAAATGTAAAAAGATGTTATCAAGGAAAATGTAAATTAAAACACAAACAGAATACATTTTCCATCATCAGCTGGATAACATTTTAAAAAACAGTAACAATGAGCGCTATTCATTGAGTGCATTCTTCATGTCAAGTGCTTCAATCTTTTGGGAAAGTAATCTGGAAAGTAAATTAAAATTGAAAAAGGATATATTAAAATATATAAACATTTTGCTCTGGCAATCCCAATATAGGGAATCTATCCTATGGAAATAAACCAGTAAAGAAAGATTTATGTATTGGGTTGGCCAAAAAGTTCGTTCGGGTTTTATGGAAAAACCCGAACTAAATTTTTGGCCAACCCAATACCAGGCTATTTATTACAGTGCTATTTGGAATGACAAAATACCAAAACAATCCTGTAATCCATGCAGTGGAGAATGGTAGAATAAGTTGTGAAAGAGCCACTCTATGAAATGTTACTCAGTTATGTTTAGGAAAAATATTAATTCACACCATATCCGATGACCTAGCGTATTATTAAGGGGCTGAGACGTGTGTCAGCATGATCCTGTTTCTATAAAAATAAAACATGAAAACCTACACATGTGTGAATGTTTATGTAAATTTGCACAGGTATGGAAAAAGGAATGGAAAAGAAGTAGTGCAGGCAGTTAACAGTGGCTATTTTAAGGCCTTAAAAATAAAGGCAGTAGTAGGGAGATTAACCTTTTCTCTATACATTAAATTAAATGTTACATTTTAACTATGATGTTCATGCTCAGAAAAAACCCACAGGGCTCTTTTTATTTCGAGGGAGAAGGTTTCTTTACCTCCATCAGCAGGTGAAACTATGAGAGGAAACTAAAGTTAGGGTTCACCGAAAATCAACATTTAAGCAAACATCAGCATTTAAGTTTGACTTTTATTGGTCCAAGTGGTCTACTGAAGGGCTACCCATAAGTTATTTTCCATGTTCAAATAAATAACCTGAGTTATACAAATACATTTCAAGGCCCATATCTCAAAAATATAAAAAGAGTCACTACTAAATGACAGTTTGATGAAGCAGATGTAAAAGGCAGCAGGAGTGGTTCTATTAGTGAAATGTCATTGCACATGGTATTATGTCACAACTGAATCTAAATGTGAGCAATATGTGGGTGGGGGAAGCACTATGACCTATTCCTCTTGTCCTTTAAATAAAAGAAAACAAAAGATTAGTATTTCTCACAATCATCTCTTTAATAGCACATGCACTTGCTAGAAAAAAATAATTCCACATGGGTAACTCAGGCTTTTCTATTAAAAATGCTGTTCCATAAAACATTTTGTAAGAATGTTCATTGAAACTGTTACTTACACAAGGCCAGGAAAGTGTGCTTTGAATTCATCAAGACCAAGACTCTTCTTAGCAAGTCCTTGTTCATAATATAGTTTTTTATGTGATATGTGTGATGTTCCACACAAAATGTGAGTAGCTCTAAAATTAAGGCAAGCAGCTGTGCTGTTTGATAATTATCTACAAAGAAAGTCATCACATGAAAATAAACATTGCAATACATCTAAGCAAAGAGAATAAAGTGTACATCCTATATTTTAGAGCAAAAGTAAAACTGTATTTTCTTCTCCTTTTTGTATCAATTAAAGAAGCTACAGATTTTTATTTTTTCATTAGGTAGACTCTCCAGAAGTATTAGCAGTTTTACCTACTAAATAGATATTCTAAGGCTCTTATATAAAATATTTAATAATGTTAAATAAAAATGTACAAATATGATAATAAAGCCCTCACTGCATTGAGATTTTCTTGGTAATGTTTCCTTAATATGTGCTGTCATTAATATTAATGGATCTATAAAAGGGTCCACTGCACAGTAAAAGAGGAAATACCTTAAACTTTTTGCCTAAAGTGGTGTAACACAAATTTCCCAAGAAAAATTAATATGCTTTCTTTAAAGACATCTTTAAGGAAAGGACTTTTTTGGCTGTTTGAATATCAAGTGAAAAATATTACATCATGATTTTAAAACAGTAATCTTTTTAACATCAAATCATGATATCCATGAGAGGCCTACTGAAATATACCAGCTCTTTCTTCCTCAAGAGGCTTTGGTTTACACATTCATGGAGTGATTTAAAATTGCTTCTTGAACATCAAAATTGAATGTATAGGTAATTACCCATACCTACTGTAAATATTTTAGGCAAGAAAATATTAAGCTGTGAAGAAATTACGGAATCACAGCCTTAGAGAAAAGAAAAAATAACTGATGTCATCAAGTCCAACTATTTTATTTTTCAAGAAGACTACACAAATAAATATTTTGTGGCGCATCACATGATGCTATCAGGAACAAATCAGCAATCTTTTTAATAACAGAATGACCATCAAGTATACAAAATACAATTCTGGTATTTCAAAGACCTTTTCTACTTTAAATGTAAGTAAAGAGTTCTACTTGTTTCAGACCAATTTGTACAACAGCCATCACCACAGCCAGTATCTGAACTAGTTCCTCACCATTAAAATAAATTCTCTAAATTTCTCAATTCCTAAATTTTGTTTACAAAAGATCTTGTAACAGTAATCTGTAGTGTTAATTAAATGTCTTGTTTTCACTTTCCCAAATTAGGACATGAAATTACTCATCATATCTCTAATAATCAAATCTCTGAACTGCTTCCTAATTTGAAACTGGCTTTCCTAGAGCTTTGAAGGGCCTGGTAGACAAGACAGGAGGCCAGGTAAACACGGCATTATTTTCCATACTAACAGGCCAATATCTGATATGTATGTTCCAAGTAGAAGCAACCATGTTTATACTCAGATTCATGAACGATACCTACGCATAAGACTATTAATGAAGACTAGTTCCTAACTGATTGGCCTTAGTCAAAATAAGAATGAACTAATCCTCAACTTTCAGACATCTCCTTAAAAAAAATGTCAGAAAACAAGCTCTAAATTTACAGAGAAAAACAAAAACAAAATTTCAACTGGGTTTTTCATCTTTTATATTGGAGAAAGTAGAATTTTTTTCTTTAAAAAAAATCTAGTTTTGGATTTTTTGGATGAAAATATGTCTTTCCTAGCTTTGTATAAGTGCATTATATTTTGAATAGAAAAAAACTTACAGTTTGTATTAGTTCATAAAGTATGAATGTACACTTACCGGGACAAATTGTGCTGTTTTTGTTAGATCCAACTATATTATCTAATAAAAAAAATTAAAATCAGCGACTTCAGTAATAATATCTCACACTTCCCTAGCACTTTACAACATACAAAGCATATCTCTGATCATAACCTCATTTTACCTGCATAATAACTATTAAGAATTAGTAGCTTCAGTCAAATATTTTACCTCTATCTGAAATCTTTTAGAGAACTGGGTACAGATGAAGAATTATTAAAAGACAGTATCATAAGTATTCTAATAAAATAACATAGATTTTAACAATTAGTCACTTATGCTTTGAATTTTTAAAAAAATAATTAGAACATTATAATTAAGTTTCGATTCCTAGGCTCACATCTTAGAGCACATTTATGTTAGGAAACACAAGAATGTACATCAGAGCATTGTTTGTAACAGGAAAAAGCTAGAAACAACTTACATATACATTAGAAGCAGGATGGCTAAATTACAACATACTCATACAAAAGAATACCATGCAAGAGTTAAAAATAAACTCTAGGTATCAATATGGATAGATCTCAAAAAAAGCATTGGGTAAAAAGGAAAAAAATGCAGAATAATGTGTACAATGTAAGTCAATTCATATCAAGTTTGAAACTGTGAAAAATAATACCACATTATACATGTCACAATAATATAAACAAACAGGGGTGATAAACTCCAAATTCAGCATTTCTTGAGGGATGGGGGTGGGGTAGAATGAGAATGCATAAGAAACTATCTGTAATTTATTTTCTTTTTAAAAAAACTGAAAAAAATATGACAAGTTAGTTTTGATAGAGCCAACAGAAAGTATGTATCTGTGATGCTATCATCTAAATATTTCTGTATGCTGGAAATGTTTTATTTTAAAATGAAAGTTAAAAATGCATTTGTTTTAATTTACATAAATGGAACCTTTCTGTAAAACATTCTGTGACATGCTTTTTTTTACCCAATTCATATTTTTGAGAACTAATCAGTCGACAGATCAAAATTCAATTATTTTAACTGCTAAATAGTATTCCATTATACGAATATACTACGTCTTCTTCATTTCCTACAATGAACAATGCACCAACATCCTTGTATCTGTCATGTATATGCATAAATGTCCCCTAGGATATAAACTCAGAAATGGAATTGATAGTATTATGTAGGGTGTACTATTTTATTAGTTTAGTAAACATTCTCTTAACTGACTTCCTCTTAATTGACTTAATAGATTAGCCAACATGTTCTGAGAATATGTCCCCCCCCCCCCACATATCTCATTTCACCAAGCTGAGTTGTATGCTTATCAAAGTCAGTCCTTTGTTTACACTAGTTGTATTTGGTAATATGATTACATAATTTAAATACTGCAGACTGATGAAATGTCACAGAACTGTAATATCTAAAGCTAAGTTGAATACAGCAGAACTCAATTAAAAAAATGATACCAACTTAGTCATACAAAACTATGAATACTTAAGTACTTAAAGGAAAGTACTTAAAACCATAGTAGAATTCTACACTCAGACTGCTTCAAAAATATGTTTAGGTTTTCTCTCCACTATAATAAACTGAGACCAGGAACTGTAGCTGATGAATTATGGGTGCAATTTATGTAAGAATGCAATATGGAAATACAATAAAAAAAAACACATACAAAAAAAAAAAAAAAAAAGCCTTGACCCTATACAAACTATCAGTAAATGAGCAGCATTTAAAGTTAATGTTTATAAATAGTTTATTTTTTAAAATTATTCTCTGCTTTAACCAACTTTTTTGATTAACCTAATAACCTGATCCTTATGTTTTGAAATTAGAGAGTTTTTACTGTATTGCCAAATATGTCTCCAAAATGATGGTTACCTTGGATTTTGTAGGCAATATACTCTCTGCACTTACTCACTCTAACATTAACTCTAACAACTTTGGGAACAATCTCCTTCTTTTGCTAAGTGTTTACAGTTACAGTTCTCTTCTTCAAGGTGTAATACTTTTTGCCATGTATTCTATATCATTCTCTACCACAGACACTCTGAAGCAAGGGAAATCATGATTTTATATTGCAGTTTAAAATTTTCAGTAGTAATTTCCCTGTCATAAAAAGCACCAAGTAAAGTGCCTGTTAGCTATAATACTTATCTCACTCTTTTAAAACAGAAATCATAAGCAGGTAAGTAAGAGGCCCCACCCTTTTCACATTTGTCTTCTGAAGTATTGGTCAAAAGTGGTGCTGTGAGGACATGCATACAATGGTTGTAGAAGAAATTTAGAAATTCACTTTTTTCAGTTTTCTGAAACATACAGAATTAAAAAAAATACTTTATTATCTTTATAATTAATAAAACATCTTCAAGAATTAGTAGTGCAGGTCATACACAAACAAGAGATACTTTAAGATACTGTGAAAGAATCAAAAAAAACTTGTTATATTCACCTTAACCTTATTTCTGCAGAACTGAAAAATCAGATCTATTTCATATTACATGTTCAATAAAAATGAATGTAAGAAAAAGATCAGATAGCATTATAAGAAGTTTTTCCAGGGAAAACTATCTAAAACAATTTTTTTTCAAATACGCGTGGGATATGAAATGCAATGAAAAATCTATGTGAGAGCAACTTTAACCGTTTAAAATTTGAAACCCCAGATTTCACAATGTATTCAAATTTGAAAAAACACCAAGTTGATTTATCAAGCCACTAGAAATGTTACAGATTTTAGATTTATTTTTTTTAATTTTAAGAATTTATTACTTGGAAATTTGGAAAATAATTCCTTTTGGTTTTTTGGCCATTATTTTTTATATAACTGGTTCTATAAACTTGTAATGATTTAAAAATAATATACATTTTCTCTAAACTTGAGTGAAGTCTATAAAGGAGAAATATCCCAGCATTTTGAGATAACCACTGTTAATATTTTGCAACACTTCCTTAAGTCTTTTTTTGTGCTGACTCCTTTCCTTACGCAGTTAAGATCATTTGGTATATGTTTTTTTCTTTTTTATTGTGATAAAAAACATATAACATAAAATTTACCATCTTGACCATTTTTATAGTTCAGTAGTGTTAATTATATTCACATTTCTTTGTTTTAATTTTTAAGAGGTTAACATACAGAGGCCAAGGGTCATAAATAGAAGTGCTAACATTTTACCAAGATTTTAGCAGATTAAAATCTTGTATTTTGCTGCAAAAACAACTGCTAGAGGAACATTACTGCTACTTGAATTCTGAGTGTACAAATGTTTGAATATTCGTTTTTCAAAATTGTACAAATTTACAAAATTTTGATTTTTACATATATTTATATATTTATACATAACTTATTGTATATAAAATAATCTAAAACTGACTAGACCAAAACGTTTCTATCGCAGAGTAATTTCTTACATTAGTTGTAGCCAGCATGTTCTCTGGATCAATTAGAGTACGAAGAAGTCCCATTAACTGAACAGCACCTCCTAGCTCAGGATCAGTGTCACAGATCATTTGTTCAATTACTACATTAATGAGAAGGATATCCTGAAAGAAAATGTGTTTCTGTGAGACCTGGTTTGGATATAAGACAAACGTACCAGCTGAAAGAACAAAATCAGAATCATACAGAAAAAAAAAAAAAAAACAAAGAATGGATGAACTTATTTAAACCTTTTTTTCCTAATGTTTTCAAAGTTCTATAAACACACTAGAGCATAAAGAAACCCACTCAAAAACAAAACAACACAATGCAAAAATCAGAGCACACAACAGCTTACAATATCATCAATACAGGCAATGGAAAACAAAATCATTTACCAGAAATTCTTGTTCACTGGAGGTTCTAACATATTTTCAGTCTAGGTTTTAGCCTCAGGCATGAATTTAGAAGTTGACTAAACCCAAGATTACACACATCAAGTGATCAGGAACATAGATTATGTCAGCTTCTAACAAGAAAATCCTTTCTGACAAAAATATGAGAAAAAATAACCCAGTACACAGCTCTCCACAGGAGGTAAATGGGTACACATTGTGTTATATAATGATCTAAAGCAGCCAAATAGATTTATTATTACATTAGTAACATGTTGTTGGGTCTTAATATAAAGAGCTACAAAGCAGCTTTGCAGATACAAAATTTACTTGCTTTCTGCCTGTATTTTAAAGGTAGATACCTTAAGCATTAAAGTAGGATACAAAGTGATGGTTCAGGTCAAAGGAAAAAGTTTTGACATCAACTCAGAGGATTTGAGCACAGGTTTATTACTGGGGGAAGAAAGGTAGTAACTGAAGGAGATGAAATAAGAGAACTGCATGGAATGAAGAAAAATTTGTTGAATTGGGAGAATTTTGTGAAATAATAAAAAGAAAAGTTCCAGTATAAAGCACATTTTGTAATTATTTTGCTTTTCTAGTCCCTCCCAAACTTAACATACTGTGTTATGCTAAAATATTTCCCTGTGAAACTGTGATATTAAATGCAATGAAGAACCATCAAAAACCATGTCATAGCAACTTAACTGCTTAAGATTAGAATCTCACCCTCTACCATGTCTCAAAATTTGAACACCAATGAATAATTCTATCATGGCATCAGAAACAATAAAATTTCTTCAAAGAGAAATTATGAAATATAATTCACAGAGCTACATTAATAGACTCAAGCCTTACTTCAGTTAGAGGAGAAAGAGCAAATTCTACCGTAATCCGCTCCTGTTTCTTATTCTGGTATGTTCAGCAAAGTATATCACATATAAAATGTTAAGATATTACAAAAGGTATCAGCTAGTGAGCTTTCTTCAGAACAATGATATGGTATTTACTTACTTTAAATTCATACCAGTGTGTACAACTTGGATTCTACCACTTAATTAGGGGCTCAGATAATTTGCTCAATTATATATAAGCAATTACATAAGTTCATTCCTCCTCCTACATAAGTTCATTCATTTAAAACTAGGCCAAAAAAAAAAATATATATATATATATAAATGATGAATTTAAGTTACATCTAAATGAAAACACAGTTGCAAGAAAGACTTCTTAAGGTATAGCTCATATACTGAAATAATATTTCAATATATATACTTTTAAAGCTTTTTACCCTTCTCTCTCAAATGCAGTTTCTTACAAATCCTGCCTCATAAGTACCAATACCAAATTCTGTTGGTCTACAAGCAAAGATAAAAGGGAAATGACCTGTGCTGACTGAGAGTCCCATAATCTGGTGACTTGTTGAAGTGAAAAAAGCCAATTTATATATTTCATAGTGAAATAGACTGCTACAGAGAACTATAGCCTTTTCAGGAGATAAAAACTGCCTTTCTCAAAGACGTGTAAAACTTCCTTGACAGACAAAGGTATATGCACCATTGAATGTTATTCTGTAGAACTTTTTAGGGTACCCGAGCTTGAGAAAGCAAGGGCACAGAGGTCAGTAGGTAAACGGGAACCTTCGGGTTTAAAAATTATGCTTAGATAAGATGTCTAGAATACACAAGAAAATAATTTGGAAGCCTACTAAACAGTAGAGGAAGCTTAACTGTAAAGTAAGCTTTAGCAACAGTCTATGACCGTTTGCTCTCTAAGACCACCACTGGGTCAGAGAACTCACACTGACAGAAAATAGGCTACAATACAAAATAGAGCCCTGGAGGAAAGGCATCTTCCATTGCCTATCTCAGATGCAGCCACAGCTGAAAATGTCCTAAGGGAAGGAACCTAAGCTTTGGAAGAAAATGGGCAAGGAAAATTCTTTAGAGAACAGAACCAGGGAAAGCTGGTTTGGTTAATCAAGAACCTCCAGGGACAATAAGTCTAAGCTACTGATATTCAACAAATATTTGACAGACCAGTGCATCATAGCTGTGAATGAATGACTGCTGTATGTATGTTCTCCCTTTTCCCAAACAAAAGTAGTTCAATTGTGATGTTGGGGCAGATAAATTATCTTTTTGTTTAAAGGTCCCTGAAACATAAGGAGCCTTATCTGGACCTGCAGAGGACTGCACAACACCCAAATATTCTGGACGTGAAGTCTCCAGACTGGATACAGAAGTCTCCCTTGAGGAAAGGGTGAGTGATGAAAGAAAAGTGTATATGGACGTTAGGTAGTTACAGAGATGGGCTGTGGCTGATACTACTATATGCCACCTTAGTCTCTATTCTCTTTGTCCTGCTAACAGACCCCAAACTTTGTTCAGAGAGGCTATGTACTCAGCTAAAACGCTGTATTTCTGTTTCCATTGCAGCTAAGGGTGACTCACCTCTGGTCAAAGAAATACAAGTAAAAATTGCTAAATGGAACCTCTAAGAAAGAGCTTTAAAATGAAACAGAAAAGCTCTCTAGCTCTCTCCATTTTGCCCTCTGCTCCCTTTCTTCTTCCTGCTTGGAGATGGAATAGCAATCTTGCAACCTCAAAGTAACAGACATTAAGACCAGAAGCTCAGGATGACTGACTCATAAGATGAGTCTTCTGGCATCATGGAGCTGCTCCTTGACTAACTGTGACATGAATAAAACAAAATTTTTATTAGGTAAAACTATTATAGGCTGGTTTTTCTTTCTTGTTTTATGATTAAAACAATTACAATTAACATAATATCTACCCTCTTAGCAAATATTTAAGTATACAATATTAATTATAGGTAATATGCTATACAGTAGATCTCTAGGACTTGTTCATCATGTAAAAGTGAAACTGTATCTTTTGACTAATACCTCCCTGTTTCCTCTACTCCCCATCCCCAGGCAAGCACCATTATACTCTCTGCTTCTATGAGTCTATTTTATATTCCTCATATAAGTAGTACCATATAGTATTGTGTCCTTCTGTGTCTGGCTTATTTCACTTAGCATAATGTCCCCCAGGTTCATCCAAGTTGTCAAAAGTGGCCAGATTTCCTTCTTTTATTAAGGCTGAATAATATTCCACTGTATGTGCATGACAAATTTTCTTTATCCATTCATCTGCAGATGAACACTTTGGTTGCATCCATGTCTTGGCTACCATGAATAATGCTGCAGTGAACATGAAAGTGCAGCTATCTCTTCAAGATCCTGATTTCAATTTCTTTGGATTTATATCTGTAGTGGGACTGCTGAATCATATGGTAGTTCTCTATTAATTTTTGAGGAGCTTCCACACTGTTTTCCATAGTAGCTGCACCAAGGTACAGGCCCACACAGTGCACAAGGGCTCTCTTTTCTCCACATCCTTATCAAGACTTGTTACCTTTTGATTTTTTGATAAGAGCCATCCTAACAGGTATCAGGCGATACCTCATTGTGATTTTGATGCACATTTCCCTGATGATTAGTGATGATGATCACTTTACCTGCACCTGTTGGCTGTTTTTATGTCTCTGAAGAAATGTCTATTCAGTTCCTTTGCCCATTTTTAAATTGGGTTGTTTTTTTTTTTTTTTGCTATTGAGTTGTAGGGGGTCCTTACATGTTTTGGATATTAATCTCTCATCAGCAATTGTGTACAACTCTACACTTTTATTCCCCAACCCACATACTATGTTACTGATATCAGAATTTCTTTTTATACTGTGTATCTATTAACAAATTTCTGTAGTTGTAGTTATTCATAATATCTTGTCTTTACCTTTCATACTGCATTAAAAGTGATTTACATACCACCATTAGATTATTCCATTGGTCTATATTTGCCTATATATTTACCTTCACAGCGAGATTTACACTTTCATATGCTTTCATTTTGTTGTTCAGTGTTCTTTCATTTCAACTTGAAGAGCTACCTTTAGCATGTCTTCAAAGTCAGATCTAGTTTTGACGAACTCCTTCTTCAGTTTTTGTCTGGGAAAGTCTTTTTTCTTTATTTCTGAAGGACAGCTTTGTCAGGTAAAGTATTCCTAGTTGGCAGTTTTTTTTTTCTTTCAGCACTTTGAATATATCATCCCATTCTCTACTGGCTTGCAAGGTTTTTGCTGAGAAATCCGCTGAAAGCCTTCCTTTGTATGTGATGTGTTTATTCTGTCTTGCTCTCAAAATTCTCTCTTCTCTTTGATTTTTGACAGTTTTATTATAATGTATCTCGTTGAAGACCTCCTTGGGTTGAATCTGTTTGGGGACATATGAGCTTCATATACTTGGATGACCTTATCTTTCCCGATAAGTTTTTAGCCATTATTAATTTAAACATGCTTTATGTCCCTTTCTTTTTCTTCTCCTTGAGACTTTCATAATGTATATATTATTTTGCTTTATGGTGTCCCATAATTCATGTAGGCTTTCTTCACTCTTTTTCATTCTTTTTTTTGTTCTGATTGGACTGATTTTAAACGGCCTGTCTTCAAGTTCTCTGATTTTTTCCTCTGCTTGATTCAAGTCTGCTGTTGAAGCTCTTTATTGATTTTTTTCAGTTTAGTCACTGTATTCTTCAGCTCCAGAATTTCTTCTGGTTCTTTTTTAGTTTCTCTTTGCTGAACTTATTTTATGTATTGTTTTCTTGATTTTGTTTAGTTATCTGTGT
This sequence comes from Balaenoptera borealis, assembly GCF_965194805.1. NCBI lineage: Eukaryota > Metazoa > Chordata > Mammalia > Artiodactyla > Balaenopteridae > Balaenoptera > Balaenoptera borealis. The sequence goes on along the minus strand of NC_138871.1, from coordinate 44,981,372 downwards.
TCCCTTGTAGCTCACTGAGCCTCTTTAACACAATTATTTTGAATTCTTTGTCAGGCAGTTCATAATTCTTTTTTTTTTTTTATTTTTAGGGTTGGTTACTGGAACTTAATTTTGCTTCTTGTCAAGTTTCCCTGACAGCTCTCACCTAGATTTTGGAAGTCTCATGGAGGTATTCTTGTCTGTGGATGGTTGTTAAATCAGTGTTTCTGTTGCAGGGATAAGGGCTGGAACTTCCTATCTGCCATCTTGCTGACCTCACTCCTCATCTTGCTGATATATTAAGCCAAACTCATTCCTAAGTGATACATTAATTTCTTACGTCTTTCCTTTTTTCTGTCACAGGTCAGGCCTTCTTTTTCCAGTTATCTCCAGCTGTTAGAACTATCCTTCTAAAACCGAGACCTGATCAAGACATTCTTTTGCTTAAAATAGCTACAAGATAAAAGATTCACTCTTTAGACTGGTTGTATAGGTAGTAAATATTCTAACCCTGTGCTGTCCAATATGATATCCACTTGTCACAAGAGACTTTAAATTAAAATCAGTAATTCCTCAGTCACGCCATCTACATTTTAAGTACTTAATAGTCATAGGTAGTGATTGGCTACCTTGTTGGATGGTTAAAGAATAAACATTTCCATCATCATAGAAACTGAACAGCACTCTCCAGGCCTTTTGTTACAGCTTCTTTGTTGAAGAAGGGAAAAGGAAAAAACAGACAAAGACAAAGCGAACAGACTTAGATAAAGAGAAAAAAAGAGGGAGGAGAAAGGGGGCAAAAAATGGGAATATTTCACAATCAATAATATCAACTGCCACACTCAATGATATTAAAGTCTTAAAAAAGTTGGTTTCTAAATCCTTGCGTCAGATGGGTTTTTTTTTTAGTATTTTGAAGTCTCATTTTAATAAAACATGAGTAGTTATTAAAGTAACACAAAAGAGACACAAATCCACAAACTGTTCTATTCTGAATAAGAGCCAGTCTTTTGCAATAAAATCTACTCTGAAAATAAACATCAACTCAGACTTCCATTTTTGGCCAAGATGAAGTGACAGGAACTAGATTTACTCTTTTACCTCAAACAACAACAAAAACCCAGACAAAATATATGAAACTACAATTGGTAATACAGTAAACATCAGCCAATGAAAGACACTGAGAGATGGGTAACAAATGAGATGAGCCCTATGATACATGTTAGGTATTATTATTATTAATTACTGGATTCTGCAAACTAAGTAAAAATCAACTTCTAAAAAACTGGAATTAACCACGTGTCTAGAGATTATGTTGTATATAGCAGCATGGAATAGTAAGACAGTCTTATCCCAGAGGTACACTCACCTCAGCTAACAATTAAAATTAGTCTACTACAATGCATTACTATACCCACTTCAAAGTAATAATGTGCTTTCAGAGACAATGAACAAATAGTTCCTAAGAAATGTAACTAATGATTTAACATTCATCAATGAACTAAAAGTATTACCAGCATTATAAGTTGTCTGTAAAACATGCTTCATTTTCTTAGCAAGCCTGGTGAACAGAAGGAATAGCTAAATTAAAAGACTCAGCCTCTAACTGCAGTACAGCTAATAACTAGCTATGTAAGTGACCTAACTCTTCCATGCCTATTTCTCCAATGGAACTAAAGTCTAGTGGTCACTAAAGTCAGACCACTCTCAAAATTCAAGCCAGCATTTCTAATTGCCTGTTAAAGTTCTTTATTGGCATTAAAACAAATCTAATTTTCCTTAACCTGCTTCTCCAACAATGGCATTAATCTGGCTAGAAAAGTCATGCTCAAGCATTACGGCAAAATAATCGAGATGTAAGACAAACTACAGGAAAATTCCTTCTTCAGATGTCAAACTATGACTTGATCTGAAAATAAACCATTATAGAGTAACCCCAGTGAAATTATTCCAATGCTGGGTCACCAAAATCTATTCTAGAGAACACTACCTTAAATTTACAGTCTTAAGAGGGCCCAATAACTCCATTAATGCTTGCTTACTCCCATGGTCTCTTTGTTTAACTTCTCTTTACACCACCATAGTAGCTTTGCAATTACAACCTTCAATTTAGAACCAGTTTCTAAATACTTGCAAAATTCTGGGGTCTAAGTCAGGGGTCATTAAACTACAGAACTACCTGGCTGGTTGTTCACTTTGTAAATAGTTTTACAGTAAAACATTTACTGGAACATAGCCACACCTATTCATTTTCAAACTGTCTATAGACAGTTCATACTGAAGTGGCAGAGTTATGACAGAGACCAGAGGGCCTACCAGTCTTATTTACCTTTTGGTCCTTTAAGAAAAGTTTGCCATCCTTCATTTAAATAGCAACATTTAAGTGAGTTTAACCACAGTTTCTGGGAGATAGTTCAAAGTTTTAGTTGTTTCTAAATCAAGTTTTAGAGAAACGATACTCCTGTTGGTTTCATCACACTCCAGCCTCATGCTATTCTTAGAAACACATACTTTTGTTTTTAAAGTACATTTAAGTGGGTGTAAGAATTTTTCAATATTGCCAAAAATACTGAAAATATATAATTAGCAATGGAGGGAAAGTTTTGGGTATCTACACATGGAATTTAGAGATTATCCCGATTATCAGGTGACATCTCTATTTTCTGATTGGGAAACATAAAGAACATACTTTATTTCATTGCTTCTAAGACAGATTTCTTAAAATTTTAACTTCTTGATGTTGAGATATATTTTATAACCTATGGCATTACACACTCACTGTTAGCCAAGTGGCAATCATGACAAAGTTACATGAAAAATTTGTACTTACACTTTCTGGTAAGATCAAGAAAATATCAGAAGCTGTGTAACTTAGATTCCATGTATATAGTAAATAAGAGGAGAAAGAAAGAATGGCAAGAGCAGGAAGAATATTCTGAGGTAACAGGATAAAAATAACTGATGTATGTTGTGGAAACACTACCAGTTTTTAAAAAACTATCTATCTAAATGTACAAATCATAAAAAAAGCTCATGCATATGAAATTTGCTCTTGCAGCTACTTGAATGAAGGTTACAAGTATTACAGAACCAATACTTCTTTCAATCCATTCTGATGTGTTCAAAGAAAGCAGCAACAGTTCTTCAAATTCTACAGAAGAACTTAATCTAACTTCTTTAGTCTGTGAAATGGCAAAACAGCCTGGACAAAGAAAACTTAAGCTCACTTTTTAAAGTTGGGGGAATTTCTTGGTATGATGTGTTGAAGGAAATGTTACTTCTGTACTATTCCTGACACAAAGAAATAACCTGAATTGAATCATGAGGAAACATCAGACAAATCCAAATTTTCGGATATTGGAACAGAAAGTTTTCATTTTTGTCTTGGGTAACAAGGGGATAACTGGGACAACGGATAAAATCTGAATTAGGACTGTAGTTAGATAACAGTATTGTAAAAATGTTATTTAATTTCCTGACTTTGATAATTATACAGTGGTTATGTAGAGTTTTAGTAGATAGACACCAAAGAACATAGGGGTAAAGGAGCACTGTGACATCATTTCCATACCTTTTTCTTCAATGATTCAGAAAAAATTAATTATATATTTATGTATGCAAATATGTACATACAAATACAAGCAAAGAAAGACAATGATAAAGCAAATGAGAAATAAAGTATTAACAATTGGGAAATCTGGGTAAAGTGTATATGGGAGTTCTTTGTACTATTACCGTAATTTTTCTGTAAATTTAAAATTACTTCAAAATAAAAAGTTAAAAATTGACACAATTTTAAGAAATAAAATGTGATATGTTCAATACAAAATACTGAACAGTCAACCCATAGAGATTAGCTTACGTATTAATTTTAAATTTCTTTTTATGGTAAATTTCGCTCTCTAGAATTATTTTGAAGCAAATTCCATGTATACAATTCTAGAAATAATTTAGTAAAAAATAAAATAACCCTAAAGCTAATATCATATCTATAGAAGTTAACATATGAATTTATTCCTAAGTGAGAAATACACTGAAAATACCTGCCAAAATAAGTAGTTCAGCAGTAGCTGTATTACTTATCCAGTCAGATTCTAAAAGAAGTTTTACTGAATGTTTCAAAGGTCATTAGCATAAAAATGTTTGAAATCTGTAGCACAGCAATTATTGCTAAATCTATCCTTCCAGCTTGGATAGAAATAATGACTATAGTAAAAAAAGTTAATATTGCTATTTCCTTGTGCCTCAACACATATTTTAATACTGTAATCCATGTTCCTAAAACCAAATCTGCTCCCACAGTAGCAGAAAGAAAAGTTTGAATGCTGTGCATTTCTTTTAAGACAGCATCAAAATATCAACTGCCCAATGAATACACAGGTAAGTTATTTCTTCTTTCTTTTAAACATTGCTACCAACTCAATATAGTAGAATTCAGCATGTAGAATCCTTAATTTTAGAAATTAAAAAAAAAGTAATTTATCTTCATTTGTGGGCTAACAATTTGGAGGCAACAAAAATTTTAAATTGGAAAATTGTTAGACCTGAGAAAATTCAGGGAAATGAAAGACCTTGAAGACTGTGACTACAAGAAAAAGAGAAATTAAAAAGGGACTTTTCATTGTTAACGATCAGTAACTGCTTCCCCATGTCTCATGCATCAACTAAATGTAAACAAGAAAATCGTTCTAATGAAAACAGAAATAAAAGCTGTAAAAGTTAAGAATTCTAAGCTAGTAAATTATTATTCTCATAGTCTGAGAGATTTTATGATGAATGCTCTTAATCCCACACATCACTAAGGATGAAGCAATAGAAGTATTAATTTCAAAGTTATCTTTCGTAAAGGATGGCACTAAGATAAGAATTTCAACAGTGAGATTATAAACTGATTACTAAAACTAGGTATTTATTTCTTTAAAGTCAGATGTAGCATCATTTGGGTTTTTTAAACTTTAAAATATACTTAACACAAAATATTTCTTCTATTTCTTTTCTACTGCCTAAATAATAGCATTAGCCCAAACCCATTCTAAAACAAAATTGCTTTAAAAAAAAAAACACTGGAAATATCTAACAGATAGAATGTAAAAATCTAACTGGACATTAATAAAAAATAAAACATATAAAACAACTATAGTTTAATTCAATAGTAACAAAAACATAAAAGAATCAAATAACATTGGGAATCTAAACCTTCTTTAAGAAGGGACATAATTGTATTTCAGTTATTTTCTATTTAACACTAACATATATTTAACATAAGAAAGGGTACTTCAATTACAGCTATATGTTCATTTTGTCTTTAAATAGGTTAAGGGGAAAGTTTAAATATTTTTGTAGTGGGAAAACACAACATTGGTTTCATTACTAAATGTTCATCCCCACTAAAAAAACAGACACATTTGAACCAGTAAAAGCAACTTCTTAGTTATACTAGATAAGTGCCTGACCTAAGGGTTTAGAATTATATTTCATTAGTACTTGAAACTTTTTTTAAAACCAAGAATTAAGAATTTGATTCATTAAATCTATTTATCTCAGTAATAGTTTGAATGCTTTTTTTTTTTTTTACAATAAACAAATCAACTGCCACATATTCTGGCCTTGCCAAAGTCACAACTGATCAGAAATCTATTATTATTCTTCACAAACAGTAAAAATTATGTTTATGACTTTTCTCTCAACAATTTGCAACCACTATTTTATAGGTAATTCATATAGAACCAGAGCATTATCACTTACGTCATCACTCTGCTGGGCTTCCTGCATTACAAATTCTCGGACCATGGATGGACTAAACTCTACTAGATAAGAAAATATATCTGTAGCAGCTGATCTGACTTGCAAATCATCCATGCCCTGATAAAAGGAAAATCAGGTTACTTAGAGACAGTGAACAAAAGTTATGCCTGCGTTCCCCCTTTTTCTCCCAAATCTATGCCAAACAAATTTTTGGATTTAGACATGGTACTGGAATCAAAACATATAATCTCTCCCATCCTTTTCTTTTACAAATATTAAAAACTTTAGGCAGCTCAATGATTAGTTTCTGCCAGTTTTTTTCAGAGAATTTAAATTTAAGAATCAGCACAGGATTATAAAGCACTGCTTTACAAATGCTGCAAAAAAATTTGGGGGTGGGAGGGAGGATTCTTGATTTAAATATATGCAAAAATGTGAATGAGGTCTCCTAGTTAAGGCTTCAAAACTTTCCAGAAGCTGTCTTTGGTCCTGTTTGCCAGTTACGCCTTAGTAACTGATTCTCCCTTTTATGACTCTCCTAATAGAGGATGATTTTGAAAACAATCTGGGTATTTCCACTCTTTTCCGTAACTTAGTTTTCTAAGGTAGTGATCTTGAATGCTTTTTCCCTATCAGTACATGAAGGATACATGATTCATAAGATAAAAATCTCCAGGTGATTCTGAAAACGTTCCCTAACTTAGCAGTTCTCAAAGTGTGTCCCAGGGAACCCTGGAGAGGGGTCTCACACACTGAAAAGGGGGGTTATAACACCCTTCTCAAAATTGCATGAGATTAAAACTATTTTCATAATATTATTTATTATGAAAATAAATATTAAGGCATTATTGGCCTTTTTCACTCCCAGTCTATCACAAGTATAGTGGGGTTTTCCAGAGGCTACAAGATGTAATATCATAACAGATTAAATGCAGACGCTGCTATGAGAATCTAGCTATCTTCTATTAAGCCAGGCATTAAAGGGATTGGCAAAAAATGTGAAACAATGCCACTTGTCTCAATTTTTTTGTTTTGGAATTTTTGTTTTGTTTGGAATTTTTTTGTTTTGTTTTGGAAAAGTTATTTTTTCCTGAAAGTTATATTAGTTATCTTAACATATAATGGGATAATTATTATCATTTTTAAATGAGTTAATAAATACTTAAAAATTTTCTCAGTTTTAATTTTTCATACAATAAATGCCAATGCATAAAGCTCATATAAACAAAAGTATGAGAATCACTTCCTTAACCCCATAATGTAGCACGAGCCCCCTTGGTCCAGTCTGCCCTTCTCCCATTCACTGGTCTAAAAAGGAAAGGTATTTTATTAGTTTCTATGAAACATACTTAATTTTGTTATAGAAGAGATAACAGTCTCATAAAACCATGTGGGATTTTTATTTACTTGAAGCCATATTATATGAATCACATGTTAATATTACAAATTTAAGTTAATAAAAATCTGAAGAGGTTTTATGACTCACTACCAAATGAATCATAACCTAAAATTACAAAATTCAATATGCATTACTATAAAAAATTATTACCCATCCACAATATAAATCTATTACAAATTCGCAATTTCAAAAACATGAAAAGAAGCTATATAATTACCATTACAATTTCAAGAGCAGGAAGAATCCCCAACTTTGCCAAAGTTTTGAAAAATGCATCCCTGTTTTGAGGTTGTAATGTCTGAGAAAATGCACAAAATTCCTTGAAAAAATTAACCTGTAAAGTTAAGAAAGAATAGTGAGAAGTTGACACACATTAAAAGTAACCCTGGGGCAAACTGTAATGTGATCTACCACAGTGTGGAATTAACCTTCTCAGGGACCTAGAGTTTTTAGGGTATCCTGGCTCCTCAAAACCTAAAGAACATAGAAACCATGCTATAATAAATGGTGGCTGGGTTTTCAGGGAGCACTCATAAAGCACGATTCAATTTTTAAGAATTGTAAGGAACATCAGAGATTTCCTAGGATAAAGGGCTAATTTTATAAATGAGAAAACTGAGAAATAACTATACCAAAGATGACATGCCTGATTTTAAGTCAGCAATCTTTCATTACTTCTTTAGTATCTGATTATAAGTTTGAAAAATTGGCAAACTGCTGGTAAACAGCAATCAACATTCTCTTTCCCCAAAGTATGGTTACATCTCAAAAAAGTGATTACCAACACATTTGAAAGAAGAAAAACACTTCCAAGAACCGATTCATCATTCGTTTATTCAAGAAGGATTCTCCCTACCTTTTGTTTAACAACAACAACAACAAAAAGCATGTCAATAATGTATCTACAACCATAAAAATGTATGAGTTTGTAGTTCTGTCCTAACATAAACCATGTCTTGATTTTGTAATTTATAAGGCACATATTCCCTCACTGAGGGGAATAAAACCACATCAAAATATCTCTAAAAACTTCTAAGATATACAAAACAGTAAGTTTTAGAAACTTTGCAAATAATCATTTTATAGTATAATTTAAATACAGGTGACCCTTGAACAATACAGGGGTTGGGGTGCCCGCCCTCCACTAAGTCAAAAACCTGTGTGTAACTCTATAGTAGGCCCTCCATTATCTGTGGTTCCGCATCCAACCTTGGACCATGTAGTTCTGTAGTATTTACTATTGAAAAAAATCTGTGTCTAAGTGGAACCTGCAGTTCAAACCCACGTTGCTCAAGGGTCATCTGTTTATATCTTTCATACTAATTACAAAAATTTTTCTCTTAAATTAACAAGTTCAATATTAAAAGCTGTGTATGCCAAAAGAGTAAGTGCTCTTTAAGGGTGTGAATTTCAGTAATAAATAACTTACCAATTCACGGCGTTTATCATCATCCGTGGCCTCATCTGTTAATTGTGCAAAAACTTCAGACAAAAACTTCTCATCTTCCTACATGAGAAAAAATAATTACTATGAATTTAATAAAAGTATAAAGTTATACTCATTTATATGATTTCACAAACTATAATAAAAGTCGCTGAAAACCTAACAGCAATTCCATTATAAAACCTAAAATTCCAGGTATATTCATATTATAATTTTTAAAACTTGACTACACCATTCAATATTAGTTAGACATATTAATACCTTGTTTAATCAGAAACCTCAAATATAAAGAACTCTTTGAAAAACAAAAAAATAGATATTCTAGAGGTCATGCATGAAAACTCTATTTACCTTAACCGAGAGCCTCTCTTAGCTCCCTTTCAGGGTCCATTTATTTATGCTTAATTTAAACATAATTCAAACAAGTTTGAAGATCTCATTATTAGTCCACAGTGGATTAGAAAAATGAGAGTTACAAACACGGCAATAAAGAACATTGAATTCTGGCAGTGATAAGATTATAAAGGTTAACTGTGATTATCTTTTGGTGATGGATTATGAGTGATTTTCTTTTTTGCTCATCTGTATTTTCCAATTTTCCATAATAAATATGGACAATTAAATTACAAAGGAAAAACCGACATGAATATTAAAATTCACTTTAGAGAAGATTTCCATCAAAATGTGCTGAAAGAAAGTTATGCTTTTAAGTTTCAGTAATCTTCAAAATTCACTTTTATGAAATATAATCTGAATATTTTTAAGTAATTAAAATAGCATAACCTAAAAATATTTGTAATAGTGATAACTGCATGGTTGATAATAAAATCAAAGCATGACATATAAAGGATATAGCTAATATACCTGCCCTTTTTCTTACTGTGAATCATCCATGAAGCGGTATCAATCCCTTAAAGCCTTTCTGAAATAAGGTAGAGCATATATGAAAAAATGAATGAAAAGCACTAGGTATGATCATGGAAAATATAACATGCTCTCCCGCTAAACATCCTTTGGAGCTATTCAAAGACACATCACTGACAGATAACCCGTTTTTTGACTCAGAATAGTGTTCCTTTTGTTATTTAGTTGACTCCTTTTGGATCTTATGTATGGAGGCCTGAATCATCTACCTTCTGAGAGAGTTCAACTACATAAATAATCTTTTACTTATCCCTCAAATCACTTTTTCATCTCAGTATTTTAGCTTTTGTTGAATAAGCACATATTTACCTCAACTTATACCTTTTATAAATTTTTATCTTCCTGCACCTCTCGCGGATTAAATCTTCCTTTCCTGTCTGAAGAGTTTTAACTTTTTCAGAATCTTTTCATAGGAAAATAGTTCCAGTTCTTTGATAAATGCAATTTCCCATTTAAATTCTTCTTATATGACTCATTATTTGTTTGCTGATGGCTAGAACTGCATAAAGTATTACAGAAGCAATTTCAAGTATTACAGTCTGCTAGGAGAATGCTTTCCGATTCCTAGTATATATTTTTTCTGATCTCTAACATTATTTTTGATATTATTCTACACAAGCACTCTGTTCCAATGTATTAAGGGAGCGATGATTGGTAGCTTAAAGCCTATCATAAATATAGCTGGAAAATTTCCCCTAAATCCCTGGTTCTTCAAGTAATTAGTTTCTTTAGATCACTTTTTCTTTTCTATTTCATTTTAAGAGCTTTTAATAAATCATAATTATTTTAAGTCAAATTGTGCATGTTTACTATTTTGGATAACAAAACCTTAAGGGGAAAAGAGGAGCTGCTCCTAAAAAGTCTGAAATCGAACTTTTTTCTTTGCGATGATGTAAAAATGGGCACACACACAAAACCAAAATCCCAAACCTAGGACCCATGCAACATTAAAAATTCTAAAAGGATCACATAGACACAGAAATTTAGAATTAGATGAGGCTTTAAGAGAGTACCTAGAGATTGCCTAATCTAATTTTAAAAGTCCATCCCAAAGAATGGATTTATCAGAAGCTAGCTAGTGATAAAGATGGATTTTGAATCCTGGTCTCCTGCATAATGAAGTTCTGTCACTCCCACAGCAGAAAATATGCAGGATAGATTCCTAAGTAGGAATCAAACCAAAGCAAACTATACACACAAACTAGAATGGGCCAAGTCCAGTATGATAAAATTTAATACTTTAAATCCTACACTTGAGTCCAAAAACCTCTAAAACAAAACCATATTATTGCAAAGTTGTTTTCTTAATGGTGTTGGAAGATTTTACATATTAATAATTGGGATGAAAGGTTAGAAATTTCTCTTTCAGTGCTGAAATCTTGCAAAATATGTCAAAAAAGAACTAAACCACTGATCCCACTGGGTTTGTTTTTCACTCAACTCTTACCTATGGAATAGTGAAAATTTATGTAACATGCTAAAATGTCAACATTTGAGATACCTGTCCTTAATCATTTCTAGTGCAGGGAAAAGTTAAAACTTCTTGTTCTGAAAAGGATCTTAACTCTATAGCTGTCTGTGTGGAAATAACCTCAATTTACTGGCTTTTTGGAATTTAATTTATAAAACATTTTAAAGTATCTTTCTCAATTCTGGACACAAGGGATTTTGATCTGCAATTAGGTAGAAAATTCAGGTTAACTAAAATCTTATGTCCCTACCATGGTTACGATAATCTCAACATGTATTAGAGTACATACTAGGAGCCAGTGACCACCCTAAGTGCTTTCATGTAATTTCTCAGTTAATTAACCTAATTTAGGCTAGGAGTTATCTATGTAGTTTTATACGACCTCATTTCGGTGGAGTTAGATAAAATTCTTACATTTTCACTTGCCCTATGTAACTAATGCAACAACAGGTTAATACTTATTTAAGAAGCTACAGATATGCATACTAGTTAGCCAGATGGGTATGTGGAAACATCTAATGCCTGCAGGGAAACCTCAGAGATGGGCTTTAGGAAATGAGCCTTTAGAGGCCAATGGCCATAATCTTGCTTTCTTCTCACACACTGTTGAAAACAGAATTCAGCATCATGGCTGGCACGTAAGAGATAACAAAGTGGTAAACCTTAAGTAAACAACAGGGAGCTCACGGTATCTGGCTATTTCATAAAATGCCTCTCAGGGACCAGAAATGAGTAAAACTTCATTTATATAAGTATAACTTTCACAAATAGACCTATGACAGAATGTATAAAATGACATAGAAAGTTATAAATATTTACAGATTAGTTTGCATAATTTATTTTTAAAACATAAAAAGCATTATGATTTACTATTATGGATTTGGCAACTCTTCTGAAGTCAACAGCAGTCATTTGAAAGCTACACTTCAGCTTCTGTCATTGGGTCCTTTATATCAACTACATTGACTGTGGGTTTATTTCCAGTCTCCTGAGACTATAACTTTTTCTGTCAGCAAGTGAAATGGCACCCTGAATTGTACAGTATGGTTTTAAAAAGTGGGTCCCATATATTATAAATGGAACCTAATGTGTAAGTCCAACTTGCCTCACACTTACTACTGTGGAATAATGAACAACTGTCTGGTGAAAGAATGATCTGGGAAGTAAACCCTATACAAAAGTAAAGTTATAATAGTGAATAATGGTTGGAAGTATCATGAAATGGAATCTCACAGGTAAGTACTAAGACAGACATTCTTAACTTTTTGGTCTCAGGACCCCTTCAAACACTTAAAAACTACTGAGGACCCCAAAGAGCTTTTATTATGTGGGTTATGTTTATCAGTATTTACCATAATTAAAACTGAGATGCTTAAAAACATTAATTTTCATTAAAAAATAAGCTATTATATGTTTGTATAAATATTTTTTATGAGAAACAACTGTATCATCCAAAATCATAAACATTTAGAAAGAAGAATGGCTTTGTTTTACATTTTTGCAAATCTCTTTAATGTTTGGCTTAACAGAAGACAGCTAGATTCTCACATCTCCTTCAGCATTCAATCCGTTGTGATACGTTGTTCTGGTTGAAGTATATGAAGAAAATACAGCCTCGCGGTGACAGGAAGTTGGAAAAGGAAACACTTCACAGACTTCTCTGAAATGGCTTCAGGTATGCCCAGGGGTCCACAGACATTACTTGAGAACCACTAACTACACTACGTACTATATAGTAGCAGCTCAATAAACTTAGTGACTGATGTGGAAATAACAAAGGCAGTTATGCAGGAAACTGTTAGTATACTATCACATGTAAAGCAAAATCTTCAAAATCATGCTTACCAAACTGTTAGGGTATAAAGGATTAACATGATATAAACATGGTATAAAACTCCTACTTTGAACTCAAGGAGACAGGATAAAATCAACCTCACATAGCAAATAATCTGACTATCATTTACTGAAAATTAATTAATGTTTCTCAATTCTGGCTGCACATCTGAATTATTTCAGAAGCTTTAAGCACATACACGCATATCCCCAATAATAACTAGGTCTCACAAAATGGAATAAAAAATATTTAAAAAAACAGCTGCTTCTGTTTGGGATGATGAAAAAGTTCTGGAAATGGATAGTGGTGATGGCTGCATAACAGTGTGAATGTACTTAATGTTATGAATTGTACACTTAAAAATTGTTAAAATTTTGAATTTTATGTCATGTATGCTCTACCACAATTTTTTAAATGCAAAAAAACAAAAAGTTAAAAAAAAAACACCCAGCTGCATGATAGGACATTTAGAAATATAAAAGGTCACATTAAGAAATGATTCTTCTTCAGAAAACTATGAGATAAAGCCCTGTTTTCTATGCTTGATAGTACAATTAAAGTAAAAGAAATCTTTCAAAAGGAAGGAATGAACACCAGCTTAACTATTAAGGGTTGACTATCTGAAAACAAAATTATGAAGAACACCTCAGTTTACTTACCTGCAACATGCTGACTATTTCAACTTTGTTGAAGAAAATAAAAGATGTAAGAGTAGAAAGAAAATTCTCTTCAAAAACTGATGGTGTAGGCAAAATGATGTCCTGAATGTACTGTACCCTGTAAGTCTGATGTATTTTTTGCCTTAGTTCAGAGTCTGTTATTGGTATAACTTCCTTAAACTTTGCAGTTTTGGTCAAGAATTCTCTGTGCCTTTTTGGCTGAGCCAAAGCAGGGTCATATTCAAGGCATCCCACGACATCCATGATACACTCATCAGAAAACATTACCTCAAACAGAGTTGCCTTATTTAGGAATAAGATTCCTCTAATAATTTCATACAAATGGTGTAAGCCTTCAGTGTTTTCTAGGTTCTCACAAGCTTGGAACAGCTGCAGTAGTTTTTTAATATAGCCTTCATTTTCCAAGGCCAGAGCCAGCTTTTCCCTACGGATAGGTGAGGAGAGAACTGAGGTAACTAAGTCAGCAATCTCTTCAAGTTTATTGAGTTCACATGTGGGCAGGTCAATCAGATGACTGGTTTCAGGCATTTCTTCAAATCGTTCTTCTTCTGATTCATCAATGAGGTCCTGTGTGACTTCCACTGATGGATCCTTACCTTGAACCTAAAAATATCCAAGTACAGCTGGTTACCTTAAAATACAAAAGAATTCAGAATTTTGGGAATCAAATCACTGATCATTGAATTTTTTTTTTTTAATAAATTTCTTTTTTTGGGGCCACGACTCACAGCATGTGGGATCCTAGTTCCCGACCAGGGATTGAACCCCTGCCCCCACTGGACTGCTGGAAGTCCCCTGACTAGTGAATTTAAGTAAAAATCAATATTTTCAAGGAATCAATACTAACACAGTCATTGTTAATTAAAAGTGAAGTCTAGAGGGGGAAAATACAACTAGTTTAGAGTCAGCTATTTGAGTCTTAAGTTACTGACTGCAGATGGTTTCACCTCTAAATTTCTGAACTTACAACTTGAGGTTAACTCTGATCCCTAATTACCTGAGTATTTCAGCTAACGTTATGTATGTTTGATATTAAATTATGTAATAACCACTTGCAGTTGTTTATTAAATTCACTCTACCTAGTACAGTGAATTTTGCAGAAAGTAACTCTTCTGTTGGTCCCCCCAAATCACTATGTATGACAAAGCACCATCAACTGGCTTAACAAGGACACTACTGAGTTCAAACCAAATTAAAACCCAACTCCTTGTATATTCAAGAGTAAGAAAATATGATTTCCTCAAAATACTTTTGAAATTCACTTTTGGAAAAATATTTGCTTTTGCTCTGAGCCTGAAGCTGATAAATAGACTAATAAATAAAGTGTATTCTTTTAAAAACTGGCATTCATTTAACATCTGTGATAAAGCCTCCAAGTATTATCTAGATAAAAATCACAACATAATGAATAAAGAACTGCTTTATGATTCAGGTTGACTACTTTATGATTCAAGAAAAGCATGGCTAACAAATTTTCTATAATGAATTACTCTAACAAAAAATGTTTAGAACTTTACTTTTCATAAATTTTTCTAATTCATAATCCAAGAGTACAATCATCCTCTCTTCTCCACCTTAAAACATCCTGAATATCCTAAGCAGAAAAAGTTCCACAAATTTCCAAATCCACCAAAGCAATATATGAAAAAAGACCTAAGAACTCAGAGAAAAAAGTAGACGGATACACTGATGCATACAAGATACTTTTTTTCCCTAGAGGAATGAGAGTATTTCTTTTACTTCTGAGTTCTCAACAGAGTAGCTGGGCTTAGGGAGGACGACACATAAATATAAGAGAAAATATAAGTAACAAGGTCTTAAGAACAGTTCAGATAAAATGCCTTGGAAACTCAGAGGAAGGGAAACTCCAGCTCTTGGGGTGGGGGTGAGCAGAGAATACACGGAAGGAATCATAAAAGCAGTGGCATTTCATAAAAAGGAACGAAACTGGGTCATTTGTAGAGACGTGGATGGATCTAGAGACTGTCATACAGAGTGAAGTAAGTCAGAAAGAGAAAAATAAATATCATATATTAATGCATATATGTGGAATCTAGAAAAATGGTACAGATGAACCGGTTTGCAGGGCAGAAACTGAAACACAGATGTAGAGAACAAACGTATGGACTCCAAGGGGGGAAAGTGGCGGGGGGTGGGGGTGGGGGTGGTGGTGGGATGAACTGGGAGATTGGGATTGACATGTATACACTGATATGTATAAAACAGATAACTAATAAGAACCTGCTGTATAAAAAAATAATTAAATAAAATTCGAAAAAAAGAAAAAAAGCAGTGGCATCTGAGATTTTAAGTGGACCTACAAAGATAGGTAAGATTCTGATGGGAGATAAAGGTACTCAAAGTTCAAGGGGAAGAGCACAGAGCCAGAGAAATGGAAATATGTGACATGCATATGGCAAACAGCAAAAATGGAAATGTAGACTCCAGCCAGATCATGAAAAGTCAAGCTAAAACACCTGCATTACTGTTCAGGGAAGTGAATGTGTAGCACTGTCCTTTAGAAAGTAAGCTGGCATCAGCTGTATGAGACAAATTTGAAAATATAGATAAATTAGGGTGTTATTCCAAAGGCTACATGAACAACAACTGAATTTGGATAGCGATGTTGGGACAGATATGGGATAGCTACAAAAGAGAGAAGGAAACACAATGACCCTATAGATTTAAACCCATCATTGGGAAGATTATGGCTTCTTTAACAAAAACTGGGAATGTGGGAGAGGAATGTTAGTAAGAGTTCAGTTTATTAAGTTTGAGGTGTTTGAATATCCAGCTGGCAATTAAATCTGTGGGTCTACTACTCTGGAAAAAGAATAGGACAAAAGATAGAGATTTGGTATTAGGGTAACAGTTAAAGCCAGAAGACTCTGACACTAACCAGAGAAAAGAGAAAACGTAGTGTGAGGGGAAGGAAGAAGAATCAGAGGTTACAAAGAACAAATAAGAGGAAACCAGGAGTTAACTTACACTTCAAATGAACATAGTTTGCATATGTTTAAGAATAAAAACACAGCTTCAGAACCATGCATGTAACCACTAGGTTACAGCATGTTTATTTCTTTGTTATCTAGTATTATCCCTTACAAGCTTCCTGGCTTCATCCTGAACGTAACCCTGACTGATCTGATCTGTCAACAGCACATAAACCCAAGTGTCTACCTGGATGACAATAGTGCTGTCTACCAGATATTTCTGGTTCTCTCCCTTTTGTGGCACATGAGTTCATTGCTTCCATCAAGTTACATGTAGCTGTGTGACTTGCTTTGGCCAATAAAATGTGAGCAAAAGTGCCATGTATAACTTCTGGGAAGAGCTTTCAAAAACCAGTGCTCTGATTTGCTACCCTTCTTCCCCACTTTGCAATAATCATGGAAGTATTAAAATGAATTCTCTATCAACTTGGGTCCCTGAGAGGCTCTGCTGAGCACAGCCCCTTCCTCTCCAATATTGGTCAAACAGCATTAAGGGGGCTTCCCTGGTGGTGCAGTGGTTAAGAATCCGCCTGCCAATGCAGGGGACACGGGTTCAAGCCCTGGTTCGGGAAGATCCCACATGCCACGGAGCAACTAAGCCCGTGCGCCACAACTACTGAGCCTGAGCTCTAGAGCCCACGAGTCACAACTACTGAAGCCCACGCACCTAAAGCCCATGCTCCACAACGAGAAGCCACCTCAATGAGAAGCCCGCGCACTGCAACCAAGAGTAGCCCCCGCTCGCTGCAACTAGAGAAAGCCCCCGTGCAGCAACGAAGACCCAATGCAGCCAAAAATAAATAAATTAAAAAAAAACAGCGTTAAGGAAAAAACCAAACTTTTGTTGTGATAAGGTTCATGGTAAGTCCACACTATCAGTAGGCTTCTCAATGAAAATTTCTCTTTTCCACACTCCTATCCTAGTCCCTTATAGCTACTGCTTTAATTTTTTTCCCTTTTCAAGGGTCAAACACTATTACTTTCCCCTTTAAGTCTTAGAGAGAACTTTTTCCCTTTGGGAAAAAAAGAGGCCATCAGTACTCAACTTCCTCCAACATTCTTCTTTTCCATCTCACAACTTATCTTCATCCAATTCCTTCATCTGTTTCAAAGAAAATGTCTCTACCATTTTCTGAGATTAGAACTTCCATATGTACTTCTGATTTTATGCTTTCTAAGAGTTCAATATGTATCAATTATCTTAGCTCTTTTTAAAACAATTAATTAATTAATTTGGTTGTGCTGGGTCTTAGTTGCCAGCAGGTAGGCTCCTTAGCTGTGGTTCGCCAGCTCCTTAGTTGTGGCACGTGGGCTCCTTAGTTGTGGCATGCGAACTCTTAGTTGTGGCATGCATGCGGGATCTAGTTCCCTGACCAGGGATTGAACCTGGGCCCCCTGCACTGGGAGTACAGAGTCTTTTTTTTTTTTTTTTTTTATAAATAGGTATTTTTTTTTATAGTGGGTAATGTGAAGACTTCAGATGAAATAGATTGAGAAACTGATTGGAAATTGAATGCAAACTAAGACCACTTGACTGTTACTGAAATGAATAGCCCAGTTTGCTTTTTTTTTTTTTTAAAAGAAATTCACGTTCTTTTATTTATTTATTTATTTATTTATGACTGTGTTGAGTCTTCGTTTCTGTGCGAGGGCTTTCTCTAGTTGCGGCAAGTGGGGGCCACTCTTCATCGCGGTGTGCGGGCCTCTCACCATCGCGGCCTCTCTTGTTGCGGAGCACAGGCTCCAGACGCGCAGGCTCAGTAATTGTGGCTCATGGGCCCAGTTGCTCTGTGGCATGTGGGATCTTCCCAGACCAGGGCTCGAACCCGTGTCCCCTGCATTGGCAGGCGGACTCTCAACCACTGCGCCACCAGGGAAGCCCTGGGAGCACAGAGTCTTAACCACTGTGCCACCAGGGAAGTCCCTTAGCCCTTGTTTTTGTAATTTCTCTCTCCCCAATGATTATTTTGTTTTATCATTCACCATTCCCCTTAAGATACTTATTGCTCTTTGAGCTGTCAATCTTTTTCAGAGAGAAGTTCTATTTTCTTATTATAAGGGGTTAACAAATGACAAAGAAATAGGTTTTTTATTGAAATTGTTCTTTCAAAGGTCAGCAATGACTTCCCAGAATTAAAAAGTAAAACATTACGTATGGTTCTGTTTAATATCACATAGCAGCTGGGAGCAATAAACTAAATGTATACTCAGCAACATGGCTAGATCTTAAAAGTACAGTACTGAGTTGTGCAGTAAAAAATTAACCTTGCTAGACCAGCAGAGTGGCCAAACCTAACATTCCTTTCGAAGGCGGAAAAGTTTGCGCAAAAATCAATGACAAATGGGGAGGAGAAATGTAACAGAGGGCAAAGGAATAAATTAATAGGTAATGTAATGAAGGAAATCCAATATTAACACTGGTGCCTTATGAAAAGCTCAGAGTAAGAGATGATATTCTCTTAGCTCCATTGTAACAGATGCCTGGAAGGGTGAAGCCATATGTTTCCCAAGTCTACCACTGCTCCTGGGACTCAACAAGGTTGAATGGAAGTCTGTAAGTCTACTTGATAGAGCTGACACCACCCTGGGAGACACTGTCATACAATATGATGAACTGGACCAATTATTAATGACTGAGTGGGATTCTTGTAATGTGCCAGTATCTACTGACTCTTACTTTTTTCAGGTTACATCTACTACCATACCGCAATATGGTATAACATTGCCACTGTTGATCCAACTACCTCATGTACATAAGCCTTATGATAATATTGATATTATGATCAAATGTATTAGGAAACTGAATTAAAGCCTCCTCAGCATGTAATGTCGATAGAAAATGACTGGCATGAGGAATAAGTGGACTTACTAGCTGTTAACCATCAGCTAATTTCTATACTAAAGAGTTCTCTACGAGTTTACCATAAGGTACAAACTGTGGTAGATCAAGGAGGGTAATGAGCAGTCAAAATAGTGCAAAAATATAAAAAGTAAATCATGGCTTTATAGGTCAGAATAGTTGTTTCTTTAAATCTACTCCTAGCCCAGACTGACTCCTCCAAATGTTACGCATATTCATACTGATACTATTGCTCTGTCATATAAATGCTACACTAAATGTAGATACTTAGACAAATATGACCATTTTGCTGTAAGAGTCTTGGCCAAGGGCCGAAGGGTGGCCTTTGCAGTAAAGGACTAATCTTGCCCAAAGAAAGGTTTGGACCTTGCCTAACTCCTGAGAGTCAACCTCTAAGCACTCTGAATATCCTCTGTTGGGAGTATTTTTGTTTACCTGGGGACCTTGGGCTATGCTGGACAGTCCACATACATGTGTGGATAACTGTATGGTTTATCGAGGAGATCTTGGGCCACACAATATCAGCTCAACCTCTGGGAGTGCTGGAAACTAGAGTCAGCCACATGGGTAGTCAGCATGCTTATATGACTAACGCCCCAATGAAAATGCTGGGCACAAAGGTTTGGGTAAGCTTCCCTGGTCAGTAATACTCTGTACATGTTGCCACCCATCGTTGCTGTGAGAAGTTAAGTGCTGTCTGCATGACTATTCTGAAAAGAGAAAATTGGATACTGACGCCTGGAACTCTCCTAGACTCTGCCCGATGTGCCTGTTCCCAATGGTAATTTTAACCTGAATCATATCATTGTAATAAACTGCACCATGAATGTAATAGCTTGTGGAGTTCTCTAAGTCTTTCTAGTGAATTAGTGAACCTGTGAGTGGTCTTGGGGACCTCCCGAACTACATGAGTGAAAAGAGTAAAAAACAAATTTCAGCAAAAAGTTCTAAGACAAAAGTACAAAGTCATTAAGAATATATATATATATCCAAGAACATATATTAAACAGCAGGTGCTGAGGTGTGGGGAGGGGAAAAGTGGGGCAAAGGATAACTGAATATGCTGATCACTGGAAAATATTATCCACAATATAAATTTATGTTCTAGCAGACATGTAATTCAACACCCTAGTTCTAAATAAGATGTTTGTCTTCTGTTTTATTCACTCATTCTTCAAATATATACCGAGTACATACACAATGTGTGCCAGTTGCCATGCTGGTATTGGAGGGAGAAAACAAAATAAAATATCACGTTTCAGTAATTTATCATAAAAAAAGGTTAGCCTTTATATACTGCTATTAATATTCTGAACAGCCTTATAAATATTATGGAGAAGTAATCTTTCTTTTATTTTGAAATTATTGCTTTCATTATTTACATGGAACATTTTTCCCCCCATTTCATAGATGAATGAATTCATGGTTCAAGTTTATTGAATCAAGAACAGAACAGCATGGGCTTCCCTGGTGGCGCAGTGGTTGAGAAGCTGCCTGCCAATGCAGGGGACACGGGTTCGAGCCCTGGTCTGGGAAGATCCCACATGCCGCAGAGCAACTAGGCCTGTGCGCCACAACTACTGAGCCTGAGCGTCTGGAGCCTGTGCTCCGCAACAAGAGAGGCCGTGATAGTGAGAGGCCCGCGCACCGCGATGAAGAGTGGCCCCCACTTGCCGCAACTAGAGAAAGCCCTCGCACAGAAACGAAGACCCAACACAGCCAAAAATAAATATAAAGAAAAAAAGAAAAAAAGAACAGAACAGCAAGTATTTATGAACTGCATATGTATGTCTGCAATAGAGGTCACTTTTTTTTAGATC